>NC_141685.1:1375519605-1376165431 GCF_964263255.1 Lissotriton vulgaris | reverse complement strand
TGTCTTGAATTTAAACATCATGGAGGGCATGGATGGATTGGGATTGTGCTGATTTTGCAGTGTTTTTTGATTTTTTTTTGTGCTGTATAACTGAACTGATGTTCCTCTGTCTTCCATTGTTTTTAGGTGCACAAGACTCAAGAGAACCACCAGTGCCAGGAAGAAGTCCTGCAGCGGTGTGTGTGTGCAGCATAACGTCACGCGACGTCACGTCTGGCCTCAGACAACTCTACAATTCGTGCAACTGCGGCCTGCTGTCTGACCTGCTCTGAAGAAGATGGCCCCAAAAAAAGGTCTCCGTAGCTCCTCTAGAAAGAAAGTTGCTAGTAAGGAGCAGAAGAAGCAAGTTACCAAGGAGGCTGGTGTGCCACCCGCCACGTTTTTTGGGAGCAAAAAAAAAAGTACGCCTGCAGCAGCAGGATCTGCTGGGGACCAAGCTGGGAGCAGCACCCCTGCTCCATTGGGTTCAGTGCCTCCACCACCACGCCAACTTAAGTCAAAGCCCTTGAGTGCTTCAGAGGCAGTCAGTGTACTTCTCCAATCACCATCGACCAGTGATGTTGGCTCATCGCAAGAAAGTAGCAGCAATGTCCCTGAATCAACACAGGTTGTTGTAACTCATCTGACAAGTGTTGAACAACCACAGCCGCAACAACAACACCATGTGCAAGTACACGCCCAAGTACATGTGGAAGGAGAGGCAGCAAAAGGAGATGCGCAAGCAAAGGTGCATGGAGGTTCACAAGTGCCCACAATAGTTGTTCCTCCCGAAGTAGGGGCACATCAGGAAATCGACAATGAAGCCGAGGTATCATTGGAAGCCACTCCTCCTGATGATCATTCACTGTCTTCCATATCCCCAGCAAGGAAAAGATCAAGGGGGGTGTCTACATCTTCTTCAAGCCCACCTCCTACTGATGATCTGGATGACGATTGGGTACCATCACCGCAGCCTGAGAGTGAGGCACACCATGATCTGACAAAGGTACCTAAGCGTAAAAGGAAGGTCGTCGAAAAACTCATAGCTATGGAGTGTGATGAGGCTCAACAAGAAGTGACAGATACTGCTGGTGATGAAGCCTCTCACGATGACGACGAGCCAGTCATCACAAAGGGCACTGCAGCCCCACCGGGCATGCAGCAAAGAGACATTTTGACCCTATCCCGAGAAGCTGCTGAGCGTGATGATGATGTCGACGAGGAGGCAATGGAAATGGAATCATTAGATTTGGAGTTAAGTAGTACACCAAAACCTACCGCTTCCATATTTCTTCCTCGCAAGAAGGTACCCACCTCGACCTCAATTCGTGGTGGTGAAAGTGCAAAACGTACTGAAGTTCGGCAATTCACATCCCCCACTTCATCTGGCATTAGCAGCAGGACCACCACCACCAGTATCGCCGCCTCCTCCGGCCCCCAAAGACATTTCAAGTCTCCAGTTTGGGACTTCTTTAGTGTTTGCCCAAAAATGGAAAACGTAGCCATTTGTAGCATTTGTAAGGTTCGAGTTGGTCGTGGTAAGCTTGGTTCTAACTATGGTACCGGAGGCCAGAGAGGTCATCTTAAGAGAGCGCACCCTGTCGAATGGTTTCCGCACCTAGAGGCGTTTAAGAAAGCCGGAATTGCACGTAATGAAAACGTTGATTTTTCATCTGATGATGACGAGGAGGAAGAAGACGATTCAAACACTTCACTTACACCCAGTACCCCTGTCAGCAGCACACCCCATGTGAGCCACACTAAGAGTGTGGGAGAGAGTGAGACATCAGTGCGGAAAAGTTCATCAGCGAGCGTAACTGGGTCGAAGATATCATCATCATCATTCCGTAAATCCTTGGTCCAGGGCAACATTAAAAAGATGTTGTTTACAGAAGCGCAATATGAACGCAACCACCCAATGACGCGTCTGTATAACACTAAGCTGGCTAAAATGCTAGCTCTGGACCTTCTCCCTTTTTCTTTTGTAGAAGGGGTTGGTTTTCTAGAATTAGTGGCAGCGCTCTGCCCTAAATGGAAGGTTCCTAGCCGGTTCTATTTTGCCCGAGTTGCAGTTCCAGCACTACATGAAGATGTTCTGAAGGTGATTGGGGCAGCTTTGCAGAAGAGTGCTGTTCACACTATACATCTGACAACAGACATGTGGACCAGTGGCGCAGGCGCTGATTACATGTGCATCACTGCACACTGGGTCTCTTTTTCAGGGGCTAAAGCAAAGCTAAACGCAGGTGTTGACACGGACATTGTTTTTAAAGCAGCTCGGAAACATGCAACACTAACCATGTTTGGTTTGGAGAAATGTCACACAGCAGAAAACATTTTGAATGTCTTTAACACAAAGGTCCTTAACTGGCTGTCCCCACTAAAACGCCGGGTTGGTTATGTTTCCACGGACAATGGCGCCAATATAGTTAAGGCCATGAGGGACGGTTACTATTTCAGAGTGCCGTGTTTGGCGCACTGTATAAACCTGGTTGTCCAAAAATTCTTGGGTAATAAAGGCAGTGCAGCGTACAGTGTATTGGACACCTGCCGAAAAATGTGCAAGCATTTCAGCCATTCTTTTAAGGCCCGGAAGCAGCTGAGGAGCCTGCTATATCAACGTAAAATGCCAGTGAAAGCACTCATCCAGGAGGTGGTAACACGTTGGAACTCAACCTTCTACATGCTTGAGCGTCTGTATGAGCAGTATACGGAACTCGATCAATATTTCCTTACAGAGGGTACAGAGGAGCTGAGGATGGGTGGGCCGCAATGGAACATAGTTCAAAGCCTGACACGCATGCTTCGTCCTTTTGAGTTCTTCACGCGTGCAGTCAGCAAGGAGGACTCTAATTTGGGAAAAGCTATCCCATTGTTGTACTTGCTGGAGGACCAACTGAAGGAGGTGTGTTCTGTGTTTGAAAAAGATGACAAAAACCAAGACTCTTTGCTTCTGGCTAAGAAATTATTAGAGCTCCTACAAGGTGATGAACGTCGTAAAAAGATCCACTCAGAAGAGCATTACATTTGTGCTACTATTCTGGATCCACGCTACAAAAAGGCGCTGGCAGGCCAAGCATTCTTTCCTTTTGATGATCAACATGTTCCAAAGTACAAACGTTGGCTAGCCTTGTCAGCCAAGAGGTTTGAAAGAGAACGGCTGGAAATTGAAGGAAATGGCAGTACATCAGCAGGCCATCCCCAGTCAAAACAATCCACTTCTGCACCTGTGGCTGTGGCACAAGTGACCTCTCAGCCGTTAAAGACACCGGCAACCGGATCATCTGCACGAGACACAACAGAAACATTGGAGGCTGAAGAGGATTGGCTAGCTCTGCGTGGGTTTGGTTCTCAAAAGGTCAGAGGCACAGCAAGAGCTAAGCAAAGTGGAGGAACCTTGGAAGAGGACCTTGAGTCGATGGTGAAGGACTATCTGAATGACTCAACAGAGGTGTATGTTAATTCTGACCCATCGGCGTAGTGGCATGGGAAAAAAGAATTGTGGCCACAGCTCACCAACCTGGCTTTAAACTACTTGTCTTGCCCACTCGCAAGCGTGTCTTCTGAACGGGTTTTCAGTGCTGCTGGTGGCATTGCAACTCCCAAACGGAGCCGCCTCTCGCCCAAAAATGTGGAGAGGTTAACAATGATCAAGATGAATCAGCACCTCATACCACCAGATTTCAGAGTACGAGAAAGCGTGCCGGATGAAGAGGAGGTGGCCAGCAACATAGATGAGGGAATTTCTACTCTGTCAGGTGACACTGAGCTCACCCTGCCTGAATTCGCAGAGTATGATGACGAAGCCTTATTCTTATTCCTGGACCGTGATACCGAGCCCTGAAAATGAGGCAACGAATCAATAACTTTCTTTTTCGTCCCTATTCACTTTTATTCCTGTGTGTCTGTCTTTCTTTGTTGTGCACAGTTAATATATTTCAAACTTTAATCAGATAATCACAAAATCAAGCCCATCAGCAGAACTGTCTTCACTGGTTTGCTAATTGATTTGAAGTTGCCGCAGTCTGCATTCCTCAGGTTCACAAGTTCAGAAGAACATGCTCCTCTATCCTCCTCCTCCAGACTCCTATTTCCATCAAACTAGAGGGCTGGTTTACGCCCAATGAAGAAAGACTCAGCACTTGTGGGGGTGTTGTTGTACCTCTTTGCAGGTGAGTTGACGGCTCTGGGACCATTGTTGGGAAGCTCTAATACCGGATAAAAGTGGTTTGGACCAAATCCCAGGAAGAATTTTTTGTGTGTTTTTGATGACTTTCTTGCCTTTTAGGTGCTCTTAGGGAAGGTTCCGTCTGTTTGTGGGTGAGTTTCGTGGTCTGGGAGCATTGCTGGGACACTCTAATCTTGATTGCATTTGCTTTTCAGGAAATCCGTCGTGGCAACCCCGACTTATGGCCTAGCTACGCAGCGCGTTTGGACCGAAGGCCGAGAAATATTGCAAGTATGAGATTTTGCTTTTGGCCTGTTTGGGGGTGTTATGCTTCTTGGCGGGTGGGTTGGCGGGTCTTGGGGCATTCCTGGGAAGGTCTAATACCGGGTAGAAGTGGTTGGGACAAAATCCAGGCCGATTTTTTTTTGGCTATTTCTGACATTTTGCTCAATGTAGCGTTTTCGGGGGCCTGTTTGGGGGGCTTCCTGGTGTTTGTGGGTGAGTTTCGTGGTCTGAGAGCACTGCTGGGACACTCTAATCTTGATTGCATTTGCTTTTCAGGAAATCCGTCGTGGCAACCCCGACTTATGGCCTAGCTACGCAGCGCGTTTGGACCGAAGGCCGAGAAATATTGCAAGTATGAGATTTTGCTTTTGGCCTGTTTGGGGGTGTTATGCTTCTTGGCGGGTGGGTTGGCGGGTCTTGGGGCATTCCTGGGAAGGTCTAATACCGGGTAGAAGTGGTTGGGACAAAATCCAGGCCAATTTTTTTTTTGGCTATTTCTGACATTTTGCTCAATGTAGCGTTTTCGGGGGCCTGTTTGGGGGGCTTCCTGGTGTTTGTGGGTGAGTTTCGTGGTCTGGGAGCACTGCTGGGATACTCTAATCTTGATTGCATTTGCTTTTCAGGAAATCCGTCGTGGCAACCCCGACTTATGGCCTAGCTACGCAGCGCGTTTGGACCGAAGGCTGAGAAATATTGCAAGTATGAGATTTTGCTTTTGGCCTGTTTGGGGGTGTTATGCTTCTTGGCGGGTGGGTTGGCGGGTCTTGGGGCATTCCTGGGAAGGTCTAATACCGGGTAGAAGTGGTTGGGACAAAATCCAGGCTGATTTTTTTTTGCTATTTCTGACATTTTGCTCAATGTAGCGTTTTCGGGGGCCTGTTTGGGGGGCTTCCTGGTGTTTGTGGGTGGGTTTCGGGGTCTGGGTGCACTGCTGGCTATATATACTTTACTTTGCAAGAGGTTTAAAGCAAATCCATGGTGGCAGAGGGGAGTTAGGGCCTAGCTGCAGAGCGCGCGCGGAGTGATTTGGGAAATTTGTGAAAAATTGACTAAGTCCCCATTTTTGTACTTTTGCTCTTTGGCTGTTTGGGGTCTTCTACTCATTTTCTCCTGGGTTGACGGCTCTGGGGCCATTGCTGGGAAGCTCTAATACCGGATAAAAGTGTTTTGGACCAAATCCCAGGCGGAATTTTTTTTGTGTTTTTGATGACTTGCTTGCCTTTGAGGTGCTCTTAGGGGGGCTTCCTGCTGTTTGTGGGTGAGTTTCGTGGTCTGGGAGCACTGCTGGGACACTCTAATCTTGATTGCATTTGCTTTTCAGGAAATCCGTCGTGGCAACCCCGACTTATGGCCTAGCTACGCAGCGCGTTTGGACCGAAGGCCGAGAAATATTGCAAGTATGAGATTTTGCTTTTGGCCTGTTTGGGGGTGTTATGCTTCTTGGCGGGTGGGTTGGCGGGTCTTGGGGCATTCCTGGGAAGGTCTAATACCGGGTAGAAGTGGTTGGGACAAAATCCAGGCCGATTTTTTTTGGGCTATTTCTGACATTTTGCTCAATGTAGCGTTTTCGGGGGCCTGTTTGGGGGGCTTCCTGGTGTTTGTGGGTGAGTTTCGTGGTCTGGGAGCACTGCTGGGACACTAATCTTGATTGCATTTGCTTTTCAGGAAATCCGTCGTGGCAACCCCGACTTATGGCCTAGCTACGCAGCGCGTTTGGACCGAAGGCCGAGAAATATTGCAAGTATGAGATTTTGTTTTTGGCCTGTTTGGGGGTGTTATGCTTCTTGGCGGGTGGGTTGGCGGGTCTTGGGGCATTCCTGGGAAGGTCTAATACCGGGTAGAAGTGGTTGGGACAAAATCCTCGCGGAAAAGCCTTTTGGCACTTTTTGTAACTTAGGGTTCGTTAGGGTTAGCCCTAGCAGCAGGATTGCATGTGTTTCGGGGTGTTCTAGATTTTTGCAACTGAGTTCTGGGGTCTTAGAGCACTTGTGAGAATGTGTAATTTTGGTTGCAAGTCATTTGAAGAAAATCCATGGTGGGAAAGGGGGGATTTGGCATAGTTAAAGAAAGCCTTTGCCACTATTCTTAACTTAGGGTTCGTTAGGGTTAGCAGTATTTCTATTGCATGTGTTTGAATGGGGGGGATTTCGAGACTTGGAGCGATGCTGGCTATGGCTACTTTTGCTTGGTTGCTTGCAAGTGGTTTGAATGCAATCCACGGTGGGTAAGGGGTAATTAGGAAGGGGGTACTTCGGCCTACTTTTACTTTCAAAGTAAGTTTTGTCACCAGTTTTCTGCTAGGCCTCGTTTTTTGAGATTTGATTGGGGGTCTTCTACATTTTTGCGACTGGCTTTAGTAAGGGTCTGGGTGGGAACACTGCTAGGAAGATCTAATTTTGTTCTAAAACACAGTTTACAGTACACCTAGCTTGAGGGGAAAGATCCACTACATTAATTTGCCCATACTTATTTATCCTTCAAAAGGTGACTCAGAGTACGCACTTTCAAAAATATTGTACTGTCTACTAGGAAAATCAAATTGTGACTTTTTGCACTCCACAGCCTACATACCTTATATTTATTTATCAGTGGTGTTGTAATATTATATCACTTCCTGTTTTTCGTTGAATAATTACAGGCCGGGTTTCAGTCTCTGCAATGGGGAAAAAAGGATGGAGTCAGGCTTCACAGTAGCGAGCCACAATTCAGCATCAGGCAGGCAGTGGACAGGGTGTCTTCTGGTGACCAACATCGATGGACGAAGCGTCGGCTGCAATGGAGGAGTGCCGCTAATAGGAGGATTTTTTTTCTGCAGGCAACTTACTTACCACTTCCAACAGGACCACTACAACCACATAGATACAGTATCCCTTGCCTTTTTCTCTGACTGTGACTGCATTTCTTGGATCTCTCTCTGCTTCTAAATTGATCCCTTAACACATCACTTAGTCCACTCCACTATCACATCTGCACCACACATAGTCATTTGTAAGTGCTCCTACGCAATTTGCAAGTCGCAGCACGCCCCAGGCCGTAGAGGACTGGGATGGCCCCAATGATGAAGCATGTCACCAAGGGGCAACCCTGGTGAGTGAGGGGACACCTAGAAAAAAAGCAATTTCTCCTTTTCTATCTACTATACCTTCCAGACCAACCCCACTGAGTGTTGTTGTGAATGGATTTATAGTGACCAGCAAGGCTCTCGGGTATCTGGCTACAGAGACCTTATGTTGAATATCGTTATCAATAATTCCACACAGGCCCTGTACTGTCGCATTCTTTCTTGCACAGTTGTCGAAAGTACTACTTACTTTTCACTGACATGCATGCAGTAGTGCATGCACTTTCAAAGATTGATGGATAGGTTTGTACCCAAAAAATTGTTTATGTTCAATTGTTTGTCTATGCTGTGCTTTTTTTACAGGGTGTCTTCTGGTGACCAACATCGATGGACGAAGCGTCGGCTGCAATGGAGGAGTGCCGCTAATAAGAGGATTTTTTTTCTGCAGGCAACTTACTTACCACTTCCAACAGGACCACTACAACCACATAGATACAGTATCCCTTGCCTTTTTCTCTGACTGTGACTGCATTTCTTGGATCTCTCTCTGCTTCTAAATTGATCCCTTAACACATCACTTAGTCCACTCCACTATCACATCTGCACCACACATAGTCATTTGTAAGTGCTCCTACGTAATTCGCAAGTCGCAGCACGCCCCAGGCCGTAGAGGACTGGGATGGCCCCAATGATGAAGCATGTCACCAAGGGGCAACCCTGGTGAGTGAGGGGACACCTAGAAAAAAAGCAATTTCTCCTTTTCTATCTACTATACCTTCCAGACCAACCCCACTGAGTGTTGTTGTGAATGGATTTATAGTGACCAGCAAGGCTCTCGCGTATCTGGCTACAGAGACCTTATGTTGAATATCGTTATCAATAATTCCACACAGGCCCTGTACTGTCGCATTCTTTCTTGCACAGTTGTCGAAAGTACTACTTACTTTTCACTGACATGCATGCAGTAGTGCATGCACTTTCAAAGATTGATGGATAGGTTTGTACCCAAAGAATTGTTTATGTTCAATTGTTTGTCTATGCTGTGCTTTTTTTACAGGGTGTCTTCTGGTGACCAACATCGATGGACGAAGCGTCGGCTGCAATGGAGGAGTGCCGCTAATAAGAGGATTTTTTTTCTGCAGGCAACTTACTTACCACTTCCAACAGGACCACTACAACCACATAGATACAGTATCCCTTGCCTTTTTCTCTGACTGTGACTGCATTTCTTGGATCTCTCTCTGCTTCTAAATTGATCCCTTAACACATCACTTAGTCCACTCCACTATCACACCTGCACCACACATAGTCATTTGTAAGTGCTCCTACGTAATTCGCAAGTCGCAGCACGCCCCAGGCCGTAGAGGACTGGGATGGCCCCAATGATGAAGCATGTCACCAAGGGGCAACCCTGGTGAGTGAGGCGACACCTAGAAAAAAAGCAATTTCTCCTTTTCTATCTACTATACCTTCCAGACCAACCCCACTGAGTGTTGTTGTGAATGGATTTATAGTGACCAGCAAGGCTCTCGGGTATCTGGCTACAGAGACCTTATGTTGAATATCGTTATCAATAATTCCACACATGCCCTGTACTGTCGCATTCTTTCTTCCACAGTTGTCGAAAGTACTACTTACTTTTCACTGACATGCATGCAGTAGTGCATGCACTTTCAAAGATTGATGGATAGGTTTGTACCCAAAGATTTGTTTATGTTCACAATTGTTTGTCTATGCTGTGCTATTTTTTCTTGTCTCCCAAAACCTTTCCCAAAACCCCCCGTACCCATCCATTTTTCAAACCCTAACCCTCTTCCCCCGGGCTGTGTGGTTTTGATTGATGTGTGACTAAATTACAGCAATAAATCCACACACTTGCTGGGGAGGATAAGGTGATAGCAACAGGCTGGTGAAGAAATCCAAGGATATATTCTTACTCTGCTTGACAAAGAACCATGGCTAATGTCAAAGAACTTCAACCGAATTAGTAGTTATACTTTACCATTTGTTAGGCGACAATGTGGCACTGTTCTAGTGTACTTCTGTCACCTGCTATATTCTCAGTTGTACCGTTGAATTGCTCAGGAGGACAAACCAGATTTCATTTTCTTTTTTTTCATAGGCATGCAACTGCCACTGTGTCACACCACTAGTACCACCGCTATGAGGAAATTTTATCCGACCAAGATTGCCAACCTTATTCGCTGTTTCCCGTGGAGCCAGCCCTGGGTCTAGCCTTACTTTCAAACACAAATTACAGGTAAGATAAGCGTTTGGTGGTTTGGGGGTATAATGGAGTATTAGTAGGAGAGACGAGAGACTGAAGGTAGTACTACTAAAGTCCTAGGACTCTTGGATTCACTTCACTTACTCTGTGAGAGGCACTTAGTGTTGAAAACATTTGGGCATTTACACTTAAAGGAAGAAAATGGAACTAAACTTTCAGGAAAACAAAGTCACTGTTAAACCCCCACCCACCAGGCAAGCAGTAAGAAACGGGTATGCTCAGATAAAGTTTGAAAAAGTATATTTATATCCCTAACAAAATAATCTCCGCAAGACCCTCCCTAACCCCAACGATTGTCCTTCAAAAGTCCCCAAAAACCCAACTCCCAATTCCCACCCCCCAAAAGTCTCTAAAAAAGGGGCAAGGGACACTATGGGTGGATGCTGTCAACTTTTTGGGCCAGGGCATCATGCTCCTGGCGGAGCAAGGCGTGCTCTACGCGGAGCCCCTCCAACTCCTTTGAAAAGTGGCGGAGCTCCTGCTGGAGGCGGGACACCATCAGGGTACTGCGGCGCAGGCGTGCCTTCAATGCCTTGCAGGTGCAACGGCTGTGAGAGGAAGCTGTTGTCCTTGCTACTCGGCGGTGGCATTTGGCTTTGGCAGCCCGGCTCAGTCTGGGTGGACCACTGTGCTGGGTGGCACTGGCAGCCCGTGGGGGCACGGAGGCCGATGCAGACGACGTAGTTGTTGTGGTCGACTGCACACTTTCTTCGTCCTCCAGGGCCACCAGCCGCCGATAATCGGCCACAGTGGCATCGATCCTCCGTTGCCGGGCCGCTCTAGCCAGCTCCTTCCTCCTTGTTCGTTTGGAAGGAGAACCTATATGAAGAAAGAAAGACATAGTCTGTAACCAATGCTCTTTAAGATTAACTCAATCATTCAGCAGAAATTTGTGTTGCACTACAACTAGCAACTTGCAAGCGCATTACATAACTATTGAGGCCAGTATCTATCTAACCTCACACTTCTTCATCCTTGCTCTAACATTAGTGGGAGTTTAAGGAACAAATTCTATGAGCACTATGGACTTCCATTGGAGTCGACTATGAAAGTACACCAGTCTTATTCTTCTTCTTGTCTCTTGTTTAGGAAAATTGGTACGTTATCTTCTGCAAGCCGGCATAATGCCAGCGCAGTAAACTTGCACCCGAGAAAAAGAGACGCACGCCATGAGGAGTGACCTAGACTTGCGTTGCGTTACTGTACCCGTCCAGTACATGCAGGTGGTGAAGCTCTTACTTTTCTATTACGGGTGGCACTGAGAATACTCTGTTACAACTCAAGGGCTACTGCTTAATTAATTTAACTTTCACCCTACAGTGGAAATGAGTACTAGAAATGGAAAATTGAAGAAGATAAATAATCTGATTATCTATCACTTCACATGGGATGTTTTTGCTTATATATGGGATGACTTTAGGTGCTTTGCTTTTTATTGAGTGACCAGTGATACATCCACACATGAATGACTGAGTACTACTAAACTTATTAAGAGAGGTAGGGAGTGGCCACCGTAATAACCGGATCTATGCTGTGCTTGCAATACAAACTACTGCTACTATTGATGGTAGTATTTGGACAAAATTAAAACTTCTTTTCCTTGCCTTTCCTACACTGGAACAGACGTGCGGGTGCAGTGTTACATGCTCTTCAAAGTTACACTTAGTTTATCCACTGACCGTCTACTCTCTCTAGATCTCACAAACTTTCTCTCAGGGGCTAAATTTACAGTGTAGTTTGTGGCCGAGGGCCGCACTGGTGGGGGCGGAGTCAGAGGGGGCGGGGCTAAAGCAAAACGAAAACTTGTGACCATGAGGTTGCACACAGGTCCCTGCAGCAGATGCCCTCATCCACTGAGCCACCAGACCCAGCATTTACATACATCTCTCTCCCTCCTGCTCTCCCTCCTGCCCTCCCTCTCCATCTCTCTCTCCCTCCTGCCCTCCCTCTCCCTCCCCCTCTGTCATCTCACTGTGTGTGTGTCTATCTGTGTCAGCCTTCAGCCCGGGTTGAGACCGCTTCCTCAACGCGCACACACAGACAACAACACCAAAGTACTTAACAGGTCTTTAAAAGACCATTAACATATTATTGAGGCTTTGTTTGTTGTAGCGCCCCTGCATCTCCACCCTGACAATCACTGCTTGCCCGGCCCCACAGAGCAGAGGCTTTGCTCTATTTCACCTCTTTGTGGCCTTGCATCTCCACTCTGCTCTGTGGGGGCCGGGGGAGCAGTGATTGTCAGAGTGGAGATGCAGGGGCGCTAACAGGTGAAATACAAAAAAGCCTCTGCTCTGTGGGGGCCGGGGGAGCAGTGATTGTCTGCAAGGTCTGCGCACCGCCAAGGAAGGCTTGCCGGGCCACCACCGGCCCGCGGGCCGTACTATGAGTACCCCTGCTCTAGATACACATATGCTATCTAAGAGTCAGATAGTAGCATGATCCAGGTATATGGACACATACAGTTTCTGTGTCACCCACCCAGGCTGTTGTCCTTCCACCCATCATTGCTTCATCATTCACCCAGCCATGCATCTCATATTCTTGCCTTCCCAGCTAGTCTTCAATCTCAATAAGTAAGGAATATATAAGAGCTTACCTCTGGCCGCCACCACCACCGTCTCAACTCTCACAGCCGCCGCCTCCTCCCCTGAAGAATTGCCCTCCGCCTCCGTGTCGAGCACCACCACCTCCACGCTGGCCCCGCCACCAGATGTTCCACCTACAAAGACAAATAAGAATGTTAGAATAAAGCACTCACTAGTCTTTGGTCTAGGAATGAAGACATGTGAAAACAATGTAATTTGTGACTGTCTACTTTAAAGTTAAAAAAAATGTCCCTTTTTCCAGGGAAGGTTGTCTTGCTGCACTTTTTGGCACAACTGATGAAGGCTGTTTTTTTAACACGCACCATTTTTCTCCACACAGACAGAAGATGGACTTCTAACAACAAGATCAAGTTGAAACCAGGTGAGAGCTCGGCTCGACCACAAGAAATGTCTTCAATTAATCGTCAGCACTAACCACTTTTCCATTATCAGTTAAACGTTTAGTTTTATTATGACTTGATTTTAATAAATGTGTTTACTTTTAATAAAGCTTTTAAACTTAAATACAATCTGTGTTTTTTGGTCCAGACTAGAGTGACTGAGCGAAAGGTTTTGCAATTTTTGCAAGCATGAGTCCAGATAGAACACTTCAAAAGACATTATGGACAATCCCAGAGGACTGCACTAAGTTGATAGAGCTATTGCTGACTAGAATCATGGGAGTTTCGCCAACCGTGCAATCTTAGTTAGCTACACAGACAGACTAATAAGAATAATCTAGTAATACCACAGGGAGTCATAGTAGAGGCAGGATAAGAATTTAGATACAGTCTACAAGAAGATCAAAGACAATTTTGAAAAAAGTCAAATGAGGAACGCTAGGAAAAATAGGTACTAGTCTAAAATGAAAACTTACTGGGGCCAGCAAAGGAGCCCTCGCCTGCCCGATCCTGGCCCTGTTGAACAGCATCCGCCGCCTGCTGCTCCTGTGTCCTCCTCTCGCCCCTGGGGGGAGCTGACGTACAACATGAAAGAAAGAACAGAAAACATGGATGATTGTTGCTTGTCAATGTCAACCAAATCAAACATTTCAAAAGAACAATAACAAAATATTTCCGCGAAATTATATTGATTAGGGTTAGTTTTCATTTATTTGCGGACCTGTGACTTCGAAAGTCACGTAACTCACTAAACAAAGTACTGAAAGGTTCACCTAGGACTGGCAGGCAGCAGTCCGCAGGCAAGACGCAAAGTGACAGACAAACTCCATTGTGATTTCAGTCAGATCAGTGACAACACTAACAGTTGCCTGCTACATTACCAGTCATTTAAATAGTCAAACTATCAATCCACCGCCACTATTTTTCTTATTGTCAGGGGTACAAAGGAAGGGGCAGATTTAAGCCCTTGCGGCTCTTTTGCGCCGTTCTTGCGTGACTTTTGTGACGCAGCAGCTAAACAAAAAAGGGCGCCATGGTGCGGCGTATAATATTATAACAACGTGACGCATTTGGGAGATGCATCCCGTTATAAAGCCCTGCGCCATCAGGGGGCGTTCCGGCGCAAGGGAGGGCATTCCTGCGCTGGAACACATCCTAAAAGTGGCTGAGGGAAATCTACAAAATTTCAATCAGTCACCTTTAGGACAATGATGCGTCACACAAACCCTGCACCTGCTTGAAGCAGACGTACGGCTTGACCCAGCATTGGGGAGATAGGGTACCCCAGAGCATTGCTGGAGCTGCGCCATCGTTGCGACGCAACTCCAGCAGTAAAGCTTCGGTGACGTTTTGGGCCCATGGTGCGCCGCATTGCAAATACGGCGCACCATGTTTGGTGGTGGTAGCGGGACGCACAATTAATGGAGCATCCCTGCTACTTTGCAGGGATGCGACGGTAATTGCAATTCTGCCCCTTAGGGGCATACTTACTTACGCGTTCTGGCGCATCTCCAGAGATGCACCAGATCAAATGCGTCACGCAAAACTACCCTTGCGACACGGCAGATGCGCCTCATTTACAATGCGGCGCGCCCTGGCGCAAGGGTAGGCACTTGCGTGACGCATCTCGTCACGTAAGAGCGGCGCATCGCTGGAGTCACGTCGCCAACGTAATGCAACTCCAGTAATGCTCAGGGCCACCCAATACTTAACATGCTGTGTCAGTCCTTTCGCCTGCTTCAAGCAGACATAAGGAATTGAATTGACGTAGCAGCGTCGCAGAAGTGCCTGCGTTAAATCTTGTAGATTTCACGCAGGCAATTTTGCGAGGCGCACAGCCGCCGGACCGCCCACCCTGCGTACTAGGAACGCACCCATTGTGGTGCAGGCCCATGGCTTTATAACGTGACGCATCTCCCTAGATGCGTCATGCTGTAATTGACTCGCAGGGATGCGGCACGTTTACGCCGCTGTTGCATCACGCAAGGCAACGTAAACGTGGCGCAAGGGGCTTGTAAATGTAATCTGCCCCCTAGTGTCTAGCATTACGCAGTTCTGTAAAGTACACTCATACATAATAGTTACTCAGGCCAATGAGACCACGAAATAGAAAACAAATAAGCATAGTAGCAACGCCACTGAGAAGGAGAGCAGTGCACCTGAAATGCACAGAAGATTTTGAAATATAATTTAACTACAATGTAATCGTCATCAGCGGCATTATTGGCTTGCTCCATGTAAAAAACAAATATTTGCAATACAACAACACAGAGCAGGAGAAAACATCATAGTAGTGAGTGATTAAATGGCTACTACTACTCACCAAGCCCGGGGATCTCCAAGCCGAGCTGGTCCAGCAGGTCGCGCTCGCGGTCCAGGAGGTCCGTCCAGCGATGGGTGACCTGGCTGTAGGTGCGCTGGACCCCGTAGAGGTGGGATATGGCCCAGCACACCTTCTCCCACCGCTTCCGGCGCTCCCGCATGTTGTAGCCGCCGGACGCGATCCTGCCGCCTCCCGCGATGGTCCTGGGCAGGCGGCGCTGGACGAAGTAGACCAGCGCGCCCACTTCCTCCGGGCTGAATATCTCCCGTCGCGTCACCTGCTCCCCCCTCAATCTCCCGCATGCTGTCCTGGCACTGGGTCCAGCACTACTCCCCGCCGCCGCTGCGGCCCTCAAGTGCCTGGGCAGCTTCACGGCGCCTGGCTTGATCATGGTCTGGGCAGGTAAGGTAGGAAGAAGTAGAAAATTAAGAAAGAATAGGATAGGGAAGAAGAAAAGAAAAGAGTTTAAAAAAGTAGTTTAAAAGTAAAGAAAAAGTAGCAGAAAAGACAAAAATATACAGCTAGGAAAAGAGAGGGATAGATAAGAAGCAAAATCGTAAAAAAAAAACTGAAAACAAGCAAAGGATGGCAAAGATACCAAGAGGATTAAACACCATGCCCAGACACAGGAAATGAATGAAAAACAAGATGGCCGGCGCCCGTTCACAAGCGCGAAAGTAAGTTCGCGCGAGATTTCCCTCGCGATCTCGTGCGAACCTCTAGATTTCCCTTGCGATCTCGTGCTAACCTCTACTCGCAATGCGCTTACTGCGCGAGATTATACATAGCGGGCGGAAACGGAAATACGTCACGTAAACAAAATGGCCGCGCCCGTACTCGACCTTGGGGTAAATTCGCGTGTTGCGCTGCAAGCGGCTCGCGAATACTGCAAAAAAACTCGCGAAACAACAAGCCGCAAAAAAATAAAAAGCTCATTCGCACGAATTGGCGGCTTCCGCGGTCGGTTTCGCACGACGCCGCGCCCCGCGAATAGCGCGAAAAAAACGAAAAACGATTTTAGCAAAAGCAAAAGCAATGAGCAGGTGCAAAAGGTCAACCTCATGATTTGTAACGATTCCCTGTAGTGCTTCCTGAGGGGGCCCTCCAGAATTCGGTTGCCTGCTTGCAACTATTGTGTGACCCTGCTCTGACCTTAACTGCATGCCACAAAGGTCCTGATTTACAGCTAAAGGAGCAGACAAGCAGGTGCCAGGCTGGAACTTCAAATTCTTTCAGTGACACATTAATTAGCCCCTAATTCATTATTGTCAGTTGGGGCAGGGCAGGTGTTGTTAATAAACTAACCCCAAATTAATTCATGTCAGTTCAAGCAGGGCAGGTGGGCTTGCTTCCCCCCCCCCATCTTCTACAGTGATGATGAACCAGAGGGTGGCATTGATGTAACAGAGGGTGGCATGGGTCAAAGAGAGGGTGCCAGTGGTGAAACAGAGGGTGCTGGGAGGCTGTGATGATGAACCAGACGTAGAAAGTTTTAGAAACAACATGGTCGCGACCGTTGCGAGCCGACAAGTAAGTTCGCAATTGCGAACTAGTACCAAATCCTCGCGAACTGGCAGAAACACTTGCGAACACAAAAAAAAAAAATCCGCAAATTCGTGAGAATTCGCGGATTTTGCGGATTGCAAATTTGCCAATCCGCAAAATTCGCGAACGCGAGATTCGCAAAATTCGCCCATGCTTAGTTCTGGCCTTTTATAGGCTGGGCTCCGGCTACCAGAACCAGCCGGAAGGTTCTAGAACTTCCCCATAGTTTCCTATGGCCCCAAATCCTGAGGTAAAAAATTATGGCAGTTATCAGCCACCATTTTGTGTTTCTGCATTCACCACCTCCACCAAGAGCGTTAAGGCCTCAAAAACTCATGGGGACAAAGCAGCACCTAACCCCAAGGACAACACTAAAAATTCCAGTGGACATAAAAAATAGAAAACTTTGGAGGCAAAAAGGGAACAAAATAAATAAATAATAGGAGGGATCACCCAAAGGGCCGACAGGTCTAACACTCCAGTTCTATAGGTATAGGTAAGGGGATGTCTAAGGAGACAGGCCAAAGGGATCAACAGAGTTGGTCACCTGTGTGACTTGGTTACAAGTCAATTGGGGATAAAATTCAAAATAGTTTCTTTAACATCTTTTGAAACCATGATGCTCACAAACGTAGATTATCCCCAGTGCACTACCTAATACCTTATACATAATTTTACAGGTTACATCACAAATTGCTTCATTAATGGCAACACTGAGGACATTGCACATGACATAACGAAGGGCATAAAACCTATCGTTTATGACATCACTAATGCCGTATCTCAGTGGCGTAGATCAAAGTATATATTTATTTTTATTTTCAATGACTTTTCTGGACTCCTACTGGAAAGAAATACATGTCTTCAAGCGTTCTCCCAATAAAGTGAAGTGCACTGTAGCAAATTTACATTAGCGAGTCATGTTTATAATGCATGCTTATCGCACTCTAATTTTCCAAAGTAGCCAATTAAACATGCTATTGTATCACAGTCAGGGTTGGACTGGCATACAAGCCAATCAGGCAGTGCCCAATGGACTGGTCTCACAGATCAGTGTGTGGGCTGGTTTTTAGCAGTTTGTGGGTGATAGAAAAAAATCTATGTATCTATATATATGTATTATGTATATATTTCCAATACTCATCCACACCTTCCTAACCCCTGAGCTATCTCGACACTCACAACAGGAGCTGTCACTCCAAGCCCTCTGCAACTCACCTCCTACCTTCATGATCATGTTCCATATTCCCAGACAGCAGGCCTCTTTGATGGTCAGGTGGGCCGATTTTTACTGTTGATTTCTCTGATATTAAAACAAACATTCCCTGCAGCAAACACAAATGCATACAGTCTCCCACACCTTGCAAAATATTCATACAACATATCTTTACAATTTAAAAATTTGCCTGATTTGCAAATATGAGCCACTTTTTTAGCTATTTAGTTTGCTAACATGGACCACTTTTATTTAGGTGGCACAGCCAATTTTTTGTCCCTGTCCGACCCTGATCATAGTTGTTGTGAAGTAGCATTAAAAAAAAGTGAGTGATGGGTGGAATGTTTGCATTAATCTGAGCCACCGGTAATTACTCTGGGTGCTATGCAAGTCCATTGTTTTTGTGCTGTTACTCTCTGCAACATTACAGACAAAGACTAACCGTACGCAAATCAGTCTTGGTCCTTCTCCAGTTGGAACATTCCAGTCTAAATTGACTAGGACACAGCCCTTCAGAAGGTCTTATGACTCAATGACATTTGATGTGACAGGGAGCACATTTGAGGCCACAGAATACCATTCATTAATTTTGTCTTTCTTTACCTTCTACAGAAACGCCTTCAGAAAACCGAACAGGACATTTTGCTGAAATGCAATAAAATTCAGAAGGTGAGACTAATTATTTCTTCTGTACAGAGCTGGTAAAAATTGGATCATGGAAAAAAGACAGGTGAAAATAACCAATGATTCCATTAGTGTGGTAGAGTAATTGACACATTTAGAATTGGGAAAAGAACAGGAGCTATGTGACACAATCTGCCTTTTCTCCTGCTTCCTGAGCCCCTATGGCACTTTAGCATTCTAGAAGGGGCAGCAGGTTCCGGTGCCTCTTCGTCTATATTGATCACACTGGCACACATTTTGTGCCAAGTCGATTGCAGTGGGACATACCCATTTTTTTGCACGGGGCGTGGCTTCCTGCAAATGAGGAAAGCGTTTGACTTTTCGCTCATGTCATATTACAGTCATGGGCACAAAGGATAAAAAAAAGTTGTTGGGAGTCTCTCTTACTGTGCACCGCACAAAAGTAGACTTTGTCTTTCACTTATTTTTTGTGCTCACGGCTCATACTAATTGTCAGAGTTTGCACCTGCACTGAGTATGGCACATTGTTTTGTGTA
This sequence comes from Lissotriton vulgaris, assembly GCF_964263255.1. Lineage (NCBI taxonomy): Eukaryota > Metazoa > Chordata > Amphibia > Caudata > Salamandridae > Lissotriton > Lissotriton vulgaris. The sequence goes on along the minus strand of NC_141685.1, from coordinate 1,376,146,397 downwards.
ATAAAGTGCACTGGACACACCTAGTAAAAGAGGGCATCATGGCGCAAACAGGGGCTGTATGCCCAAACAGTAAGTCAGGCCTAGGAGCACTACTGAGTGCATGACTCTCGAGGGTCAAACTTAAAAGTTTGCAGGACACCAACAATCGCTCAATCCGAAGAAATCGATTAATCTATTCATTCTTGAAAGCCTTTAAAATGATTAAAGGCTTTCGCGAATGAATATATTAACCATCTCTGCATGGATTCTCAGATCATCTTCTACACAAATCTGAGTTAGGGACTTTGACACTTTTATTATATTTTCAAAATATACAGAATTATAGTTGGGTAACAGTGAATTACAGTAAGCTTTTTCACCAAGGGAGTGAGTGACGTCAAATAGACGAGCGAAGCACAAGCTGTCTACGATGGCACTCCGAACCACAAGGTGGCTTCAAATAGGCTTGGGTGGAGTTCGCAGACTTCCGATATGCAGAACTCCGCGAAGTGACCGTAAAACTCTGCCACTCTATGTGGAGTTCCCCAAACAGCGGAGTGCGTTAGATCGGGCCATTCGTGCTGGTTTTTAGTGCCGGTGTTCGTCCCACACGGGAAAATCAGGCACTGCTTCTTTCTGCCTCTTGAGTAGTGTTTCACTCGAGCAGCATCTTCCTCAACACGAACAGCAGTTTTCTCAATGTGAGACAGCCTGCTTTAAGAAATCTTGCTGGGTTGTGAGTCTAGCATTGGATGTTCCTTGCTTGTGCTCGCCAACTTAAAGTTGTCGAGCAGAGAAAAAACCCTGCTCAGCTTTGCACAGTGCACTTTTTTGGAACTCTGCATGCTCAGTGGAGTGCCAAAATCTCTGCAAACTTCACGATCTGAACAGAGATTACCACCCAGGTCTAGCTCCAAATCATCTTCCCATGATTCTAATTGCTCTTTAGTGTTACAGGAGTAATGGGGGAGCCATACATAACACAGCCTCTCCACCTTATCCCAAATTATAAAAAAAAAATCTGCAATCTCTAACCAACCACCACCACCACCTTCCCTGCCTTCCTTCCTCCTCCTGCAGCTGTGCTTTCTGCTTTCATTCAAAGCAAAGCTGCACTGACAGGCTCTCTGAAAGTCCTGTCGGCCTGGCCTGGAAGGTCTCTGTGACATCACAACAGCGGGTAACCAATTTTGTTATCAACTGTTGTGATGTCATAGCAGTAGGTTATGAGATTCAGAAACTGAAATAAATGATAGAGGCTCTCAAGTAAGCCATATATAACAAATAAATAACATTGCAGTGGTTTAAACTACCATGGGGAACAAAAAAAGAACATAGGGGTTTATTAGGATGGCTGTGTTTGGCACATCCACATCCACGGTGCTGGTGGAAAATGTCCTATTCCGCACTCGTGTGGCGGTCCTCGCATCTGCCATATTACAATGGGGAAAGATAGCCCACTATCAGTCCGCTGCGGAGTTTCGGGACCCACCAGATATTACCTTCCGCAGCGGTGGCGGAGGGAGCCAAGAGAAACACAGCAGTGCGGATGACGTTACGACCTCTGGACAAATCAGGATGCTTCAAACAGCCCATCGGAACGCAGCGGAGAAACAGCCCCTCAGAGACAGCGGAAGCACTACTGCGGAGAGCGAAACTCAAATCCCGGGCACCTCCATGGGTTCCTGACCATTATAGATCCAGCTCTTCAAGCCCTTCCACTGCTGAACCTGATCCACTACCAGCATATAAGAAATCGCCACTGTCAACACCGCAGGTATGTAAATAACGCATCTCGGCATTCAATCACAACACACAACTATTGTGCTGAAATATGGTTCCTGTCCACATCAGACACTCTGGTGGAGACGGGAACATATCCCTCAGTGTACCCACACATGTCCTGCTTGCTAGAAATTGACACCTCCGCATCATGGTCACCCATCAAAATAGAAATCACTGCAATGTCCCGGTCATGTCACCGCAGCAGTGAAGACGCAGGAAAACCTGCACACAATGTAGTAGGCAGGGCCTGCGCCAGGCATGGGCAGTGTGGGCAGCTGCCCAGGGCCCCACCTTCACCCTACCCACATGGAGGCCCGCATCAGTTGCTCACAGCACACAGCACGCTTCCCACATCCATTTATGCCCATGCTGGGTGCCCCTCTTTTTCCCCCGCCTCAATGCACTATTTAGCAGCCAGGTGTGGCTCTACCTCGCGTCTCACACATCAAAGGGCAAGGTAAAATTACTGGGAAGGTGGAGGTGATGATAAACAGAAGGTCAGGGGCTGGACAAGCCTCCCCCTCACACCTGCCTTCCACTCATGTGAAACAAACAGTAAATTAAGAAATGAAAAGTCACTCTGCATATTAACAACCACTGAACTGTTCATACTGCATGTCAAGTCCCTCAGACAGATCCTACACTGACACCCTGCCACATACACATACCATAGGTCAGTATCAATGTATGACAATAAATGGACTAGCCCAAAATGGAGTACACAGTGCTGGAAAACCATGGAGCAAGCCACATAGCATTGTACAGGACATGTAAGATGAAGAACATATCCCACTACCATTAGGCCATCAATCAGACATGAGTGGCACAGTGATTGAAATAAAACTAAAGTGACATCTGTGCAATATCACTGGGATACAGCTATGCAAGTTATGCATAGGCACAGCAATGATAGGAAGGGTCACTAGCCATACAGTGACCAGCCCCACATCTGTGTCAACTACCTTGACATGTGTATGCCACCAGCACAACACACATGGCTCACTGTCCAACTCCCTGACTGTCACATCCAAGTAGGACCTTCACACATACCCCTCATCTACCCATTTCTCACTTGCAACACCCAACACCTGTGAGAAACACACATAAATGTTTCAAATAAGATCCTGTGAGTCTCCTGAGAGCCAATGACACACCCTAGTGTGTATCTACAAATGTTGGAATCCCACTAAGGGATGTCTGAGCAAATGCTGATCAAAAACCAATAGCCAAGCACAAATCTCACAAACAACATCCAAAGAAGTCCAACAAACTCAACCATGTGCAGGCAAACAGCAGATAGGCAATGTGACCCTAGACAGAACAGGAATCCACAACATTTTCACTCTGGACAAATTCACAGACACCATACCCTGACCCAATCAAATATTGCATTATCAAACGCCAACAATGAACACTAACTGTGATCAATGGGATGAATCAGCAAACACAGACAGAGACACCACACCAGTTATCAAGTAAGCATGTTGTCAATGTGTAGCACAAGCATCCACATGCACATGCACAAGTGACAGGTCAAATATAGAAGGACATAGTACAAATGTGCACTGAAAAGAAGCTCATGAACAAGAATACACATTGCAGAATATGGCATTCACACAAGAAACACACACTACAAATCCAAAAATAGCAGAGTGTATTATAATGCACAAACTCTCACACAATGTCATGCAAATAAACATCACACACACATGTACCTGTCAGTAGAAAGAGCCAACACAGGCCAAACATTGCATCCATCAACAACAAAAACACAACATATGCACATACCAATACATCACATAGTGAACTCAGCTGGACATCAGCGGAATGCATACCAGGCAAGTACAAGGCAACATACACTGACAGCAGTGCATGCTCAGTACGCAGTGTGTGAACACCAACAAACCCAGTATCACACATATGTGAGTGCTCCACCATGAACCTCCACACCACAAATCATCACAGCACACAGACCACATCAACTAGGAAGGGTACCAGTGCCTCAGCAAACAAACATACACCTTAACCATCAACCACAGCTGCACAACTCAGAAAAACCCAGATGCATACAACATAACTAGAGGACTGTGCTTCCCAAGCATATGCACTACACATGAGCAACCATGACTGCAATCACGTAGAAGAATATAGCACATAACTAATTGTGAAGCTGTCCTGAGTGGCACATTGGTCCTGTACACAGACCATCCTTCCACAGTATAGTGTCACACTATAAAGTGGTGGGGAGGGTGACTGTTAGAAATGGGATTTCTGGTTGGCTGAGGCTTACACCAATGCCAGGCAGAAACCACCACTCTAGTCAAGGCAAGGGAGTTACACGCCAAAGATAACCCCTGCTCACCCCCTTGGTAGCATGGCACAAGCAGTAAGACTTATCCCGGAGGCAATGTGTAAAGCATTTGCGCACATACACACCAGCAACAATATCCCAGGCCCCCCACAAAAGGAACTGCACACAAGCATATATCAAAAATAGCCTTTGTATTCTCACAACACATCAGATAGTAATCACACAATATACATTGTGCCAACTGGCACGGGCAATATTTACAAGGGATTATTTACACCAGGCAGGGCCACATGGACCACTGTCAGGATCATCACAAAGAAAACGTAGTAAAAGTGAACTAAGTCATAAACATACAAGTAAAATAGGGCATAGAACATACAGCCAGTAACCACTGATAATCACTGCACTTGCAACAGTCTGTGCCATGAAATCCATCATGCACAGCATCCCACCAGTCTAACTACATTAGACCCTCACCACCTAAGTAAACCTTACACTAGGGGCGTAAATCACACAGGGAAGTATAATCTCCCTAACCTAAACCAAAACAGGTTAAACAACCTCCTATGCATAAACCATATCTAGAGGTATCAAAACAGGGTGTGTAAAACATACTATACACCGTCCATTTCCTAGCACCCAAAAGCATTAGCACATAAATCACAATAGCACATAAAATCACATTAGGACCTGCGCCCTATAAATATAACAATCCCCCCTGGCCAACTGGCCATCTCAAATAAGGGGGGCTCAAACGCCCTATGTCCACAGAGTCAGGGCTGCTGCCTAAGCAGCGAAAGTCAAGGTTGCGCCACTGCGCCAAGCCTAAATGCTGCAGCTGCCCTCTACTTGCTGGGCAGTTGAGAACAATGAACGGGGGCCTAAACGCTGCAGCTGGCACTAAATGCTGCGTAGCTGTGGAAGCCCAAAGTAGGGGCAAAGGGAGTGAGACTCACTCCTGGTATCACAAAGAACAAGTCCCCTGAAAGGAAAAACTAAACGGTGCAGCTGCCCACTACTTGCTGGGCAGCTGTGAATCAAAACTGGGACATGGGCTCTCACTGGTACTCAGGAATTACAATGCGCTAAAATGTGGGAGCCCTAAAGGCACTAAGACAATACTGCGCAGAACGGTGGAGCCCTCGAGGCTCTAAACAAATAATGTGCATTTTGGGGAGCCCTTCTAGGCTCTGGGATAACTGTGCCCCTGTAAGCAAACTGGCTCTTAAACCAATACTTCCCTCATGGAGCCACGGGGCTCGGAAACTAAGGGGGGCGGGAGAGCCACCTAGGCTCCTTAAACAAACAACATGGCCCCTAAACATTGGAGCGGCCCGCTGCAAGACAGGGCCGCTCGAGTTACCACATAGGCCTGGGACCTCGACTGGCCCCAAGCACCGGGGCTCCGCAAATGAGGGGAAAGCATTGGGGCAGCCCTCTGCCAAGCAGGGCTGCCCTGAAGAGAGGCACTGGTGTGGTGCTTCATTGCAACCCCCTCCCAGCGGGCTTCACTTACCGGCTCAGAGAGGAGTCTCTCTCTTTTGCGTGGCGGGGCAGGCACCGGCAGTGTGCCTCAAGCCCCTCCGCGTAGTCTGTACTCTTGGTGGCGCCTGCGGGGCTCTCATTCCTCAGGAGAGCTCCGCCTCCACAGTGCCAGTCTTCACCCGGTCCACCATCTTGGGACCGGGACTTGTGAATCTCGGGCGGTGAGCGGGACTTCCTTACAGCAAGAGGAATTCCCGCCATTTCTCGGGCACAAGTGAGGGGTAGGCTCCCTCGGTACGCAAACAAAAAGTAGAAGCGGGGTGGTCACCCGCTACGGCTCCTACAAACAGGGTGGGCACCCATAATAAAAATAATTAAATAAGCGGGGTGGGCACCCGCAGTGGAGCCATTTCGGGGGGGATCCCCACACCGGGGATTCCCCCAAGACAACAGTGCAGCACAGTGCTGCCAAGCCCACGCTCTCCCTCAGCTGGGCAAGTTCAGGAAGCAAAATAGAGCGCTCCTCAGGCGCTGGAAGGCTGTAGCAAGCCTGGGAAAAATCCAAAAGCAATCAAAAAGGGTCCCAAAGAAATCCTACGGCATCCAGGGCATCCAGCAGCAGCACACCCCTGGTAGATTCAAGTCAGGAATCAAGAACATTTTCAAGGGGTCACAGCCCCTCTTTTATACACAGAAATCCTTTGGTGTCAAAGGTGCAGGCAAGGGGCGAACCAGATTCAACTGGTTCTTGAGCACTTTGTTTTGCTCAGCCCCTCTGCCTATTCACAGGATGGGTCAGGGACATCAGACACACCACGGGGTGGAGCCAGGATTGTGGAGGGAAGGCCCAGCCCTATTCAGGTCCCAGGTGCACTCCTCCCTCCCATCAACATGCAGCTCTCTCCATTCACCACCGGGCAGACCCATCCTGACTCCTGGAGCCAGTCACACCAGCCAGCTCCAGCCAATCATAAGCCAGACAGTCAATTCACTTTTACTGCACATACATGCCAACTTCGAAAAGTGGCACTTCCACATTAGACACATTAAATCTGCGCACATCATCGCGCAGCATTCAATCTCACGAGTCTGCACATACCAAACTCGACCCTGCACTCCCCACACATCAGGAACTACCATGGACACACATATTCCCCATGCATTCCTACGGGAGGGCAGGCCAATCTCACCACACGCACTCAGAGAGCACACGCACTTTACACTGGGACACAGTGTCAAAGTGCGCAGAGACCAGAAATCACAATAATTATGTAATATTAAAAGGCAAAAAGTTCTCGGGTGAACCTGCCAAAAGGGCCAAGTCCAACAGTCACATACTGGCATGGCATGGGGTGGAAGACATGAGACTGTAGTGGTGTGCACATCAGTATTGGACAGGTGAGGAGTGAACAGTGCAAAAACACATAGAGGAGTAACTCACAATGTGTGGGCACCAGAACCATCTATAGGGGATGGTATAACTATTCATACCACATGCTATACTTGTCCCATAAATGTGTCAAGTGACAACAATGCATGGAGAAAACTCACAAATAATGTCAGTGTGGCTGAGCAGGTCAGCATAGAGAGCACAAACTTAAACAAGACCTATGGCTGATCAACAAAGCACAACACACACTTTACAGTGACACACTCGGCATACTCACAACTGACAGCTATAACAAGTAGGTGTCCCCCAGGAGTTCTAGGACACATCAACACACTACACAGTGCTCAACCTACAACTCCTACATGTGCCCACAATCTAAAGCACATGTCTGACAATGTATACAAACATGCACTCATTTCCTGGATCATACATGTGTGTAGTTGGCATGTGCAGGGGCACATACACCTCAACACTCCTGACACTGACAGGCCAATCACACTGTATGATTACTCAAGTGCACATATTAAATTGTACCCATGTGACTATGAAGACAGGCCTACACAAGATGACAACACATCAACACTGCTGCTCACACATCAAGAAAGATCCCACAAATATGACAGACCCTGGCCACCCCGCAAGTAATCCTGGGGATAGAATCCACCTCCTTTGTGGTATTGCATCCTAATATGACATGTGTACAATTCAGCAAAGCTGACCATAGAATGATTAGGATAGTAGTAGATTATCACAAACAACCATCATTGCACCCTCAAGCCTCGGAGTCAAGAACAACAAAAGTGCCTGTGACCTCTGGCAACCTACGAAAAAGTAAATCATGTATTTGCCAATGTGGAAGTGGCATACATAGCATGTGTCACATGAACATATACCCATACATAAAACGTTTTAATTTAGCAAGGGCAGTGACAAAGCAGGCAACATGAGTAACAGTCTTTATTAAATAATATCCAGATAGGCATTAAAAGTAACATACAGCAAGGCCATTGGCCAGTACAAATTCCTAGTAAGCACATGTGTGCATGAGAAACTGCACAGGAAATGGGCACAAAAAGTAACAAACAGCAAGGCCATTGTCCAGTCCATATTTCTAGTCCGGACATGTGTGCATGAAAACTTGCACAATCAAATGGGTAATACCATCCACTGCCATGGGAATCACCACAGCTCAGGGATACATATGGGTAGTCCAGGCACCACTGTTGGAGAAATGGTGTTGGGAGGAGGACTTGGCTTAAATATTTGGCTTTAAGTTGAACTAGGTGGGGGCTGATTGTCGGGGCCAGTTGGAGGACTGGACCTGGGTGAGAGAGAACTGGCTGAGGTAGAGGCATCCATGGCTGTGGCAGCCTGAGGGCTGCTTGGCCCGGGTGGAGTGTTGGCACGGGGAGGTGGAGACATGTTGCGCGGAGGCACAGTGGTTCAGGGTGAATGTTGAGGGCTGGGTATCAACTGTTTAGGGATTTGATAGCCCACTAGTGTATTGGCCAGATTGGGAAGTGAGGTGGGCACAACAGCCTCACTCTCCACCAAAGGTGTTTCAGGTGCAGGTGGCTCTCCCCGTGGGGATTTGCTGGACCTTGTGGTACGCTTGGGGTGGCCTTACCTCTTCCCCTGCATCCCCTGTTGGCGAGGTAAACTCCCCACTTTTCTCTCTTGTCCCTGCTTCACAGGGGTAAGGGTGGGAGTAGACATTTTGTGTGAATCTTCCTTTGAAATGTGTTTTGGCTTGGTTGTGGCAGGCACCAGGTTCACAGCAGACAGGGCAAGTGTTTGTGGGTCTTTGTGAGCAGGTGTGGGGATGAGACTGTCCTTGGATGGTGGTGATTTTGATGAATGTGATGTTGTTGATACCTGCTTCTTGGCCTGATGCCCCTGAGTGTCACATGATGGGCTTTTGGTTGTGCGCTCATGTGTGCCTGTTTTGTGTTGTGGTGATGGTGTTTGTGGTCTGGTATGCCTTGAGTGCTGCTGTTGTGTGCTGTGTGTGGAGGACTTGGTGCCTGAGGGCTCTGGGGTGTAGGTACTCCCGTCAGGTGGTGCCTATGGCAGGGTGGTTGCTGAAGGGACAGGAGCTGGACTGGGAGCTTGGGACTGCTGAATGTCTGCCGTCACTGTGGAGGACAAAGACTGGACAGTTCGGTGTAGGCCACCCACATCAGAATGAATGCCCTCCATGAATGCAACTACCTGTGCCAACTTCTTGTCATTATCCTGGAAGGCATTTAGGAGAGCAGTCTGACCCACACACAGCTGGCACAAAAGCTCTATCGCCTCCACACTGCTGTTCATGGCCAGGTGATGTCTAGCAGATGTCACAAGGCCACATCTCATCTGGGAATGACAAGGGTCATGGTTTTAAACACATGAGAAACCACATATTGTACAAATGCAGAACAGCTGCAGCCAACACTGAGGCCACTTGGAAGCCATGGCATCACACTAGAGACATCACAGAGCTTTGCATTGGCTCATGGTTGGGATTCATGCACTCACTCACACCCAAAGTCACACTTCACACAATATTCACCCCCAACTTGTTGCTGATGGGCCCTCAAGCCTCCATCCAGCTCTGGCTTTGTCACTTCCAAGATGTGGGCCATTAGTGGTGTCAGGTTCCTGTGCGCCAACCTGCTACTCCGAGGGAGCACCCCCAGCGTGACAGCGTGTATGTTGTTGGTTGGAGACACATAGAGCCCGCACCTTGCGTGCAATGGCCTTCCATATGGCCTTACGCTGGTGGACCTTAAGCTGCAGGTATGGGAGACAAGAAGAGGAAGTTTCAGTGACACTGTGTTATATACCACTGTGTGTCAGTACAGGAGTATGAAAATTCATAGCACACTGGGCAAGATGGCCGCGGATCAGCTACAGGAGTGAGTAGCCAAGAACTCTCTCTCCCCTTGAAATAGAAGAAAAGAAGAAAAATGACTATAACCAACGAAGATAATGCGGAGTGTTAGCTGGACAAAGATAAGGAACCTACTTTTACAGACATTGTTGTTACTGCAGCGGAAGACTTTGTATAGAGTCAACCAGGCCCCGAGGCTCTACACGCAAGGTATTGAGAAACACGGGCTTGCCAGAAGCAACCAAGTCAGGATGCCTCCATGCGGCGTGAAAGAGAAAGAGCGGACGAGCTTGAAAAGCTCACAGATGCACATATGGTGACCAGGAGGCAGGTGGCAGTAAAAAACACAGATACCGCTACGGATTCGGCCTCCAAAAAAAGAGAGTTAAAGAGGAAGGAGAAGGAGAGAGACGCGGAGACAAGTGCTGAGCGGAGGGCGGAAAGAAAAGTAGCAGCGGCAGCAGCTGTGGAAAAAAGAGCCCTGAAAGAGGCGGCTTCAATGCAGAAAGAGGCACCCCCTAAGGCTCAGAGAGGCACCCTAAGGCAGCCGACGCTGGTAGAGGCGTTCACGGGGGCTCCGGGAAGCAGCGGACGATCCACTACTCAAGGCGGTAATGCAAGCGGCATGAATCAGATCGAACTGGCGGCCGACTTACCGGCACCAGCATCTCCATTACAACAAACAGCAGCACCGAGTGCAGGAGCAGCGGTGCATGCACCAGGAGCACCGAGCAGGGTGAATCTGGATGAGCCGACAGCAGTTGTGGTAGAGCTATGCGAGGCAGACGGAAAGAGGCAGGAGAACTGTGAGCAGCAAGCTGACGCGATTGCAGAAGCGCCAGTGTTCCCAGAGGGCGTTCAGGGCAAGCACAGCAAGGTAAGCCGCACTGCAAAGGAGGTTGGCGGCATTGGGGTGTCACTGCAGGACACTGCTGTAGCGAGAGAAAATGGAGGTTTGCTGAATCTGCTTATAGCAGGGATAAATGGTTCAGCAGGAGGCTTAGCAGATGAAACGGTTGGCTCTGAGGTTGGCTCTGAGATCAGACAGGATGGGGCCTCGCAATCCCATATACCCGCGGGTTTACCTCATGATGCTACGGTCTCTTTGGATAATGTTCTGAGAGAAGATGGGGCCCTGGGTGGAGAACCAACCCCAGTCGTAAGCAGTGAGGAATGGAGGAAATCAACTAGAGGGGGGCATTCTGCTGCAGGAGGTACCCTAAAAAATAATCAGGAGGGTGGAGGCACTCAGGAACCTGTGGAGGGCCCTGAGACCTCAGAAGTGCAGCCCCTGCTAGGAGGAGAAATACCGGGTTCACCAAATGAACGATTCTTCTCTGTAAACGATGAGACGGACATATCCTCCGGGAGTGAGGACACAGATTCGGTTTCGGCTGATTCAGATGAGAGCTCTGTTATAAGCTGCGCTTCAGATCCTGATCAGGCACAGTCACAGTCACAGTCTACCACTGAGGATATATCTCAGCGGCCTGACTTAACTCACAAAAGGAAATCACAGAGAAGTCGTCAGAGCCGTAAGCAACAAACCCCGGTCAGCCCGATGCAATTAGGGATGGATAAAAAGCTGGTTTGGGATTACTCGGCCACATCTAACCTATATCAGGAGGAAGGGGGCGTACGAGGCCAGCAGACTGGCCACACTAGCGGACAAAATCAAGCCCAGGCTCCTACAATGGATCGACTCTATGCAACCCTGAAACAAATGCAGGGGGAGGCTAGGTCAGAGTCCAAAAGATCGAAGCAATTTAGCAAACAAATGGAGGGTTCTCTCAGCAAAATGAATAATTTATATGCTGAAATGGCTGGTCGGGTGACAGAGGTTGAAGAGAGAACGAGAAAACTCGAAGACGAGGTGACTCGATGGCAAGAGTTTAGAGCGGCGCAGGAGAAGAAGAACGAAGATCTAAAATGGGAACTCGAGGATTTCGAGAACAGGCAGACGCGCAACAACATTAGACCATTGGGTATTCCAGAGGGAGCGGAGGAGCAGGACCCCATAGCATTCATGGTCACTCTCTTTAAAGAGGCATTTCCTGAGATTATTGGCTGGGACTGGGAGGTCGAGGTCCAGCGGGCACACAGGTTTCCCCTGACCCAAAAGAAATCATATGGGGCTTCCCGTAACGAGAAACCGAGAGCTTTGCTGGTATTTGTGGGGAACTACTTGGCTAGACAGGAAATTATGGACAAAGCCAAGCCACAGGACAATCGCTCCTTCAAAAGAATATCCTTTTTCGCACTGCCCGACTTCTGCCATGTTACGGTAGAAAGGAGGTGGAGGTTAAGGCAACTGATTGATCCCTTTTAGAAGATAGGATGCGAGGCCTACCTTTTGTTCCCAGCCAGACTGAAAGTAATAATGGACGGTCATACCAGAATGTTTTTCTCCGAAGTCAAGGCGCAGAGCTTTTTGACTGAGCTAAATGAAAAGAGAAGACGGGGAGATACTTGGCAAGTTGTTGTTAAATGAGTAAATGAGTAACTCTGTATAGCCAACTAACTAACGTGGGATTAAATGAATGTGGTGTCACTTGATATATAGTTAGAGACAAGAGATAACTTATCTATTACGGTCAGTCCCGACGTTAGATTTAATTGGGTACCTTGAACGTGTATTGTTAGTTTTATTCTTTTGTTAAAAATCTGGTTTAGGTAATTAGGTATTAAGGGAGAGAGGGGGGTGGGACACTCTAGGGGCTAGGAAACAGTCACATTTAGGTCAGGATTGACCTATTTGCCTGTGTAGGGGGGAGGGCTGTAGGGGGAGGGAGCACAGGACAGCTTAAAAGGATAAGGACATTTCAAGGCAGAGGGACCAAACAAGATGGTCAGAGGCTACAATCAAGGGAAACTAGGGGAACACTGGTGATAAAGAAGCTAATCTTGTACAGAGCGAGCAGTGTGAATTGTCAAAAATCAGGGGCAAAAACTAATGGTATTCACTGTAGGGGCAGTAATGAATGGGACAGAGAATTTGCTTGGGACCAAGTGTTAAAAAATAATAAGGACTTAGGATAAGTTCAAACATCAAGGTGTTAACAATGAATGTCTGCGGGTTGAACGACAGGTTAAAAAGGCAAAGGGTAGCCCTACTATTGAAAAATATGCATGCAGATTTTATATGTCTACAGGAGACCCACATAGAGGGTAACAAACCTTTTTTGTTGGAAAAACTAGGGCTGCGTGTGTTAGCACATTCAAAACAAGGGTCAACGGTCAGGGGAGTGGCCATTCTAACTAAACTATTTAATATTAATACAAGGAAGAAACTAGAAGGCCAATGGGGGAGGTGGGCCCTGATAGAGTGCTTGATTGGAGAAGACTGGATCACACTTGGGTCCATCTATGGGTCAACGGAGGATGACCTGGAAATATTTGAGTTCCTGGATATAGAACTGGCCACTTTGGCACCAAGAGTGATTCTTGCAGGAGATTTTAACATTAATGGGGCTTCAGGGTTGGGGTTGAACGTTAGGGGGCAATATCAGGGAAGGAAAAAGAGGGTGTGTAGAGCAATCCTCAGTATGGCCAGTAACAATGCCGTGAAGGATGTCTGGGGGGAGCTCAAGACGGATGAGGATGGTTTTAAGTATTACTCAGCCCCTCACAGGGAGTGTGTTCGTTTGGATTATTTTTTTACCTTACGGTCACTTCTGAACACCCTCACAGTTGTAAGGTTACCTCGCATTCTGTCGGACCACAATCCCCTACTGTTAACAATCATTGGTAGTGGACTTAGAAGGCAGGCTAAGTCATGGACATTCGAAAGGGAACTGTTGACGGATGCAGAATACGTCACACATATGCACACATGGATAAAGGGATTTTGGGATATTAATAGGGGGAGCACTAATACAGGGAATGATTGGGACACTTTTAAAGCTGGGGTTCGTGGCAAAACATTGAGCGTTAGCCTAGCTAAACAGAAAAAGGAGAAAGTCAAGGCTGATCAGTTAAATAGGGACCTGTTGGATGCAGAGCAGAGACTGGAGCAGGCTATTGCAGAGGGTCATGAGGTGGAACAATGTTTGCTCGAGGCCATGGTGGCTAAAGCAGACGCAGAGGAGAGCATAGCAACAAAATCAGCTAAAGTATATAACGCAAAGAGAGAGAAGCGCTATGAATATAGCGAAAGGGTAGGGCGGACGCTGGCAGTACATACGAGACAGAGGGTAGCCAAAGGTGAAATTAAAGAGATAAAAGACAGCGGGGGCAACATGGTCTCGGATAGTAGCTGTATTCTGGAGGTCTTTAGGGAGTTCTACTGTAAGCTCTACGAGGAGGAGCAAGACAGGGATGCGGACGAAATACAGGGGTACCTGCAAGACTTACCAAGTAAGGTTCTACAGGATGAAGATAGAGATTCCCTTGAGGCTTGCTTAGAAGCAGAAGAAATCAAGGAGGCTATGCTGGGCTTGCCATCAGGCAACGCTGCGGGCCGGACTTGATTCCTGGGGAATTTTATAAAGTGTTTTTTGCATCAATTATTTTAGACCTAGTCAGAACATTCAGAGAAGCATAGGCAGGGCAGTCCATACCAGTTAGTTGGGCAGGGGCAGATATTATAATAATCCTTAAAAAAGGGAAACCCCCCGTAGAGCCTGGATCATACCGCCCAATTACACTGATAAACGCGGATTTAAAAAATTTCTCTAACGTATTAGCGGCCAGATTTGCTAGGGTAATAGGGCAGCTTGTGAGTGTTAATCAACATGGCTTTATTCCAGAAAGAGGTACCACACTTCACGTTAGGAAGATGATCACATTATTTGATGTACAAGGTGTGGAGGGGAAACCAATGGCAGCTATGCTGTTGGATGCCGAACAGGCCTTTGATCGCGTTTCGCTGGACTTCCTGTGGCCAGTATTAAAGAAAGGGGGAATTGGAGCAGGCTTTATAAAGTCGATACAAGCGCTGTATAAAGGACCAACTGCTTGTGTAAGGGTGAACCCAGGCCGCACTACTCCCTCTAAATTACGTGGGGTACACGACAGGGATGCCCGTGTTCACCCCTCCTCTTTGCAATGTACATAGACCCACTGATCATGAAATTGGAGCTAAACAACCGAATTAGACCGTTGGATACTAAAATGGGGCCGATCAAGGTAATAGCGTATGCAGACGACATCACGATCATCACGCCCTCACCAGCAGAGGCTATCAGTGTAATAGAGCAGGAGGCGGAGCAGTTTGGGCGGGTGGCGGGGTATACACTGAATAAAACAAAGACACAAATTATAAAGGACATATATGCAGCATGCACGGATTCACGGGTGGTGGGTGAGGGGGTTTATTTAGGAGTGACTGTTACAGCTGACTTGGGCAAATTAGTGGAATTAAATATTTCCCCAATTATTAAGAAAGTAAAGAAGGATTTGGATAGGGTGCACAATCTGCACATGTCAATAGTAGGTAGGGTCAATTTTATCAAAATGAATATTTTGCCAAAATTTTGATATTTATTTAGAACAATCCCTTTGTTTTTCAGTCCATTATTGTTTAGTAGAATAGAACACGCAATCAACCGATTTATTTGGTTGCAGGGCAAAACAAGAAGGGCAATAAGATTTATGGCATTGCCAAGAGATAGGGGGGGGTGGTTGTTACCAGACCTGAGACTTTATTATTGGGCAGCAGTGTTACAGCAAATAACAGGTCTTCTTGGCGGGGCAGAGATGGAAAATGAGCTTTACACAGGTTCGACAGAGATATTTGGTCTGATCCTAGGGAAGGAGCCAGATAATGTGTTCCTAAGATATACGGAACTGAGCTATTTTAAGAGGACCAGATTTAAGACATTAGAGGCGGCTTACAGGGTGTGGAAGGCTTTTAAAAAAAACTTTGGACTGGGAAGATACCATGCGTAACTAGGCTAGGGAACGATCCCACACTACACCCAGAGATCTTTGCTGATGCCGTATTTAAGGAATGGGGACGGCTAGGAGTGAAAAAAATGGGGGATCTGATAGGTCCGTTAGGAGTGCGCCAATTCTCAGAGATACAGCGAGAATTTGGGGTCAGTACAAGGAAATTTTTTAAGTACCTGCAGACAAGAAGTCTACTAGCCAGCAAGAGAGGGGGCCCTTCAGGATTTGGGGTCAACGCAATACTTCAAGCAATAGAAGGGGGATATGGCTGTACGATCAAAAGGTTTTACGCTGAACTTATAGCACACAGGGGGGATGATTTGGGGAAGTTTGGAGCAAAATAGGTGGACACACGAGGGATAACGTAGGGGTCTTCAAGAAATCATTGCAGTTGGGACAGGAAGTTCTCCGCTCTTCAGCATTACAAGCCCAACATTACAAGACCCACTATAAGCTATACTACACACCAGCTAGAATTGCGCAGTGGGAAGGTACACAAGGGATAACATGCCCGAGATGCGATAGCACGGAGGGAGATATAGTACATATGTTTGCTGAATGTCCGAACTTAGTTCCCCTGATAAAAGAAATTGAAGGGTTCCTGCATAGATCGCTGAATTGCAAGTTAAGGCTGACACCTGAAGTAATACTAATGGGATTGGGTGGGACCATAGCGCAACCACAGTTTGAGTACTTTGTGTTTGTAGTTATGGCAGTGCTACGTCTATGCATAGACTCTGTATGGCGGGATAGGCTCCCACCCACTATGCAGCAATGGTTGGCCAGGCTATTGCATATACACCACATGGAAAAGGCAATATATGCTAGAAAAGGGAAGAAGGGTAGATCTCTAGGTCTACAGATATGGAAGCCGATCGTGGATTGGAAGAACAGGGTTGGGAAAATATAGAACCTCCATCGGATCCCTTCCTGCGCACGTAACCTAGACTAGGAATGTTAACTATGCTGTATGTAGGAGACGCGATTTAAACTGGTCCTTGATCGGGAGCTCGTTTGCTGCTTTGCGCGGATATGGTTGAGTAGCAGTGGTAGCAATTTCTACCACAAGTCCAATTGGGATTACGAATTTGGACAACATTGTGTCGGATTTCCGTTTGAAACATCAGAGAGGATATATACTTATGAACCCCAATAAGGCTCTCTGCTGAGATTATCATATCTGATGTTTGAACTATTATATTTGTCGACCAACAATTACTACTAACTGCCTGTGTGAAATTAAGCCAGCCAGTTATACTTATCCATATATCTTAATTGGAACAATAATAATTGTTTGTGGTTTGGAAGGATCCTACACATATCAGTGGTATTCACTGTTGGTGTTTTCTACTACTATACACGCCCTGAAGAAGTTCTGGTGGTCAGAACGAAACGCGTTGGCTGATGATCCTTTTGAGTATAAGAAAATAATAAAAAACGAATAGAGAAAATCTCAAGACTTCTTAATTGGATGTGGACTCTGAAAAAATTGGAACTGACTGTATATGATTGGAGTGGTGCCCTAAAACTTGATGATAAACATTTTGGATTCACGTTTCACGTGAGGTGCCCCTGGACAGAGGGTACCGGTTTTGCAAGTGGCACACTGGACATATTTTTGAATTATTGATTACTTTTGGTCGATACGAGATTGGTGCTATATCTTGGTGCTCATATCCACTGTCCGTTCTCAAGGTTTTGATGCTGTATCCTTGCGCTCATATATGTAGGATTTCTTTTTCTCCCTGTCTTTTCCTTGTTCTTCTTGTTGCTTTGACGATTGTTTTGATTATTTTTTAACGGACGTTTACACTGTAACTAAAGGTATAGAAATGTCCTAGAAATTGGATTGTACATTTTGGTTTGTCCTGTGCTGGGGGGGGGGTTAAGGGGAATAAATGTTGTAAAAACCTTCGAATAAAAACATAAAAAAAAAAAAGAAAATGCATAGCACACTAATATGTAAATGTTGAGCAGAGGCCATACAGCATGACACGTAATACACTTGCATCAAATAATCTCAGAGAAATGTATACATGTATGAGGATGGACACAGGACATGGCCATCTCATACACATGCTGAGTACCAGCACAGTACCAATGTGAAAATGACCTTCATCTGTGATGCAGTATGTGAGTGAGCATGACATACAGTACATTGGAAATGATGTGTCATGGCAGACTCTGTAACCAATACTATACACCCATCAAAGTCCTTGACCAGTGCATGGTTTCATGTGTCATCGTGGTCACATTTAGGGCCATGAACTTACATTCTTACACTCTTCTTGCAAGATGTAGTCCTGTCTTGTGCAATCCTCAGGCCTAAGATAGCTCACTGAGAAATAGAGTGGTTGAAAACACATATGCTTCACTCAGTCCATTCAGTGATGGGTCCTTGTAACATTGGGCAGTTTCTGTGCAGGCCAGAGGGACTCACACCGAGGTTAAACGTGGGCCATCAGAGAAATCACATGCATGTACAATATGAGAGGGTAAACAGTGCCTATACATGCAAGACTAAACACATAATGAAATCAATAGAAGGATGACATCTCCAAATCACATTTATCTGATGTGTCATAGGTGAATTACCACCAAGAGTGTTACACTCAGGCATTGTACTCTTGTGCATAATGCACACATCACCATAGGGGCAATTTGAAAACCATAGACACATCATTCCGTATCCTCTAGATAAAATACATTTGTAATGTCACAAATGAGCATGTGAAGACTTAATGGACTATGATATCACATAGCAGAGGCAATGTTAGTTCAGACTTCAACAGTCTCAAACCAGCAGTGTAACTGTATGGCTGCAAAACCACTGCATGTCACTCCGATCCTTCAATGCAGTCATGGATCTGTGGAAATAAGGCTACACACCCCATTCATATGAAGTCAGCAACCAACGTGTGTTTGTTTTTGCTTAAGAAGAGCTGTAGAAGTGTCCATGTTGCCATCCTCCCCACATACTCAATTGCAATTCTTAATAGGCCATGTACATAGAATGCAATGGGAAAAATATGGATGCATGCACATTGACTTGCACTCACAGGCACAGAGCAATATCATGGGAGCATTCTGAGCACTCTCAAACTTTTACTCAGACACTTACTAGTACATCTGGTGCACCATATAGCCTCCCATACTGTGAAAGGACTTCATCCACCTGGACCTCCAGCTCCTCTGTGGTGAAGGGACGGACCCTGATGTTTTCAGTGCTCGCCATCACTGGGTCCAGAATACAGGAACAGCAGAAGTTGGTGGTGAAGAATGGCAGGCAGCAGTGCCTGAATGCAAGGAAAATGTGTGGCTCTCTCATAGACATTTATAAGCCCCTGGGGTTGTTTCAGTGGTACTCTGCTGCTGCGATTGGTCTGCCTGGTTTAAATTTGTCAATTGTATCCAATAACCGGGACCGCGGTAGCGGAGCACGCCTACAGTGAGTTTCAAAATTGTATTTCACTACCGCGGTTTCCAATGGCATTGGCATAGGCTGTGTCACACCACGGGGCCAGGCAGTCGCTACCGCAATCGTGCATCTTTCAATTGTATCCAATAACTAGGCCCACGATAACGGAGCACGCCTACCGCGGGTTTCAAAATTGTATTTCACTACTGCGATCGCAGTTCCCATTGGCTGCAATGGCATTGGCATAGATGGTGGCAAAACGCGGGGTCCAGGCGGTCCCTACCGCAATCGTGCATCTTTTAATTGTATCTAATAACCGGTCCTGCAGTAGCGGAACACACCTACCGTGGGTTTCAAAATTGTATTTCACCACTGCGATCGCAGTACCCATTGGCTTCAATGGCATTGGCATTGGTGGTGGCACATCGCGGGGTCCAGGTGGTCGCTACCACAATCGTGCATCTTTCAATTGTATCCAATAACCGGGCCTGCGGTAGTGGAGCACACCTACCGCGGGTTTCAAAATTGTATTTGACTACCTCGATTGTAGTTCCCTTAGGCTGCAATGGCATTGGCATTGATGGTGGCACACCGCGGGGTCCAGGCGGTCGCTACCGCAATCATGCATCTTTCAATTGTATCCAATAACCGGGTCCGGGGTAGCGAAGCATGCCTACAGTAGGTTTCAAAATTATATTTCACTACTGCGATCGCTGTACCCATTGGCTTCAATGGCATTGGCATTGGTGGTGGCACACGCGGGGTCCAGGCGGTCGCCACCGCAATCATGCATCTTTCAATTGTATCCAATAACTGGGTCCGGAGTAGCGGAGCACACCTATACCGGGTTTCAAAATTGTATTTCACTATCGCGATCGCGGTTCCGATTGGCTGCAATGGCATTGGCATTGGTGGTGGCACACCGCAGGGTCCAGGCAGTAGCCACCGCAATCATGCATCTTTCAATTGTATCCAATTTACCGGGCCCGGGGTAGAGGAGCACACATATATCGGGTTTCAAAATAGTATTTCACTACTGCGATCGCGGTTCCCATTCGCTGCAATGGCATTGGCGGTGGCACACCGCGGGGTCCAGGCGTCCACTACCGCTGTTTGGCATTTTTCAATTGTGGCCAATGACCATGATCGCGGTGGCGAAGCACGCATACCGCACCTATGGACACATAAATGCTCTAGCAATGGCCATACCCATTTCTCATCATTGAACACTAGACCTTTACAATGTATTATAGCACCTGATTGCTAAATTAAAAGCTAGTGTGATATTCACATGTCACATATGATATTTGTGTGCATAAACACAGATTTGGTGTGCAATGGAGTCTCATATTTGTGAACATGTCAATGTATGAGATGGCTGATCAACACACAGTAATGATGGACGGACCACATAATGTGCCTATTTCACTTTGTACATTGCTGTATTCATTTTGATAGTTGATCAGCTTAAAAACACTGTGCTCATTGTGTAGAAAAGTTTAGCTCTGTACAACTCAAGCAAGAAGATGTGGCAGGTACAGCAGCCACGTAGAAGTCAGCAGTGTTGCTGTTTCCAACATGTGCTGTGTCAACTACTCACAGGGCTGGGGACACAAGATGTAGGAATGTATTGTATTTTATTGTATATTGGATTTATATAGCGCTTATCACCCAGGGGTCTCTAAGCGCTTGCCTTGGGAACCCGTCCTGGCTTTTCCCTGTGAGATAGCCCCTACAGGGTATCCCCAAGGTGAAAGCCAGGCATCCCGTCGCGGGGGGTCGTTGTGGAGATTAAGCAAGCTTAATGCCCAGAGTTGCAGAGTGTGAACCCATGATTAGGTCAGGCACCGAAGCGAGAATTATCGAGTCCGTGGACATTTGAGCTCAAGACCCTGCCGCGTCGGGAATTGAACCCTGGTCCCGGGTCTGACCTCTGCTTCAGGGTCTGCCTGCTCTAACCAGTGACCCACACTTCTCCACATGTACTATTTTCCATTCACTTAGACAGATTATGTTTTGGAGGTACCACATGTAGGACTACATGAGATCAAGGTGTCTCTGCATGTGACTTGTGCATCAAGCTGTTGTTGCAGTCCAGTCATTGTTGGTGCTGTGTCAGTCAAGATGTAAGATGTTTGACACATCTCATAGGGGAATAAAATTGACGTGTCTCCTTTCATTTTATGTAGGAGACGACCAAATGTGCATTGTCCGTTCCCAGTGCTGGCGAACATGGAGGATGAGGACATCATAAGGAAATTCCGTCTGGATCGCCTTACCCTTCAAAATCAATGTGGTCAATTGGAGCCCCATCTGAAGCCTCACAGAACCTATCTGACTGCTTAGACACCAACAGTTAGGGTGATGGCGGCCCTGCATTTCTTTGCAACTGGTTCATTTCAGTAGATGGTGGCCATCACTGGTGGGATGTCTCAAGCTATGCTCAGCATGGTGCTATATGATGTACTGTCCGCAATGATGACATACAAGGACCACTACATCCACTTCCCAAGGAGACATGAATTAGCAGGTGTGAAGGGTGATTTTTATGATTTTGGACACATACCTAAGGTTGTTGGTGCCATTGACTGCACACATGTTGGCCTAGTTCCACCACAGGCACGTGAGCACATCTACCAGAACAGGAAACATTTCCATTTCATTAATGTGCAAGTGGTATGCCAAGTGGATATGATTATCTCCCATGTCTGTGCCAGATTCCCCGGTTCTGCACATGACTCCTGCATATTGCGTAATAGCATCATTCTATAATTGATGGAAAATCTGCATCCGGAGCATGCATGGCTTGTTGGTGAGTACACAGAGTCAAGTAGTGTGCTGTATGTGTGACATGCTGTTCTCAGCTGCTGTTTATATAAGTAAAATGCTCTCTGTATCTCGCACCTAGGTGACTCTGCGTATCGCAACCGGCCTTGGTTGCTGAGCCCACTGAGGAATCCAAGGACCCCGGGTGAAGTCTGCTACAAAGATGCACATGGGGGACAAGTGGTGTGGTGGAGCGTACTTTTAGGCTCTGGAAAACTAGATTCCGGTGTCTGGACAAGAGTGGAGGTGCGCTACTCTACTCTTCCCAAAAGGTGTGTCAGATCATAGTTGCATGCTACATGCTCCACAACCTGACCTTACCCGAAGATATCCCCCTGTTCCGGGACGATGATGAGCAGCAGTTGCCCCCCCCCTGCAAATCCACATATGCCCAGTAATGATGATAGTGGAGAAGAGGAAGGTGTTGACCTGCGTCAACAGCCCATTGACAACTACATCCCTTGAGTGTAAGTGACTTTATACAACAGTGTCATTGTATGTTGTGTTTGATGGTAGTGGCAAGGCATAGATGATCTTTTTGACTGCTGGCTGTTGTTGGCTCAGTGCTAATGGCTGGTGTGTGTGGCACTGGGTATTTTTTCTAGGTTCCTCATGTCTATGTTGATGTTGTTGCTCATTGTTATGTGTGCTGGATTCTGTATGTTGTTGACTTGTGGTGTGTTTTAGCTGAAATGGTATCACCTGACAAGTAAATGTCATTCTCTTGTGTCTTTCTAGGGGTCCGATTCACAGAACTAACTTAAGACAAATCCTAAACTTACTTCAATTTTGGTATTCACAGAAGACACTTAGGAGTCCTAAAGTTAGAACTCCTAACTTTACTATTCCTAAACTGAGAACTTTAACTTTAAGACTTTCGGTATCCACAGAAGGCATTTAGGAGTCCTAAAGTTAGGACTCCTAACTTCTGTGAATACCGAAATGAGTAAGTGCCTTCTGTGAATATTTATTTATTTATTTAATTCATTTATAGAGCACTCTATCACATAACAGGCATCCTGGCGCTAGCATACTCAAACTACAGTGTACAAGTGTGCCCAAAAGCTGACAGCTGGGTTAGACTCTGGGGAACAGCCAGGTTTGTAGTCTCTTCTAAAAGGAAGGAGATTGCTGACTTGTCTCAGTTCTAATGGAAGTTCATTCCAAAGTCTGGCAGCTGCTACGCCAAAAGTCTGTCACCTGATTTTGCTTTCCTGACACTCTGTATTTTAACCAGTCTCGCCGGTGAAGAGTGGAGGCTTCTTGCTGGAACATACCATTCAAAGTTTCTCCGCATGGAAGCAGGTCCAGACCCATGCAAAGCTTTGAACAATAGACAGAGAGACTTAAACTGAATTCTCTGTCTCAGCGGGAGCCAATGCAACTCTGCCAAGACCAATGAGGAAGAAGAACTTCTGGGCCATCCTAGGGCTAGCTTGGCTGCCGTTGACAGAATCCTCTGAAGTCTATCCAGAAGATATTTCGGAGACTCTAACAATAATGCGTTGCAGTAGTCTAATCTGCTTAAAATGGTACTTTGCACTACTAATGCACGCGCATGAGGAGGCAGCAGGGGGAAGATGTTCCGTAAAGTTCTGATAACAGCCTCCCACCATTTTAGTAACCTGAGCCTCCATTGTGAGTTTGTTGTTAAACATAACGCCCCGGTTACGGACCTTCTCTACCGGCCTCACTGCGGTTGATGTGTCTGTGGTCCAGAAATTGCCAGGCAGCACAGAAGGAACCTTACCCACTGAGCAATAGAGCACCTCTGTCTTTCTCACATTAAACTGCAAAGAGTTTTCCCTCCACCAATGAGCCGTGGCACGCAGGCAGCCATGAAACACTTCCAAAGATGTCTATTGATCTCCCTCTAAGGAGAAAATCATGTTAAAAATACTTCTTGAACTATTGGGAGCATTAAGAATAGTGTTGGAGAAGTATTCTGCTTTGGTCCTGTTAATCTCTTTCGTTTTCCAGATGTGTTTATCCTTATCCTCATAACCCCTTCTCCACTTCCTCTCCACTTGTTTACAATCTGATTCCAAATTTCTAAATTTATCATTAAACCAAGGGGCCGATGGTCTACCCCTTCTTCTGTGATTTTTTAATGGGGCCATAGAATCTAAAACCACAGTAATCTTCGAGCAGAGAGATACATAGGTCTCTTCCGCCTGCTTATCTACAGAAAAGTAGTCCTCTACCTGAAACATGGGGGCTAAACCCCTCCTATGCAGGAGAGCCTTCCAGTCTCTGCTAACATAGTTACTCGTAATGCAGGCTGCCTGATGATTCTGAATAGCAATGTCCACAGGGAATTTAATCAGAAAGTGATCGAACCAGTCCATAGGCAGAATTTCTACAATTTTAAGATGTTGAACCCCTGAAAAAATTAGATCAAGTATGTTCCCACCCTTATGAGTAGCCTAGCCTTAGCCACCCGCTGAAAAAGGTCAAGGCCTTCACATGATTAGAGGACATTATATTAAACTGAATCAACGGTTCCATTCAGCCAGAGATTGAAATCACCTAGAATCACTAATCTGCAGCGGCCATGTTGGTGAAAATCTCCAGCAGTGATTGCTGCTGATACACACTAAAGGCCCCTGGGGGTCTATTGAGGTTCCGTGACGATTTGAACCCGTGTTTTCAACATTGTCGTAAATATGTAAATTTGGTATCAGTGAACCGCAAATGATCCATTTAGCATATCCTGGTGTTTTCGCTATGCTACGAGCAAGAGCACTCTTGTTATGAGCACATTTCTGATCTACCCATGGCATCCATCTTAGATTACGGAAGCCATTTTGTGATTCTTGCCCTCACATAGACAATGGACACGCAGTGACCTCTTTCGCTTAAGGACACGTAAGCTTTAGCCGGAGATTCACCTTGCTAGTGACACGTGCACTTTAGAACAGAAGACGCCATGGCTGCATGACTCGACAGAAGCTGCCTCCTCTGCCTGAGGCCAGTCCTGCTATACTGGTTCTTGTGTTTGTTGGCCTGATCATGATTAGGCGGCCGAAGCTGGTAGCCTTGCCCATTTACGACCCACAAACATCTCTTATCCTGCTTTTCTATCTCCTGCACCTGGCTCTGCTCCTTTCCTTCTGGGCCTTTATTAGGGGGAGGTAACGAAATTTACGATGAGGCGGTCCGGCTCTTGAATGAAAAGATGACATGGGATTATGATGGAACAGTGGGAACCCCTCGTTCGTAATGTTTTGACATCAGATATTGCTGACGATTCCTGTGCAACGCCAAATATTTATTGTTTAAGACACAAAGGTTTAGGAATGTACTAACATGTAAAGAATTTGCCTGAAGCCTAATATTTAGTATATAAGGAGCAACCCTCTTTGTGCAAATCGAACAGGCTCCTAGATACTGCCCGTGTGTAGTTTCTGTGACTTCTGTGTCCCTGCAGTAATAAACCTTTGGTCTTTGACACCACCATCGAGAAGCCCGTGTTTCTGTTTATTTGTGCACCGAGACAGGTAGAACTCCGGGGTCTTCGGGTGTTATCCCTGACACCTCTGGACGGAACCAAAAAGTCCAGAACTCCAATTGGCGCCCAACGTAGGGCGACGTCATTCGGTACCGGTCCAAAAGCCTGAAGAGTTCGAGAAGCTTCGTGTGAAGATTCCTGAGGGAGGCGCCCCACTTCATCGATCCCGGCATATCGCAAAAGTGGCCCGACGTTCTCTTCCACGAGGGTTCCCGTTCGGACGGCTGCAGTGGTCCGTTGCCTTGACCATCGCCCTGTCTTGGACCCGAGGTGCAGTCCTTAGTACGGCGAGAGGTGACGGGTTTCGCCTTGGTGACGTCTTCAGTGCCTCAGTTAAGTATTAAGTGGTTGCTAGTTGGCTATTTCGTAAGGGTTGCTCCTGTTTGGATAATCCTTTTTAGTTCTTGGTTTGGTTTGGTTTTGTAAGATTATCACTGGTTGTTCTAGTTACGATAATCATTTGGTTTAGTTTGGGTATCGATACATTTGTTCGCTTTGGTAGGCCTAAGTTCTTGGTTCGAGTGCGCACCTTTGTTTGTGTTTTTGTCTGTTCTGTGTTTCCGGATTATAAAATGGTAAGTCGGAAAAATTGTATGTTGTCGTGTTTTGGTTGCAACAGTGATTCCCGGTTGGAGGACTCATGTCTGGTTCCTCCGATTGGAACTCCTCTTTATGATCTGTATTGTAAGTTTGGAGTGGGTCCTATATCTTATAATGAGGTGTGGGTCCGATACACGAAGAAAGACGGTGTCCTTAGTTGGCCACTGCATGGTAGTTTTGAACCTGAAGTTCTTGATAATTTAGAAATGAAATTGTTCAAGAAGAAAGCACGGCCGGCAATGTTTGATTCTCTCTGTTATTGGCGAAAAGAATCTAAACAGAGAGAAATTAAAAAGTTGAAGAAAGAACAGAAAGAGCAAGAGTTGACTTTAGAACAGTCTGCTAGGCAGCTGCAACTCAACGAATCTGAGAAAGCAATAGAGGTGGCCAATAGAGAGCGTAATTTAGCGATAGACAAGTGCTACCCTGCCTTGCCATCGAGTACAGCTAAGATAGTAGAGGACCCCGAAAATGATCCTCTGTTGTCTTACTTGTTACGGTCACCCCCACCGTATGCACAGGGTGCTACGGCTCCACCTGTACTGAATGTTCAACTACCGGTTGCTGGACAGCCTGGTATTCCTGCTCCTGCTCCCCTGAATCAAGCTCCTGTACCTCCTGTGGTCAATGTTAATGTTCCTTCGGCACCCCCTCTTCCAGGGTTGCCGGCTTCTTTACCTATACCTGTATCGCTTACACCCGTTGTTTCACAAGCTACTTTGCCAGCTACTTCTACTGCTCCTGTTTTATCTGTCCCAACTGCTACCTTACTTACTGCTTCTGCTAGCGTTATGACTCCACTTTCTGTTCGTCGGAGAATCACTGATTCTGTCTCTAATATTCTATCTCCCTTCTATAAAACTTTAATTAAGACTCCTGCCTCTGACTCTGTGCAGAGACGTAGTCAGCTTCCCAGTACTGAAGAACGGGGAATATTAGATTCCACAGCTCTTAGATGGATTTCGAAAAGTGGAAGATATAGTACTAGAGATGTATTAGATACATTTATGCAATGGAATGAACCGACACAACGATATGTGTTCGATGAAATGTGCTCCCTTTTGCGTGAGGAATTGAAAGAGGATGACTCTGAATCAAATCTAGAAGAATTAATTATTATTCAGAAAGAATTTGCTGCAGGTTTGATAGTTGGTCAAAATATAAAAGAAGCGATGGAACTGATTCTAAGTTATAGGAATGATCCATCCCTTCGTTCACCGAGGGAGTTAGAGAAACGTAGTATGAAGCAGAATCGCCAATATCCAATGAGGGAAGTTCCTCCAATTTGGCGTGAAGCTGTGCAAGCTGATGCGGTCCTTGGTATTGCTGCCGCTCCGGCGCAATTCCAGAGAGTGTGGATACACATTCCGTGGAAGCGAGCCGAAGTGTTAGCAGTGAAACAGGCCTTGCCTGATCCACGTAAGAATCCAGTCGGATATTACAAAGAGTTAGCGCAGACAGTTGAAGCTTGTGTGATGAATTTAGCGGACATTGACATGTTATTTGGCAATGTAGTTCCGCAACCAATCTGGGCTAAAATTCGTAAAGAGAATCATCCAGTTGCCCTAGGTGGTGATTGGGCAGCTATAATTGCAGCGGATGGTCAACAAATAGGTGGTTCCAAACCCGAACCTCTAATTGCTGATTTACCGGGTAGAATAATCGAATTAATGAAGACTCTGATGCCAGCATTGCGCGTTAACTGGGACAAGTTGTCCGCATGCAAGCAAAAGAAGGACGAAAGTGTTTCCGACTTTTTCACAAGGTTTGAAGAGACTTTCGTAGATCATAGTGGTCAGGATATGAGTACGGAAGGGGGACAGAGACTATTTGTTGATAAATTTGTGCACAATCTGTTACCAGAGCTTAGTAATAAATTGAAAGATTCCGAGAGTGCGTGGGCTGTCTCTACGACTGCGCAAATACTTGCAACTGCCCAGTACTATGAAAATAGGGATAAAGAGGAGAAGGAGAAGTCAGAGAAGAAGACGAAAGATTTAAAAACTAAAGTTCTTTTGCAGCAAGCGTATCCGCCTCGCACGAATCAGACTAATACACAGCAAGGGTCATATCAAAGGACAGATTATGGTTCTCAAAGACCGCAATACCAGTGGAATCAGTGTGTATATTGTAAGAAAGAAGGTCATTATAAAAATGAGTGTCCAGTCTTAGCGCAAAATAATGCTGCGGCAGCTCAAAGAGGTCGTGGTGGTTCTATGCAAAATTCTAGGGGTCGAGGACGAGGTGCTATGCCTCCACAAACGAATGATCGCCCTTCTAATCATTTTGATCAGCGAAATGGACAGTCTGCTCAACAAAATAGATCTCAACAGTATCATGTTGAAGACTATTGTGAAGTTAGTGAAGAATTTCAACAAAGTGAGTACTAGGACAGCCATGGACAAAGAGAGGCAGTGGTATCAGTTCCAGTAGATCAGAGTGGGCCTTATGTTGCAGTAGCAACATCGGGCGTAGTCGAACCGTTTCTGTTGGATACTGGTGCAGCAAAAAGTTCTATTATACATGAGAAACTCCCTGGCGCACCTTTGTCTGGCTTAACGAATATTTCTGTAGGTTTTTCAGGCGCCCCTGTTTACAACCCCGTATCTGGTCCTTTGTCTATTTCTGTTGGACCCCGTCAATTGAAAGCACCCTTGATTTTGACGACGGGTTTTAATGAAAATCTGCTTGGTTTAGACTTGTTAAAACGCCTATATGCGACATTGTACTGTTCTCCAGAAGGAGTACAGCTTACGTTGGGTAAAAGAATCACCTCCCCGATGTACTTGTCGATGGATGCGCTCCCACCAGAGCTGCGTTCTCTCCCTGATACTCTTTGGGCGACTGGTCCTAACGATGTAGGTCTTTTAGAAATTCCACCATATGTAGTTACTTTGAAAGCGAATGTCAAATTTCCACGAATACCACAATACAAAATCTCTAGTGAAGGTGAACGTGCACTTTTATTAATTGTGCAAGATTTGATCAAGAAAGGTGTAGTAGAAGAAACTAGAGGAAATGTCTGTAACAGTCCTGCATTGCCAATTCTGAAACGTACTGATCCTTCAAAACCTCCAGTCTATAGGTTTGTAATTGATCTTAGAGAGGTTAACAAAATTGTGATTCCACAGTTTCCTGTGGTTCCAGACATTACTGCATTGTTAACGTTGATTCCTGCAACAGCCACATGGTTTTCAGTTATCGATTTGAAGAATGCCTTTTTCAGCATTCCGATAGCCGAGGAAAGCAGGGATATTTTCGGCTTTTCTTTAGGAGGCCGAAGCTTCAGGTTTAAACGTGCTCCACAAGGGTATTGTGAGAGTCCGTCCATTTACAGCCAAGCATTAAAAAGTCAGTTAGATTCCTTTGTACTTCCTCCTGGTTCTGCTTTAGTGCAATATGTCGATGATCTTCTAGTGGCTGCCGATGACAAGGAAACTTGCAAAGCAGCTACGATTTCGTTATTGCATCATTTGTCTAGTTTGAATCACAAGGTGTCACCTTCGAAAATGCAATACTGTTGCCAAGAAGTGACCTACCTAGGTCATCTCTTGTCAAAGGAGGGAAGAAAGTTGACCCCAGAGAGAATAAAAGCAATTACGCAGATGAGTGTTCCTCGCACACAGAGAGAAGTACGTGCCTTTTTAGGTATTACCTCATACTGTAGGCAGTGGATCCCAAATTTTTCTCTTTTGGCAAAACCATTGGTAGCTTTGACTGAAAAAAATGTTCCGAGTCCGGTGCCATGGTCTGCCGAATGTCAGCAAAGTTTCTCTGAGTTACGAAATGCACTGTGTTCAGCTCCTGTGTTGGGTACACCTGACTACAGTAAGCCAGTCACGCTCTATGTCCACGAGAGAGAAGGTTGTGCGTTGAGTGTTCTGACACAGAGATTTGGTGATAAACAACGCCCTTGTGCGTATTTTTCATCAACATTAGATCCGGTAGCTAGAGCGTTGCCTAGTTGTTTGAGAGCTACAGCGGCAGCTGCGGCTTCCATTCGACAATCTGCTGGTTTGGTGATGAACAACATGCTAGTGGTCATGGCTCCTCATGCAGTGGACACACTCATGAACCGAACTAAGACGCAACACCTTACCAGTGCTAGATTATCTGGCTATGAGCTGACATTGCTAGCGAGTCATATTCAGATCAAAAGATGCAATGTATTAAATCCAGCAACATTGTTGCCGACTAGTCAAGAGTCGAGTGATTCCGAACCTCATGACTGTTGTTTCAGAACCGAGGAAGAGACAAAAGGACGAATTGATCTTAAAGACACTCCGTTGTCAGATCCAGATGGCACGTTGTATGTTGATGGGTCTTGCTTTAAATTGGAGAATGGTGATGTGACTGCTGCTTATGCAGTATCGACTTTGAGTACGATTGTGGAGACTGCAAGAGTGAGTCAGAATTCTGCCCAAGCTGCGGAATTAATCGCACTAACGAGAGCGTGTGTTTTAGCTAAGGGAAAGAGAGTGAATGTGTTCACAGATAGTCAGTACGCGTTCGGCGTGGCCCATAGTTTCGGCCGTTTGTGGAAAGAGAGAGGTTTCATTACGTCCCATGGGACTAAGATTCAACATGGTCAGCTAGTTAACGACTTGTTGGAATCTCTAACCTTGCCGACTGAAGTTGCGATTGTGAAGTGCAGTGCTCATAAAGCAATCACGGATGATGTTGGTCGTGGGAATGCTTTTGCTGATGAGACCGCTAAACAGACAGCTAGGAATATGATGAGTAGAATGTATGTTGCAACGTCTGCAAGATGGATTTCTGAGTCTGGAATGTGTGAGGACACAGTGGAAAGTGTGAAAGAAATTCAGAAGGAAGCGACTGAGGAGGAG
The DNA here is from genome assembly GCF_964263255.1 of Lissotriton vulgaris. Taxonomy (NCBI): domain Eukaryota; kingdom Metazoa; phylum Chordata; class Amphibia; order Caudata; family Salamandridae; genus Lissotriton; species Lissotriton vulgaris. The sequence goes on along the minus strand of NC_141685.1, from coordinate 1,376,115,484 downwards.
AAGCTTGCATGGAAAGAGAGTACGGGTAAATTGGACTCGAGTGAGTGTTGGATTGATTTGTCGGAACAACAACGTTGGATGTTGCCTGATGCGTATGTGCTTGCAGTAGTAACGATGGCACATGGAGCAGCGCATATCAGTTCAAAAGGGATTTGTAAGATGTTGGCTCCAGTCTGGAAGAATGATGGGATTAGTAAGTGTGCAGAGAGAGTGGTGAGAAATTGCATGGTATGCCTGATGCATAATCCTGGCAAGGGAATCCCCACGCCCGCTGGTCATTTCGCTCCTCCTTCTTGTCCCTTTGAGGTGATTCAGTTAGACTTCATTCACATGGATCGTTGCAACAATCTAAAGTACGTCCTAGTGGTAGTTTGTGCTTTTTCTAGATGGATCGAAGCATATCCACTGAAGGACAATACTGCTTTGTCCACTGCCAAAATCCTTCTCAAAGAATATTTCCCCAGATATGGCATGCCACGGATTGTATGGTCAGATAACGGAAGTGAGTTCGTAGGGAAAGTTATGCAGAGTGTGTGTGCCGGTTTAGGGATAAAACAAAAGTTCCACAGTGCGAACCATCCCCAGTCTCCTGGTTTAGTTGATGGTTACAATGGCACCCTCAAACTGAAACTTGCTAAAATACAAGCATCCACGGGTTTGCCCTGGCCAGATGCACTACCTTTGGCTTTGTTATCCACAAGAGCGACTGTACATTCTAGAGTAGGGCTTAGTCCATACGAAATAGTATTCGGTCATCCCGCAAACGTTTGGGGGGTACCTAGGCCAAAGGAATTCAAACAGCTGGAATACCCAATGTTAATTGATTACCTTTTCGACTTGACTGCTAAATTGAGTCTTATTCACCAACAGGTTTTCGATGCATTGCCAAAGCCACCGGAGAGTCCAGGTCATCAGCTGAAACCAGGGGATCAAGTGGTCATCCGTAATTTTGCAAGGACGAAAAATCTCCAACCCAGATTCGTCGGCCCATTCCAGGTGTTGTTAGCAACGAGAACTGCTATTCGTGTGGCTGGACGAAAAAACTGGATCCATACAACGCACGTCAAACGTGTGCCCCTGCCGCTTCCTTACGACAACTGGGTGAAGAAAGGAATCGGTGCCTCTGAAACTGAACAAATACCCAGGTTTATCCCTTTCAGCGATGCAGAACTAATCACTGACACATCGAATTTTGACTCTCCTTCTGAAACTACTCTTTTGAACTCTGAACATTTGTCATCTGCATCAAAAGAACATTTGCCATCTGCGAACTTGAACATTGCAGCATCTGCTGAAAATACACTGTTTCCAGATCAAACAGCTCCTGCAAAACTAAGATACAATTTACGATCTCGTAATATGGACAAATAAAGCAGGAAACTGCCTATTTTATACACTTTGAACTTTGATACATTGCCTCCAGCCAGGAAGTTTGCTAAAACTTTGTATTGTTTTGTTGTTTTAAAATTGCCTTGCCGTCTGGGTAGCCGTAGGGTCGTGGCTGTGTGCCTAGTTGAATCTGCGGGGGTCAGACACAAGGTCGATCTTTCTGTTAGTTCTGGGAACTCCCAGGGTTGATAGAGGCATTTTCATCTACGTACACATCATCAGTGGTCGCGAGCGGATTGTAGAAGATGGAGCTTCCTGAGCTGCAACGAGAGATTGTAATTTATGTTCGCAGAAATAGACTTTACAAAATTCTTCACAGCAAATGCTTTCTAATGCAATGTGCAGTTACATTTTTGATTGTTTTATTAACGTTGGTGGGTGGAATCGTCTTTGGTGTGCATCTGATTTTCACGCCGATAACAACTACAGTACCTCCCCTTGATCCTGCTACTTCTACTGTTTCTTCTATGCATTCTTTTCACTCGTTTCCTGAACACGAGCAAGCTCGACGCTCAGAATTTATTAATAACACTTTTGTACAGCTCTTACATCAACACCAACTGGTAGTTAACACTACAGACTGCTGGGTGTGTGGCTTGATACCCCACACTATGGATAAAGGCATTCCCTATCTAGTCTTGCCTTTTAGCTATAATGGATCATTTCAGGCCTTTCAGACCATTTTTGCCTATGCCCTTGAGACCTATCCTCCGCGTCCACCACGTTCCACTAAATACAACTCTGCCAACAAAGCTTTAGTCCAGGGAATTATTGACATGATTAAAGACGTCAATAATACTCCATCTTACCCTAGAGATGAATTACGGGTATATTTGAGTTGGAATTCTACGGAGTATCGCCTTAGTTTGGGAGAAAGCAAGCGTAAAAGCTCCACTCCAGTCTGGGTCGTGCCTCACCGAGGTCAAGTCTGTTTGCAAGGAAATGGGAGAAATCCGAGAGCTCAGCTAGGGAGGAGTGAGTGCGTTGAGACTTACGTGTTTCAGTCTAACTCTTCCCCTGCCTTTCTTACTGCTAGGGGTACCTACTTCATCTGTCAAGACAGAGCGTATACATGGCTGCCTGCTGACTTTTCAGGTTCATGTTATATTGCTCGACTGTTGCCTCCAACGTACACTGCTTCTCCAGATTATCACAAGACCAGAGTAGCAAGAGGTGTTTTCAGCAAGGAAGACACCGCTGGTCAGGAAGCTGGAGACTTCTTCAAAGGTTTCCTTCCGTTTTGGGGGCCTATGGCCAATAGTAGAAATCTACGTCAGCTAACACGGGTAGTTGAATCTACTATTACAGAAACTGCTGGTGCCCTTAGTAACTTAACAGCTGAGCTTCAGGCGGATCGTCTCATGACGTTGCAGAACCGTATGGTTCTAGACGTAATACTTGCAGATCGAGGTGGGGTATGCAGAATGATCCAATCGAGCTGCTGTGTTTTTATTCCCAATAATGCCCCGACCGTCTATGAAGCGATCTCTAAGCTGCACAAGATTTCCGACTCTATACACGTAGACAAGGGAAACTGGTCCTTCATGGAGAGGTTTTGGACTCTACTATCAGCGTGGGGATGGAAGGTTCTGATGGTCATTGGTGTCATCCTAGTATTCCTGTTCTCGTGCTGCCTTATTATCCAGTGTGGTCCCGCTTTATGTAGTCTCTGTGCTGCAACCTGTTTCAGAAAACCACCAGCGTTTGCAGAAAAGGTGCGAGAAAGAATGATGATACAACAACATGTCACTGACCTGATGAGCATAGAAATAGACTCGGACATAGAGTAATTGCCTATGTAAGGGCAAAAGGAGGGTCTGAGGTTCCGTGACGATTTGAACCCGTGTTTTCAACATTGTCGTAAATATGTAAATTTGGTATCAGTGAACCGCAAATGATCCATTTAGCATATCCTGGTGTTTTCGCTATGCTACGAGCAAGAGCACTCTTGCTATGAGCACATTTCTGATCTACCCATGGCATCCATCTTAGATTACGGAAGCCATTTTGTGATTCTTGCCCTCACATAGACAATGGACACGCAGTGACCTCTTTCGCTTAAGGACACGTAAGCTTTAGCCGGAGATTCACCTTGCTAGTGACACGTGCACTTTAGAACAGAAGACGGCATGGCTGCATGACTCGACAGAAGCTGCCTCTTCTGCCTGAGGCCAGTCCTGCTATACTGGTTCTTGTGTTCGTTGGCCTGATCATGATTAGGCGGCCGAAGCTGGTAGCCTTGCCCATTTACGACCCACAAACATCTCTTATCCTGCTTTTCTATCTCCTGCACCTGGCTCTGCTCCTTTCCTTCTGAGCCTTTATTAGGGGGAGGTAACGAAATTTACGATGAGGCGGTCCGGCTCTTGAATGAAAAGATGACATGGGATTATGATGGAACAGTGGGAACCCCTCGTTCGTAATGTTTTGACATCAGATATTGCTGACGATTCCTGTGCAACGCCAAATATTTATTGTTTAAGACACAAAGGTTTAGGAATGTACTAACATGTAAAGAATTTGCCTGAAGCCTAATATTTAGTATATAAGGAGCAACCCTCTTTGTGCAAATCGAACAGGCTCCTAGATACTGCCCGTGTGTAGTTTCTGTGACTTCTGTGTCCCTGCAGTAATAAACCTTTGGTCTTTGACGCCACCATCGAGAAGCCCGTGTTTCTGTTTATTTGTGCACCGAGACAGGTAGAACTCCGGGGTCTTCGGGTGTTATCCCTGACACCTCTGGACGGACGTGCACTTTAGAACAGAAGACGCCATGGCTGCATGACTCGACAGAAGCTGCCTCCTCTGCCTGAGGCCAGTCCTGCTATACTGGTTCTTGTGTTCGTTGGCCTGATCATGATTAGGCGGCCGAAGCTGGTAGCCTTGCCCATTTACGACCCACAAACATCTCTTATCCTGCTTTTCTATCTCCTGCACCTGGCTCTGCTCCTTTCCTTCTGGGCCTTTATTAGGGGGAGGTAACGAAATTTACGATGAGGCGGTCCGGCTCTTGAAGGAAAAGATGACATGGGATTATGATGGAACAGTGGGAACCCCTCGTTCGTAATGTTTTGACATCAGATATTGCTGACGATTCCTGTGCAACGCCAAATATTTATTGTTTAAGACACAAAGGTTTAGGAATGTACTAACATGTAAAGAATTTGCCTGAAGCCTAATATTTAGTATATAAGGAGCAACCCTCTTTGTGCAAATCGAACAGGCTCCTAGATACTGCCCGTGTGTAGTTTCTGTGACTTCTGTGTCCCTGCAGTAATAAACCTTTGGTCTTTGACGCCACCATCGAGAAGCCCGTGTTTCTGTTTATTTGTGCACCGAGACAGGTAGAACTCCGGGGTCTTCGGGTGTTATTCCTGACACCTCTGGACGGAACCAAAAAGTCCAGAACTCCAATATAACAGATAATCCCTGTAAAAACCTGGCCATAATCATTCTTAATGGCAAAGCCTAATAGTTTAAAACCTTCAACAACATCAACATCAATAGTAACCATGTTCCAGGTATCTTTTTAGATCACACCAACCCCGCCACCCCTCCCACTCAATCTGGGTTTGTGGCAGATTTTATAACCAGGCGGGCAAGCCCAGCCTGGATCAACTTCACATGCTAAGTGAGTCCAGGTCTCTGTCATGAACAATACATCTAGTTCATAAAGTTCCAAAAGCAGCTGAATTTCCACGCTGTGTTTTCTTTGGGCAAAGATCTTACATTTAACAGCCCACAAGTCAAAATACCTTCTTTTAAGAAGGCTGAGGTCAGGAGTGCAGTCTCAATGAAAGTAAATTCCCCCCTATCGTTGCCCAACTCACCAATGTTGTGTAGCTCCACACTAGTATAACTAATAAAATGACAGACTCCATCAGATCCCATTTTTTCACCTAAAGGGACAGCATGGCTGGCGCTGAGCGCGCCCTTAACGCGGTTGGTGCAGACGGGCTTGCCTTTGGTGCGCCTTCAGCACGCCCCCGGCACGCCTGCTGTGCGCGTTTGTGCCATCGTCACTTTTTATACTAATCAGTCCCTGAGAGCTGAAGCACTGACTTCCAAGATGGTGGGTCCACTCGCATGGACGGACACTTCAAATCAGGGAGAGCAAAGTGATCCTGGCGGGTAGGTGAAAAGGATTCCACCCCCGAGCAACAAGAATGGTGCAGTTAAAAATCCCTAATTTTAAAGAACAAACCCTTGTAAAAACAGTGTGGGCAAAGAGAGCAGATACCGTAGTTACGGCTCCCTGTCAGACACACATAAACATTACCTCTGAAAGTGCCTTTCAAACGCTGCGCGCTCGCGCCATCGTTGCATTTTATACAAATTAGTCCACTAGAGCTGAAGTGCTGACTTCCAAGATGGCGGGTCCGCTCGCACGGACAGACACCGCAAATCAGGGAGAGCAAAGTGATCCTGGCAGGTAGATGAAAAGGGGAGACAGCCATTACAACGCAGGCTTTACACTGCGCTACCATTACTGCGCAGCCATCACAACGCAAGTTGTTACAATGACTTGCGCTGGATGGCGCTATATACTAAGGAATAGTATAATTTACTATTCCAACACCTTCCCTACTGTTACGTAGGCTGGAGTTGGAATAGTAAATTCCTAAATCCAGCACTTACAGCGCAAGTCGTTGTAACAACTTGCGTTGTGATAACTGCGTTGTAATGGTAGCACGGTGTAAACACCGCGTCGTAATGACATACATCTGTGAAAAGGATTCCACCCCCGAGCAACAAGAATGGTGCAGTTAAAAATCCCCAATTTTAAAGAACAAACCATCTTATAAACAGTGTGGGCAAAGAGAGCTGATACCGTAGTTACAGCTCCCTGTCAGACACACATAAACACTACCTCTGAAAGTGCCTTTGAAAATGAGTAAGTGCCTTGTGTGAATACCAAAATGGTAGTAAGTTTAGGATTTTATCTCAAGTTTGTTCTGTGAATTGGGCCCTAAGTTCCTTCACCCTATCAGTGCCTCGTCACAATCCGAGCTTGTGGCACATTGGAATCTGATTTGACATTGTACATACTGTGATAAAGATGGAGCTGGCACAAAGACATAGGTGTGTAAATAGTGTTTATTTACCATAGTATTTGTGACAGAGAAGTGTTTTTTTTAATTGTGCAAAGTGAATTTCAGAGTTGTCAGTGATGGTAAATGAGACAAATAGAGTAGTCACCACATTGATGGAGTCACACAGTCCAACAGACTCCTGACATCAACATGGCTATGTGGGTAAAAATAGTCAACAAAGTCAATGCAAAGGGGTGCACAAGTGCCATCATGGATGGCTCAGCGAGTTGCCTTTGGATGGTGCATTGCCACGTGATCCTCCTGTGGTGTTTCCCGATGTCCCCTTCTGCGTTTGGCAGGGGGAGGTGTCAGCTACAGGCTCAGCGGTGTCTAAGGAGTCATTTGGATGCGGCTCACCCCTCTCTGTGGCCGTAGCTGAGGTGGTGGGAGTATCAACACCCTTCGGTAGTGTATGAAGTAGCACCCTGAATGGAAGGAGTTTGGTCCTTTTATACCCACACAGGGGCTCAAATGAAGGCGGTACAAGTACAAAATGCTGGTTTTAGGTACATATATGGTCATACAGAAAATGCACAGTCAACAAGTGGGAGGAGCTAGCAATTGCTAATTCTGATGAACACATCCTGACAGTTACAGACTAGGGACAGCTGCAAGGACAGCTTCAATCTCAACTGAGCATGTGCGATGCAGAAGAAGCTAAATATAACCTGTCTCTAGGCAGAATACATGAGCAGTTAACAGAAAGGTAGGACAAGACACATAGTGAACACGAGGCAGCAAGATGGCTGCCAGAAATACAAAATGGATTCCACAGAACTGGTAAGATAGCCTCTAAATACAGGATGGCTTCTGCTAACGCTAACCAGATTTACAACAGACGACCCTTTTAGCGTTAGCTGAAGACATTCATTTATCTGGGGTAATCTAGATATGCATCCAGTACACTGATGCTCATTAGTTCAGTGATCTCTATAGGTAGCATTTGTTGGGCTTTCATTTCCGCAACATTTCTTTTGGCAGGTGTAAAAGCAGTAATGCAAATAGAGCAAAACATGGGACCACATTGTATACATACACAGCATGTAAATAGTATCACCAATAGTATACATAGAACTGTCAGTACCTTCCAGCCCCAAGTGATAAAGAGTGTCCATATCTAGTTCGAAAATGCCCATGTAACAGCCACTGGGTGAATTTCTGCAGCAATCTTTTGCAGTTTAGAGATTGCATCGTATTTTGAAGGCGAGTGATCCAGAATGAAGACACAACAGCTGCTGCCAATGATGCGGCATGCACCACCTCGATCAGCCAGAATCACATCTAATACCATGTGATTCTGGAGTGCTCCAATCCTCACAACTTGCAGCTTCTCTGTAATGTTCCCAAGTGCCATAGCTGTTTGATTGGTGACAGCTTCCACAACACGAGTCAATCGCCTTATCTTTCTGCTATTCAATGCAGCACCCACAAAGAAGAACACTCCTAAGTTAAAATCAACATATTGTTTTAGAGCAGTGTCAGTTTGATCCACTTCATCAGTACTTATTGTCCTCTTATTTCTGTTCTTGGAAATGTCATTGTACAATTTGAAGTCGAGGTGATATGACGCAGGTACTAAAAACACAGGAGTCAACAGAAAGGACACATAGCAGATTCCTGACCACCCAACAGGTAGTTGATAGTATCCCTTATTTCCACACACAAAATAAGTATTATGTGAGGCTATAAAACTGCTGTTATTAGCACCTTCAATGGTCAGAACTACTGTACACTCACTCTTTCCTACTGGAATTCTCCCAACACTACTAATACACAAATCTGCTTTAGCTCTAGTAACAGAAATTACAAAAGGTCCATTGTTCTTAATATCTCTCATACTTGTGAAGACATATGGTGTCAAAATATTGTCAGGTTGATACTCTTCCCATTCCCATTTAGTCCCTTTAGCTTGTGGATACCCTTCTTTATCTTGGTAGCATACTTTATTGAGGTGAAAGTTAATCCTACCTACTGAAGGCTTTCCAGGTGCAAACAAAAGTGCATACCGAGCTTGACATGAACCATTATGGGAAACGGCAGAGGAATAAAAGGTGTTCCTCCCTTTTTCTGGTGAGCAGGTATCATCCCACACACCCAACAGTTGGTGGTATTCGTGGCATTATGTGTATGATGCAACATTTGAATAAAAGTGTTGCCTGAGTAGGATTGTCGATGCCACTGCTCGTGATTGGGAAGCGTGAAGTAGTGATGTTCCATTGGTACTGTAGTAGTGGCAACAAAAAGCTGTTGAGCAGGAGCCACTTTCTCAACAAACCAGGTGATTATTGCCATAACCACCAGAGCAACAACAAACCCTACAGCACAAATTATTCTTTTGGTATGCATTATAGCAACAGCGATAATTGATCTTTCTACAAACTCGTTCAAACAATCGTTGTAGCTCTTATCCCTGGGCAGCCATTGATTTCTTCACCACAGGCCACGACGGGTGTCACTACACTACGCAGGACTGATCCCCTCCTTGCCACATCGGCGTTCCGTTTCACTAACCCAGGGCCGTAGCTCAACCAGTCTTTTTTGGCAAAGCAGATTCTTTTCTTGGTCTCAGCTGATATCGGGATTCTCCAGCGATCATGTAGTCCGGGAAGTCTTCCGCAGATTCATCAGGTGAGATAGCTTGACCTTTCTCCGTCTCCAGAATCTCTCGATGGTCGGCCAACACAGCAGGTTCCACCAAGGTAGGTAGTACTCTCTTGCAGTGAGTACTATGGACCCAATTCTTTCGATTTGTCACTCGAACTGCAGTCCTTGTCGCAAGGAGCACTTGCTCTGGTCCTCTCCACCTTGGCTCCAAGCAGTTTGATCTGTCGAAGACCTTGACTATCACGTGGTCACCAGGACAGAGTTCATGGGCCTCACCTGTAGATCTGTCAGGAAGAGCTTCTCGAACCTGTTGATGAATAGAGATCAAACTGTTGGTTAACTGTGCCAAATATTCATTCATCAGAGCACATGGAACATCATGAATGGGGCGTGGCTTAGGAACTCCCCAAATGTTCATTGGTCTCCCAAAGACCACTTCATATGGGGTAAGGCCGGATCGTGAATGTGGTATCGATCTAATGGACAACAATTCCAAGGGTAGGGCATCTGGTCACTTCAAAGACATGGAAGCCAGTATTTTCGCCAACTTCAATTTCAAAGTAGCGTTGTACCTCTCCACTAATCCTGCTGATTGCAGGTGGAAGACTGTATGGAATTTCTGCTTGATCCCTAATCCTTTCAGGACATGCTCAACAATGTCCCCAATAAAATAAGGTCCGTTGTCACTCCACAAAAGTTTACATACACCATATCTAGGGAAAAATTCCTTTAGAAGCACCTTCGCTGCGGTGAGAGCAGTATTATCCTTTGTAGGGTATGTCTCTATCCATTTACTGAAGGCACATACCACCACTAGGACACATTTCAGATTATTGCAGCGTTCAAGTTGGATGTAATCCATCTGCAAAACTTCAAAAGGTGTGGTCGGTGTAGCAAACCCTTCTGCAGGAGTCCGTGTCTCTTTACCAGGATTATACTGCCAACAGATCAAACAGGACTGTACTGCTATTTTAGCTGTGCTGGCAATTTCAGGATGCTCCCAAACTTGCATAAGCAATTTAGTTATTGCTAGAGCTCCAACATGTGCCAGCCCATGTGCCATTTGAACCATAGGTTGTAAATAGGCTGCAGTCAATTTCCATTTATCCATGTCTTTGTTGCGCCAACAACCCTCATCGTCCAATAGTCCTTCTTTAGCCCATTGCTCAAGTTCTGCTACAGAAGCAGATCTCTGTACATCTAACACATCCTGTCTAGCATCATGCCATCGCTCAGCTTGAGACTTCACTACATACATAGTAGTGCTTCGTTGCATTGCAGTCTCACAAGCTACGCGATCAGCAAAAGCATTACCTTGTCCTATCTTGTCAGTCACTTTCTTGTGTGCGCTACTCTTCACTATCGCTATCTTCTTCGGATATGTCAGTGCAGTCAAAAGGTTATGCACTAATTCTCCATGCATTATCTGCATCCCGTGGGATGTAAGAAAGCCTCTTTCCTTCCAAAGCAGGCCAAAATCATGGGCCACTTCAAAAGCATAGAGGCTATCTGTATAGATATTCACACACAAGTCAGTGCTAAGCTCACACGCTTGTGTCAAAGCTATTAGCTCAGCTGCTTGAGCCGACTTCTGAGGTATGCGAGCTGTTTCCACTACTGTCTGAAGTGTCGTAATTGCATATGCAGCTGAGGTCGTGCCATTTGGTAACTTCAAACAGGACCCATCCACCTACAGTTCCACATCTACATCCGGAAGGGGCGTATCTTGCAAATCGATGCAACCCTTTGTCTGTTCCTCAGTAAGGAATATACAATTGTGAGGCTCCTTTCACTGAGACTGAGTCGCAGGATATGGCAACAATGTGGCTGGGTTCAGTGTCGCGCATCTCTTCAAGGTAATATGAGGTGCTAACAGTGTCAATTCATATCCTGTCAGGCGAGCACTAGTTAAGTGTTGTGTCTTAGTCTGATTCAAAAGGGCATCTACTACATGAGGTACTAGCACCAACAGTTTGTGTGACACCCTTCACTGTTATTCTACTATCTGCACCAGGACGTTTGTGGAGCGAGGCGGCCCTTCAGCCCAGCGGACGCTTCCTTTCATCAAGCCCACGACTCGCCGGACCCGCTTCGCGGGTCCCGCAGCGCGTCGTCCGCCAGAAGGCTGCACCAAGGAGTCAAGGAGGAGCGCGGGGTCAGGCAAGTGATCCAGCGGGGCTGCGAGCAAGGCAGGGGACTCCAGTGACCAGGAGCCCCTGCGCGCCCAACCAGCAACACCTGGGCTGCTCTCCCCGCTGGCCACGCCCCCCGCCAACGGAGCCAAAAGCCATCTCAACTCCAGTGCCTGTGGGACACCCTTCACTGTTATTCTACTATCTGCACCAGGACGTTTGTGGAGCGAGGCGGCCCTTCAGCCCAGCGGACGCTTCCTTTCATCAAGCCCACGACTCGCCGGACCCGCTTCGCGGGTCCCGCAGCGCGTCGTCCGCCAGAAGGCTGCACCAAGGAGTCAAGGAGGAGCGCGGGGTCAGGCAAGTGATCCAGCGGGGCTGCGAGCAAGGCAGGGGACTCCAGTGACCAGGAGCCCCTGCGCGCCCAACCAGCAACACCTGGGCTGCTCTCCCCGCTGGCCACGCCCCCCCGCCTATCACCAAATGGAAACATAGCAGTAGTATTTTAAGGAGTACAGTATCCCCGCTTCGCGGGAGCGAGCGGGAGCGACCGGGAGAAGCCCGGGACAAGGGCGGGGCCGTCTAAGGCCGTCCAAGGTCGAACAAGGTCGGGTCGGGGCTACCCCCCTTTCACCAGTGATCCCAGAATTCCCATCTTTAATTTTCAACTGTCTAGTCACAAGCTTCTGCCCTACAAGTTGTGCCTTTATCCATAACTTTCATGATGACCTTGCGTTCAGGGAAGGGCAGACAGATCACCGTAAAAACGAACAATGGCAAAGCCACTGGAACTTTGGATGACTTTATAAGCCGGGCAACTGGAATTCTAGAAAAGGAAATTGCCCTTACACAAAAGCGTTTGTCACTTGATTTAATTACAGGAAAACGCTCATCATTGGGAGATATTGCATCGAAAACTACCCCCAATAAACTGCCTACTCCTGAGCAAAGTGTAGCTTGTTCTGATAGTAACTTGGAGGCTAGCCCAAATCTAGTGATAATTTCTGATTCACAGACAGCCTTGATAGCAGATTCAGGGGATTCCCAAGTCGAAGTACCTATTCTCGCTCCTATACCTATTTCACCAGATATTATGGGGGGAAATGCGGCAGATAGCAACCTGAGTAATTTAAGCAATAATGGGCCTATCCTCACACAAGACCAGATAGTGGTTTCTGAGCGGGAACCTCACAACCCAAATAAACGCAAGAGAGGTGGCACCCATAGGAAAGGAGCAAGATCTAAGTTAGCGAAGTCATCACCATCTAAAACCCTGACAATTCCTACTAAGCAAAAGGGCCCCCAATCAGCTGATGTGGGACAGAAAATTTTCTCCTTCAATACCAACAATAATGACCGCTTTCTGGGGGAAATTGAGAAATTAGTCCAGATGCTTTTGTTACCTGTCCTAGAGAAAATACAGATTGTCAATCTAAAATTAGATCAACTGGAACATATCATTTCCCTTAATACCAAATCTCTTGAAACTCTAGCAACTAAGAATAAATCACCTGAAGAGGGGGGTATAAACAATAAGAATAAAAATGGTAATATTAACAACAGTGATCCAAAAAAGGGTGGAGAGAACAAAAATACGAATAAAAATACTAAAACACCTACAACTAGCAACCCTAAGGTGGTACCGGTCCCTCTAGTTCGAACAAAACCTATACCACAACCTCGTTCTAAACCTGCTGTGGTGGATACTGCAGGGACTTCTAGTCAAAAAACGGGCAATGTAGCACTAACGACAGAAGCTGCTACCCTTAAACAGGGAACTACACAGGAGCCCAAACAAACATGTTTAGAGGGGCCCGAAAAAAATGCAAAAAGCAATAATAACGAGAGAGCATATAGAAAGAAACCACCACCTTTGAACTTGCCCCCAGACTCAGCCCCCTTTATGGTAATACTTACTGGAGTACCCCCACTTCTTCCCAATAAAACGGAATCAACTCAGGAACTAAGAAACAAGATAACACATTGGCTCAATATTAACAGACCACTTCCTCCTGATTCTAAAACAAACATACTTAGTGTACGCAGAGTTCCCTGGGTGGGCCCGAGCGAGAAGGATCTTGAGGGGGATTGTATTTTGATTAATTTCAGTAACACCTGGATGAAAGATATTATCTGTAGTAAACCGAGATTTGCTAGAGTTGGGGACATCCAGTGTATAGGTCTGGAATATTTCTACCCCAGCTTGAACTTTGTACCCCAAATTCCCCCTTATAAGAACGTTAGGCAGGTATTTAATAATGAAATGTATCCTGTGTGGGCCCGCAGAAATAGGGCCACATGGCCAAGCCAAAATAATTGGGGACCCCCGCAACAGAGTGATGCCTTCTCCTGGGGTCCAATTCACAGCAACAATTACTCTTTGCAAACTTGGCATAATGACCTAAGACCAAGATATCTGGGGGAGGATTATGTAGGATGGCACCCAAACAATGTTCCTTTAAGAAACCGCTTCGATCCACTTGTAGGCATGGAAGAGATAGATTGACCATCACAAGATCCTCCTAGTATCATTGATAATCTAGCAATAGGAGAGCCCAGCCAGATGGAGAAGGGGGATAGTGTTAACGACAACTCATGGGAGATTGCTTCCACTGGTGATGATTGTACTTTTGATGCCCAAGTTCTTAAGGTATCTCCCACTAAAGAATGCGACTTAAGCCCAATCCTTTTTAGGCATAACCTGGAAGTTTTACTCGAACCAGACAGGAAAAATAAAAATGATCAAAGGATGGGTTTAATTTCTTGGAACATTGCTGGACTCGCATCAAGACTGGAGGATGAGGCATGGCTGGACTTTGTGGGAGATTGTGACATCCTGTGCCTGCAGGAAACATGGAGCCGAACCGCCCAGAGTATGGAGGGCTTTCAAGCCTTTAACACCTTAGCAACACCCTCACAAATGGGTAGGGCAAAAGGTGGCCTAATGACAGCAACCTCCCTAAAATTATGCAAACTTGCAACTTCTATAATAGCTGACTCACCGTGGTTTCAAGTGTTAATGTTGGACAATCTGTTTCCTGAACCATTGTTGTTTATTAATTGGTACTACAACATCTTTGACAACAATGAGACAACTGTAATTTTAGAATTGGAAAAGGCCATAGCCAGGGCACGCCAAGAACAACCCCAACTATTTGTCATCTGGTTGGGAGATTTTAACTGCTCACTATGCGCCCATGGGGATTCAAAGGTGTGTGGTCTGACAGATTCATACGATCAACCACTGTTACACTTTAAACACACACCCCAAGGGGATGCGTTAAATAGCATCATTATTTTAAATGATTTACGCATAGTGGAGCCCTGGGTTGGTCCAAATTCCGCTCCTATACCGACGTTTCAGGGAACCAGGGGTTCTATGAGCTTCATTGACTTTGTAATTGTCTCTAGCGGGCACTTTCACTATGTTGATAAGTTGGAAGTAATTCCCAATGCTGCCAGTGATCACAATCCTCTATTTTTAACCTTGTCTTGTCCTGTTAAACCCAAACATTCTGTTTGGGAGCAACCAGTAAAGTATAGTAGAAACCAAGGTATCACCCTTAAATGGGGCAAAATAGATGCGGTGGGTCTTGAGGCAGAGATCCTAAATGGATATAGAGTTGAATATGAGGCTTGTCTCACACCTACAACCAGCCCTGATGAGGTTATAAGTAACTTTGAATCTTTATGTGGGCATGTAGCAGAACGCCTCATAAAACCAATTGGGAAAAATAAAAAGTTAGGCCCCAGATGGTTTGATGCTGCATGTTCAGCAACGCATAGATCGCTGAAAGCAGCATTAAAACAAAAACCTAGGGACATAGAATCGGTTAGAGCAGCTAGACTGGCCTATAAAGAAGCTATTAAATCAAGGAAGTTGGACTTAAAAAATCAAGCTTGGGAAGATCTAGAAAAGTCTACGGAATTAAAGGATAGTAGGCTTTTTTGGGAAGTCATCAATCGCCCCCTTTTTGTAAATAATGGTATGGACAATATTGTGATGGAGATTGATTGTGAATCATGGGAAACTCATTTTGGGAATATTTTTAACCCACAAAAGATCCAATCGAACGAGTTATTGTCAGGAGATGCAATGGTATCTGTGGTTTCCCAATCTTCCCTTTCCCTGAGTTTATCGCTGACCTTGCAAGAAGTGGAGGATGCCCTAGTGAAGGGCACACCACTAAAAGCACCCGGCTCCGATCGAGTACCCTTGGACTTTTTTAAGCACAACGTCAAGGTCTGGGCTCCTGTGTTGTTGAATGTTTTTAAAGCAGTTGTCACTAGCCATATTCCGGCATCATGGAAGGAGGCAGTGGTGGTGCCAATTTTTAAGAAGGGCGATAGATCAGACCCTCGATGCTATCGCCCAATTTCATTAATTGATGCATCATGCAAGATTTTGGGCAGGGTTATTTTAGCAAGACTAGAATCATGGGCGGACTCGGTGGGCCTCATTGTGAATTCCCAATATGGATTCAGAAAAGGCAAAGGCACTGTTGAACAGTGCCTCAACCTGGCCCTAATTATTGGGAAATACACGAAGGCAAGAAAATCTTCAATCCATCTTGCTTTTATGGATCTCTCAAGTGCATTCGACACTGTGTGCCGTAGTAAATTGTGGCAAATGATGGAGGTGATGGGTTTCGAGGAACCTTTGGTCACTCTGCTTCGCAGACTTCACGAATCCACTACTGTGGCCATAAGGTTTGGGCCGGGGGGAGAGAAAACCAAGTCCATTCCCTCGACTGAGGGCGTCCGACAAGGATGCATATTAGCTCCTTTTTTATTCCTTGTATACACAAATGGCTTGGAAAAATACCTGTTGGACCACTGTCACGATTTTCCAAAAGTCAACGGCAGAAGCATTCCAATGCTTTCCTATGCCGATGATACGGTACTCATGACACTTACAGCAAACAGCATGCAGCACTGCCTCGATGCCTTTCATAAATTTATGTTGGACCTAGACCTTAAGGTAAATCTTGCTAAATCTTTTATCATGGTCTGTGGCCCTAGGGGCACCAAGAGCAGAAAGTTTGTAGTAAGTAACTCCGTCATTGACAAGGTTGAAAATTTTAATTATTTGGGAAACCTTTTTAATCACAAACTAAGTTGGGCCCCGCTAATGAAGACACGAGTTCAGAGTGCCAGTCGCTCAATAGAGGGACTGTTCCGTTTTTGTGGCAAATTAGGCCAAAAACCTATCATACATTTAAAAACTCTGTATAAAGCTAAATGTTTGTCGATTGCTACTTACGGGGCAGGGGTTTGGGGGACAGATAGCCCCGACATGATACAGATTATGGAAAATAAATTTCTAAAACGTGTATTGGCCATTCCATCAGGCTCCTCAAATAGATTTGCCCACAATGAAATAGGTCTAAGTTATGTGAGTGACATTATTCGTCTTTCACCTTTATTGCTATGGGGCAAAATATGGCTGTCGGAGGATCTCCAGCTCACTAAAGACATCCTCCAGGACTGTTTAAAATTGTCAAACATGAATCAAATTCCCTGGCTTTCCTATGTAAACAAAATGTTCCATAAAATAGGCTTGGGCGATATCTTTGACAATCCTGAAAATATACAGGGAGATATCAAAAATGTAATTAAATCAAATTATTGGAATTCATCGATCGTAAACTCCCTGGACAGCCCCTATGCCCCTAAGGCTGCCT
This sequence comes from Lissotriton vulgaris, assembly GCF_964263255.1. Taxonomy (NCBI): domain Eukaryota; kingdom Metazoa; phylum Chordata; class Amphibia; order Caudata; family Salamandridae; genus Lissotriton; species Lissotriton vulgaris. The sequence continues at coordinate 1,376,098,582 of NC_141685.1, read as the reverse complement.
TACAGCACCAGTTTTATCTGACCTTCACAAATCATGTACAATGGTGTTTTTATCTAACAAGATTTAGGCTACACACTTTGCATTTTCTTTTTGCATTTCCTACACAGAGGGGCTGGTGTGAGAAACTGCCCCCTTGTACTTGTAACAACAAAGATAGCCAAAACACAATGCATCTTGTTCTTTTTTGTTCCTTATATAAAGACCCTAGAATCAGGTTTATTAAACAGATTCTCAAGGAAAAACAACCATGCCATTATAAAGAGGGCTATGATTTTTTATTATCTCTGTCATCCCCTGCAGTCTGTTGTGCAATGTTGAATTTTATACGAGTGTCACTTTTGATCAGAAAACGGTATGGCTAAATCTTGCCCCAAGTAATTGATTACTTGACATGTATACTTTATACTGTTGTATCGTGATCTTTTTTATTACTTATTTTACTTGTTTTTAAAACACCCTAGCATAATGAATCATGCACCACCCCGAATCAATTAATGGAAAGTAAAAATATGGTTTTTGTGACTTCACCTGCTAATGAATTTTATAGTGTCATTAACTGTAAAACTGTCTTTCAAAACGAATTTTAAACTGTGTTTGTAAATGTACTTTTATGATTCTCTGTATTGAATCGAATAAAGTTTTGAAATGAATGAATGTGTGACAAAACTATCCCTTCACTCTGACGTATGGACACAGCTGTTGCTGAAACTGAGCGAAAACACCCAGCCAATACATGAGCAACAGGATCAAGGACGGCTGAAAAATATGCACAGGGACGCTGCATGTCACCGTGTGTCTGTACTAGAACTGACAATGCACATCCATCTTTTTCGTGTACATAGAGTGTAAAAGGCTTCAGGTAATCTGGAGTGTCTAACACTGGTGCAAACAAAGAGCTTGACGTAACTGTCAAAAAGCATTCTCACATTCATCTGTCCATGGAAGGGGCACTGGAGTGTCTTTCGTCAAAAGCGCTAGCAGAGGTTTAACAATGTGTGAAAAACCTAATATCCATTGCCTACAAAACGAGGTCAGACCAATAAATGCATGGACATCTTTCTGAGTGGAAGGTACTGGTGTGTCTAAAATTGCTTGAATGCGATATGGTGTCAGTGCACGGCCCTCCTTAGACAGAAGGTGACCTAAGTAGGTTACCTTCGGTCTACAATTTAGCAATTTCTTTCGTGAGACTTTATCATGGTGTGTAGCAAGAAAAGAAAGCAAAGACAAAGTACACTCTTCACACAGTTCAGGCGTATCGGCTGCCAACAAGATGTCATCGACATATTGTATGAGAGCCACTCCTTTTGGCAAAATGAAAGAATCAAGCAGCCTTTTCAGTGCTTGGCTATAGATGCTAGGACTCTAAGTGTACCCCTTCTACAAAATCTGTATGATCGATTATTTAAAGTGAAACCAAACAAATATCTGCTATCAGGATGAATAGGGATCGAGAAGAAAGCAGTCTTCAAATCAATCACGCTAAATATAGTCGCTGTCGGGGGAACCAAAGTAAGTCCTGTCATTATGTCAGAAACCACTGGGAATTGTGGTACTAAATCTTGTTAACTACTCGCAAATCAATAATGAATCTGTAAATCCTAGTATCCCTTTTCAAAATGGGCAGAATAGGACTGTTACAAACATTGTAAGGGACTTCCTCCACAACCCCCACTTTAATAAGATCATGGAGAATGCGAATGAGTGCTTCTTCGCCTTCCTGGGAAATTTTATATTGAGGCAAGTGTGGCAATGAAGCGCCCTCCTTGACACTAATATGCACAGGTGGAATAACCATTTATCCTACATCAGTGTCAGAAGTAGCCCACAAAGCACTAGGGAGTGAAGCTAATGCAGTATCTTCTTTAACCAAACAAGATCTCTCAGTCATGGGGTAGTTGTCATTCAAAATAACATGCACTCCTTCAGGAGAACATTGTATAGTAGCCCTGCAATACTTGAGCATATCAAGACCCAGAATATTGCCTGGTGTGTTCAGTTTCACCACTGCCAATATGAAGAGCACCACCACCATGACCAATGATCCCAAATGCTGATAGCACCACTACAATAAGGCACTACTGCCACTATCACCACCAATTACCCACAACTATCAACATCAAAATATCACCAAAGCAGCCCATACCAATACTGCCCAAATAAAAATGCTATTTTAGTACCACCAATACAACCACCACGAACACCAATCCAAAAACTAATGCAACTACTAACATGAATATCAATATCACAATCAGTACCACTATACCACTCCCAAAACCATCACCACAATTCAACAAACACCAATACCACCACCATAATGCCTTTACCATTATCATTGTTATAAACACTACCAAATAACCACCCTCTAATTGCACCTTAATACCAAAACCATGAACACCACCACAAACTACAATGTCACCAGTGCCACTTGCACCACCAAAACCAAAATCACTGTTACCAACAAAACCAAGACAACAATCACCAATGAAATCATCAGTCTTAAGACCAATACCACTTATATCAGTATGATCAATACAACCACTATGAATATCACTGATACCACCACCAAACTCAGATTTGACATCATCACCGTACCAACAATAATTTCAACAACAGTAAGAAAACCACTAATGCCACCATCAACACCATTATCGCCAACAATATGAAGACCACCACCGATTTCACTTACACCATGACTACAAACAGATGTAACTTCAATATGTAGGTCCTGACTAATAACACTATCACCAATAATCATAATACCAAAAGTACCACCATTAATACTAATATTTTTAATATCACCACCAATGTCACCACCACATGCACTACTCTATGAACTACCAATGAAACCATCACCAATACTCCACCAGTACCAATGCCACTGCCATAAATGCAACCTTCAAAGCCAATTACACTGATACCTGCACAACAGATGCCACACCACCACTCTCATTAGGACATTATCACTTACAGAATACCAATAGCAGCATCACCAATCCCACCTGCCCAATGACAATACTACCACCACCAAAACCACCCCACAATGACCCCATGACTCCAATCCTACCACCATCATAAATACCACACCCTCACTAATCGTACTCCGAAACATTATGATCTCCACCAATATCTCAGCAATACCACCATTACCAATGCCATCATTAATACTTAAAATTCCCCCACCAACAGCACCACCACCATTACCACCGTAAATCCCAATACCACCAGCATCATGTGCACCTAGACCAATGTTAAATCACTACAAACCATATTGACAATACCACTGCCAACTTTATTAACACCAATGCACCCATCACTAACATCACCAACAACAATAACCATCATCACCCCCATATTAATACCACCACCAATATAACCACTACCAGTACCACACAAACAACCATCAGTAGCACCTAGAGTAATGTAAATCCCATCATCAATACCACCGATACATTTGAGCTAATATAAATAATGCCAGCACTATAAATACCACTAAAACCACCACCAATATAACAACTATAGTAGCATCACTACCATCACTACTAATACCATCACATATACCGCCATTAATATCAATGTCAATAAAACAAATCCAAAGATCAACAATACCAAAATCAATATCTTCAAATCATTAATATTGCTTTGAATACCACCAGCACACTTATCACCAGTACCAATACTGCTACCAATACCACTAGTAAGGTGAATATCAGTCTCGCCAATGCTTGTTCCACAAACAGTACCACCCTTACTTAATGTTATCACAATAGAATCATCATCAGTGCTTCAATTATTAACAATAGAACATCAGTATAAGGGAGCCCTCTGACCCCGATAGAAATGGGATATGTAGAATATCAAATGCTGGTATTCTCAATGGAGGATCGATGTAATCATCTATATATTATGCACCTTACACTTATTAGTTCTACTCTAAGTTTATTAATGAAAGCAACATACAGATCAATTAGCTTTGAGATAAACATTATTTTTTCTTAGCTGTATCTAAAACTTAACACAAATATCAATCAATTCATGCGTTATTATGAAACCGGAATAGAGTTGATTTAACTCTTCTTTAATATGTGCAAACAATTTATAAAAGTTATAGAATACAAGATTTAATTTACCCCCAGTTGAGAATGCACACATTTGGTAATATTAATACCCATAGTTTCAAAATCACCACCACTGATAATGCAGAACAAATATTACCTTAATTACAAGAACATTGATGGTGCTTACACAAGTGTAGCATTAAACTCCCACCACCTTAATCCCCATCACCAATACCAAAACCTTATATACACCACCACCAATCAAATCACCAAGACAACCATTGCCATTTCCACAAGTACCAACAACAATACCATCAATTCCACCACCATCAAATCCTCAACAACCACCACCAATACTAGGGCATAGGAGGAGTTCAGGGAGTTTCAATCCGTGGAGTCACCAAAAACTCTTCTTGATTACACAGATTTCTCCCACCCTAAATCCAACCATTCAAAGCTGTCTCACTGGAATGTGAGCATGAGCAAATATTGAGCTAAGCATTAATTGCAACCCCTAGTGTGTAAGACTATGTGAGTAAGCCGTTAGCAAGCGGAGTGAAGGGACCAGGAAAGCGAACTCAAATATACCAAGAGATCAAAACCATCTTGTTGAGACATATACAAAAGCAAACAGTGCTATCAACATTCAAGGCTACCGTACATGTGAAAGACCAGGTGCAAGAGCCATCACTCAGGGAAGTGAAAAAGTCAGAAAAGTGTAACGTAACCTTAATGTTCGCGACCTGCATTGGCTCCTCGTGCTCACATTTTCATATACCAATGCAATCAACAGCATCACCAATACCACCACGACAAATGCCATAAATACCAAAAACAGGTGCTATCAATATCACCACAAATATAATTTCAAAATTCTAATACTGCCACTGCTGATACAACCACCAATATCACTAGAATCACCACCAATACCACCAGAAGCAATAACATTCACGCACTTAGACCACAGACCACAAATACTGCCTCATCAATGCCAATAATATCAATGCCAATACCACTACTAACACAAATACCACTACTACCACCACCAGTTACACACACCAATTCCAATATCACTACCACAAATAGCATTTCCATCGTCAATGTCAAAAGACCCATACTGCACACCACCAATAGCACCACCACTACAGTGCTTACACTACCACAATATCACTAAGTATGGGAGCAAAATCCGTTCCGCTCACGAAATTTGTGAATTTTCGGCAATTTTGCGATCCGCGAATCTCGCAAAATTGCCGAAAAATTCACAAATTCGCTCGCGGGCGAGTTTCTTTGCACATGCCCGAGTTGAACCTCAAATAATCAGCCCAAACAACTAGTGAGCACGGTCTAGGCTAGGCAGGTGTGCTTCCTCCCCAATTCTACTACCTACAATTACATGTAATCCTTGATGGAGGTCTTTGCATCAACAAATTTCTTGAGCGCAATCCCCGTGTACTTCCTGTGAACAGGAGGCTGCTTTCTCCTCATCTGGTGCTCTGATCGGTCTCTCTGACCCTTTATAAACAAGAGGCATGTTAACTCGCATAGAAGCCCCACCACACACACACTAGGGTATGCAACGTTTTCCCGCCCTTCCTCACTATGATGGACAGCTCACTCGAGAGACCTCGGCGCCCAACCAGCACGGTCAAGGCTAGGCAGGTGTGCTTCCTCCCCATATCTACTGCCTATAATTACATGTAATCCTTGATGGAGGTCTTTGCATCCACGAGTTTCTCGAATGAAATCCCCGTGTACTTCTTGTGAACAGGAGGCTGCTTTCGCCTCAGTGGTGCTCTGATCGGTCTCTCTCACCCTTTATAAACAAGAGGCATGTGAACTCGCATAGAAGTCCCGCCACACAGACAATAGGGTATGCAACGTTTTCCCGCCCTTCCTCACTATGATGGACAGCTCACTAGAGGGACCTCGGCGCCCAACGAGCACGGTCTAAGCTAGGCAGGTGTGCTTCCTCCCCATATCTACCGCCTACAATTACATGTAATCCTTGATGGAGGTCTTTGTATCCACAAGTTTCTAGAGCGCAATCCCCGTGTACTTCCTGTGAACAGAAGGCTGCTTTCTCCTCATCTGGTGCTCTGATCTGTCTCTCTGACCCTTTATAAACAAGAGGCATGTGAACTTGCATAGAAGCCCCGCCACACACGCACTAGGGTATGCAACGTCTTCCCGCTTTTTCCTCACTATGATGGACAGCTCACTCGAGGGACCTCGGCGCCTTTTGGCACGGTGGCAAAGTTACAGACACACGTGGTGACATTTGTGCAAAATGGCAAAATAATCCACGAGTTCTCGGGAAAATCCACGAACTTGCGGATTTTTTGCCTTTTCACGCGAATTCGCGGACCGCGAATCCGCAAAATTCGCCCATACTTAAATATCACCACATTCAATGTAACTAATGCATTACTAATACTACCTGTACCAATATAAATTCCATTTAATGCTACTTCAATTGCCATCAATACCACCATCATTACCTAAACCAGCACTGCAACCAAAACCACTACAAATGCCATATAATCATGAACAGCACAATTAATACCACTATAACTAAGACAATCAACATTTCCAATACCACAACCAGCAATAAAGCACTTAAACCCTCATTAATAGCATACTGCCAATACAACACTAGCAGTACTATAATACCATTACCACCACTAATATCAATATTCCCACTGTCAATACTACATACACAATTACCACTACCAATATCGCCACCACAAAGGCTCCTAAATGCTTTCTGTGAATACTGAAAGTCCTAAAGTTAGGATTTTTCTCCGTTTAGGAGTAGTAAAGTTAGGACTCCTAACTTTAGGACTCCTAAATGCCTTCTGTGAACACTGAAAGTCTTAAAGTTATGATGTTTCTTAGTTTAGGAGTCCTAAAGTTAGGAGTCCTAACTTTACTACTCCTAAACTGAGAAAAATCCTAAATTTAAGACTTTCGGTATTCACAGAAGGCATTTAGGAGTCCTAAAGTTAGGGCTCCTAACTTCAGTGAATACCGAAATGAGTAAGTGCCTTCTGTGAATACCAAAATGGTAGTAAGTTTAAGATTTTGTCTTAAGTTAGTTCTGTGAATCAGGCCCATAGATTTATGTCTTGTTGAACTAGCTTGGAACTATTACTTTATCATGAACCTTTACTATGTTCTGTTATTAGTGATACTGTAGCGCAGTTAAGTAACTGTATTTGCATGTTCCTGCAACATGGAATGCAAGATGCCAAAGAAAGTGTCAAACTTCAATAAAGATGGTTTAAAAAAAAGGAATTTCCGCTATATGAATTTTTAAATAAAAAATAGCCCCAAAAATTGTTAAGTGCCTACCTCAGTCAACTTGTCATGGTAGGACAAGACCTAGGTGTAATTTTGCAGCCGACTGCGATGGAACGTGGATCAGCTACAGAAACCAGATTCAACCCTGTCAGAAGATTTATCTATAGACCCTTCAGTGGGGCAAGGCAGCAGGCTATGACCCAGGAGGGCTTCATGTCATTGGATACCTGTTGGAAGAGGTCCCGGTGAAGCTGGAAAAATTAGAAATTCATGTTTTGCAAAGGTCCCTCATTGCCTGGATACTTTTGGCATCTTCTCCCGCTTAAGATTGCCACGTTCTGATTCTGTCACTATTTTGGAGCTCAGATTCTTCCAGCAGGGCAACGCTGCACGATATAGTCAAAGATAGCTCCAAGACACCTGATACCTTCCATGTGAGGTGCTGCTGAATCAGATTTGCTGCTGAAGGTAAACTAATTGCTGGGGAAGGGGAATCTTTAGCCCAGCTACAACACACCTTTGCAAGAACAGATTGGCGAGTTGTCCTGGTTGTCCAGAGATATTTGGAGTCAAAATGTTCACAGGGTTCCTAGTTTCTCAGGATGTTCGGCGGAGTATACATTGACGTAGACCAGGGCTCCAGGACCTCAGGAACAGCACTTAGTGGTCAAGGCTCACTCCATCAGAACCTACCAGCAGGTTCCAGGGACAGGTACAGTTGGAACTGGTCAGCTGGGCAGTTTTAGGAAAGGCCTCCATTAGCTTTTTGTGTCCCAATAGCTTGAACGGGAATGCCACATTTATGCCTAGCACCATCTTGTTGGTGTGGGTGGCTCCTTGGCCCTCCTTAACCAATTGGGTAAAAGTTCCCTGGGGTAACCAATGTTTTGTAGCATTTCCTGTGTGCTCTACTGCAAACTATCGCACAGTGCCCCTCTCTGCCTAAATCCAATGTGGTGAAGCCTTCTCTCTTTGTGCAGAATTTGTGTGCCCGCCCAAGAAGTATAAATAGGGAAATAGGCATCCCCTTCTCAGTGGTCACCTCATACCAATTTTGGGGGCAGCGCCCACCCTGCTGAAATTGGGCCTGGCTGACTGCTGAACCAAAGAAGGGACACGTGTGGATGTCACCTAACATCTGCCTATGAAAGTGGAGGTAACTTTTATTTACAATTAATTGCATTCCTGGAACCCGTTATGTTGTACAATGCTACGGTAAATGTAGGTGAAAAGTTAGGTTTTTGTGCAAGTATTTAAATGCCTGTAGTGAAAAACTAGACAATATGAAATATTGGGTTTCATTATGGGAAACAAAGGATTATTCATGGAAGAGGTGCAATTCTCTATTACACCTTGGTATTCAAGTTGATCTAAGATCTCCCTGACTTGTTTTTTTGCATCTTGCTTTATTGAGTATTGCTGCTGTGGAGTTGCAGTAGGTTTTACTGTGATTTCATGGTTAGGTCACTCAGCCTCCCATCCTACATGGTTACGACATAATGCAGGTGCAAGTGCTATTGCCCACTCCTGCGTAGATGAATATTTTAGTGATTTTGGAACGAGGTCAGAGAAAGCTGGTAAAATTACCATTTCTCCTTTTGGGCAATCCATAACAAACTCAGGTGGCCAATTTTTTTCAGCCAAAAAGATGTCGTACCCAGAAGTCAAGGTCTCCCAAAAGAGACCTTTAACTTACCTGGGTTAGTCCCCCTCCATTTCATATAACGGGTGTGGGACATTTACCCTAGTATCAGGTGTTTCCACCATGATATATTAATTCAATGCCACTGTCATGAGAAATTCCGCCAGGTTCTGGTGAGCTATTGTTGCTACTGCTGCAATCTCTAGCATCGTTGGAGCCCATTCCCCGTTCAAAAGTTAAATCCTCTGCAGCCTCTGTATTTCTTACTTTAAGGCCAGCAACTTTCTTCTTTCTTTTTAAAATTGAGGTTTTTAATTTGATATTATAGTCAGCAGTACGATGTGTATCTCTGGACTTTGTTTGTTCTTTTGATCTGTGTTCTGACCGTCCTTCCCTCCCTGAGGTTTTGATGAGCCCTGAAAGGAACAAGAAGAATGTGTATCAGTATCCTGATACCTGTCAGGTTTTTTTAATGTTATCACAATTTTTAAGGTTATACATCCTTTCCGAGGGTTCCTGTTAAGGAGACCCACCCCTAGACTGTGATCTATTCTTTCTATTTCTTTGTTTTGTATTCTCCCATTTATTTTTAGAAGAATCAGGTGTTTGCTTTCTGGTATCCTTTTCAGGACTACCCATTACTTGAGCGTTTGTAGCTCTAGCACCCAAATTATCACTACCTAATTCGGAGTATGTATCTTCGATAATTTTAGGTCATTCTTTCTTCTGTTGTGCAGGAGTGCATTCCCTTAGGTGTTGGCATATAACCACCGCTGCTGCCTCCCCTTTTATGTTTGCTAACATAATTGTTGATACCTGGGAAAAATTGCCTGTTTTTTTCATCCCTAAATTCAGACCAGGTTCTGCTCCATACTGATTCAGTATTTGTCCTAATACTTCAGGTATCACAGTAATTGAAGTGATACAATGAGTTCTGGTTTACATGGCAGCAAAAACTGTACCACAAGAGGTACAATCCTCTATTGGGGTAGCTATCCCCGTTGGCAAGCAAATTGTCAATATTTCCATGTTTTTCTTGTGGGCCTGTGTGTGGAAACACTGCCTCTAACTGTGTGATTTTCTGTGCTATCCAGAATGGCATATGCTCACGTTTAGTGGGCATTTTTCCCATAACCACGTTCATCGTTTGCGGGGTGATTTTAGTTGCAGTCCCTTGTAGTTGACCAGCTGGAGTAATTTTAGTTGGTTGTAGTGTGAGTGTTCTCATAACAAACTGTGTCAGATTTCTGTAAAGTTTTATTACTTCTTTGGGAAGTGGACGTAAGTCTGCTATTAGCAATGTGTCCCTGTCCGGATGCAGTGTGTAAGCCGCTAGGACCGGCCAAGAAGCTCTGTCTCAGCTGAGCGGACCAAGTCTCACTTTATCTGTGGTGTGTGGGAGGGCACCTTTAAACCAGTCCAGTTTATATGCTCACAGTAACTAAGTAGATCTTCAATGCCCTCGTATGGAAAATATTCTTCCGGTTTTTCATCCGGGGTGTAAGTATGAAATGTATTTGTGCGTGCATCTGCAGGTGGGAATTTGACCCATGAATAGAGTACCTCTGTCCTGAATGATTTGTGTGCCTTAATCACTAATGTTACAGCCCCACCTAATTCTGAGACTCCCAACTCTGCTAGTTTCAAAGTAAGTGCACTTATGATATTTTTTCCAATGTGTTTAGCACCTTCCTGTTCCCCCTTCCCCACAGCATTCACACGTAATGCTGCCGCAGCGTTCTCTTTGACAGACATTGTTTAAAGAGTTTCAAGGAAACTGAGATAAGGTGTTATGCACAATAGCGAACTATAATCCTTCAAGCTTGAATAAACCTACAGCCAATAAATAGGATATGCCTACCCAGCACCAAAAGAGTAAACAGATGGTAGACTTCTACCATAGTGCTAAAACAATAGATATATACAGGAATATAGATGTGTGACAGTAATAATGCATACTCCTATGATGCGAACCCTCACTAGATGTACCTAAATGCACCTAGCATGTATGTAGGTGTGTAGCCAAGAATCGCCCTAGGATAGGGCCAACCCCATTACCTGAAGTGAGAAAATGAAAGACTCCGTCTTGGTCTCAAGTGGACACCCCACGAGGGATGTCAGACCACTGCATGCTCGAGTGTCTCCGTGCAGGAGTCTCAGCGTCACATGTCAGCGTGTCAGCATGGAAGCCTTTCTCCTCTGCCTGCCTCAGCAAAGAAATGGTTCTTATATACCCAAAAAGGTAGCCTCAGGGGTTCTACCTTGCTGTGTCATGTCGTCCGAGGATGATGGTAGGGATGACCCTTATACATAGTTATTATGTAGGAGCTGGTAGTCCTGTTATGATTCCGAGAAACATCATGCATAGTAAATTAGGGTAGTTTTCAGAGAAAACTACACAAAATGTATGCAGCACATAACTAGGTAAAAGGTCAGCACAAACCTGTTATGTATTACAATGGTACGGTAAATGTAGCTGAAAGGTTAGGTGACTACCCAGGCCTATATTAACAGAACATAACATATTTAGGCCTATATTGCGGTATATTACAAATCATAACAAAGCAAGAGTCCTACCTTTGGCTGGGCTTCTTAACAAATGTAAATTTCCAGCAGAGACATACTGCTTTTATAGCCTGCCCACCCCATCACACCTCCCTTGTTGAAGTATCTTTCTACGGTGCATGGCAGCTGCCTTTCGGAAGTCTTTTCCTGTGGAGTGAGGCTGGGCCAAACTTGACCCCTGAACATGGGGTCAAGAAATGTTTAAGGCCACAAGGCCTTCTTGGGCAATACTGCTATTTAAATGCAGACACACGTAACTTGTTAGTCAGCACAGCTCCCACCTTAGCATGAACCTTGGGGCACAGAGCAGTTGCTGAATCCTTGAGGTGGCACTCTTGTAGGTGCAATGAGTTTCGCTACAAAGAAATCTCGGGGGCTGCCTGGTCTGGACACATACTACCCAGGTTAACTCCAATGTTACTACCACCAATACGATGACCTCAAATACCACCACCTGTACTGCACTACCACTGTCAATATCACCAATAATACTAATGTGACCACCACAATACCAATATCACCTCAAATACCACACCACCAATGACTTCACTATTATGACAAACAATGCCACCACTCCCTTGCCAAGAGAAGCAAAACCAATATGACCGCTGTTGGACCTGGCCCTTTTTGGCAGGTTCACACCAAAACTTTTTGCTTTTTCCTAGCCTATTTCTGTGACCTGGTGTTGGTGATTTTAGGCCTCTGTGCACTTTTTCACTGTGGTACAGTGTAAAGTGCGTGAGCTCTCTGTGTATGTGTGGTGAGTGACCTGCCCTCCCATAGGAATGAATGGGGAATATGTATGCCCATGGTAGTTCCTGATGTGTGGGGAGTGCAGGGTCGAGTTTTGTATGTGCAAACTCGTGAGATTGAATGCTGCGTAATGGTATATGCAGCATGGTTGTGTCTAGTGTAGAAGTACCACTTCTAGAAGTTGGCATATTTGTGTAATTTGTGTCTGGCGTGTGATTGGCTGAGGCTGCCTGGTGAGCCTGGCTCCAAGAGTCTGGGAGGGTCTGCCCCGGTGGTGAATGGAGTGTTTAGCATGCTGATGTGAGGGGAGGAGTGAGCCTGGGCCTGCTTGTGGATTGACTGTCTGGTTTGAGGGTCCTGAATGAGGCTGGGTTTTCCCCACACAATGCTGGCTCCACCCCCTGGGGTGCGTCTGATGTCGATAGCCTGGCCAGTGAAAGGAATTCCCTATAACCAGTTCTAGCTGGTTCTCACACTGCCTGCACCCTGCTAGACAAAGGATTTCTCTGTATAAAAAGGGGCTATGTCCCCTTACAAAATGTTCTTGTTTCTGACTTCAATCCTGCCAGGGGCGTGCTGCTGCTTGGGCTCAGGGGAAGGCTTGCCATCCTGAGCCCTGCCCAGCCCCTGGACACCTGATGGACTTTCCTGGATGCCTGGAGTACTTCTGGGGGACCCCTCTGCCTTGCCTGGGCTGATTGGGGGACTTTGCTTTGCTCCTTGGAATCTCTGGGACCTTTGGCAGCATGGAGAAGCTGCATTTTCCTTCAGAGAACTTTGTCTTGCTTTTGCCAGGGCTTATTATAGCCTAAAGCGCCTGGAAGCGCTTTGTTTGCTGTTCTAGCGCTAGGAGCGCTGTGGATTGTCATTTAGCACTGGGGGCACTTTATTTGCTTTGCAGGTGCCCACCCTGCTTATGGCTGCCCTAGCGAGTGCCCACCTCACTTATTTTTGATTATTTTATACCCTGGCAGGTGCCCACCCTGCCAGAGACCTGGCCGCTATTTTTATACTTTAACTGGAGGGAGCCCACTCCTCGGTTAATTCAGCCCCAGCCTACGAGTGCCTGAAATGGGCTGCCGCGCTGCCCGCGACGACCCGGAAGTAGTTGTCCGGCCAGCCAATGGTGGCGCGGCCCGGCCGGAAGTCCCGCCCTGCAGCGAAAAGGGGAAGGAGATGGAGTGTGGTCATGCGGGGCTCCTGTGAGCTAGAGGGAGCCCCGAGATGGGCAACGCGGGAGGTCGGGAGCTCACCCCGCCTCCCGGAGCAGGGTGACAGAGTCCAGAGTCCCGGGTCCCGAGGAGGAGGGGCCCGGGGGAAGCAGCGCGGCCTCTCGTCCTGCGGAGGGGGCGCGAGGCACATTGCTGGTGCCTGGCCCCCACCGCGCCAGAGGAAGAGTGAGGAGACTGCCGCCGGGAGCCCTACTGGCTCCGCACTGAGTCCCGGTCCCAAGACGGGGGCCCGGGTGAAACAGAGCCCCGCCGCATCCTGATTGAGGAGTGCTCCGGCCACAAAGGAGTGCCCGGTAAGTGTGGCTCAAGAGGGGGCAGTACTTCCAGCTCCTGAGGGGGACTGCCTACTGGTGTGAGTATCCCCGAGCGGCCCCCATGGCAGCAGGCTGCTCCAACCTTCTCGGGCTACGTTATTGTCCGAGCGTAGGACTCCAATGTCTCGGGGCATATTTGTTTTAGAGCCCTGAGAGGCTCCTGGGCAGTTGATGATTTTGAGTCCCCAGAGGGGGGACTCCAACCATGGGGCATGTTTTGTTTGAGCCTACGTGGCTCTACCCTGGCCATTTGTTTTAAAGTCCCACGGAGGACTTGGAGGCATGTGTATTTATAGAGCCATATGGCTCTAACGCCCCACAACAGTTTCAGAGCCTGTGTGGCTCCAGCGTTCTGCTCAATGTGGCACAGTTTTAGAGCCTGTGTGGCTCCAACGTGTGGGGCATGTGATATGCCCAGAGCCTGTGTGGCTCCAGCATTTGGCTGCAGTGTTTGGTGTCAGAGCCTGTGTGGCTCCCGCAGTGGGCGCAGTTTGCGCCTAAGGGTCAGTGAGGACCCTGTCGCAGTTTTGATTCCCAGCTGCCCAGCAATTTGTGGGCAGCTGCACCGTTTAGGTCTTGTGTGGTTCCCAGGTGCCCAGCAAGTAGTGGGCACCTGCAACGTTTAGGTTTTGTGCAAGTGGCGCACCCCTGACTGGCGCTGCATTGGCAGCGCGCCCTGACATTCGGGACACAGGGCTCTAGTCCCTTTATTAGATGGAGGCTGGTATGTGATTTTATTTAGGCGCAATGTGATTATCTATGTGATGGTAATTGCCTAATGTGAGTTTTGCGCAATGTGATGTGGTGCTAGGAAATGTAATGCATTAAATATGATTACGCACCTTGATCTTACACCTCTGAATGTTTTTGGGCATCATGTGTTTTTGCGCTATTGAGTTATGTTCTGGCACCTCTGAATGTTTTTATGCATCATTTGTCTTCCTTGATTTTACACCTCTGAATTTGTTGGTTTATGCATCATGTGTTTTTCCTTCCCTGCACCTCTGAATGTGATTTTGATGCATCATGTGCCTTGTTATGACACCGCTGAATGTATGTTTTATCCATCATGTGTTTTTCTTCCCTACACCTCTGAATGTTATGATGCATCATGTGTAATGTGTTCTTGCTTATACCCCTAATTGTATTGTGATACTTAGGTGGTTGTTCTTTCTAGTACAGGTGGTCCTAGTGAGGTCCTGGTTCCCTGCGTGACATTTCTCCTAAGGTGTTTAGGGTTGCGTAGGAGGTACTTACCTGTTACCAGTAGTTACTGGTTGTGATTTATAACTGTTATTTTGTGCTATACTTATTCTAAGTTCTAGAAGTGCTATTTCTACTAAGTGCTGATTCTGACAGTGGCCCATGTGGCCCTGTCCTGGTGTAAATAATCCCTTGTGAATATTGCCCGTGCCAGTTGGCACAATGTACATGTGTGATTTCTATCTGATGTGTTGTGACAATACAGAAGTTATTTTTATATAACCTTGTGTGGAGTTCCTTTTGTGGTGTGCCTAGGATGCTGTTGCTGTGGTGTGTGTGTGCGCAAATGCTTTACACATTGCCTCCGGGATAAGCCTGTCAGCTCGTGCCAAGCTACCAAGGGGGTGAGCAGGGGTTATCTTGGTGTGTGACTCCCTTGCCCTGACCAGAATGGTGGTTTCTGCATAGCTTTGCTGTCAGCCTTAGCAAACCAGAAATAGCCAGTTCTAACAACCGCCATGACCACCATCACCAATACCACAAACCATCAATACTTTCCTACATCAGCCATGGCAAGCCCAGTACTAGTACCACCATTAATATCACCAACAATAACTCTAAAAATATCACAGCCTATATCATCACCTACTCAGTAGAATATTGGGAGCAACACACAGTTGTTCAATATCAGCATCAATAACACCAGTATAACAATCAGTATCACTGCCACCAATACCTCACCAATAGCAGCACAACTACTGTCATGATCATTGAGACTTAGCCTGTCTCAGTAGAATATTAGGGAGGTGAAGAGGAAAATATACCAGGCTAAACATAATTTGAATAGGCAAACTTGGCAGGTTTTGTTGTTACACCTTCACTTGTCTCCCTTCCGATTAGTCTGCAATTGATTTGGCGGTTTGAGAGGATCTTTATTCTGACTGTAAAAATGCTGAAAATGAAAGACTTGGGTTCTCTTTTGAGAGGTATGTAGTATGTGACACATTATGTCACATACAAAAGCGCTGGTCTGCTAGGGTCAGAGTCTCTACACTTCATTTGCGGCAGCAGCCAGCATTGGCACGCAGGTGTGTGGGTGGGTGTGGGGGAGTTCGCTAGGGGGTGTAGGGCTTATGATTGCAGGAGGGAGTGAGGAACATTTTTAAAATGACTTACGTTGCACAAGGTCTGCGTCTCTGCTCCTACTCTCCTGCCTCAGGAACAGGAAGCAGGGAGCTAGGCTTCCTCCACTAAGCCAATCACAACGCTGCAATGCAATGCAGCGTTGCAATTGGTCTGATAACTGTGACACAGCACTCAGCCAGGTGCTGGAGGGGTGGCATGTTCTCCATACAGGTTGTTTTGCAGCCTGCATGGAGAAGGGGAAAGTGCGCATGGCTGGTTTGGGCAGCCCAAGAGGGCCGACCAAACAGATATTGCGCACTTACGAGAGGGCAAACCACTCCTCCTTTACCCTGCTCCAAGAGCAGAGCAGCCCCGCCCCAGCAAAGTAGCACAAACATAAAATGATAATAACTGAAAGTTACTATCATTTTATGTTTTTGCTTCTCGCACTGCTTGAAAGCAGTGAGGCGACGCTCCTCCACCACAGCAGAGGAGTTGCCTTTCTCAAAGAGGAATGTCATAATAAAACTTGGAGTTCTACAACGCGGAATCCAGACTGTAGCCGCAACAGTTTATACTAGTTATGAGAAATACCTAGTATTTATGTAATCCTTTATTCTTAGAA
Organism: Lissotriton vulgaris; assembly: GCF_964263255.1. Lineage (NCBI taxonomy): Eukaryota > Metazoa > Chordata > Amphibia > Caudata > Salamandridae > Lissotriton > Lissotriton vulgaris. Next base: position 1,376,081,762 of record NC_141685.1, on the reverse strand, counting down.
TATCTTTGAGGAGAAGTTGTGACTATAAACTTGCAACACACTGAAGTATGCCAAGATTCATAGGAATTTGTTGAAATTTGATAAAACTTTTCACAAAAGTCCAAAAGTACTTAACAAAGTGTAACAGAAACATTCTGGGGGTTACTTATGGACAGAATCTAAGGATTTTATTTGCAATTGGAAGAAAACTGTCAGGAAGAAATTGCAGAGTTTCCCAAGTGAAGATAATGGAAGAGAAGTAAATAAATATGTATTTGCAACTGTTTGAAAACCTATATAAAGATATTGTTGAGTTTTTCTATGGTAAGCGTTAGAACAAAAAAGTGAACATGTCAGTGAATATGTCAAGGTGTGACCTGTAACCATGTTTAGCAGTGGCAGATGCTACAGGACGGGGGTTGTGTGGAAAAAAAGCCCTTACCTGGGAATGGCTGCCACCTCATCTCTTCTGTCCTCTTCCTTCTTTCTGTTTCCAGTTCTGGAAGCAGAAAGCACCAGGAAGCACAGAGGCTCAGCTCAGCCAATAACAACTTACAATGCAGAGTTGTGATTGGTCTGAGTGCCGTGGTTCGGCGCTCAGATGGGGACAGGGAGCCTGTGCATGTTCCTCACCAGGTGGTGCTTTATAGACTTGTGGGGAACATGCAAAGTGTGCATGACTGCTTGGCCAGGCCAAGGTGGCGGGCCAAACTGTCATGCACACTTAGAGAGTGCCACTACTCCTCACCCTGATCTGGCCAGCCCTGCCCCTTCATGAAACAGATCCACTGACTGTAGTAGTAAAAATGAAATGATAATAAAAAGGTGTTATTATCAATCTATCTTTTTTTTTGCGCAGTGGGGCAATGCTCCTCCGCCTTAGGGGACGAGCCGCCACTGGTGTTTAGATTTTTGTCATGTTTTAATGACTGTGCTAGTGAAAAAAAACATAGAAGATTCGAAATTGTAGTTATTGAAAAATTACAGCCACAAAACGTTGATGACATATGGACTAACCAGGAAGGGTTGTATTAAACTTGTAAAGTGGAAACCCTTGTCACAAACAGCTTCCACTTTGTGAGAGTTATCGTCTGGCATCAGCGGGAGAAGACAACAGCTCAGCAGACCACTGACTGCTTTCCTTCTGAGCTCCAAGTGCACAGTGTTTAATTAAAAATAAGTAAAGCAATTTGCCTCTTGTCCCTTTAGGAGGCGGCGGGCCAAATGTCAGCCTTATGATAAAGTGAATGCAGTGATGAAGGTTTGTTGTCCATCACCTCTTTGTTTGTGCTCCTTTCAGTTGGATTCACAACGGAATGTTGCCTAAGTGATATCAAATGGGCAGAATTCTAATAATCGTAACGAAAGGTAACTTTTTAAGCTTTGATAGATTGCCTATCTTTTTACCAATCACTGTTCAAAAATAGCAGCTGCTTTACTAACTGAGAATGATGCAGCAGGCCCTGGCCGATAAACTCCCCTAGAACATAGGCCATGATAAACATACTTGGCTATGACTGCCACTTTCTGCAACATCGTTGCTGGTGTGGGGAAAGCAGACCAACACTCTCTGACACTCCATCTGAGGTGAATGAGGGAAATGTAAAAAGTCTTACAGTCGCTCTGTCAATGAAAATCAGCACCAAAGCCACATACAGAGGGGCCCACTGCTGACGGGCAAATCAACTGTCTACCAACCCTCTGGAATGGAAGTGTTTTTAATTCTCTTGCTAGGTCTCACCTGAGCCAGCGAGCATGCGCTGGCAGACATTTAGTAAGGGCTTTTAAAGTCTGAACACACGCTGGTGCGTGTACTTTTTTTTATCACCCACAATTGGCCCAAGGTGGGTGCATGTCCTGCCTTCTCTGCCCCTGGCCTAGGGGGCTCGGGAGCGAGCAGCAGCGCCATCTGTTTCCAATTATTACACCCAGGTCTTGCAGTTGCGTTAATTGGAAACAGATCGGGGTCTGCGCTGGTCGCGCTGGATATCTTGTTTTCCTAGCAGCGACCCACTTGATTGCATCAGAGCCCTGCACTTGTTCTGCTCGCTGCGAAGGCTGGCTCGTCTTGGGCACACAGAGCCAACATGCCACCGCCAGACTGAGCGCATCAAGCTGGGTTTGATTGCGCACTCTCCTTGGTTTTATTGGGAAAATCCAGGGGTGATGCCATCCGATCAGGCCCAACTGGTGTCCCGCAGAGTGCCTCATAAGTTGCTTACCGCTGTTGTCTCAGCATGGGTCCTGCTTCAGAAGTGCGGCAATGGTTGCCAGGTTTTCACTGTTGTCAGCTGCCGAACCACACAGAAGTGCATGGAAACTGAGGCGATTGATGCTTGTAATAAGTGCATGCTAAAAGGGCCATGCACATGCACATTTAGAGTAATTTCCCCCCTGCCAGGTGAGGCCCTGAGGCTCTATGTGTATAGAAAGTGCTGGAGGTGTCGGATGTGTGGCAAGAAGGGTGGCGCCCGCCATCTGCTCCCTTCCCATTTTCTCATTATTTCTTCTGTCCTCTAAGCCCACACTGAGTTAAGCTGAAGCAGTCAGTCTCTTTGCTCTTTCCATATGCCCATCAGCCCCCGAGCCGCGTTTAAACAGAGCATGTTAGCTTGACCCTTGAGGTAACAACATCTTTTTTTGGGAGGCAAGGCAGGTGGGCTGAAGAGCACAGCGGTCAACATTCCAGATAACTTGTGAGTGTGGAAAGTGCAGGCGTAGTTCACATTTAACAGATTTCAAAAGAGAGGGTACCCCACTTTCACCAGGGAACAGGGCACAATGACATCAAGTCAGAGGGAAATCCCTGGAGTGCGCTAGTCGACTTAATATATCTATACCGTTGCAGTTACACTTAAACATTTAGATAGCAGGCACCTATAGTTTGCTGTGCTATGGGGTGAAACTTAATAATAATTTCCACAGAAAAATAAAATTCGTTAACAGTCTATTTTTAATAAAAATTCATACACTGAACAATAAAAAAGCATGACAATTAAAATTTCAAAGAAATATTCTCTGAAAAGTAAAAATACATAGAATCAATATCTCGTATGCACAATTTAGACAATACAGCAATCAAAAATTACAGGGCAAAGAAATACATACATGACATATTTGCAATTCATAAACAATTAATAATACAAAACACACTACAAAGTAATTAACCCCTAATGTGATTGTGGCCCCTGGATGTTTTTGCCACTGTTGATTTATAGATCCAAAGGCCTAGGATTGCATTGACTATCGTAGACAGCTGTGACAAAAATACATGTACATCCAGTGTGTACTAGGCCTTAGTTGGATTCTTTAATTGAGAAATGCGTCGACGCGTTTCGGTGCAATACATTTAATTTTAGTGTGTTTTGTATTATTAATTGTTTATGAATTGCAAATATGTCATGTATGTATTTCTTTGCCCTGTAACTTTAATTGCTGTATTGTCTAAATTGTGCATACGAGATATTGATTCTATGTATTTTTACTTTTCAGAGAATATTTCTTTGAAATTTTAATTGTCATGCTTTTTTATTGCTCAGTGTATGAATTTTTATTAAAAATAGACTGTTAACGAATTTTATTTTTCTGTGGAAATTATTATTAAGTTTCACCCCATAGCACAGCAAACTATAGGTGCCTGCTATCTAAATGTTTAAGTGTAACTGCAACGGTATAGATATATTAAGTCGACTAGCGCACTCCAGGGATTTCCCTCTGACTTGTAGTTCACATTTAGTCAGCAGTTGGCCTCGCATACATTTTCCTGGTGCCTAATTATTTCCAAAGTGGGCTCCTCTTTCGAAGAATCCAAAATACACACAGCCAACAAAATGAAGAGAAGAAACCTGTGGGACGTCATGCTTTACAGACGTAGCTTGTTTAAAGATGGCGTAAGCTGGCCGGTGTGTCGCAGCAGCCCTAAATTACTTACTATCAGTGCTTCATGAAAATCAAACTGAGACAAACTGCTAGATTCTAATACTTCCCATTGCTTCTCCAGCAGTAAATGCAAGGTGTAATGCAAGATGTATGCGTGACTATTTCGCTAACAAACATTTACGGCTGTTGAATTTACCTTTACATTTATTTACAATCTCTAGTGCTGTCACAGAAGTCTTGTAGTGCTTGAAGTTGAGGGAAGTGAGCTCGTTTAAGGGAGTGCAATGGGGTTGTTGTATTTTGGAATGGTAAAACCCTCAAACCTGCCCCCAAGGTTATTTAACTAGATTGGAGTGATACATCATTGGTTATTTAACTAGATTGGAATGATACATCATTGGAAGAATGAAAAATGAATAATAGGCCCAAGAGGCCGTGGAAGCTTGCTGGAGTATTTAGGTTCCTCTACTGACAGTGTCCAGTACATAATTACACTGCACTCAATGCAACAAACACTCCAAATAATACCACTTAGTGCCACATAATTACACACCACATAATTACACTCTACTGAATACAAAATACACTCTCCATAATACCACTCAGTGCCACATAATTGCACGCTACTCAATGCAACATAAATACACTCCACATAATACCACTCAGTACCACATAATCACACGTCACAATTACACTCTATTCGAAACAACATAAATACACTCCACATAATACCACTTAGTGCCACATAATTACACACCACATAATTACACTCTACTCATTGCAACATAAATATACTCCACATAGTAACGCTGTGCCACATAATTACATTGTACTCAATGCAACATAAATGCACTCCACATAATACCACTCAGTGTGACATAGTTACACGCCACATAACTACACTCTACTCAATGCAACAAATACACTCCACATACCTCTCAGTACCACATAATTACAAGCCATATATTACACGCTGCTCAATGCAACATAAATACACTCCACATATTACCACTCAGTGCCACATAATTACACGCCACATAATAAAACTCTACTCAATGCAACATAAATACACTCCATATAATACCAGCCAGTGCCACATAATTACATGCCAGACATTTACACTCTACTCAAGCAACATAAATAGACTCAACATAATACCACTCGGTACCACATAATCACACGCCACATAATTGCACTGTACTCAATGCAACATAAATACACTCCACATAAATGCACTCTGTACCACATACCACCAATCAACATAAATGCACTCCACAACATGACACAATTTCACTAACCATAATTTCACTCAACACCACAGTTCTAGGCCACACAATTCAACTCCACACATTTCCAATATACACCGCATAATTACACACAAAACAACATAGTTCAACTCCACAATTCCACAATCCACAACGTACCTCCAATCCACACCATATAGTGTCACCACCTGAGCACCAAACATCATTCACCACCACCATTTTGCATCAGCGCACAACCTAAGCATCACATCAGTCTGCCCTTGGAATTTGGCATCTGTTGATTCTCCCCTAGTGTCCGTCCGCTGCTCGTGTTCTAATTAAATTACTGTTTTCCAACCTCCATTCACCCGTTATTTATGTCCCGCGCTCCCATAACAAAAAAAATTACAAAGAAGCATGAGAACAGGCAGGAAAAACATGCCAGCAGTGCAAGTACAAAAAAACTAGAAGACATTTTTTATGTTAAAATCTTTTTTTAATCAGGTTTTTCAATTTATATAATGTTGTCTTCGTTAGTATAAAGGTAACAAAAATGCTTAAAACTTTTTATTATAACTTTTAAACATAATGCACAGCAGCCACAATGCTCTACAACATAGCCAAAAGTTCTGGCTAAACACATAAGGTCCCAAAGGAGAGTCCTATTTGCTATGCCAAAGCTTGTTTTTATAGAAGGCTTTCCTGCAATTGAGCCCAAGTCAGGATGTTCAGTGTATGGCTGCAAGGGTCAGATTCACGCCAGATTTTCAGTATATCATCATAAGATAAATTTACATGCAATGACTCTAATTAGAAATCTTTTACATATTGGTTAGCCTTAAGGCCGAGGATGGATTGTGACCTCCTGGACATACAAGGCACACAACTGGATTTTGTGATATACAGCATGTGGCAACTGAAAGTAAGAACTGAATACTTTTCTTCTGAATTTCAGATCAATGAGGAGATTCAATATTTCCAAGAAACCCTGAAACAAGTGAAACAACACTCAAAGGTAAGGGAGCAGTCTCTGAATGGGTAACAACTTAGCTAAGCAGGCAGAAAAGTATGTTTGCAGGTATCCCAATCCATTTCTTCCTCTACTGCTTGTCCCTTATGCCTCCGTCTTGGAGCCTGCTCTCAAGCAGGTGATACCTCATAGCAGGTTACAAGGATATGGATGCAACCTCTGGTTCACCGTTCGGAGCCTGCCAGGTCTCTGCAAAATTAGTACTATTTAGGCCTGGGTGGAGTTCTGCTACGCGGAAATCCACTGCGCTGAGTTCTACAAGCAACTGAGTGCATTAGGTCACGCTGTTCGCGCTGATTTTAGCACTGTGAGTTTGTCCCATCCTGGAAAATCAGCGTGCATGGCACCATGCGCAGCTCAAGAGGGCGCTGCTTCTTTCTGTCGCTCGCCTAGATTTTCTTTTCAATTGGCAGCTTCCTCTACGCCAACGAATGGTTTCTCCACATGAGCGGTCTTGACCAATCAACGACCACCCAGAATGAGAAATCTAACTGGGATGAATCTGGTGTTGTATTTTCCTTGCTCGCACTCACCAATTTAAGATTGGCAAATACATGTGAGGAAAAAACTCTGCTCTGTGGAGCAGTTTTTCAGAACTCCGCGTGCTCCGCGGAGTGCCCAAAACTCTGAAAACTCCGCAGAGTAGAGTTTACTGCTCACGCCTAGTACTATAGAGCAAGTTAATGACTACACTTTGAACTTAAACGATTCTCAGAATGTGGCATATGCCATGTTGATTATTAATCTGCAGACATCTGTCCTAAGATTTCACAAGGCGTTACTGAATTCCACTGATCATCCTGATAAAGGCGTTGTTTCTATGGGGAAAGGTGGGGTCTGATCTGCAAGTGTCATTTTGCCTGCAGTTTTGAAAATCCCGATGAAACCTAGAATGTTCATTTCTACACGAGCTGCACCACTGTAGACTCTGCTAAGACCCCATAACCTTCTTTGCTGCCCTGTGTCGCTTTGTGTTTTGTTAATGTTATGTAAGGCAGCTCAAAATTGGCATCATTTCTGTGATGTTCATTTATGTGCTACTCTGTGTCTGTCTGACCTCATGACCTTTTCTGCTAGGCGTGTATAACATATACCCAAAAGGGCCAGATTAATGCAATATTTCAGACTATATGAAAATAAAAACTCTGCAAATACAAATAGTAATATACCATTCACACCTATTGAAGTTGTATCTGATGGCCAATAAATCCCAAACATAATTTGCTTTTGATGCAAAAAAGGATTAGTAAAGGCTATATCTGATGTACCAGTTTATCAAGTCAAAACTCACACTATCTAGTGCCATGCAATGTTGACTTAAAAAAATTCTATTTTGATTTCTAGAATTGTGAAATTGAAATCCTTAACTTGTTGGAAAAAATTAGAGTGCAGAAAAAAGGGCGAGTTACTCAGGACCAACCAGAGGAAGGGTCCTTAATGAGAAGAGATGGAAAGGGCAAGACAAGGAGGGGGTGAGTAAGTTCAAATTAGCACCCTGTTCGCTGAAGCAGTTGTATCTGCAGATTCCAGTCTGAATGCAATCAATGACCTTTGCATGGGTGCAGTACTGGAGGCTGCTGGGAGTTGTTCCCTGTAGGGCAGTGCCAAAAGGGGCCACATCCACAGAGAAACCGTTTGACTATTACACATTATTTCATCTGCTTTATCTCCTTTGTCAGAGTTACAATACTGAGGATGGTGGCTGGGGAGTCTCAGAATCACATGGTACATTCAGGCCTAGGGCAAGCTGGAAGCCACACGTTATGCTATGTTATTGAAATTTATAATGCGCACAGGTACCCCAACGGGGTCTCCTGGCGCAGATCAGGTAAGAGAGCACTCAGGAGCATCAAACTAAAAGAGCCAGGTCTTCAGACCTTTATGTAAATCAAGAAGGGGACGCACAGGTTCTCAGGGACTCTGGAAGAGAATTCCAGAGTTTCCGGCCCTTTGAGCACATCTTAAATTATTTTTCTCAATTCTCAGTAATGGTAGATCTCAGTAGTAGAAAGTCTTACTAAATGATTTCCAGTGATTGAAGCGAATCACACAGAGTAACTGCTGCCCTTTGAGAAAGGTGGGATTCCCAGTAAGCCAGTGTGATTTAAGTTGAGTCTTATTATACACATTATCATCTATGCACCAGACAGCCCTCAAATCTTCTCAACAGTTTTATAAATCCCTGAAACAAAGTACAAGCAAGTGCAGTGAGTGTGATGAAAATTGTAATAGAGGGCCATCTAACATCTTAAAATCTATGATTCCAAGAAAAAGTTCAGTGTTGTTTCAAACAAATGTTGCCAGCCACAATTGGAGTTTTCAAAGATAAGCGACAATCATGGATGCCTTAAATCTTCATAGAGGTTTTTACATGAGATCACATTGACATCGGTTAAGAATCATTCATGAAGATTGATGGCCACTAGCAGACAATTTTACCAATATTATGAGCATGAAAAAAATGGGATCCAACGCTGATGAAAATGAGTAGGGTAGAAGAGGCACTCCCTTGAAATTATAAGCTTTGCATCCCCTCAAAGCACTTAGTAAGATTTTTCACCACAGAATCAGGGCATGAACTGAAGGGATAGGCATGCACAAGTTTCCTGCCACTGGGCCCAATTTAGAATTTGGAAAGCAGCGAAGTATCCTGCCCCTCAAACCCTCGGTCCATCTGCCTCATTTAGAGACAGACAAACCTAAGTGTTATGTTGATGGAGCCCCATTTGGCTTCGTCTGCAGAATACTTGCTCTGATGGCCCAATGGAGTGGTGATTGTTGGAGGAAGGGCATTACACAGGCCGCCGTATATAGGAAAAAAAAGAATGACCCTCACATCCTGGGAGAAAGCTCCAGGGGTGTGAGGATCATTAGCTGTTTATTTTTCAGAAACTAACTCTCGCTTTGGGAGTTTGTTTCTGAAAAACATACAAATTGCAAAAGTTGGTGGATGTCTGTCAAAACCCACAGTGGCAAAACTTTTTGTATCTTGAAAGAAACTATGGAGGCAGAAACCACTAAGATGGCAGTTCCTTTCAATGTACAGAGATGACCACAGGGCCCATGGTCCTCTCTAAATGTGGCAGATGGTAGTCCATCGGGTGGTGGAGGTAACGTCCTCTGTCAACCTAATGAACTGTAATCTGTCCACCAAACTATAAAACAGGCTCACTCACTTCTTTTCTTAGAGATGACACTGGATTGTTTCATATATTCGAGCTCTTGATAATATTCAGCTTTCTAGAACTGTAAACCCCTTTGGGGATTCTGAAAGGCAGCCTATGGAGGCCACTCCCACTTGTTTGACTACAATGGTCCCAATAACGAGATAGATAATGCCTAGTATTTCTTTCATCTTTATTTTCCAGAATAACACGTGGCCTTCGGGTTTGGAAACGTCAAGGAGAAAAGTGATGAAAATTCAAGAGTGGAAGTCAGACCAATGTACCCAAGGACCCCCTTTGGAACGATAATGGAGACTGATTTTCCATCAATAAAATACTTTACTCTCTCTTATGGTTCTATTCAGTAATCAGAAGAAACAATTATGCAAAAACTGTGTTGAAGGTTCAAGTAACAAATCATTCCTACAAATTAAGATGACTTTTTATAGAAAGAGTCGTACTACTTCTAAGTGCTGCAATTAGGAGCCGGTATTTTACCTAGTTGAAAAGCATTCACATTACAAACCTGGAAGGATAGAAGATTCAGCTAGCCTTCACAGAATGCTAACTTATGTCCTGCAGCCCACTGCAGATGTCAATGGGCACCATGTGACATACAGGGGCAATTGAATGAGTTTCATTATTCTAAGTATTTCACTAACTTTGTGAAATGTCTAGGTTACAAATAAATGAAATATTCTGAACATGAGCTATGCAGATGCCGACTACCCTTTGGTCCTGTAATGATGTTTCTATATTTTTCAGAAAGATGGGAAATACGACAATAAATCAGCCTTTGGATTGGATTTCTTAGGGTGGCCTGGCTTTTGATTGAAGGCTGATCTTTCAAGATTATGAACAGTTTAAACGTGTTTTTAAATATAGGCTGCTATTTTAAAAATCTTTATATATTCAACTTATCAATTACTGATGTCGACATGTGAAACATATTTATTTTTTCCCTGGTCCCATCCCTTAATATGGAGTTTTGCCTCCAAAACGTATTATTGCAAAAGGTCTGCCTCTTTCTTTCATCTTCTCCATGTCTCTCTATATGCCCTGACCACATGAATGCTATGTGCATGGTTGCCATTTCTTATTTGAAAGTTTATATTAAACACTTACAGGCACTCAAGTTTCCTTGTCGATTTTCAGTAAAAATACGATTTGCAGTCTTTATTCTACATAGGTTATGGTAATGCTTCGGTTCTACAAGCCCTTACTGACAGACCCTTTGGCTAAAATTGTTTTTGAAATATATTCGTGTTTGTCTGTGATTCAATTATGTTATGTTATGTTAATAACATTTATTAGGCGCAAACAGCTGCCCCAGCAAAGGGGCGTCCTGGCGCCAGATCATGTACACAACACAACAGATCAAAACTGAAAGGAAAAGAGATCAGATAACAGGGGAAAACAAATGGGTTTTGATGGCAAAAGATACAAAAGATATTTTTGTTTCATATACAGTATTAGGTATAATCATGCACTGGACACCATGCAAGAATTCATCATACAATAACTTTTAAATGTCAGTTTCTTCATAGGCAAATATATTTTTGATGACAGAAAAGATAGTTAAAATAATACATACATTAATGGAAAATATAATTATTTCAGTTGCAACACATATAGCAAGAATATCCACACCTTCCCATATTTTGAAAATGGTATTCCATGAACTAAAATCTGTCAGCAAAGTTGTGAAAAGTTCACAAGGTTTTCAGATTTTTAAATTGCAAAAAGTGTGACTTTTTACATGCTGGCTGAGTGTGAAATACCCTTGCAGTGGTATTCTCCTTGAAAAACGTGGTTTTATAATATTTTTATTTTTTAAACTCTGCAAACAGGGAAAATAACTATAGTTGGATAATTTGAAACACTTCAAATGGTTTTTGTGAATTATAACCCAGAGCTTCGCCGACCTTTCGTGTTCTATTAAATCAATTTTTAATTAACTTAGCAGTATACACTGAAATAATGAAGATTAAACTGAGGGTTCAAATAGAAGCTGAAAACTGTGGAAATTCAACAGTCGGGGGCAAAGATTGATATATGAAACCGACAAGACTAAAACTAATTGCAAGAAAGAGTAGGCTAGGCGCTCTGATAGGTTAAGTGTGGTCCACTAATTTTATTTGAGGGCTTCAATTAAAGTAAATCTAAAAAATCTGATAAATCCTGCAGCTGGATTCGAAAAAAAGTCTAAGCTATATACAGGTATTTAGATATTTAGGAATGTCAAGAAAAGGAATGTTCATGCTGCTCCGTGCACCTTTGGAAACATGCATGACAACTAAATGAGATGGCCTTGAATTTACATCTATAAATTATTTGTTGTAATGAAATGTAATGAATCACATCATACAACACCACCAAGTTATACCACCTCTGACAGTAAATCTCGATCAGGTGCCAAACACCAGGGAATGTAGTAACCAATAAAGTCAAACTTTCATCCATTGGAGGGTTCCATTCTCCCAGTTCCAGTCAAATTTAATACATTTTGATTCTTCAACAGTATTTTTGAAGACTTGTTCTGATAACTTCAGGACAACTAAGCTATGTTAATCATGCAATACATTTACCTGGTAGTTCTTCGGGTGTAGTGTCAGGAATGTAAATCAATGACACATATTATCATTAGAGGATAGTTCGATAATTGCTGATATTTTCATAAACCTCATCTCCACCCAGCTTTGTGGCCATCGCAATTATGTATTCAAGTTCATCGCAGCCTTTACTCAGTGCAGATATTGGTTTGCATCTCAAAATGGAGTTGGTGGGAGCGTTCACCTCTGAAGACAGTCTCTGGATCCCTTCGTAGCGGGGATCTGGGATTGCAGAACCTGAAGCTTGTGCAGTCGTTGAACAACATGGAGCCTGTTGCACAGTTACAGGGATCCCATCCTCCTCATAGACTGTATTTTCTGACATGTCCTGTAAAGCCGGGGTAGATAAACCGATGCGCGCATCCCTTTGTATAACCTTCTCTTCTGAGTATTGACTTATTTTCCTTAATACTTTCCAAGCACATACAGATACAAGTGAAAACATTGCCAGCAGAGCGACTGATACCCAAGGATGGAGATGCTTTGTGTAATCAAGAGAAGGCAAAGATGCTCCAGGGTTGATGGATGTACTGCTAGACATGCCAGGCATGGTCCTCATCTCATCCGGTTCAGTCCATCGGAGGCTCAATACTGTAGTAGTTGAGGGTAAAGATGGACTTGCCAGACCTGCTTGGATGGGTGTTATCTTGCCAAGAGGTTTGGAGTTCTTAACAGATGAGGAAACAGTTATTTTAACTTTGACCATATCATCAAAGCCCTCCATCTCTGTCCCACACCAGTACAGCCCAGAGTCCTCCTTTGACAGAGACATCATGGTCACTGTGAATGTGAGAGCTGTGCGAGTATCCTTCAGTGAATATCGTCCCTCTCTCACCGCCTCCTCTGATCCCTCGCTCCTTATTTCAGTGCTGCAGTAGTACCAATTAGCCCCTTTGCACCAGTATTTCTGGTACCCTATGAAACGTCTTGAATAACGACACTGTACAACCAGTGACTCTCCTGCGGTTCCAGACACCTCTTGGTCTCTTGCACCACAGTAAACTCCTGGAAAGAGGATCAACATCCAGAACCTGACAGGAATCATTGTGCTGCATGCTCCCTTACGCAGGTCTCTTCTGGGTTGTCTCTTCGCAGGCAGTCTCTCCAGTGGCTCAAGCCTGGGGGTCTCAGCCCAGGACTGGCTCTGGCACCACCTCTCCAGTTTTTCTTACTCTACCATTAAATTCCCACTGACGCGCCTCTACTTGGTGTCCACGTTAGGTGGGCTCAGGCTGCTGGGCTTTGTACGTCTCTGTGGTCTGTGTAGCGCTTGACGCTCTCTGACCACACGCCGCCTGTTCTTAATCTTTCCGGCTAGTCTTTAGCACCTTTTTATTCCATGACCTGTTGGGTGACGTCTCTGGCCATATGTGGTGTAGGTATGGGGCTTTACAGGAAACAAAAGCTACATACATTCCAGTGTGCAGGCCGTGCAGACCAGAGTCATTTCCTGTTTAAACGCTCTGTCCCCCCACAGTAAGAGTGTTTGTGACTAAATTAAGAAAATGGAAACAAAGTATTGTTTCTTTTTGACACAAATAATAGTGTGAGCAAGGGTAAATATGGTGACTGAAGGATACAATTAAAGTCATTTAATTAACCAATACAAGTTACATTATTTCACTTCAACTTCACTTATTGCATGCACATTTTGCTGGCAATGTTTGTGCAAAGCATTCAACTCAAAAGGGTATAATCAAATCTCAATATATTGTTACGAAGTGTTTGTAGTACTACCTGCTTTTTGAATAAATGCCCCTTACTACAAATCCATTGTCCTCTAACATCCTCCTTCAGCGCCTCACGTGTCCTGTTACTGGTCCCATCTGAGATCCGCAGAAGCCCTGCAGATCTCTCACTCACCTTTGACCCAGAGGTTCTGATGTGAAAAGCAGCCGAAATATCCATGTGGAAATCCGACCCAAAATGAGGAATTATCAGACCAATTTGCCCCGGAGGATGTACGTTGTTACAACGCATGTTGTAACAACGCATGCCTTTACCACGCAAGTCTTACAACGCAAGTCGTTACATCGACTTGCGTTGTAGGGCGTGGATTTAGGAATCTTATAATTTTATATTCCAACACCAGTCCCCGTAACAGTAGGGAAGGTGTTGGAATATAAAATTGCAAGATTCCTTATCCCACAGCATCATCCAGCGCAAGTCGTAGTAACGACTTGCGTTGTAATAGCTGCGGGGTAAAGGTACCGCAGTGTAAAAACCACGTTGTAAACGATGTTCCCCCTTCCCCATCACCAGAGTTACTGGTACCCTTGGTATCGGTAACTACAGGGTGCCGAAAATCCGACCCACAATTACGCCTCTCCCAATGAAGACCTACGTCTCTTGACATGCTCCGAAGAGTGAAGAGGAGGAAGTTAATTAAGGTGTGAGTGACGAATTTGAGAAAGCTGGAAACTTTAGGCTCTACTCATGTTATGTAATGCAGATTTGTAGAGCACACCATCAACAGAGAGGGTCTCCTGCCGCTAAGCTTCTTGTGGAATTCAAGAAGTAAGGAGGAGGCTCTTGTGTGATCACTTGCTTTTGTTCTTTGATTATGTCTCACACACCCTTTCTTTTTGGGTTAAATTATTTTATTAACTTTTCTTTCCGTTCAAACATCACAAATGTAAATCAATCAATTAATATCCAAATAGGGAAGAACCTTATAACACAGATGTTTCTTAATTACAAGGAGAAACCCCGTTCAGGAGCTAAACCAACCTTGGATATGGGGATATAGGCTGGAATCCAGAACTTGGCTTAGCCAGAAACAGCCCTCATGCAGCGGCTCGGACCATGCTGTGCCTTAACAGAATGGTCCCAACCATGGATGCATCTTTACAATGTATTCCTTTACCACCAAGTTGTTACAATGACTTGTCTCAAGGAAAGCGTTGTTAGATTGATGTTGGACTTTAAGTCCAACACTTTCCCTGCTGTTGCACACACTGGAGTTGGAATAGTAATAAAAACTATTCCAACTCCACCACTTTCCCTAAGGCATGTCGATGTATCAACTTGTGTGGTCACGGATTGCGTTGTAAAGACACATTGGTCTTTCAAACTTAAATATTAAGGCAGGCATGGTAAACACCTGCGTGGTTCTGACATCTTTACCCCTCTCCCCGCCATGAACCAGCGTATTTAACTTGTAACTGTTGTACCTTCTGTAACAGTGTGTAATTTGTAACCTATGTAACTCTCCACATGTAAAGCGATCTGATACCTCTGGGTCTAGCCAGCGCTATATAAAACTCAAGTAAATAAATAAAATAAATAAAAAATACAGCCCGTCTCAGCATCGCATAATTCTGGGGAACACACCTACTCTCCCTAAGGCCAAAAATGTGCTACTAGTCTGATTCTCTAGTAAAGCGCTCTGCCAAATACCTTCGGTCTAAATAAACTGCAAAACTGAAGCCACGGGGTTTCACAGAATCATCGCTATTGAACATTTCTGCCAATCAGCATTATTTGCAGGGCCATATGTCGGGCGAGTCCTCCTCTGTTTTCACTTCTAAGGGAACTTAAAACCATACCAACAGCTACATCGCTGCGTAATGTACTGAAAAAAATGGCTGCTATGGAAATATAAAGGAAATATCATTGTAGCGCTCTATTGCCCATTACTATCACTGCTTTACTCGCACTGATCGGTAAATTAACTAGTGACTGATTGTGCCGGTGCCACTACTGCCCATAGCTATACTCCTCACTGTGCCCCAATCTCGTCCTGTTTTGCTTTTGTTTTTTGCTGCCATTTTGTTGTTGTTGTGCCTCCTGGCCTATCTCTCCACCCCGCTCCCGCCTCCCAGCTGCTCCTCCCTCCCACTGGTAGTTCAGGACCGTCACGTCTGGTGAAGCACTGTGACCGTCCTGACTCGTTCAGAAGCGGTCGCTCCCCCACGCTCCCTGGCCACTTGAGTATGATAGCACTACATTGCTCACTGCTGCAATTGCATTGCTCACATTGCATTTAGAAATTGTTGTGCTTGTTTATGATCGTAGTGCTGCTTTGCCCATCATTATACTGCTCGCATTGCATTTAGAAATTGTTGTGCTTGTTTATTATCGTAGCGCTGCCTTGCCCATCATTGTACTGCTCGCATTGCATTTGGAAATTGTTGTGCTTGTTTATTATCGTAGCGCTGCTTTGCCCATCATTATACTGCTCGCATTGCATTTGGAAATTGTTGTGCTTGTTTATTATCGTAGCGCTGCCTTGCCCATCATTGTACTGCTCGCATTGCATTTAATAGTTTCTCTGTGTCTGACTATCATCGTAGCGCTCTATTGCCCATTACTATCACTGCTTTACTCTCACTGATCGGTAAATTAACTCGTGACTGATTGTGCCGGTGCCACTACTGCCCATAGCTATACTCCTCACTGTACCCCAATCTCGTCCTGTTTCGCTTTTGTTTTTTGCTGCCATTTTGTTGTTGTTGTGCCTCCTGGCCCGTCTCTCCACCCCGCTCCCGCCTCCCAGCTGCTCCTCCCTCACTCCGCCCCCCTCCACTATCCACTTATGTCAGGGCAACATACGCGCAGCGTCCACGCGAAGCGGACGCGCCCTATGCGCGCCGAAGGCACGACAAAGGTAAGCCCGTCTACGCCCGTCCACGCCTGGACCGCGCCCAGCGCCAGACCCCCTGGTCCCCGCAAAATCCACTCCACCCGCTTAACATACGACGCCGCAACCCTCTCTGCACTTAACCCCGGCCGACTCCCAAACTGCTACCAAGCCGCCCCAGGACACACCCATGGACCCTTCACCTGCCACTCCTGCAAGTTCGACTGCATCAGGACCCACACCAAATCCACAAACTCCAAACAGAGCTCCGACACTAACCACCTGAAGTGCATCCTGCTCAACACCCGCTCGGTCCACAGACACGCCATTGAACTTTGGAACCTACTCTACACCACATCACCGGACGTCGCCTTTCTTACAGAAACCTGGATGAACGCCTCATTAGCACCCGACATCGCCATAGCCATCCCGGACGGCTACAAGATCATCCGAAAGGACCCCATCAACCAAACAGGAGGTGGCATCGCCATCGTCCATAAGAACACCATCCGCATCACGACCAGTTCCGACGATAACCTCGCAGCCGCCAAACACCTTCACTTCCAGGTCCACACTGACCCCAAGACCACACTCAGAGGCACCCTCATCTACAGGCCACCAGGACCCCGCACACAATTCAGCGAAGACATCACTGACTTCATCAGCCCACACTCCCTCCCCTCCGAGGACTACATTCTACTGGGAGACCTCAACTTCCACCTGGAAAAGAACAACAACAGCAACACCACCACCCTTCTGGACAACCTTGCCAATCTCGGACTCAAACAACTCGTTGACACCCCACCCACTATGCCGGGCACACGCTTGACCCAATCTTCACCTCCAGCAAGCACATCTCCTTCAATCACACCACAGCTTTCCATTGGACGGACCACAGCTATGTTCACTTCAACTACAAAAAGACTACGACCCACAACCACCCATAACCAATTCCCCGCAGAAACGGGAGCAAAATTACCACCGACCAGCTCTACACAGCGCTCCATCAAAACCCTCCTGCCAAATCATCAGACCCAAACCAAGCAGCCACCAACCTCAGACAACCACTGACAACCTGGCCACCTTTAAGAACGCCACCTGCAAACACCACCAGCTGATCCGATCCACCAAGAAATCAGCACTCAAGGATCGACTCGACAACAACGCCCACAACAGCAAGGAACTATTCAACATCGTCAAAGAGTTTACCATACCCACCGCCGGCACCAACGACATCACTCCCTCCCAAGACCTCTGCGACTCTCTAGCCTCAATCTTCCACAACAAAATCGCTGACATACATAACAGCTTTGGAGACCAGTCCACCCCACCCATCTCCGAACTTAAACCCCCCTCCAACAACCTTTGCGCCTGGAACCCAATCACCACTGAAGACACCATCCGCCTAATGAACTCCATCCACTCAGGATCGCCAACCGACCCATGTCCCCACCACATTTTCAACAAAGCAGACTCCATTATCGCACCCCATCTCAGAGACGTCATCAACTGCTCCCTCAGCTCCGCTACCTTCCCGGAAAGCTGGAAACATGCCGAACTCAGCGCCCTCCTGAAGAAACCCACAGCAGACCCCACTGAACTTAAGAACTACCGCCCCATTTCGCTCCTCCCATTCCCTGCCAAAGTCATTGAGAAAGCCGGCAACAGTCAGCTCGCCGCCTTCCTCGAATCCAACAAATCCCTCGACCCTTCACAGTCCAGCTTCCGAGCCAAACACAGCACCGAGAACGCCCTCATCGCAGCAACAGACGACATTCGAACTCTACTGGACAACGGAGAAACAGCTGCCCTCATCCTACTTGACCTCTCCACAGCCTTCGACACAGTCTGTCATAGCACCCTTATACAACGCCTCAGCAACGTCGGAATACAAGGAATAGCACTAGACTGGATCATCTCGTTCCTCGCCGGAAGAACCCAGAGAGTCCGCCTCCCCCCTTTCAGATCAGAGGCCACCGAAGTCATCTGCGGCATACCGCAAGGATCATCACTCAGTCCCACCCTCTTCAACGTATACATGAGTCCCCTCGCATCCGTCGCGCGCCAATACAACCTCAACATCATCTCCTACGCAGACGACACCCAGCTGATCCTCTCCCTCACCCAAGACCCAAATACCGCCAAAACCAACCTACACGAAGGGATGAAAGAAGTAGCCGAGTGGATGAAGAACAGCCGTTTAAAACTGAACTCGGACAAAACGGAAGTCCTCATCTTAGGATCATCCCCCTCCACCTGGGACGACTCATGGTGGCCACCGGCCCTGGGAATCGCACCCAGACCAACGGACCACGCACGTAACCTGGGCTTCATCCTGGACTCCTCCCTCTCGATGACCAGGCAAGTCAACGCCGTCTCATCATCATGCTTCAACATCCTACGTATGCTCAAAAGAATCTTCCGTTGGATCCCCACCGAATCAAGAAAGACGGTCACCCATGCACTGGTCACAAGCTGACTTGACTACGGAAACACCCTTTACGCCGGAACCACAGCCAAACTACAGAAAAAACTCCAATGCATCCAAAACGCCTCAGCCAGACTCATCCTAGACATCCCCCGCCAAGCTCACATTTCCGGTCACCTGAAAGACCTCCACTGGCTCCCCGTCAACAAGAGAATAACGTTCCGTCTCCTCACCCACGCACACAAAGTCTTCTACGACCTAGGACCCGAATACCTCAACACGAGCCTGTCCTTTTACACCCCCACCCGCCAACTACGATTGTCCATTCAAGCCCTCGCTGCAATTCCACGCATCCAAATATCCACCATGGGGGGAAGATCCTTCTCCTACTTAGCGGCCAAGACCTGGAATTCTCTCCCCACCCACCTCCGCCTTACACAGAACCACCTCTCCTTCAGAAAACAACTAAAAACTTGGTTATTCGATAAGTAATGTACCCCCCCTCCCTCAAGCGCCTTGAGACCCTCTGGGTGAGTAGTGCGCTATACAAATTTTAAACTTGAACTTGAACTTGAATGCTGGTGGTGATGGCATTTCCAAATCAAACGTACAATCCGCAGTGACTGCATCCCTGCACAAGATGAGCATTTCACTAGTAAGAACAGACATTGCAGGACATCACGCTGGCATTTTTTTGGCTGCTAATCCTGTGAATCATTTTCCTGAAATGCCTCTGGAGCATATTGCGCTTATGCAAATTCTCATGAATTGCCCAAAGCCTAAATATGCTGCGTTGTGTTAAAATTAAACTACGCATGCGCACTCGCCTACGTTCAAGCGTTTGTGCTTGGCTGTCTCAGCTCTGGTCACCGGATATTTTCCTTGTGTGCCGAATTGGTGCAGCTCTCTCATGGATGAAGGTCAAAGCCGCAGCTAGCATTGGTGCAGCTGGTGACCCTGATGGGTGTGAGTGGTCAATGGCACCCTATGTGTGACTTTAATACCAGCCAGTGTATAGGAGGCACATATCCCTCACTTGCAGTGCGGTGCATTGCATCATTGTACACCCCTGCTATTCCAGTAGTGAAGGCGCAATGCAAAAAAAGTGTCAGATGAGGAACTAAATACCACTGCAGTCATGGAGAACACAAGGATAGTATACCCCAGGGGTCTTCAACCTTTTCTGTAATAAGATGTGCTCATGTTCAATGAAAATCATCCCGAACTACCAATATTATTAGTTAGATTACATTATTGGTCACCCCATGCAGGGTTTTCATCAGCGGTCACCTCAGTGCATAAGGCAGGGTTGCCAGCAGAAATGTAAAACATGCTTTACTAATTTATAGTACCTCTTAATGGGTAATACAAACCAGCCAAAGCTTCAATGTACCGAGGTAATAAGAAGTATTCCTAACATCGTATGATTTTATACAAAAGAACATAATGTGTACTTCTAAAGTACATGTACAATCCGAAGAGTATCTTGGTGCTGAAATAACACATGCTTACTGTTTCCCAGCTCAATGGCTGGAATGGTTGATTCGGAATTTCATTTGAAAAGCAACTATTTTTTTGCAAACCTTAGCTTCTGAGTTCTGTAAATACATATATTTTTGACTCAAATACATACTTTTCAGTTTTGGTATACATATGTAATTCAACTGATCAAAAGTGTTTAATTTTTTAGGCTGGGCTGCATACAGAGAGCAACTTACAGGTAACGGAGAGATACTTGTAAGTAAAGAGCTATTTGTTGGCGAAACCTGGTGTACACAATGACATCACTTTCCTTGCCTTAAGGTTAAGAAGGAGCTTCAAGGCATTGGCTTCCATAGCAACTTGGGAGAAAGACGGGAATCTCTTTACATCAATAGATCTTTCTCTCTACTGACTTGTCTTCCCTCTGCAGTCAGATCCATGTGTGAATCTGGTTCAGGGAAAGCACATTTGCAACGAGCTCTTCATGATATGTGTGCAGCACTTTGACCCAATATGGAGGATTGAAAGAATGATGACACAATATCAGTGTTTGATTTGAGTTGGTGGTTGCAGGTGGGGATCACTGGCACTCATATAAGGGAAATGCCTCTTTTTTCCCCCTCATTGGACTTTGATTATGGGAAAAAGAGAGAAAAAACAAAATAATTGGAAGAAGGAGTAGGGGAAAAACATTGACAAAAAACAAGGATGAAACAGAACCTGAAAGAGTGAGATAAAGAGACTAACAGTGTCTAGTGGTGGATGAAAGAAGCATGAGGTGGAATAAAGACTACACAGCCTTGGTATTTAGCACCCTGACACTGTTCCTGCCTTCTTACTTACAACATTGATATCTTTCAGCTGCTTCATCAAGGTTTATCTCATAATCCAAACTCTCTCCTCTCAGCTCATGGCTTTTTCATTGTACTTCTCTTAAAAAAACACACTCACTATAAAAACACCACTGTGCTAACTAATTCCCACTAGTTCATTCCTTCCTCCCCAACCTCACTGTCTCTCAGCCACTTGACCATTTTCTCCTCCACTATTCAAGCCAAAATTATCCTATTAATCAAATGTGCAAACCCATCCTTTGCTCTCTCAGAACCATTCAGCCCTCAGACCATGCAACCCATGAGCCTCTTCTCCATGTGCTTGCCTGACCAGTTTCACTTTTTAAGCACAAGCTCCATTCTGGGACCTACCCTCTTTGTTTCATGTTATGTTATGCCATGTTACATTATATCATTCCATTTCATGTTTTGTTATGTGTATTTGAATAATGCATGGCACTCCTGGGAGGATATCCTGGCGCTGAAGCAGGAGTTGTATCGGCTGAACGAGGGTCGGGCGGGGTGACGAGCCAGGTCTTCAGTTTCTTGTGCAATTCATGAACGGACGAGGCGGCATGTTGTGCCAGGCTTTAGGAGCAAGGTAAGAGAAGGTACAACAGCTGGATCTGGTACATCTGGCTCTGCATATGGGGGGGATGTTACGAGTATGAGTCCAGCTGAGCACAGATGCCTGGTATGTTTATGGAAGTTTATGCAATTGTTGTGTAAGCCTTTGTATGTGTTTGTGAAGTGTTGGAACAGTGCTTGTTTGTGGATTGTGAGCCAGTGCAGCTCTTTGAGGTGTGGGGTGGGGGTTGAGGGTGACCCTGGCCTCTGAGTTTTGTAGGGTCTGGAGTCTTCTGGTCAGTTGATTGTTGATCCCAGTTGTAAGCACACTCCTATTTAAAAAACTATTTGCAATGCTGGAATCTTTGGGTCAGTGGAGCGTTGATTCAGGCTGTGGACACATTACTATTTAAAAAGCCAATGAAATGCTGACCAGACCTCTATACCAAATGATCACATTTCTCTAAAACTCCCTTTCTTCTTCAAATGCTTGAATGTGTTGTGGTCAACATGCACATCCAGCTGTCTTTTGTCTGTTCACTTTCAAACTCCTACAACTGTTCAAATCTGGTTCCAGTGACATCAGTAGGGTGGAGCCAAATAGAGTCCATGCCCCATCTGATTTTCTTCTCTCCCACCATCTTAGACCCCATCACTGTGGCTGTCAATACTCCCACAATAATCCCAGTTGGACTACTGTGGGAGAACCAATCTGCCACATGGCACATTATGAGAAAACCACACACCCCAAAATGTCAGACATCTGATTTCATTGACATGTGTGACATAAAATCAGTTAAATAAGATGCCTGACTTGTGGGTTACAAATTACTATCATCATTTTAAATGACTGGTATGTTTCAGAGTGAAGATATGCAATTATGTTGTAGTTCTAGATGCACACAATTTCACATGTTTGTATGTAATGAGTATCGGCTGTCATCTGTTTATATCCTTTATGAAGACTCTAGAGAGGACATGACACTCACTTCAGCTCTGCAATTGCTTGACTTCCGTAGACTATCAAATTTATGTTATTTAAAGAGTTTCTACAGCGCTGCTCAACACCCTAGATGGTATTTTCAGGCTTTATATGTAATATGCACCACATTATGGGCTAGATGTACAAAGATTAGTAATAGCAATTACTATAAAGGATTTTTTTCTGAATCACTATTTGCTAATCACTATTACCAATGTACAAAAGTAATATATGGCCCATTAGCGATTCATAAATAGTACTACCTCATGAATATTAAAAGGGTAGGTCGCAATTCATGACTCACTAGGATTCGCTGCCATCACAGGGATGGTGGCCTACTGGGGTCAGAAGAACCCTGTGTCTGTGATTACCTTTGAATAAAGCAATCTTTCATGCAGCCGATTTTGCTTAAACGAAAACAGGATGTGTTTAAAAATAAAAAATTAAAAGTTGTATTTATTTTTAAAGAGTAGTCAGTAGTCAGGGCTGAATTAAGGATCTATAAAAATGCCGTCAAAAAGCAAAGAAGACTTACTTTGCACAACGGATGAATGATAATTGCAACTCAGCAAAAGAACTATTCAGAGTAGTGAAGGAGCTCTGTAAACCAGCCAGCCTGTCTCAAACTTTGCCCCCTCAAAAGAAAACTGTGAAAAGATCATCACATTTTTCGCTGATATAATTAGCAAAATATATTCCTCATTTGATACTAATGCTGTGAATGTATCTAGGACCCTAATTAAAACATTTCTGATTTATGCCCTTATGTGGTTATAACAAATCATATCCTTGTAAAGGCATAAGAATCATATCCATATTAAGTCATAGCCAATGCAGTCCAAATATGACAAGGCTACTCCCATGGACTCCTAGAAAGCACAACGCGTTCTTAAACAAACCACGCCTCCAGCAGCCCGGCAACTCCCCCTGCTTCTGTTTTGATTTGTCCTAGAACTCCTGAGAGTCCTGAATGAACTGCCAGTTCTTAGTAACGTCTTATGTCCAACCTTACGTCAAACTCGGCACCTTCCAGGTATAAATATACCAACATCTGCCTTAAGCAACACACGGTGGTTTGGAGCAGATCGGCTATCGACTTGCCCGATGCCCTGCTGATGCGAGTGCCGAAGGAAGCTGACCCTCCCTGCTGACGCACTGAGAGAGACGCTGTCTTTTCTCCTGCCGAGAAATCCAGCTCCAGTGTTTCCCTGTCACCCTCGCGGGTTACTGGGAGATCGAGTCCTGAGAGAGAGATACAAGACCTTCTTCGTTCTATACCCAAGGTACGGAGCTGATTAGTCCCTTAGAGAATTCTTGATTCAGATTCTTGGCAAAAACTGTAATTCATCTACTCCTTCCCATGTACTAGGCTTAGGTTAGGTACACCGGGGTAGGCGTATCTTAGAAACACCAGTTGAGTACGTTTAGTCATCATTTTATCATTGTATGTACTTTATCCATTTTAAGTATCTTATGGCTTAGAAACGATATAAATGCTTTTACAGTATTATTTCATAATACTCCTTTTACTGTACGCACTTTACTTTATGGCAAGTATTGCAATTGTGGCAATTCATTTCTCTTGCATGAGAAAGAAGACTCCTCAATAAATAACCCTTTTATTGAAATCGCCCGTCTATCTATTTCTCAGCACTTCTGGTGAAACAAAGCATGCACGATTGACTGAGTGAAATAACTATCTATTGTTTCCGCGACTCTGGAGATATTCTTATTTCAGGGGGAACAAAGTTGTCATGTTATATGGTTGTCAGAAGCTAATCCCTTCTTGTCTATTCAGGAAAGTTAACACCTTCTTGTTTACTCAAGAAAGTTTCTAGTGACCTCTGAGCTAGCTGGCACACACAATTAAGTCTAACATATTCAATAGAGACCTAGTCGACCTCAGTCCGACGTCTAAACTATCGTTTATGTTATTCCAATGCGCAGAGCCTATTGGGAATATAGGAACTACACTACATGGCGCCCAACGTTTGGTAAGGCGATAATTTAACTCTAGATACTAGAGTAACTCAGTCGTGCTTTTCACACAGACTCCTTTTTCCTGTAAAAACGCAAATAGACGTCTGGAGTGGGTCATAGGTTACCATCCACCAAAACTTAGTAAGAAGAGATTCCTATGTATTCGTTTTTGGTTTAGTCTACTTCGAAGGATACATTATCCAAAATTGTGTGCACCTAATCTGTGTTCCTTGAAACTTGATCTGCAAACTTTCAGTCGGTAAAATGACGGAAAGTGATGAAGAAAGGGAGAGAGCTAGATTAGCAACTCAACTTTTCGCGGAAGACACAAGTCTCCAACAAAATGACCCGGATGCAATACTCATCCCGGTAAATATAAGGAAAACCTTAACTATAAAACTTATAGAAAATGGAGTATCATCAAGAGGTGGTACGGTCATATTTGTTGTTGAGGCACATGAACATCGGCAGACAGAGGTATTCTATTCATGGATACATTTTCAAGCAGCAAATACTGTGACACGCGAGTTCCACTACTACAAAATAGGGGAACCTCCAGAGGAATACGTTCCTTTCGAGGACGTTGAAATTCCACTAACTTACCAGGAGCATGAGCTCTGGTTTAATGGTGCCCTAAAACATCAAAATCACATTACCAGGCTCGGTCCACTAGGTAGACCAGGAGCCACATGGCCGGTTCTAGCCAGCTATACACCACATCCTGACAGTGAAAAAATGTCAGGCAGAGAACTTTTAGTTCAGCTAAAAGAATTAACAAATGCATATAGACAATTAGTTCAATTGACAATTGACGGTAAAACCTACCTCCAAAAATGAAAAGAAACAGAAATAGCAGACCAATATTTTGAACTCACCAGAATAATTGAAAAATCCTATGAAGAATTAGCTAGAGATAGTTTGGGTGGAAACCACTAAAACCACAACTAACTGAAAATCCTGAAAAGACTTTCATTAAAAATAATCTAAATTCACAAAAGAAGAAGTGGGAGGGTAATAAGCAAACCACTCCCAGAGAAAACATTTTCAGAACAGAGGAAGGTCACCCCAACGAAGAGATAGATCTCCAGAAAGGGGGGGCAAGTCTCCACAACGGGAGCCCTCTGAAAAAAGATATAACCTTAGAAATAGGGATAATTTGAGAAAACCTGACAGATAACAAGATATTGATACACGTCCCTCTCGATCTTTTCAGACTTCCTCATAGAAATCGGAAAGAAGTGGACAGTCAGAACATAAAGAAGAGCGTGTCAAGTCCAAAGACAAAGAACCTGCTCATCAAAGTAAAAAATTACAATTTCCCAGAAAAAAGGTAGCCAGCATTAAAGTAAAACATGCCGAGGATCCTGAGGACACAACTCAAGAACGGAGAGTGGGCCCAAACAATGCTAGACAGCGCAGCAGAAGTGACCATAGCTCGCAAGATCCTGATGAATCTTCTGGAGACAGTGGACACAAATTAGTACATTCAAGTGGAAACTGCAGACACCAGAGTTAGCGTGCCCCATAAACTATACGAAATAACATTACGTATAGAGGGGGACAAAACTAGGAAAATAAAAGGTCTCTTTTGGGAGAATCTATCTAAAGGCTATGATATCCTTCTAGCAGAGAAAGACTGGCCACCAGAGTTTGTTAGAGAGTGCCCACATGGCGAAGAAATGATTATGCCTGCCTTCTCAAATCAAATTCCAAGTCATAAAAAATACACATATGCAAGAAAATGGTCAGTGGCCCAAGCACCTGCATTATATAAAAATCATGTAGGATTCTCCTCACCATAAAATCCAGTTAAAAAATCAACCTACTGCACAGAGGCAGTATCCTATTAAGCAAGAAGCTAAAAAACAAGTCAGAGAGATCTTAGATCAACTTGAATATCAGGGCGTGATTGAAACATGCACCTCACAAATGAACAATCCTTTGTTTCCTGTCTCCAAACCAGACAATTCATATCGTCTAGTATTGGACTACAGACACCTAAACACTTGTTGCAAAACATTTGCAGTACAAAACTCACACAATGCAGCACTAATGAATAATATTGTGCGCAAAAAATATAAAACAACTTTATATATTTCAAATGTTCTTTTCTGTCAAAACATTGCACCAGAAAGCAGGTATTTAACCGCTTTCTCAAGCATGGGGGCCAAAAAGCAATTTTGTTGTCTCCCACAGGGATTCAAGAATAGCCCAGGATTATTTTCAGCCAGGGTAACAGAGTTACTACAAATGTATGATGATGAGGCATTATCTTATGTCAATGACATCTATCTTACAGATAATGACCTGGAGACACACTTGAAAAGAGTGAAAACCATCATACTTGGGTTCGCATCTAAAGGGTACAAATTTAACTTTAAAAAGTCACAAATTGCCCGCCAGACTGTCTCATTTTTAGGATATGAATTATCAAGTGAAGGCAAAAGCCTAGCAGACAACTTCTTAGAGAAGTGTGCAGTACTCCAAGCTCCAAAAACGCTGAAAAACTTACAATCAATTCTAGGTTTCCTGAACTTCGGAAGAACTTACATTCTAAATTATGCAGAGAGGGTCATACCACTCTATGAATTAATAAAACCTGATTTCAAACCAATTATTTGGAATCAAAAACACACAGAAATTTTAGGATTATTACAAACAGATATGTTAACTAAAACAAAACTGCAAACACGCGCAAACGAACGCAACCTTGTAATCCGAGAAATCCCAGGAAGATGCAGATTTACATACCTGACCCCTAATGAGGGAGAAACGGTGCCAATAGCTTACAAATCACACTTGTACACGCAAGCTGAAATGAAATTCAGTTCTACTGAAAAAATTCTAACTGCGGTTCAAACGGCTGTAGCAAAAGAAAAAGCCCTAGCTCATGGGAGGAGGATATCTGTTTTAACAGCAGTATCAGCCCTTGAAGCAGTAACAAGACCGAGCATTACAAATGCTATGGCATTAGATCCAAAATGGATACAATGGGTTAATTCTCTTGATACAACTGACGTGATACACGCATTTGATCCTAAACTGAAAAAACGAGAACATCTAGAATACGAAAAAGAATGTCCTCTGTCGATCGAAATTCTACCTCTGGAGCAGTGCAACTGTGTAATCTACACAGACAGATTTGCACAACACTACGTTGTGGATAAAAAAGTTTACAATGCAGCATGCGCGATTGTTATAGGTCGCTGGCGCTTAGGTAAATTCAGACCGATGGTCACTAAAACTGAATCACTCAGAAAATATACAGCTCAGCGAGCTGAACTACAAAATTTTAAGATGGCGCTTGAAAATGCAGATCGCGAATTCCCCACACTAATAGTGTGCGATTCGCATTACTGCGTCGAATCTTATAATAATTCCATGCAGGCCTGGTTTAAAAACGGTTACAAAGATGAGACAGGTGGCACAATAAAACATAAAAAACTATGGGAGCAGGTAGTTCTTTTACAGAAAGAACTACGAAAGACTCGCGTGATACATATGCAGAGTCTTCAACGTGATGGCGTTCACGTTGCAGGGGATTCATTGGCTAACAGAGCCACAGCGGCAGCTGGTCAACCGGCTTTGGTAGCTACAAAAAAGCGTTAAAAAAAACAAATAGATAGAGAAACGCTACTAGCCGTAAGAGCCTCAATGGAAGGCAATTATGCGGTGTTACCTCTAAACTATCCACTCGGAAATACATACATAATTGATGCGAACTCCGTTCCGTTTGCTCAAATCCCTGGAGTAGGGGATAGAGTAATTCCAAACACGAACCGGAGGGCTTTCTTGATTCAAGAAGCACACATGGGAATGGGTCTGAGGAACCAAGAAATCCTGGAATCTCAAATAGAATTGCAACAGAGATACTGGTGGCCACACATGAGAAAACAGACTAGAAACTATGTTTTAGAATGTGAAATATGCCAAAAAATGAAGGGATCAACAGTGAAACAACCTGCAAAGACGCCCCTTCTCATCTCAGATAAACCATTAGCATGTGTTTACCTGGACCACTGTGGTCCCTTACAAAGGGATGGAAACTATAAATATATCATGGTTGCAGTAGATTCCTGCACGAGATTCATTTGGATGTGGCCCCAGCGCTCGGCTGATGCCAGAACTGTTATAAAAGATTTGCGAGTCTTTATCGGCACACACACAATTGGCACACTACATTTTGACCAGGGTCCTGCATTTAGCTCTCGAGCTTACAAGGAGGCCATGGCCAGCATTGGCATTGCATTGCGGTACTCTAGTCCATTCAATCCTGAGGGAAATGCGGTAGTGAAGAGAAAAAAACGTGACATAAAGCAATCTATAACTGCGAGGGTATTAGGTTTGGGTGATGGGTGGGTCAAATATCTAATAAGTGTCCAACGTAGTCTTAACAATCTGCCAAGAAATTCTCTGGGTGGAATCACTCCATATGAACTTTTGTTTGGTACTAGAATGATAATCGAAGATCTCGATTGTCAGACTTCAGTGGTGGAACAAAAAGCTTTTGTAAGTAAGTAAGTACATTTATTATGCTTGATTAATTAAAACCTTGCATATAGCACATAACAATAAAATCAAGGTAACAATAAATGAGGAGTTTACTAGACTAAAATAACTAGATTAAAAAAATCAATTGTGCAATTAATACTAAGTCACTTAAAAGTCAGTTTGATAAAGTATATCACTTTGAACTGATGAGAAACATCTGCTCGGCATGAGACAGCTGTCTGATGGCCCTGCTTGTAATTTGCAGTACCAATTTAGAAAGCCATGAGATACCTTTACTAGGCAAGATCTTGAAGAGCCAGGGCCGTTGAGCAGATCTAGTCAATGACAACTGAGGATGCATTTTTCAGCCTTTTTTCTATTAATTCAAAGAATTTTACAAGACGGCAATTGAGCTGTACTAAAGTTGGATTAAAGCACAGCATCACCGCCTGTCTGCAAGACCTGACGCCGTGCAGATTAACGAATGGTTTCAACAAGGAGATCCGTATGTCCTTTAAGTTCTTGCAGATGCATATAATATGGATAAGATTCTCTGTGCCGCAGGTACACAGACGGTGGTGGAACAAAAAGCTTTTGAGATCAAAGATCGTTTGGCTGTTTTACAGGACTTGAATGAAACAAGAAGAAGTCTAAGTAACACAAAGCTAAAGCCAACGGCCACTGAAGAAAAACCACCTGTCCCACCAAGACCTGTCTGGATTCCAAAGATTGGGGATCTGGTCAGAGAAAAGATTGCGGTGAAGAAGGAATGTGGGCCTTCTTACAGAAAAGCAGTCCCTGTCTTAGCTATTAGCGGAACAAGATCAGTAGTACTACCGCCCCTTGCTGGTAAAAAGGAGAACTGAGTTGTATCAATCAACCTGGTAAAACCACAAACATGTGGCCAATAATAAGTAGTAGGCCCAGTGGACTCCCAAGATGTAGCAGAAGACCAAACCTTGCTACAATTCAAGAGGTTCAAACTGAGAGACTAATTACATTTGATAAACCTGCAGTGAATAAAAAAGGATTATGCAGCAAAGCCATGGAACTTGTGCCTCTTGAAACCCAAATTGCAACAGTTCGTCAAGAAACACCTGTCTACAATGATGTAGCCTCTGACTATACTAACATGGCAAAGGAAGAAGCAAATCCAAAGATTAATGAAAATCCGGAAGCAATTGCAACAATTGACAGAACTGCATCTGGCTACTTTATCAACTTCAATGACTTTTCTGATGATCCAAGTGAACATGGAGACAAGCCAGCAAACAAAAACACTTTCAAAGACAAAATTACAGAACTCTTTCATCAACTTGGAGAAACATATCTGATTTCACCTTGGATTGAACTATGGATTGTGTTAGGTGTACTTTTCCTCCTGCTCTGGCTTATCTTAGTTTTAAGCTTGGGAAGAATGATTGATGGAAAATACAGTACAATGGACACAGCAAGTCAGAACATCAACTTGGTTCTAAAACTGCACAGATCCTCTCACGTTGAAAAAAGAGAACTATCATCAGTGAATGTTAGACGGACCGGGAGGGTCGGCCGAGGACAAGGGGAGAGGTCTCCGGGGAGAGCCGTCTCCAGCGATCGTACAGACGAGTAACTTCCCACCCCACAAAGGTACACCACACAGAAATAAGGTTTAACGTTCTTTATAAGCAATTCGTTAAGTACGGTGGAATGGTACAAGGAGGTCTGGACTCAGGGGTCCCCTCGGTTCTAGTCTCTTGGTTTGGGGAGAAGGGGTAGCGGGACAGTCTCGTTACCAATCTGGTAGATGCGATGATAAGATGGATAGCTCACAATCCTCGAGCTCGGCGTTCTAGATGATCTGGCCGCGGCGGAGCCAGCAGGTCCCGAGAAGGTGGTAGTTACAAACGGTCCGCGGCCACGCCAGCAGGTCCCGACGAGGATGAAGGCTTCAGAAGGTTGCGGCAGCGCCAGCAGGCAAGACGGTAGTTCGCAAGGCAGGGCTACGGCAGCGCCAGTAGTCCGTCAAGGATGAGTTCTTCACTGCGTCTCTCGACTCCAGGATACAACTGCCTTCCTGCTCTGGAGCTGCCCCAGTTATAGGTCTGGCGCCCTTTGATGTCCGGACCCTCGCACTTGGAGGCCGGGAGGTCCGGGATGAGGGAGTCCAGACACCCAGCAGGGGGGTGGAGCCAGCGCCTGGGGGAGCTGGGGGCGATCGGCACCTGGCGGGGGAGAGCCATCGAAACTTCTTTCTCCCATTGACCTGCCAAGTGGTCCGTTCACCTCCTGGGTGGATGGTGGTGCCGGGATGTCGGGGCCTGGCCAGGCCCAGGGTTAGGGTCGATCGGAGGCCACGCGGCCTCGTGGTGCAATGTCCAAGATGGCGCCCAGGCCGGGCGAGGGGGCCGGTAGTGATTTGGGCCCATGATGCGGGGATGTCCGGGGGCAGGGGTCCCGTATGAGACGGGGAGCGGGTGGTTACTGTGGGTTACACCTGGAGGGCCGGGCTCGGGCCTTGTCATGCGGGGAGGGAGCAAGGCCTTCACGTGGCCTGTCCAACATGCGTCCCCCCCAGCTGAAGGCGGGGAGAGTCACCCATCCTCTTGGGGACTCTCCTCGTCGAGGCGGAAAAAGCGTGACAGGCCATCTGCGTTGGAGTGGTCTTGCCCAGGTCGATGTTCCACAGTGAAATCCATCCCCTGCAGCGAGATGGACCAACGCAATAGTTTTGGGTTTTCCCCCCGCATCTGCATCAGCCACTGCAGGGGCCGATGATCTGTCTGCACCCGTAAGTGGGTACCAAAGAGATAAGGCCGGAGCTTTTTGAGGGCCCACACCACTGCGAATGCCTCCCTCTCGATGGTGCTCCAGCGTTGCTCTCGGGCCAGGAGACGTCTGCTGATGAAAGCCACTGGTTGGTCAAGTCCTTCGGGATTCAACTGGGAAAGGACTGCCCCAATGCCATGGTCGGAGGCATCCGTTTGGACGATGAATTCCCGACTGTAGTCGGGGGCCTGGAGCACAGGGGCTGAGCACATGGCAGCCTTCAGCTTCTTGAAGGCCGCTTGACAGTCTGGGGTCCAGTTGACCTTCTTTGGGTGGTTTTTGGATGTGAGTTCCGTGAGGGGCCCCACAATGCTGCCATAGTCCCTCACGAACCGCCGGTAGTAGCCTGTGAGTCCCAAGAAGGCGCGGACCTCGGTCTGGGTGATGGGGGGCTGCCAGGACTGGATGGCAGCGATCTTGAGTTGCAGAGGGGCCACCAGACCGCTTCCCACCTGGTGTCCGAGATAGGTCACGGACCCCTGGCCAATTTGGCATTTGCTGGCCTTGATCGTGAGGTCGGCTCGTTGGAGGGCCTGCAAAACCTCTCGGAGGTGGTTGAGGTGGTCGGACCAGTGGCGGCTGTACACAGCGATATCGTCCAGGTAGGCAGCGCTGAATTCCTCAAGTCCCGCTAGGACCTGGTTCACTAGCCGCTGGAAAGTTGCTGGGGCATTCTTCATGCCGAATGGCATGACCTTGAAGTGGTAGTGGCCATCAGGAGTGGAGAAGGCAGATCGTTCTTGGGCCCGGGGTGTGAGACCGATCTGCCAGTAGCCCGCTGTCAGGTCGAAGATGCTGAGGTAGCAGGCAGCTCCCATGCGGTCGATCAGTTCATCTGCTCGGGGGATGGGATGTGCGTCGGTTCTGGTGACAGCGTTCAAGCCCCGGTAGTCGACGCAGAACCGGAGCTCAGGAGTGGTGCCGGGGGCGGCCGCTTTGGGGACCAGTACCACTGGGCTGGCCCAGGGGCTGTCTGAGGGCTCGATGACCCCGAGCGTGAGCATTTTTGACACCTCCTCCTGGATGCAGGCCCGTACCCGATCTGGTACGCGGTAGGCCCGATGTCGGATAGGGGGACTGTCTCCAGTGTCCACGTCGTGCAAGCCCCAGGGGGTGACCCCTGGGGTGAGGGAGAACAGGGTTGCGAACTGCAGTAGGAGGTCTCGGCAGCCTTGGCGCTGTTCCGGGGTGAGGGCCTCTGAGAGTCGGACCCCGTCCACGGAACTATCTTTCTCCCGAGTCCGTAGGAGATCAGGGAGTGGTTCGGAATCCTCTTCGGCTCCGCTGTCTGTCGCCATCAGGAGGCAGAGCTCCGAACGCACAAAGTGGGGTTTTAATCTATTGGCGTGGAGGACCCGGAGGGGGTTCCGTGCAGGTTCCATATCGATGAGATAGGTGACAGGGCTCTTGCGCTCGACCACTTTGAAGGGCCCTGTCCACTTGTCCTGCAAGGCGCATGGTTCGGTGGGGGACATCACCCACACTTGTTGGCCAGTTCGAATTCGATGGAGGAGGCATTTTGATCGTACCACCTTTTCATGTCTTCCTGACTGGCCTCCAGGTTCGCTTTTGCCATTTCTCGGAATTGCCTGGTCTGATTGCGTAGGGTCAGGAGGTACTTGAAAACATCTGGAGGGTTCTTCAGGGGGGGCATCTCCCAACCTTCTTTGACTAGGCTGAGCGGCCCTCGCACAGGGTGTCCGTATAAGAGTTCGAACGGGCTGAAACCAAGGGAATTCTGGGGGACTTCTCGATAGGCAAAGAGGAGGCACGGCAGTAGCACATCCCACTGGTGACGGAGGGGCTCTTCCAACCCCCCAATCATCCCTTTGAGCGTGCGGTTGAACCGCTCGACTAGTCCGTTTCCTTGAGGGTGATAGGGGGTCGCGAATCGGTAGGTGACCCCGCACTGTTGCCAGAGGGACTTCATGTATTTGGAAATAAAGTTCGTGCCTCTGTCGCTGACGACTTCTCGGGGGAAGCCCACCCGGGAGAAGATCCCCATCAAGGCCCGGCCGACCACCGGGGCTGTCACAGTTCGCAGGGGAACAGCCTCGGGGTAGCGGGTGGCGTGGTCCACCAGGACCAGGATGAACCGATGTCCTTGTGCTGTACGGGGTCCAGGGGCCCCACAATGTCTATTCCCACCCTCTCGAACGGGGTGGTGACAACTGGGAAGGGTTGCAGAGGTGCTTTGAGTTTGCGGCCGCTCTTCCCGCTGGCCTGGCACGTGGGGCAGGACCGGCAGTGGTTGAGGACGTCGTTTCTCATCTTGGGCCAGAAGAAGTGGGTCACCAGGCGACTGTAGGTTTTGTCTTGACCCAGGTGACCAGCCAGGGGGACATCGTGGGCCAGGTTCAGTAAGAAGTCTCTAAAGCGGAGGGGCACCACTAGCACTCGACTGGCCCCTAACTCAGCGATTCTCTGTTCGCTGTACAACAGGTCGTTGTCCCAATAGACCCAATGGGCCCCGGAGGTATCCCCTGCGCTCTGGGCGAGGGCTTGTTGGCGGAGTCCCTCGAGGGAGGGACAGGTCTTCTGCTCTTGACGAAACTGTTCCTGGGTGGGCCCACCTTCTTGACGCCACTGAGCCAGGTCGGGAAGGTCTTGGGGCTGAGCGAGCTCTTCGGGGGTTTGCTCTTGAGGGTCGGCCCGGTCGGCGTCTTCTGCTGGAGCGACCGGGGGAGGAGGTGCTGGCCATTCTGGTTCTTCAGGTCGGGGGATGGCAAGGGCGGCCATGGACCGGGTGGTTACGCACGCCCAGTCCGGGAGGCCCAACATCCCCAGGTGTTCTCTTCTCTCTACGGCGGCCCACGGGGAACTCTCAAGATCATTCCCCAGGAGACAGTCCACGGGGGCATCATCTCGGACCGTTACCTTCAACATGCCGGAGACTCCTCCCCACTCGAAGGGGACGCAGGCCATCCGGCATAGACTCTCCGAATTGTCGGCTGAACGGACAGGGCAGAGAATGTTCGGCAGGATCTGTTCTGGGGTCACCAGGTGACAGCGGACGGCTGTCACACTGGCCCCTGTGTCACGTAGGGCTTCGGCCCGGCGTCCATTAATGTTCACCCACTGGCTGTACTTCCTGGTGTTGGCGGGTAGGGGGGCCCGCGGGACCATGTCTCTTCCCCCTAGGCATGCTAGAACCATGGCGGCTGGTTCCCACTCTTGGTGTTCTTGATCGCACTCCTCTTGTTCTTCGGAGATTTGTTCTTCCCCCAGGGCGGCGGCAGCCATCTGGCGGGGTCTCGGAGTCTGGTTCTGTGGACAGTTCGGGTCATTTGCGTAGTGGCCGACTCACTGGCATCGGTGACACGTGACATTGGCTCTGTACCCCGGGCGCGCCGGGGGGTTGCCCCGGTTGGCCGGGGGTGGGGTGTTGGCAGCGGGAGTGGCCGGGGCGTTGTCTCTTCCTCGTCCCTGGCCCCCTCCTCCTCCTCGGGGACGGTGCTGACCATGGTTGTTCCGGTTCTGTTCATGTGGCCCATTCCGGCCCCCTCGGGTGATTTCCCACCGGTCAGCCTCGGCTGCGAGCTGCCGTGGATCAGTCAATTTACTGTCGAGGAGGTGCTGCCTGAGCTCGACGAAGCAGTTGTTAGATAGGTGTTCCCACACCATGAGATTGAAGAGTTGTTCGTAGGTCGTTACATTGCTTCCCTTGATCCAACCCTCGAAGGCTCAACTGAAATAGTTCACATACTCCACCCAAGTTGTACCCGGGATCCGGGTGCAATCTCGGAACCTCTGGCGGTACATTTCGGGTGTGAGCCCATAGCGGGTGAGGAGGGTAGCCTTCATGTGGTCATAGGAGGTCATCAGGTGGTCTGGGAGCTGTAACAGGGCGTCGCGGCCCTCATTGACGAACCTCCCCCATAGCCCGGCTCCCCAGTCACTTCGATCGATCCGGTGGGAGGTCATAGCGATCTCGTAGGCCTTGAACCATTGTTGTATGTCGTCATCTCGGAAATATTCTCGAACGACATCCTTGGGGATGTGTACTTTCTTTTCTGTTGCTCCTGGGGTGCGCGGTTGCTCGGGCACCCCTAATTCTTTGTTCTGCTTACGTAAGTCTATTTCTGCTAGCTTGCGCTTGTGTTCATACGCTAGTCTCTTTTCTTCGAGTTCTCTTTGTCTCTGTTTTTCTTCCCGTTCTTCTCGGAGCCGCAGATGTTCTAGGTTCAGTTTTTGTTTGGCTAATTTGAGTTCGCCATCCATTTTGAGCCGGGCCATTTCTAACTCATGTAGTCTGTTTTTTTCTCTCTCTTGGATCTCTTCCTGCGAGAGACCCGTTCTTCGCTCCTCGGGAGCCGTGGTGTTCCTCTCTGATGCTGCAACATTTTGGTCCGGGGGTCTGACGGCCCCGGTTTCTGCCCATGACTCAACGGCGTGCTTGAAATCGTCTTTAGTACTCAGACCGGTTGTAGCGATACCTAGTTCAATGCAGAATTGTTTCAACTCACGATGGCTGTACTCTTCCAATTTCTCCATCTGGAATTTCTCGGTGGATCCGCTCTCTTTGGTTGTCACTGTGGTTTCGTCGTGGGATGAGCTACTCTCTGTACGATTACGCGTCGATTCGGATCGCGCCGCTGGCCACCAATGTTAGACGGACCGGGAGGGTCGGCCGAGGACAAGGGGAGAGGTCTCCGGGGAGAGCCGTCTCCAGCGATCGTACAGACGAGTAACTTCCCCCCCCCACAGAGGTACACCACACAGAAACAAGGTTTAACGTTCTTTATAAGCAATTCGTTAAGTACGGTGGAATGGTACAAGGAGGTCTGGACTCAGGGGTCCCCTCGGTTCTAGTCTCTTGGTTTGGGGAGAAGGGGTAGCGGGACAGTCTCGTTACCAATCTGGTAGATGCGATGATAAGATGGATAGCTCACAATCCTCGAGCTCGGCGTTCTAGATGATCGGGCCGCGGCGGAGCCAGCAGGTCCCGAGAAGGTGGTAGTTACAAACGGTCCGCGGCCACGCCAGCAGGTCCCGACGAGGATGAAGGCTTCAGAAGGTTGCGGCAGCGCCAGCAGGCAAGACGGTAGTTCGCAAGGCAGGGCTACGGCAGCGCCAGTAGTCCGTCAAGGATGAGTTCTTCACTGCGTCTCTCGACTCCAGGATACAACTGCCTTCCTGCTCTGGAGCTGCCCCAGTTATAGGTCTGGCGCCCTTTGATGTCCGGACCCTCGCACTTGGAGGTCAGGAGGTCCGGGATGAGGGAGTCTAGATACCCAGCAGGGGGGTGGAGCCAGCGCCTGGGGGAGTTGGGGGCGATCGGCACCTGGCGGGGGAGAGCCATCGACACTTCTTTCTCCCATTGACCTGCCAAATGGTCCGTTCACCTCCTGGGTGGATGGTGGTGCCGGGATGTCGGGGCCTGGCCAGGCCCAGGGTTAGGGTCGATCGGAGGCCACGCGGCCTCGTGGTGCAATGTCCAAGATGGCGCCCAGGCCGGGCGAGGGGGCCGGTAGTGATTTGGGCCCATGATGCGGGGATGTCCGGGGGCAGGGGTCCCGTATGAGACGGGGAGCGGGTGGTTACTGTGGGTTACACCTGGAGGGCCGGGCTCGGGCCTTGTCATGCGGGGAGGGAGCAAGCCCTTCACGTGGCCTGTCCAACAGTGAACATCACAGCCATTCCTATACCTGGTGGTGTAGCATGGGACAATACTGATTACAAAATCTATGGCCCGGTTGAGCTCTTGAAATATCTACATCAGTTCAATATTTCTTTAAGTGACTTTGTATCACCTAGTACTTTCTCTGATGATTGGGACTTTGGAAATAATAATAATATGATGTCAACTTTAGAAATTTCAGCAAAATTTACAGAACATGATTATTTACAGGGTTCATCGAATTATGAAGAAATGTATTGCTTCAATCATTTTGGGCATCATTATTTGCATAAATCTGCTAATCCTAGAAATGTTTTCAGTTATAATCAGTGGGAACATTGTCCAACTCCGCCAAAAGGCAGTTCGAAAACATTTTATGAGAAATTTCCATACTTCTCAGGGTTTAATATCACTGATCCAGAAATAGTTTATTTTAAAATTATGAATAAGACTGGAGTGAAAAACATGTTAACAAATACTAAACTGATTTATTCTGAAAAGTTTTTATGAAAACATTTCTACATTTGGTTTTTAATTTTGGAAAAACAACATTGAGACAAAAACTGTCTGGGGTACAAAAGAATGGCAGGTACAAGGTTTAGAGCCTGCATGATCCCAGAACAAATAATGTTCCTGAATGACACCATTCAGCAAACAACCTGTCTTGGCCTAGCCAAGATAAAAGATTTAAACAACTTGTCTATACCAAAGCCTATGCCTGATAGAAATAACACTACAGATGAGGGGTTAGACGTGTCCTATATTTTAAAACAAAACAGAACTAATCCTGATTGGAGAAAATGGTTGATCTGGCCCACAGACGCTAATAACTGTCAAGATAGATTCCTGAACAAAATACAAGGGTTCAAACAGAATAGGCCAGACCCAAGATATTCCCAGAGACAACATCCAGGGATAATTACAACGTACAGTGTAGGAAAACTATGCCTCGAATGGCTACAGAAATCCACACTATCCGAAATTAAGCAACACTTAACTTTACTTAAAGAAGGTGCTGACTTGCGAGATTTCTTAGTGGGACCTCGCAAACAGCGTCAAAAACGTTTAATATACACATGTATATACGCAGCTTACAACCAAGCCTAGAAAGTAATACAAATTGAAACTGCTGAACAAATACGAGAAATTGATTGTATTAATTTGGAAAAATCACTGTCTGTAGTGGACAATGGGTTAACGACTCTGTCCTCCAGAATGTTTTCACTGGACAGCATTGTATCATCTGCTATTGATATAATAGAACAGGATATGCTAATGTTACAACATGGCCAATCCCAATTACGTTCTATTGTACAGTTAGGCTGGACGTTACAAAATCTGCGTTCAGGCAACGTGCCATGGCGTCTAATCAACACAACGTCATTATTTTCAATCTTTAACCTTACTGATAAACAAATCTCTTTGGCACAAAGAGGGGCAGACTATACGGTGTTGAGCATTGAAAAACTAGAAACATTACCATTGACAATGTCAGAACGACCGGTCATTGAATGGATATTACATGGCACCATTACAATCCCTTTAAGCAGAATGAAGTCTATTCTTTTGCAAACAACTGTGCCTTTAACCTCGTCTAGAGAAACGTATGATCTGCAAGTTGCAAGGACAGCAGCAGAGATACATGCATTATTATCAACAAATTGCCCCATGCATTTCATAGAAATGTTAAGTCAAATCTTAAACATGTCAGATACCAGTGGCATCGCACATGTATTTAAGACAATTTTTTCGGGACTGTTAGCACCCTTTGAAGCAGTTCTTGGCATCTTCCCGAATTTCGTGCATTCTGTGTTCGGCGGCCTGCCTCTCATCTTGGGGCTCGTAGCAGGAATCTTATTTTTGTTCTGCTCCGATATGGCAAGTCAAGTCACACACAAAACTCAGGCTACAATGGAAGACACGATCCTAGCAATGCAATACCGAGAGCGGATTACTAAAGTCCTCGGTTTGGCTCGGCTAAGAGATTTGAATACTACCTGGTTTCTTTCATTCAGACCAATCTGGCAAGATTGCATCTTACCTGTTCTATAATGCCTGCTTTGCGGAGAAGAATGCGTGTTAGACGTCTGACTCACACTCCCATCCGCAGTACCTATGGATGTCGATACTTTGCTTGGTTTGGTAACGGCTCATGCAATGTGTTGTCCCCAGCGGCTACCCATTCTGATGATGGCATTCGTTGAGACCTCACCATTATGATTAGGTGGCGGTAAGGTACGAGATGAAAGCGGCACACAGGTACAACCTTTCGTGACCATTGCTGATCTAAACACTGATGATGGCAATGCATCGCACATATGCACTATTTCTACTTTTTCGGACCTGGTCCAACTTTCACCTACTGTTGTAGACACATTTTTTACCAGCCTATCTGAGTTAATGTTCTCTCCTAACAACGAGGATAACCTTTGAAATAGTGAGCACACAGCGTTCCCTGAAACTCTGAATTCGGCCGTCAGTTTTGATAAACAGAACTTCTAAAAAACATTGGAACAATTTTTCTTCCCAAAAGCGAAATTATTTTTTCTCCAGTTTCCAAAATATTTACCCTTTTTTGGCACACAATACTCTGCTTAAAGTAGAATTATTCTTAGAGAACAAGATTTCTATTTTTATTTTGACTTAACCTCTAGCACATGTACAGTCTTGTATAAATATGTGATGAAATGGTCTCGACCTTCTCTTCTGTATTAAGAGCCATTTCATAAATGTAAATTTCGTGATTCATTCAGTCAACATTCTAAATGTACAAAATATGCATTATCTGAATGACACCACTGCTTACAAAAAAAACATACAGTATTATACTCATTTTTTGTGTAGATATACCATTTCAAATGCTTACTATGTACTTTGGGGTGGGCTGGAAAACACATGCATCGTTATATGTTTAGTATTGCTTATTATTTAGTAATGATGGACATTATACGAGGAGTGGGTGTTGTGAATGTATCTAGGACCCTAATTAAAACATTCCCGATTTATACCCTTATGTGGTTATAACAAATCATATCCTTATAAAGTCATAAGAATCATATCCATATTAAGTCATAGCCAATGCAGTCCAAATAAGGCAAGGCTACTCCCATAGACTCCTAGAAAGCACAACACGTTCTTAAACAAACCAAGCCTCCAGCAGCCCGGGAATTCCCCCTGCTTCTGTTTTGATTTGTCCTAGAACTCCTGAGAGTCCTGAAAGAGCTGCCAGTTCTTAGTGACGTCTTATGTCCAACCTTACATCAAATTCTGCACCTTCCAGGTCTAAATATACCAACATCTGCCTTAAGCAACACACGGTGGTTTGGAGCAGATCGGCTATCTACTTGCCCGACACCCTGCTGATGCGAGTTCCGAAGGAAGCCGACCCTCCCTGCTGAGGCACTGAGAGAGACGCTGTCTTTTCTCCTGCCGAGAAATCCAGCTCCAGTGTTTCCCTGTCACCCTCGCGGGTTACTGGGAGATCGAGTCCTGAGAGAGAGATTGAAGACCTCCTTCGTTCTATACCCATGGTATGGAGTTGATTAGACCCTTAGAGAATTCTTGATTCAGATTCTTGGCAAAAACTGTAATTCATCTACTCCTTCCCACGTACTAGGCTTAGGTTAGGTACACCGGGGTAGGCGTATCTTAGAAACACCAGTTGAGTACGTTTAGTCATCATTTATCATTGTATGTATTTTATCCATTTGAAGTATCTTATGGCTTAGAAACCATATAAATGCTTTTACAGTATTATTTCATAATACTCCTTTTACTGTACGCACTTTACTTTATGACATGTATTGCAATTGTGGCAATTCATTTCTCTTGCATGAGAAAGAAGTCTGCTCAATAAATAACCCTTTTATTGAAATCGCCCGTCTCTTCCAAGAAATCCATCTCCAGTGTTTCCCTGTCACCCTCGCGGGTTACTGGGAGATCAAGTCCTGAGAGAGAGATTGAAGACCTCCTTCGTTCTATACCCATGGTATGGAGCTGATTAGACCCTTAGAGAATTCTTGATTCAGATTCTTGGCAAAAACTGTAATTCATCTACTCCTTCCCACGTACTAGGCTTAGGTTAGGTACACCGGGGTAGGCGTATCTTAGAAACACCAGATGAGTACGTTTAGTCATCATTTATCATTGTATGTATTTTATCCATTTTAAGTATCTTATGGCTTAGAAACCATATAAATGCTTTTACAGTATTATTTCATAATACTCCTTTTACTGTACGCACTTTACTTTATGACAAGTATTGCAATTGTGGCAATTCATTTCTCTTGCATGAGAAAGAAGTCTGCTCAATAAATAACCCTTTTATTGAAATCGCCCGTCTCTCTATTTCTCAGCACTTCTGGTGAAACGAAGCATGCACGATTGACTGAGTGAAATAACTATCTATTGTTTCCGCGACTCTGGAGATATTCCTTATTTCAGGGGGAACAAAGTTGTCATGTTATATGGTTGTCAGAAGCTAATCCCTTCTTGTCTATTCAGGAAAGTTAACAACTTCTTGTTTACTCAAGAAAGTTTCTGGTGACCTCTGAGCTTGGTGGCACACACAATTAAGTCTAACATACTCAATAGAGACCTAGTCGACCTCAGTCCTACGTCTAAACTATTGTTTATTGTTGGACAGGCCTCGTGAAGGGGCCGCTCCCTCCCCCGCATAATAAGGCCCAAGCACCGGCTCTCCCGGTGTCACCTGAAGAACCACCCCGGCAACCCACAGAAGCAACCCGCAACCCGTTCCCAACGGGACGCCTGCTCCCGAACACCCCGACATCGGCCGGCCCGGGCCGTCATCAGCAGCATTGCCCGGCCCGGCCGCCATCTTGGACCCTGCACCACGAGGCCGCGTGGCCGCAGCTCGATCCCAACCCTAGGCCTGGCCAGGCCCCGACATCGAGGCACCACCATCCACCCAGGAGGTGAACGGACCACTTGGCAGGTCAAAGGGAGAGAGGAGTGTCGATGGCTCTCCCCCGCCAGGTGCCGATCGCCCCCAGCCTCCCCGGGCGCTGGCTCCACCCCCCTGCTGGGTGTCTAGACTCCCTCATCCCGGACCTCCCGACCTCCAAGAGCGAGGGTCCGGACATCAAAGGACACCAGACCTATAACTGGGGCTGCTCCAGAGCAGGAAGGCAGTTGTATCCTGGAGTCGAGAGACACCTTGAAGAACTCATCCTTGACGGACTGCTGGCGCTGCCACAGCCCTGCTTTGTGAATCATCGTCCTGCCTGCTGGCGCTGCCGCGGCCTTCTGCAACCCACACCTTCGTCGGGACCTGCTGGCGCTGCCGCGGCCCATACTTGTGAGACATTGTTCCTGCCTGCTGGCGCTGCCGCGGCCCTCTGCAACCTACATCTTCATCGGGACCTGCTGGCGCTGCCGCGGCCCTCTGCAACCTACATCTTCATCGGGACCTGCTGGCGCTGCCGCGGCCCATCCTTGTGTGAACCATCGCCTTTGCCTGCTGGCGCTGCCGCGGCCCTTCTCAAGTGAGACTTATCATCCTAGCCTGCTGGCGCGGCCGCAGCCCGACCTTCCAGAACTCGGAGCTCGAGGATTGTGAGCTACCCATCTTGCCACCCCGTACCAGACCGGTACCAAGACTGTCCCGCTACCCTTTCCCCTTCAGAGACTAGAATTAAGAGGACCCTTGTGTCCTGACCTCACTGTATCGCTGATATCCTTGCTTCAAGAATCATATAAAGAGTGTTGACCTCATCCTTGTGTGGTGTCCATCTGTGGGGGGGAAGTTACTCACCTGTACGATCGCAGGAGACGGCCCTCACCGGAGGCCTCTCCCCCTGTCCTCGGCCGACCCTCCGGGTCTCCGTCTAACATTGGTGGCCAGCGGCGCGATCCGAACCAACGCGTAATCGTACAGAGAGTAACTCACCCCACGACTCAACCACAATGACAACAAAAGAGAGCGGAACCACAGAAAAATTCCAGATGGAGAAACTAGAAGAGTACAACCACAGAGAGCTAAAACAATTTTGCATAGAACTAGGCATTGCTACCACAGGATTGAGCATGAAGGAAGACTTCAAAAAGGCCCTAGAAACTTGGGCGGAGACGGGTGCGACCGTACCCCAAAACCAAAACCTCGAGGCGCCAGAAACAAGCACCACTACGACAGAAGGAAGGAGATCGGGTCTCTCCCCGGAGGAGATCCGAGAACGAGAAAATAGCAGACTCCATGAATTAGAGCTGGCGCGACTTCGGTTGGACGGAGAACTGAAATTGGAGGAACAAAAGATAACATTGGAACACTTGCGGCTCCGAGAGGAGCGGGAAGAGAAGCAAAAACAGAGGGAGTTAGAAGAGAAAAAACTAGCCTACGAAACATGAGCGCAATCTAGCAGAAATAGAGCTTCGGAAACAGAATAAAGATCTCGGGGTGCTCGAGCGC
Organism: Lissotriton vulgaris; assembly: GCF_964263255.1. Classification (NCBI taxonomy): domain Eukaryota; kingdom Metazoa; phylum Chordata; class Amphibia; order Caudata; family Salamandridae; genus Lissotriton; species Lissotriton vulgaris. The sequence continues at coordinate 1,376,037,654 of NC_141685.1, read as the reverse complement.
CCGAACACTCCTGGCACTACAGACCCTAAAGTCCACATCCCCAAGGATGTCGTCAGAGAATATTATCGGAACAACGATATCCAGCAGTGGTTCAAAGCCTACGAAATAGCCATGACCTCCCACCGGATTTCTCGAAGTCACTGGGGAGCCGGGTTATGAGGGAGGTTCGTCAACGAAGGGCACGACGCCCTGCTGCAACTCCCGGACCATCAGATGACGTCCTATGACCACATGAAGGCGGCCCTCCTCACTCGATACGGGCTCACACCCGAGATGTATCGCCAGCGGTTCCGCGACTGCAAACGGATCCCGGGTACAACTTGGGTAGAGTACGTGAACTTTTTCAGCAGAGCATTCGAGGGGTGGATCAAGGGCAGCCAGGTAACCACCTACGAACAACTCTTTAACCTCATTGTGTGGGAGCACCTCTCCAACAATTGCTTCGTCGAGCTCAGGCAGCACCTCCTCGACAGCAAACTGACTGAACCTCGGCAACTCGCCGCCGAAGCTGACCGATGGGAAAGCACTCGAGTTGCCCGAAACGGGGCCAGCGAGCCAAACAGGACCAACCAAGGTCCCCATCGCCCCCAAGGAGGAGGAGGCCAGGGTCGGGGCAGAGACGCCGTCCCGGCGGCTCCCGCCAGCAACACCCCGCCCCCGGCCGGCAGGGGAAACCCCCCGGTGCGTCCGGGGTTCCGAGCCAACGTTACTTGCCACCGGTGCCAGCGGACCGGCCACTATGCCAACGACCCTAATTGTCCGAAGAACCAGAATCTTATACCCCGCCAGGTCGCTGCCGCCGCCCTGGGAGAAGAACAAGCCCCAGAGGATTATGAAGAGTACGAACCGGACCAGCCCGAGTGGGAACCAGCCGCCATGTCCCTGGTCTGCCTAGGGGAGAGAGACATGATTCCGCGGGCTCCCCTACCCGCCAATACAAGAAAATACAGCCAGTGAAGCCCTACGCGACCCCGGGGCCAGTGTGACGGCAGTCCGCTGTCACCTGGTAACCCCGGAGCAGATCTTGCCGAACGCCCTTTGCCCCGTCCTGTCAGCCGACAACTCAGAAAGCCTGTGTCGGATGGCCTGCGTCCCCTTCGATGATGCCCCAGTGGACTGCCTCCTGGGAAACGACCTTGAAAGTACCCCCTGGGCAGCCGTCGAAAGAAGAGAGCACCTGGGGATGTTGGGACTCCCTGAGTGGGCCTGCATAACAACCCGGTCCATGGCCGCCCGCGCCATCCCCAGTCCCGAAGAACCCGAATGGCCAGAACCTCCTCCCCCGATCATCCCGGAGGGAGACACCCTAAGTACCAATCCCCCAGAACAAAATGAAGAAGGGTCCGTTCAACTCCAGGACCTTCCCAAACTGGCCCAGTGGCGTCAAGAGGGTGGTCCCACCCAGGAACAATTCCGACAAGGACAGAAGACCTGTCCCTCCGTCGAGGGACTCCGGCAGCAAGCCCTCGCCCAGAGCGCAGGAGACACCGCAGGGGCCCACTGGATTTATTGGGACAATGACCTGCTCTACAGCGAGCAAAGAATTGCTGAGCTGGGGGCCAGTCGGGTGCTGGTGGTGCCCCTCCGCTTCAGAGACTTCCTTTTGAACTTAGCGCACGATGTCCCCCTTGCTGGACACTTGGGACAAGACAAAACCTTTAACCGCCTGGTAACACACTTTTACTGGCCCAAAATGCGAAATGATGTCTCCAACCACTGCCGGGCCTGCCCCACCTGCCAGGCCAGCGGGAAGAGCGGCCGAAAAATCAAAGCACCCTTGCAACCATTTCCCGTCGTCACCACCCCGTTCGAACGGGTGGGAATAGACATTGTGGGGCCCCTAGACCCCCCGAACGGCCCAGGGGCACCGGTTCATCCTAGTCCTGGTGGACCACGCCACCCGCTATCCCGAGGCCATTCCTCTTCGGACCGTGACAGCACCCGTGGTAGGCCGAGCCCTAATGGGGATCTTCTCTCGAGTGGGCTTCCCCCGGGAGGTCGTCAGCGACAGGGGCACGAACTTTATCTCAAAATACATGAGGTCTCTCTGGCAGCAGTGCGGGGTCACCTACCGGTTCACGACCCCCTATCACCCACAAGGAAACGGACTGGTCGAGCGGTTTAACCGCACTCTCAAGGGAATGATCATGGGCCTGGAGGAACCCCTACGTCGCCAATGGGACGTGCCGCTCCCCTGCCTCCTCTTCGCCTATCGAGAAGTTCCCCAGGAAATCCCTCGGCTTCAGCCCCTTCGAGCACCTGTACGGACACCCCGTCCGGGGCCCCCTCAGCCTGGTCAAGGAAGGATGGGAGATGGCCCCCCAGAAGACCCCTCCGGACATATATAAGTATCTCCTGACCCTCTGCAACCAGACCCGGCGATTCAGGGAACTCGCCAAAGCCAACCTTGAATGCAGTCAGGAGGACATGAAGAAATGGTACGATCAACATGCCTCCTCCATCGAGTTCGAACCAGGCCAGCAAGTATGGGTGATGTCTCCAGTCGAACCTTGTGCCCTGCAGGACAAATGGACAGGACCCTTCAAGGTGATAGAGCGCAAGGGCCCTGTCACCTACCTGATAGACATGGAGTCCCCCCGGAACCCCCTCAGAGTCCTCCACGCCAACAGACTCAAACCCCACTTCGTATGCTCGGAGCTCAGCCTACTGATGGCCACAGATAGTGGAACGGAAGAAGACTCCGAGCCCCTCCCTGACCTACTGAGGACCCGTGAAAAAGATGGCTCAGTGGAAGGGGTCAGACTCTCCGAGGCCTTGTCCCCGGAACAACGCCAAGACTGTCGGGCTCTCCTGCTACAATTTGCGAACCTGTTCTCCCTCATCCCAGGGGTCACCCCCTGGTGCCTTCACGACGTGGACACCGGAGATAGCCCACCTATTCGACACAGGGCATACCGAGTGCCAGATCGGGTGCGCACCTGCATCCAGGACGAAGTCTCTAAAATGCTGGCCCTAGGAGTGATCGAGCCATCCAACAGCCCCTGGGCCAGCCGAGTCGTACTGGTCCCCAAGGCTGCCGCCCCGGGCGTCACCCCGAGCTCCGGTTCTGTGTAGACTATCGGGGCCTGAACGCTGTCACCCGAACCGACGCTAACCCCATCCCCCGGGCGGATGAGCTGGTTGACCGCATGGGGGCTGCTCGCTATCTGAGCATCTTCGATCTAACAGCAGGCTACTGGCAGATCGGCCTTACCCCCAGGGCCCAAGAACGATCCGCCTTCTCTACCCCGGATGGCCACTACCACTTCAAAGTGATGCCATTCGGCATGAAAAACGCTCCAGCTACCTTCCAACGACTCATGAACCAGGTATTGGCGGGCCTCGAAGACTTCAGCGCCGCCTACCTGGACGATATCGCTGTATACAGTCGTCACTGGGCGGACCACCTCCACCACCTCCGAGAAGTCCTGCACGCCCTCCAGCAGGCCGGTCTCACCATCAAGGCCAGCAAATGTCAGATTGGCCAGGGGTCCGTGACCTATCTCGGACACCAAGTGGGGAGCGGTCTGGTGGCCCCCCTTCAGCTCAAGATCGCTGCCATCCAGTCCTGGCAACCTCCTGTCACCCAAACCGAGGTCCGAGCCTTCCTAGGGCTCACCAGATACTACCGGCGGTTTGTAAAGGACTATGGCAGCATTGTGGGGCCCCTAACAGAACTCACATCCAAGAAAAACCCCAAGACCATCAACTGGACTCCGGACTGTCAAGCGGCCTTCGAGAAGTTGAAGGCCGCCATGTGCACCGCCCCCGTGCTCCAGGCCCCCGACTACAGCCGGGAGTTCATCGTCCAGACGGACGCCTCAGATCATGGCGTTGGGGCGGTACTCTCTCAACTCAACGCTGAGGGAGTCGATCAGCCAGTGGCCTTCATTAGCCGACGCCTGCTGGCTCGAGAGCAGCGCTGGAGCACCATCGAGCGGGAGGCCTTCGCAGTAGTATGGGCCCTCAAGAAACTCCGGCCCTACCTCTTCCGTAGCAACTTCAGGGTACAGACAGACCACCGACCCCTGCAATGGCTGATGCAGATGCGGGGGGAGAACCCGAAACTGTTGCGATGGTCCATCTCCTTGCAGGGGATGGACTTCTCTGTGGAGCATCGTCCTGGCCAGGACCACGCCAACGCAGACGGCCTGTCACGCTTTTTCCGCCTCGGCGAGGAGAGTACCCAAGCTGGGGGGGGACGCATGTTGGACAGGCCTCATGAAGGGGCCGCTCCCTCCCCCGCATAATAAGGCCCAAGCACCGGCTCTCCCGGTGTCACCTGAAGAACCACCCCGGCAACCCACAGAAGCAACCCGCAACCCGTTCCCAACGGGACGCCTGCTCCCGAACACCCAGACATCGGCCGGCCCGGGCCGTCATCAGCAGCATTGCCCCGGCCCGGCCACCATCTTGGACCCTGCACCACGAGGCCGCGTGGCCGCAGCTCGACCCCAACCCTGGGCCTGGCCAGGCCCCGACATCAAGGCACCACCATCCACCCAGGAGGTGAACGGACCACTTGGCAGGTCAATGGGAGAGAGGAGTGTCGATGGCTCTCCCCCGCCAGGTGCCGATAGCCCCCATCCTCCCCGGGCGCTGGCTCCACCCCCCTGCTGGGTGTCTGGACTCCCTCATCCCGGACCTCCCGACCTCCAAGAGCGAGGGTCCGGACATCAAAGGACACCAGACCTATAACTGGGGCAGCTCCAGAGCAGGAAGGCAGTTGTATCCTGGAGTCGAGAGACACCTTGAAGAACTCATCCTTGACGGACTGCTGGCGCTGCCGCAGCCCTGCCTTGTGAATCATCGTCCTGCCTGCTGGCGCTGCCGCGGCCTTCTGCGACCCACACCTTCGTCGGGACCTGCTGGCGCTGCCGCGGCCCATACTTGTGAGACATCGTTCCTGCCTGCTGGCGCTGCAGCGGCCCTCTGCAACCTACATCTTCATCGGGACCTGCTGGCGCTGCCGCGGCCCTCTGCAACCTACATCTTCATCGGGACCTGCTGGCGCTGCCGCGGCCCATCCTTGTGTGAACCATCGCCTTTGCCTGCTGGCGCCGCCGCGGCCCTTCTCAAGTGAGACTTATCATCCTAGCCTGCTGGCGCTGCCGTGGCCCGACCTTCCAGAACTCCGAGCTCGAGGATTGTGAGCTACCCATCTTGCCTCCCCGTACCAGACCGGTACCAAGACTGTCCCGCTACCCTTTCCCCTTCAGAGACTAGAATTAAGAGGACCCTTGTGTCCTGACCTCACTGTATCGCTGATATCCTTGCTTCAAGAATCATATAAAGAGTGTTGACCTCATCCTTGTGTGGTGTCCATCTGTGGGGGGGAAGTTACTCGCCTGTACGATCGCAGGAGACGGCCCTCACCAGAGGCCTCTCCCCCTGTCCTCGGCCGACCCTCCGGGTCTCCGTCTAACATTTATGTTATTCCAATGCGCAGAGCCTATTGGGAATATAGGAACTACACTACACTAACTCTTCCCTAGCCATAACTAACTGAGAATACCTACCCCCACATCCAGAGGTCCTAACCCAGATGGGCAACTTCTACCCTCTCACAGAACCAGAGGTTGCGAGAGCCATGCTGGAAGTAAAATCAGGATCCCCCCTCGACCCATGCCCCCACTTTATATTCTCCCAGATTACACCAATAATATGTCCCTCACCTACTTAATAGATCCTTGGACACCGCAGTTTTTCCAGAAATATGGAAACAGGCTGTAGTGACTTTCTGCTGAAGAAAGCCAGAACAAATGTTCATAACCCAGAGAACTACCTGCCCATTTCTTAGCTTCTGTACCTCTCTAAGGTCCTAGAAAGGCTGGTAAATAGACAACTGTCCAACTACCTGGATGTTACTAAACTAATGGACTGTTCTCAGACTGGCTTTAGAGCCACTAACAGTACAGAGGCCACGCTCCTAGGCGTCCTAGACGACATAAGATCACTGACTGATCAAGGAAAGGCTGTTGCCCTGATCTTGTGGGACCTGTCGGCTGCGTTCGACACAGTCTCACACAATCTGCTGTTGGAAATTCTCTATGAAAAGGGCATCCATGCCAAAGCTCTTTAGTGGCTTAACTCCTTTTTGAGGAACAGAACTCATATGGTACAAATGGGCCAGTTCTCCTCAAAACCAAAAAGCATCAGCTGTGGTGTTCCCCAACGAGCTTCCCTGACCCAACACTTTTCAATGCCTATGTGTCATCTCTGCCACTGATAAGCAGGAAATGGGGCTTCAGCATCTGCTCCTATGCGGATGACACACAGCTGATGATAACCATTGAAGAATGCTATGAGGACAGAAGGGTTAAGTTAAATAATTTCCTCTCAGAGATGGCAATCTGGATGTCCAAACACTGCCTTAAACTTAACGCAGACAAATCGAAAATACTGCTTTTCGGAGGAGCTAATTTAATCTGGGATGCCACCTGGTGGCCAGAATCCCTGGGTGATGCCGCAGTGCCTAAACAATGTGTAAAAAATCTGGGCATGAACATCAACAACACTCTGTCCATGCATCATCATGCGGGTTCTGTGTGGAAGAGGTTTTGCGATTTTAAAACTCCTAAGAAGGCTTTTTCCGTGGAACCCACTAGAATGTAGAAGGACGGTCACACAGGCATTACTTATCAGCAGATTAGATTATGGAAATGCACTGTATGTGGGCATGGTAAATTTCTTTTTCTTGCGCCTACATGTGCTTCAAAAGGCGGCCGCCAAGCTTGTGTGCAACAAAAGTAGATTAAGTTCAGCGTCTGCATGCATGAAACAGCTCTACTGGCTACCTATGTGCCAAAGACCAAGATTCAAGCTGCTGAGTCATGTGCACAAGGCACTGCATAACCTTGGACCCAGAATCCTTCAGAATAAAATCGATTTCTACGTCCCCACGAGGTGCTTAAGATCACGACACCAAGCACTAGCTAGGCCCAGACGTATATAGAAAGTAAAAGCAGGAGGACGATCATTTTCATACCTGGCAGCCAAACACTGGAACGAAGTTCCCTTAGACCTACGTTTTATGGAAGATTGTTTAACTTTTAGGAAAAAACTAAAAACCTAGCTCCTTCCCATGACGTAAGTATGAGCAGTTGAATGCACCTAATACAACCTACCATGTGCTCTGCAAAACAGCGCCGTGATATCCGTCAGGATGAATGTTGTGCTTGACAAATAAATAAATAAATAAAGTGGTCTCCAGCATGGACTTGACCACTTGTACAAAGGAGACACACCTCCAAGGCACCCTGCAAATCCAATGCTAAAGGAGATGCGTAAATCCGGGCACTGAACGCACCGTCTCCTGGGAGTGGACACACCTCCATGAGCACTTGCCCCTCTGGGGCAATGACTGTCTATGCATTGGTAAGGTACTACTTTCGGAACAATGGAGAGCGACGACACCTAGCTGATCCTCTCCCTCACCAACGACCCCGCCACCGCCAGAGCCAACCTACACGAAGGGATGGCAGAAGTAGCCAAGTGGATGATGAACAGCAGCCTGAAACTGAACTCGGACAAGACGGAAGTCCTCATCTTGGGACCTGCACCCTCCGCCTCGGACGACTCCTGGTGGCCCCCCGCCCTGGGCAGCGCACCCAAACCAACAGACCACGCACGCAACCTGGGCTTCATCCTGGACTCCTCCCTCTCCATGACCAGACAAGTCAACGCCGTCTCCTCGTCGTGCTTTAACATCCTGCGCATGCTACGTAGGATCTTCCGATGGATCCCCACCGAGACCAGGAAGACGGTCACCCAGGCCCTCGTCACCAGCCGTCTGGACTACGGCAACTCCCTCTACGCCGGAACCACCGCCAAACTCCAGAAGAGACTCCAGCGGATTCAGAACGCCTCAGCACGACTCATCCTGGACATCCCGCGTCACAACCACATCTCCGGACACCTGAGAGATCTGTACTGGCTCCCGGTCAACAAGAGAATCACCTTCCGTCTCCTCACCCACGCACACAAAGCCCTACACAACCAAGACCCAGGATACCTCAACAGCCGCCTCAACTTCTACGCTCCCACACACCAGCTTCGATCGACCGGCCACGCCCTCGCCGCCGTCCCCCGTATCCGAAGAGCCACCACAGGAGGAAGGTCCTTCTCCTACCTGGCCGCCAAGACTTGGAACTCCCTCCCGACCCACCTCAGCCTGACCCAGGACCACCTTGCCTTCAGGAAGCAGCTCAAGACCTGGCTGTTCGAGCAGTAGCGGACCCCCCTCCCCCAGCGCCTTGAGACCCTCCGGGTGAGTAGTGCGCTATATAAATGCAGTGATTGATTGATTGATTGATTGATTGATTGATTGATGAGCATTCACAGCTTGGATCAGGTCAATGCGGACGTGACCCTCAAAACCTTCGAGCAGGTCTGCAAGAAGTTTGATCTACTGCCTCACCAAGTGTTACGGCATCCCCAGCTGCGACACTGCTTTCGACACAGCGTGGCAGCGCAGCCATGAGCCTAACAGGCCTCACTGTTAGTATCCTACCTAAGAACATGGGGTCGCTCCCAGGGGGTCATGGTGGGGTTCTTCGATCTCTTGAATTACCACTTATGTTTGCTCCCTCTTCTGAACAACCTTCAAACCAGATGGCAAAGCAGCCTGCTAAGTGAGTATGAGGAAGATGACTGGGCGAAGCACCTGGAGGCACTTGGCAGGGGGCCAAGGGAGGACCACCTGAAATTCTGTCTTTTTAACACATTGCATGATTGGCACCGGACACCAGTGAAGGCGGGAAGGTTGCCGCATGTAAACTGCGACCTGGTGCATGTCTAATGTGAATGTCCCTCAGTCCAGCCCTTTTGGGGCGCTGTCGGGATGGTGTTTTGGAGAAACCCCTCTCCCCAAGCTCTGATTCTACTGCACGACATGGAACCTCTCAGGAACTTTCCATCACTCTGCACCGCCTCCTGCATACAAACCTTACAACAGCCAAGATATGCATCCTCTGTCATTGGTGCTCCTCCACGTCCCCTTCATAGGAGGAATGGGTTACAGCAATGTTTCAGGTGACCACCCACGGGTGGGTCATATATAACCTCTAGGACAGAATGGAGATTTTCCTACAGACGTGGACACCCTTCCTCCGTGGTGCAGTGCAATAAATATGATGAGTAGTGGCGCCATAGGTGGTCCACAGGGGTGGGCTGCTCTATCCCCCTCTATCCTGTTCTCCCTCCCCCCACTGCTGCTTCAACCCCTCCTCCTCCCACCTCCCTTGGTTGTCTGTCTGTTTCCTACTCCCCTGGACAGTCCCCATACCACACCATGAACCACACCCCATGACATGCTCTACCCTGACGAGTGCAAGCCCTTGGCCAATACATTGAGACACCGCGCCTCCTCCTTCACTTCACCTCAGCCTGGCATGGTAGACTGTGCCCTCCTGTTCTGATTCTCTCTAGGCAACACCTCTACACATCAGGCCAGGTGGACTCATTCTACCACAGAGGCTTGGCTTGCTTGAAGGCAATGTATGCAATATGTGCTCTGCTTGACTCTCCCCCTGACCTCCTTCCATATTTTGTACTTTGTATTCTGCATTACGTGCTGTAACACTGTACCGTTTTTATGGTTTTTCAATAATAGATTACAACACAAAAAAAGAGTAGTCAGTGCTCTGTGGGACATCTGCGTAATCTTAAAAATATGTTTTTAAACATTCTCAAAGGGGGAGGGGTCCCTAGGAGATCCTTCCCATTTGTGAATGGGTTGCCACCAACTTTGAGTTTTTGGTAAAGTGTGGATGTTTTGCAACTGCATTTCAGTACCAAAATATTCATACATTCTATTCTGATTTGGCATTTGGAAGAGATGCCTAAACACACCTCTTCCAAATAGTGAATTTGCCTGCATTTGCAGTACCGAATTTCAATTCAGTAACATGCTACTAAATCGCAATTTGGGATTAAAATAGACTAAAAGGTATTTTTGTGGTCGGAAATGGCCCAATCTGCGAATCTGGTTGATTGCGACTGCTAAAATGCTTAATACACCTAGTCCTTTATTAGGTTGTAAATATTAAAATCAAATCAAAATAATGAAACCCTATGAAACAGTGGGGTTGGCTTTAGTAGTGGCCTTCAACCTCCTAAGGGAGTTTAGATTGGGGAAAGGATGTTGATTGGAAGGGAGTGAGTTCCAGATTTTTGTTGATTTACCTGCTGAAGGATGATTTTGTATTGCACTTCTGTCATCAAATCTGCCTGTGATTTCTAACAGCTCTGTGAGGTAAGTTGGATAATTTAGATGTCTGCATTTGTAGGCATGGCTGCATATTTTAAATGTGGCCCTCGCCTTAATGGAAACCCTGTCTAACACTTTGAAATGATGAGTCTACAGACATGAAGAAATGTGTGGAATTACTGAAAGTTTATTTAGGAATAGGTAGCAATCTTTATCAGAAACTGGTCTGGAGCTAGGAAAGGTCCACTGACTATCATCAGAAAATTCCATCTTAGAACTTTTCATATTCTAAATTGCACATGCCACCTTACCATTCTAACCTACCCGCCACAGCACCCAAATGAAATTTCAACATGCCTACAGTCCCCTTGACATTACAAAACATCCTTCCAAAGGGACTAAATTCACAGGAAAAGAAACATATTACATACAGTTATATATATTAACTGAAAACAATTAGGTTTCAGGCGCGTTATAGTTAGTTGGATATTTCACTCGTACAAAACCATAGAAATTCTGCCATTATAGTTAGTTGAGCTGACTATAACTCGCGCACCCGCAATGCACTGCTGATGACATCACATATTACATCATTCATGACATGGTCAGTGACATCACTGATGACATCTCAAATGACATCAATGATGACATCATCCAGTGACTGTGTGTTTCTGTAAAGTTTAAATATGTTTATATATATATATTGGCCAAGTTGTATTGAAGAATGAGTGGGTGTATAAGTGTCTGGATGGAGGATTTAGTAGGTGCGTGACTGATGTATAAATGAGTGATTAAATGTATCTTACTGAATGCATGGCTTAGTGACTAAACTGTGTGAATGTCTGTATCAGTCTAATTATTACTGTGTAAGCTGCTGCATTGGTTGGTGAGTAGCTACATGAGTGTCTATATGGGTTATTGATTGGTTGTGTGAGTATTTGTATGGGTGCCTGAGTGTGTGTGTGGGTGGATGGGAGGTGTGTGACTCCACATAGATGTGTGAGTGCTTCATTCACTGAATGTATGGGATCAAGAGTGCATGTGGAAACAGCTCTATGGTTGGGTGAGTGTGTGTATGGGTGTGTTGATGAGTGAATGCATTTCTCAGTGCTACATGTCCAAGTAACTACATATGTTAAACACAGTGCATGTGAGAGTTGGAGTATATAAATGACTATACATGAGAGCCAGTGATTGTGAGAGTGGTTGTATGGATCAGTGTGTACTTGTATCAGTGATTGCATAAGAGATTAAGTATATGTTAGTATTTGTATGAATAAGTGCGGTTGTCTTTGTATAACTGTGTAGGTGAGCAAATAGAAGAGTGATTGATTCTTTGCATAACTGACTAGATGTTTGAGTAACTCTGGCTGAGTGGCAGTGTGTGAGTGTATAGGGTTATGAGTGCCTATAATAGTGTTGTATTGATGAGTCACTACATGTATGAATGACTGTATGGGTGAATGAGTAGATATGTGTACACCTAGGAATCAGTGAGTGCATATGTAGTAACTGGTATTGGTATCTCTATTATTTCGAAAATGGTAGTCTGTATTTTATAGTGGCTGTATCAAAGGTTTTATTAAAGTATTAGGAGGTGAATCAGATTATCACGTGGATGATGTCATCAGTAATGTAATCAGTGATGTAATTTGAGATGTCATCAGTGATGTCACTGACCATGTCATGAATGATGTAATATGTGACGTCATCAGCAGTGCATTGCGGGGACGCGAGTTATAGTTAGCTCAACCAACTATAATGGTGGAATTTATATGGTTTTGTATGAGTGAAATGTCCAACTATCTATAACGTCCCTAAAACCTATAGTTTTTTCAGTGAAGTTCAAAGGTTTTTTTAAATGCTAATTTGTAACTATACCGTGACTGAAATTTATGTTTTTTTCAGTGAATTTCAATGGTTTTTTAAACGCTATTTTCTAACTATAACATGCCTGAAACCTATGTTTTTTTCAGTGAATTTCAATAGTTTTTTACATGCTAATTTCTAAATATGCCTACAAAGGTAGTACATGTGAAAAAAGCGGACGAAAAGCGCAGAAAGAAGAAAGGCAAATGAGTCAACAGAAGTCCAGAAAGACGAACACATGTGCATGAAGAAGCAAGATGTGCAGAAAGAACCAACAGAGGAGCAGAAAGTCCTCCTGTGCCCCCAACTTTTTACTGACTGGTACTGGTGGTAACTGATTCTGACTAACCAGGATCAGAGCCAGTGCTATGCTAAAAGACACTTAGAATGCAGTAAAAAAACATACATACACTAGGGAACACTATGCGTTGGGGTACCCCTGTGATTAGCATGACTTCCTGTGTATTTGTCAGGAGTTAGTGCCTGGGTCATTGCATGAGTACATGGGTACTGATTGGATGATTAGAGTACTGCAAGGAGAGTGCATGGTGAATTTATAAGTGCTAGGATTTTGGCAAACTGATTGCATAAGTAAACACATGTCACATCAGGCCCGCCCCCTCCTTTCACCACTTTGCAAACGCGCCCCCTGGTGGGTTATAAGTTAGGGGAATAATTCCCCTTGAATCCTGAGGGTCCCTGGGGGCCAACTAGCCCACCAGTTACCCCCAATAAGTGCCACAGAGCTGCGTTGCAGAGAGGTATAAAAAGGGGCCTGGCGCATACTGGAAGTATCTGGTGGGCTAGTTCACCCCCAGGGACCCTCATGATTCAAGGGCACTTAATCCTCCAAATAACAATGTGCCACAGGGTGCGTTTGCACACTTGCTATGTCAGGCCCCGCCCCTTCCCTTCACCACTGTGCAAACGCACCCCCTGGCATGTTTTAAGTTGGGGGATTATTTCCCCTTGAGTCCTGATGGTCCCTGGGTGCCAACTAGCCTACCAGGTAGCTCCAGGAAGTGCCACAGAGCTGTGTTGCAGAGTGGTGTAAAAAGGGGGCTTGGCCTTGGACCACCTCTCTGCAACACAGCTCCCTGGTGCTTGCTGGAGGCACCTGGTGGGCAAGCTCACCCCCAGGCACCCTCAGGATTTCAGGGGACTTCATCCCCCAATTTAAATCACAACACAGGGCACGTTTGCACACTTGTCACATCAGGCCACGCACCCTCCCTGCACCGCTGTGCAAATGCACCCCCTGGAGCATTGTAAATACGGGGATTACATCCCCTTGAGTCCTGAGGGTACCTGGGGGCTATCTAGCCCACCAGCTACCTCCAGTTAGCGCCACAGAGCTGCCTTGCAGAGAGGTGTAAAAAGGGGCGTGGCCTCTCAATACCTCTCTGCAATGCAACTCCCTGGTGCATACTGGAAGTACCTGGTGGGCTAGATGCCCCCAGGGACTCTCAGGATTGAAGGGGACTTAATCCCCCAATGTACAATGTGCCAGGGGGTGCGATTTCACATTTGCTATGTCAGGCCCCGTCCTCTCCCTTCACCACTGTGCAAATGCGCCCCCTGACGTGTTTTCAGTTGGGGGCTTAATTCCCCTTGAGTCCTGATGGTCCCTGGGGGCCGACTAGCCCATCAGGTACCTCCAGTAAGCGCCACAGAGCTGTGTTGCAGAGAGGTGTAAAAAGGGACATGGCCTCTGGACACCTCTCTACAACGCAGCTCCATGGCGCATACTGGAGGTACCTGGCGGGCTAGTTAGCCCCCAGGGACCTTGAGGATTCAAGGGGACCTAATCCCCTAATTTAAAACGCTCCACAGGGTGCTTTTGCACACTTGTCACATCAGGCCCCGTCCCCTCCCTGCACCACTGTCCAAACACCCTCCTGGTGTATTGTAAATTGGGGGATTAAGTCCCCTTGAGTCTTGGGTGTATTGTAAATTGGGGGATTAAGTCCCCTTGAGTCTTGAGGGTCCCTGGGGGCCAACTAGCCCACCAGCTACCTCCAGTTAGCGCCACAGAGATGCTTTGCAGAGGTGTGAAAAGGGGCGTGGCCTCTCAACACCTCTCTGCAATGCAGCTGCCTGGCGCATACTGGTAGTAACTGGTCGGCTACTTCGCCCCCGGGGACCCTCAGGATTGAAGGGGACTTAATCCCCCAATTTACAATGTGCCAGGGGGTGCGTTTGCACACTTGCTATGTCAAGCCCCACCCCCTCCCTTCACCATTGTGCAAACGCACCCCCTGGTGCATTTTTCAAGTCGGGGGATTAATTCCCCTTGAGTCCTGATTATCCCTGGGGCCAACTAGCCCACCAGGTACATCCAGTAAGCACCACAGAGCTATGTTGCAGAGGTGTAAAACAGGGCGTGGCCTCTGAACACTTCTCTACAATGCAGCTCCCTGGCGCACACTGGAGGTACCTGGTGGGTTAGTTGGCCCCCATTGACCCTCAGGATTCAAGGGGACTTAATCCCCCAACATAAAACATGCCAAAGGGTGCATTTGCACACTTGTCACATCAGGCCATGCCCCCTCCCTGCACCACTGTGCAAACACACCCCCTGGTCCGTTGCGAATTGGGGTATTAAGTTCCCTTGGGTACTGAGTGACACTGAGGGCCAACTAGCACACCAGCTACCTCCATTAAGCGCCACAGAGCTGCGATGCAGAGAGGTATAAAAAGGGGCGTGGCTCTCAACACCTGTCTGCAATGCAGCTCCCTTGTGCATACTGGAAGTACCTGGTGGGCTAGTTCACCCCCAGGGACCTTCAGGATTGATGGAGACTTAATCCCCCAATTTACAATGTGCCAGGGGGTGCGTTTGCACACCTGCTATGTCAGGCCCCGCCCCCTCCCTGCACTACTGTGCAAACGCCCTTTTTTGGGCCCTGGGAGTCCTTTTGGGACCCTCTGAGCAGGCCTAGGGGTTTAGGGTGTTTCTATCCTGCCCCCTTCTCTTGTTTTATATCTTTGCTTCTCTGTTTTCTGACGACTCGTTTCTACTGAGCCACAGGATGGCTGCCAACACGTCCTGGTTTGGAGTGTTGGCAGCCAATCACAGTGAAGCTTGTGCATGGGACTTAGGCTCAGCCCAGATTTCGAAACTTTTATTTTTCTAATTTCTCAGCAACTACTGAACAGATTTACGCCATTTATAAAATAGGTTGCTTTTCGACCCACGCACTATCTTTGTGCCAAATTTGGGGCAATTCCCTTCAGTAGTTTCAGCTGTAGCCTTGCTCAAAGTTTCCTATGGGAAAATTATTTATAAATATATATTGAACCCTCAGCGGATAAAGGCGGAAGTGGAGATGGCACAATGAGAATTCCGACAGTAATAGATGAATTTGTTTTTTTTCAAGAGGACCGGAGGTTCAACTTGCGCCCAAGAACCAATGTAACCTACACAAAACCGCCAAGGAGAAAAGGCAAAGGAACAAAAGGCGGAAAGCCATGAAACAGCGTGAGAGCGTGACTGAACAACTGCTACTCTCCAGCCAACCAACTGAAACTGCAGTAATTAATTTAACTGGAATTGAATTGTCGACAAAAGAAGAAGATATTCTCAATCTTGGTTTATCATTTTGTTCAATGGCAGATTTCAATTACGTACAGACAAGGATTGACATTTTCAAATTTACAAGGCTTTTGAAACTAAAGAAACATTTTGCTATGAACCAGAGTCCAGTAAGTGTGGCATCTGTTCCTGGAAACAGTGAGGCTTTGCGGGGGGAACTTAATGTACAGGATATAGATCTATTACTGGAATTACAACCGACCGGAATGATCATTGACGATCCTAGAAATGAAGATTCATCCGAATTGATGGCCCAGGCAGATAATGTGGCAAGGATAGAGGGGTTGGAGATCAACGCTAGCGATCCAACGGGTTTTAGACCAAGATCTCGCTCCATACCATATTCTACACGGGACACTATTGATATCTTTAATGACTTGGTAATCAATGACCTAAAGAATCTTGAAAAATGTACAAGTGTGTATAATAAAAAATTCAGCAAACAAGAAAAAGATCAACACATGATGAATACAAGTTTCTTAAAATAGATATTCCGGTCACTCCGGTATTTTATTTTTTACCGAAAGTACATAAAGACCTCTGCAATCTCCCTGGGAGACCCATTAGGGGAGGCTAACAGGGAGACTGGCGGATTGAGCAGAGCTGCGGGGGCCACGATACAGAGGAGAATCACGCTCCTGCTGCTGCATATTTCCTTTACTCCTCGCGTTTCCTGCTCCACGGGAAACGCTCGCTGTTGGGGGCTTCGTGGACACAAAGGAAGGCAGAACTACACTGCCCACAACCTACCTGGGCAGGGACACACCTTCCAGACACGCCCTCCACAGGTGCTGAAAAACGCCATCACCAGCGCGCACCGCGGGAGGCTAACAGGGAGACTGGCGGATTGAGCAGAGCTGCGGGGGCCACGATACAGAGGAGAATCACGCTCCTGCTGCTGCATATTTCCTTTACTCCTCACGTTTCCCGCTCCGCGGGAAACGCTTGCTGTTGGGGGCTTCGTGGACACAAAGGAAGGCAGAACTAAACTGCCCACAACCTACCTGGGCAGGGACACACCTTCCAGACACGCCCTCCACAGGTGCTGAAAAACGCCATCACCAGCGCGCACAGCGGGACGCGCGCGGGACGAGCCGGGCGAAGCCTGGGCAAAGGGCGGGCCCTCTTAGGCCGGATAAGGACGGGACGGGCCACCCCCCTTGGCTGCCACAGCGTAGGTCATTAAGAAGGTAAAGACCTTTACTCACCCATCTGTCTCTATATTTATGGTCTTGCTGACTAATCGCTGCCCTATATCCCTTTATCATCATGACTTCTAAAGTGGATTACTTAGCCAGCGTAGCAGGTACTAAACAAAAGTTCTCTTGGTTAGACGAGTTAAACTTCTTATGTCAAACCACCTATGCTATATCAGAAACTCCCCTTCCGCCCAAAAGCGATATCATACAATCAGATAAGGCCACACTCACAGAGTACCCCGCTTTAATCAACAAAACTTGCAGTCTGAACACTCCAGGTATTCCACCCCCTCAGGTTTCATCTGTGAAAAGGATTCAAACACCGTGCCCAAGCTCACTCACTGTTAATTCCCCATTGACTCCACCGATTGTTGAGCTTCCAGATGCCTTAACCCCTCCTCCACACCTGCATACACTACCGCTCATCGAACAACTGCTTAGTTCTCTGATAGCCCCGTTGTTGGAAAAAATTAACATGTTAGGGGAGAGGCTCACTGGAATAGAGTCAGCCATCAAATCAAACCTGTTGGCTGACAAAAGCTGTGACACATTCAACCGCCCAAAGTCACCTCCTACTCATCAAGGCTCTAAACCATCTGTGCGGGACAAAAGCTGCCAAATACAATTAACTGGCCCTAGTACAGTAGGGCAAAAGGTAACGAAACACCCTCCCAAAGTCTCCTCTCCCCAGTTGACCGCACCTAGAGTAGTTCATAATAAGGCTAACTCTATCCATTTACCACCGGAAGCGGCCCCATACGTGTGCACTCTTGCGGGCGTCCCTGCTCTTCCACCTGGAAAAACTGAGAGTCAACATGACTTAGTTAATAAAACCAAATTTTGGCTGTCAAAAAATAGGCCACTGCCTCGTCATTTATATGGAGCAATAAGGAGCGTCAGGAGGGTGGACTGGTTGGGTTCCCTTCCTAAGGATGTTCCTGGGGACCTGGTACTTGTGAGATTTAGAGCCAGAAACATTGTCCCTTACTTGAAAACCTGGCCGCCTCAAGAGAGAGACGGCCCAATATCTATATGGGACTTATATGACTTTTATCCCTCAATTCCTTGTTTTCCCCCTTTTCAGAAATCATACCTTACATGGTCGGACTCATAAAATACATCATGATCTTTCTGGGAAACACTTGGATTTGTAATAACTAACTTTAACCCCTATGTTACCATCTCAACCCTGGGGTGGAAAAGAACTATTTATGTTTGGGATCCTGCCTTACTGTATTTGGTTGTTTGTAATGCTGTATATACTGATGTCTTTTTTTTAAATGCTCCTTATTTTACAAATTGAAAAGGTATGTTCCTTAAAATTATTGGTATCTTTTTAATTTATTGCTATGTATGTTTATATGATATTTCTTTTTGAATATCGAATAAAGCTTATTTTGAACCTTTGAACCTTTGACCCATTATTTCAGCTATAGGGAGTGGACTGGAAAATACATCTAAATTCATAGATTCCTTTCTCAATCCACTTGTTACCTTGCTACCATCATATATACAAGACACAGGGGAATTCCTTAAATCTATCTATGATATTCCCTGGGAAGAAGATTTGATGTTAGTTACAATTGATGTCACTACACTCTACACAAGTATCCAACACAGTGATGGCCTCAATGCAGTGAGGCACTTCATAGGGAATAGGCCCATTAAATTATGGGCTCATACTCAGATGCTGTTGTCTATGGTTTCTACTTGTTTAAAGCACAATTATTTCATTTTTAACAATGAATTATTCCATCAGATCTGTGGCACTGCGATGGGCACCTGCTTCGCCCCCAGCTATGCTAATTTGCATATGGGCTGGTGGGAGGAGCAGGTGGTCCGGAAGCAGTGTCATGAGGAATGGGACAAGAATGTTCTTCACTGGAGTCGTTTTATTGAAGACCTTTTTATAGTGTGGAAAGGCACTGTATTGAAATTTAATGCTTTTTTTGCTAAACTACAAAAGAACAGTCTGAATTTAAAATTCACTTGCACTATAAGTACAGAAGCTGTGATTTTTTTGGATTTGACAGTCTATGTGAAAGATAACAGGCTTCAGACTAAGCTCTACAGGAAGGAAACATCTAGGAACACCGTGTTACACGTGAGTAGCTTCCACCCCTCCAGTTTAGTAAACAGTATCCCTTATGGGGAGGGTCTAAGAGTATTAACAAATTGTAGTGACCCTCAAGAAAGAGAGAAGGAATTGAAGACTCTAAATTTACTTAAATACAAATACTTACGAGAGAAATTTATACCATACTGCCCTAGACGCGCACTCCGCTCTAGTAACCATCTGCTGCTACAAGTTCCAAAAATAAGAAGAGCTAGACAGGGAGGTCGAGCCCTGTCCTAAAAAGGACCCTTACTTTGGAACTCCCTGCCCACTGAATTGAAACAGATTAGCAATTTAGTGTTGTTCAGAAAAAAATTGAAAACTTACCTTTTTACCAGACCATAATACCTATCCCCCCCCCAGCGTTTCACCACTGCAGTAAGCTGCCCTAAAACTGCTAGCAACAGCGCAGAGATATCCCTTCGGGAATTGACTCAGGCGCTTTACAAGCAAATAAATAAATAAATAAACAAAGAGGGTACAATGAGAGTTGTCTAAACAAATCCTTTGCGAAAGTGAGAGAGCATACCAGAGAAGATGTCCTTTTCAAACCCAAAGTTAAGATGAAAAAAGTACAGGGTAATGAATGTAGGATGGTCACTAATTACAACAAGTTACATGGTCCAGTGAGGAACATTTTAACAAGGCACTGGCATGTGATTAAAAATGACCCTATCTTGGGTCCTATGGTGGCAAAGAGGCCCTTAATTACATTCCGCAAGGCAAAATCATTAAAACAGATGCTGGTGAGCAATGTATTGACAAAGAAAAAGAGCAAGAAAAACAAATTGAAATGGATGGCTAGAAGGGATGGATTTATTAAATGCAGTAAATACAAAGCCTGCGAACATGGTAAAAATGTCACCACCAACAAACCAACAGAATTAAAAAGATCAAAGGGCAATATGATTGCAAAACAGATTTCGCAGTTTACGTCTTATCTTGTGAGTGCAACCTACAGTATGTGGGCAGCACCAAAAAACCGGTACATCAGCGGATATTACATCTAAGGGCGATAAAAAATGCCGACCGGACGTATCCTGTCGCTCTGCATTTTGAGAAGTTCCATAAGCAAGACGTAAGGGGTCTGACATATTTTGTAATTGATTCTGTACCTGTTAATAAGAGGGGAGGGGACAGGAAAAAGAAGCTGCGCAAACTTGAATCCTGGTACATTGTTGAGCTCAATTCTAGGTGTCCAAATGGGCTTAATATGGAAGATGATTTGTATACCCACTTGTGATTTTGAAAATGAATTATTTGACTATGAGGATGGTATATGAAATGAATTTTAGGCTTCCTGTAATTCAACATCCATATCTATTTTTAAATTGTTATATTTTGATTTAATTCACTGCACAGTTTTATATGATTTTCATGTTGACTGGAAATAATTGCCCGCTTGGGCTTAATGGATTTAAATTAGCTAATTTAGAGTTGCTAAAACTACTGAACACTTGCCCACTAGGGCAGTATGTGTGGTTGCATAACAATGGTGGCAAATGAACAGTTTCTGAGATTTGCATTTATGTACTCTATAATATAGATAGATTTTATGAAATGAGGTGATGAATCATTATAAAATCATGTAAATACTATTAGCTACCACAGAAATCTTAATTGAAAGTTTGTGTAACTCTAAGAGTAAAAACGAAAGTCTGATTTCTAGCTCTATGTAATTTTGGTAGCACATGACCGGTCACATGGTTGTATCACATGTTAAATGTACTTGCAAATTTAAAAAACTTTATCCGTGAGCAAGCCTGCTGGGTCAGGCAAAAAGCATTGGAAAGCGGCAATAAAGGATTTATATTGCACCACATTGCGCCATCTCCTCTTCAGATTGAGTGTGGAGGTGGAGTTTTATATATATATATATTACCTACTGGCGTCTCGCCAGTAGGTATATATAGTTAGGATTAATTCCCTATGGGATTTTTGAAAATTCTATGTCTAATAACTTTGGCGTTTGTGGACGGAATCGGCTGAAATTTTCAGGAAAATGGCACATTTTGTTTCTGAGCAGCCCTTGAAAATTTGGGGGGGTTTTGTCGAGGGGGGGCCGAGAAAAAAGGGGGGTCCCAAAACGCGTTTTTCCCATGTTAATTTCCATAGGGCGGTTGGACTCACTTTTAGCTCGAACGGCTGAATGGATTTGCACAAAACTTGGCAAAATTGTAGGGACTGTTAGCCCGATGTGCCTTTGCTAGGTCTCGAGATATGTGCTCCAGTAGTTTTTGAGAAATTAACGTTCAAAACAAGATATATATCTGTAACAGCGCTCCGGGGTGCGGTCCGGTTCGCTTACTTTTCGCGAAACGGAACTTTGCGCGCAGAAAGCTGATTGGCTCTCCGGTGTCTGTCAACATTCTAAACAGTCCGGAGCGGCCGCCATCTTATCTCTCGGTAGGATCGAGAGAGAAGAAGAGGTGAAAAACGAAGGGGGAATTTATTGAAAGGGGGCAAGGTATACCCCTCTTGACCCCCTAGGAATGTTGTTGGGGTTATTAAAGGGTCCCGTGGGGAAAATAAAAAAAAAATGATTTTTCACGGTAGAAGCGCTTCACGGGCCGCGAACTGGGCCGCAAACTGGTAGCGAAACGGGAATTCGCCATTTTGTGCTTCGTTTTAATTAAATTACTAGGTATAAGGGGGTGCGGGAGACGTATCCTAATCCCCTATGTTTCCTGAGGGTGGCTGAGGAGGCTCATATATGTTGATACATCTCTTCCAGCGGCTGTGCTTGAGCTTTTTTTTTTTTTTTGCTGCGTGACGTCTGTTAATGTTCGATTCGATGGAAATCAGGAAGTGTTGACCGCCAATTTGTCACTGCGATAAAATATTTTGTTATAAATGAATCCTTATTGATAAACATTGTCTGCGCCATCTTGCCTTTTTTACAATGCCACAATTTTGTCGTGCACGGCAGCCATTTTAGATGCCTTGACCAGGCCCACTCTCTGCACGCCGTCGATTCTCAGCACGGCTCCCCACCCTCGCAAGCATCTCCCCCACGCACTGGTCACCCCCGCTCTCTCTCTCGTGCATCGACCATATACTTCCCCCAATCTCCGCTGCTCTTCCCTGAGAATCACACCCTGTGCCCGCCCGACACCTCCCTTTCACCCTATTCACTACCGCACCCTCTGACACTCCTCTTCCTCTGTGTCCGATTGTCCAGGCCGGACCCAGGCCATCACCTAGCCCTGCGGATGTAGTTTATGGCCCCAGCTGTAGAGTATCTAGACATTCCAACCCTCCCGATTCAGGCGTGAGACTACTGATTTCAGTGCTAGTCTTTCGCCTCCCGATTCCTGCAAGGAAAAATCCGGGGGCATATTACCAACAACTAGCGATAATGTTTGTCTCTAACTTGTTTAGAGACAAAAATTATTGCCGCACATCGGCGAATTTTATCGCACATAAACCTTGCTATTAGCAAGGTTTATCGCAAATGCGATAAAAAACGGCCGCAATGCATGAATATCGCTGAAAAGTCAGCGATATTCATGCATTATCCAGCAAATGCTCTTAGCCATGTTATCCACCTTCCATTGGATAACATGGCTAAAAACTGCTCTGTGCGTGAGCTTTTTTTTTTTTTTTTGCTGCGTGACGTTTGTTAACGTTCGATTCGATGGAAATCAGGAAGTGTTGACCACCATTTTGTCACTGCGAGTAAATATTTTGTTATAAATGAATCCTTATTGATAATCATTGTCTGCGCCATCTTGCCTTTTTGTCCAATGCCACAATTTTGTCGTGCACGGCAGCCATTTTAGATGCCTTGACCAGGCCCACTCTCTGCACGCCGCCGATCCTCAGCATGGCTCCCCACCCTCGCAAGCATCTCCCCCACGCACTGGTCACCCCCGCTCTCTCTCTCATGCATGGGCCATATACTTCCCCCCATCTGCGCTGCTCTTCTCTGAGAATCACACCCTGTGCCCGCCCGACACCTCCCTTTCACCCTATTCACTAACGCACCCTCTGACACTCCTCTTCTTCTGTGTCCGATTGTCCAGGCCGGACCTAGGCTATCACCTAGCCCTGCGGATGTAGTTTATGGCCCCAGCTGTAGAGTATCCATACATGCCAACCCTCCCGATTCAGGCGTGAGACTACTGATTTCAGTGCTAGTCTTTCGCCTCCCGATTCCTGCAAGGAAAAATCCGGGGGCATATTACCAACAACTAGCGATAATTTTTGTCTCTAACTTGTTTAGAGACAAAAATTATCGCCACACATCGGCGAATTTTATCGCACATAAACCTTGCTATTAGCAAGGTTTATCGCAAATGCGATAAAAAACGGCCGCAATGCATGAATATCGTTGAAAAGTCAGCGATATTCATGCATTATCCAGCAAATGCTCTTAGCCATGTTATCCACTTCCCATTGGATAACATGGCTAAAAACTGCTCAGGGCAGGTGTTAGGTTTTGGAGATATTCGCGCTTAGCGCGAATATCTCCAAAAGTTGGTAATAGGAGATAGCGATGGTTAGGGACTGTTTCCAGTCGCTAAAATCTTGGCACGCCCACTTTGCATGTCATTAGTGATAAATATCACTGATATGCAAAGCGGGGCCCAAGATGGTCGCTATCTCCTTTTAGCTGTCACTAACTGGTGTTAGCGACAGCTTGGTAATAGGGAGATAATTTTATCTCTTTTTTTTTGGCTTTTAAAGCCAAAAAAGCGGAAATAAACCCCCTTGATAATATGCCCCATGATTTCTCGGGGGTTTCAGCTGACAGGGCTTGGTATTGTGTTACGTGCTAATTCTTCCAGGAAACGTCAGAGGGTCGATGCAGGGGTTCTAGAAGGGGTGCTAAACCATTTAAGCCTCATGAACAAGCGCATGGTCTTTTAAAGATTTGTGAAGTACTTGGGGCGGCGGTGTGTGTGTGCCCTCTCTCAGGAGCGGGCGGGGGGGCACTGCCAGCAACTTGCCAGGCCAGGCAGTGTTCAACACGTGCATCACCCTTTCTCTGCCTGCTATAGCGCTCCATGCTTCGGAAAGGTAAGAAAAAGAACGTGCATTTGAGTTTGAAATGTCCGATCTTGTAGCAGTACACTTGCAAAGCCCACACATGACAATAACCCGATTCAAGGCCCCATTCACCCGATTTTTTAAACATATATAGCACTACAACAAAGTTAGATTTTAAAACTTTATTAACTTTTAAATATAACGAACGCAACAAAAACTGTAACTATATTTAACCATTTTTTGAAATTAACCAGAACTATAACGATAACAACAACAACAACAATAATATAACTTTTATGCCTAAATTACGCAAACATTTAGCTAATCTGCTAAAGGGGGGAGTCGCCATTTCTTTACAATAATCAATAATGAAAAATCCACATCAATAGGGTTGTCCGTTTTCTCGATGCAGCACTATAGTGCAACATACACAGCACCTGGGGTGTCAAGAGTGAACAGGTCTTTCTTTGTTCCTTAAGATGTTATCTGTGTCAACCTCTTCCGAGAATGCTGATGCGTTAGGATTTCCTTGTGTTTCTTAATAGCATTGGTGTCTGCACACTTCTTTGTCAATTCTGTGAAGATGATAACTGCTTCATAAACAGACGATATCTTTGTTTAGTCATTAGTGTTAAGTGTGTCTGAAACTACAGTGCCCTTCTGGTTTTTTTTCTTCAGGCTCTACAGAGTTTTGTGTGTTGTTCTTTTGAGCGACAATTATTCCAGAGGTTTCAGGTTTACTTGTTTTGTCCTGCAGTGAGTTAACAGCTTTAGAGACTTCATGTTTATTTGCTATGTCCTGCTGTTCGTCAACTGCTTCAGAGACGTCAGCCTCATATGTTATGTTTGACTAGATCCTGGACCTGCCCGGCCGCGCCCAAAATGGTGCCGGTGTAAATGGGACTCGTAACTGCTTGTTGTGTACTGGTTGCCCAACCTTGATATCACGAGATACATATGCAGTTTTGAAGCACATGGCGGAGGCTTGTCTGCTGTAGTGGGGCGCCCCTTTATCGTTTCAGTCGCCATTCCGCCCGCTTTTGCTACACTGTGCCTTTTCCGCCATTCAGCTGTTTAGCGCCCGCTCTTACGGCTACAGCGTCTCGCTCACCATGTAGTTGAGTTGCTCCCACTCTTGCGGTGCAGCGATAGGCGGCTTCCACAGGACTCTTAAAATGGCGGCCGGCTCTTCGGATTTGGGCCTGGTCCAGTAAAATGGCCATTGGGACACCTTGGAACTCGGACGCTTGTCTGCCAGGGCTTGGGTTCCATTCTCGAAAGCGTCCCCTCAGCCTTGAAGATTGAACAAAAGTCTTGGGGGCCGTCGACTCCCGCAGGCTTCCGGTGGGGAGCGGCTGCCATGATTGCTTGCGGAATGGCCACGACGGAGCTACGAGATGGTGGTGCTCTCATGGTGACGCCAGCTTCAGTCTGAAACATCCAGAAACAAGGTGGGGCTTTCATCGTTTGGGAAAAAAAATGTTTTAATCCAATGAAAAGTGTTATTTTTAGGTCACATGACCTAGTCTTACATCATTAGGAAAAGAAAAGTAAAATGAACCAATGAAAAGTTTTATTAACAAGTCACATGACCTGTTATGCTTACGTTACGCGCTGCGCGGCGCGCTCTGGATCGTTTCCGGGAAGCTGCGCCTTGCGCACCGGAGCACTTCCGGGTGCGCTAACGCGTCGCGTCATATGACGCATTACGCGACAATGCAGGTCCAGAATATAGTCAAAATGTCTCCACCAACCAGCGGTCGGAATACAACCGCTTTCAGCAGTCCAAAAAGTTCGGTTAAATCTTAAGAGCGGGAGCCACTCAACTACATGGTGAGCGAGACGTTGTAGTCGCAAGAGCGGGCGGTAAACAGCTGAATGGCGGAAGAGGCACAGAGTACCAAAAGCGGGCGGAATGGCAACTAAAACGGTAAAGGGGCGCCCCACGACAGCGTGTCTTCAGGTCAAACGGATTATGGGACAAGGTCCAGAATGGAAGAGTCATCAAAAGGGAAAAAATTCCGCCGGACCCCGGGAGCCGGCCGCCTATGCCGGGGGCGATCTCAGGCCACACCAGGGCAACACGACTTGGGGAGGGGGCAGGAGCCAAGCGCCCCCTCTCAGTCCGCGCCATCTCACCGCCCCTTGGGGGCCTCCGTCAAGCGGTTTAGGGAGGCACCGTATCACATTGTTTTCCAATGCAGTCAGGTCCACAAATGGACCCCACTTACTTTGAATAGTGAAGCTGCAGCAGGTGCAAATAAGGTTTAAACAGTGTTACAAGAGCTGCTTAGAACTTTGAAGTATGGCACTCAACAACCAGGACTTATGCCATTTGTGTAAGGCAGTGACATGGAAGCAACTCAGGGACAAAAAGCATGAACGAACATTCACGTATGAAAATCTTATTTGGGGAAGGGGTAGAATCCAAACGCCCCCTCCCAGTTCGCGCCACTACACCGTATGTGGAAAATCTGAAGCCATCATTCTACAAACTCTCAACGCTTGCTATCAGTGCATGAGTTTCATGCTCGATCGATTGAGCTAGCCGGATCGGGCAATAAAAAGCATAAAATAGTTATGTAAATAGTTATTTAATAAAATGTTTTACCCTGTTTCTTTGCTGGTGTGTTGTCTATATTTATAATATTTGCATAGGGTTTGTCGTTATTTTGGGCGGGGTGGGTGGCGGAGCCGAGCTGTCTTGCAGCCCTCATGGTGTGGAGCTCAGTTCATTTTACTATTTTCGTATTTCTCATGAAGGGTTGTTCCTAATGTTTGTATTTTACCGAGGTCAAAAAGAGATCGAATTAGTGGTCTACTGATTTTGCTCGATTACTTTTATTTTTTTACACGATTTTTCACTATCTGCAAAGACTAAACAGAGTATTGCGACTTTGTGCTTGTTTGTAAATAGAGAATGATCCAAAGAGAACCAATTCTAAAACAGTAAATGCTTGGATAATAATCAATCAAATGGAGAGACAAGCAGGTACGACGGATTACAACAGGGGTAAAGGTCTGCGTTAACTACCGTTCACTATCTGCAAAGAGAGAGTACTACTAAGAGAAAAGAGGGGAGTGGGGGGGGGGGGGGCAGCGTTCAAAGCACATCAGCGTGCATAAACACGAAAACGTTTTTACCTATCACGTACTTGACATTTGACAGCTTTTGATATTTGCTATTAAAAAACCATTGAAATTCACAGAAAAAACCATAGGTTATAGTCGATATATAGTTAGGAATTTGCATTTACAAAACCTTGAAAATTCAATGAAAAAACCATTGGTTTTAGGCCATATATAGTTAGGGATTTGCATTTAGAAAACCTTATTTTACTCGCATAAAACCATTGAAATTCCATATATAGTTAGATGCGCTAACTATATATCGCGCACCCGCAATCCACTGCTGATGATGTCACATATTACATCTGTAGGAAGGTGGCCACCTGACTATGGTTACCCCAGATTTTTTGCCCTGTGTTTAGCTGGTTTTCGACTTAGTTGGCCTGGTTCCCTGCTAATCAGGGCCCCAGGCTATCTGCTCTCTCTGTAAAATGGATTCCATGTACCCTAGGTGCATAACTAGATTGGCTTGGGTCACCTTATCAGCCCCTGTACAGAGCACTATAGGTGCCCAGGGCATAGGTGCATCCAAGGCCTACCAGGGGCTGCAGCATATCTTTTGCCACCCCTGGCTGGCTATCTAAATTGACACAACTGGCTGATCACTCAGCTGGGGCAAGTGGGTGTAATCACCCCTTGCTTAGATATAGTATACCTATATCTAAACCTATATCTGGACACATATATAGCCTGTAAGCCACTCCTATGGAAGGCCTCATCAATCCTGGAGGCAGAGTGCGTGGTTTTATGTGAGATGGAGCTCTGGCATGAGCTGAGCCTGTCTGCAGCTGTCGGGAACAACTCCCTAAGCTGATCCGGGATAATGCCATACCATATACTATTAAGTGCATTATAACCCTCGCGGTTATATGTCAACTTTGGTTTGGCTTTATCAAAACATGTCGTGTAAGGTGTCATACGATTTGGAATACTACCCCCTCGCCAGTCCTGGCGACGGGGGTAGCATTCCACCCCTCTAGAGGGGACGACATGTTACTTTTGCTAAAACGCGGTTGATTTTTAAAAGAGCCTCAGATCCACAAAATGGATGCTTCTGCCACAGACACATGTCTGACCTCCTGCTGCTGACCGAAACTCAGCAGAGGAGGCCTGGACAAAGGATTTCCTGTCACAGGGAGGTGTGACACCACCCCAGACAGGAGATAGTGGATTGTAGCAGGGAGGTTTGAATGAAACCAGACAGTGCCTGGGGAGCACAAGGCTTCCCCTTGCATAATCCGGTCAAACCGGTTCTGGGGCAGCCCAGCCCCAGCTCCAGTGAGACCTGGACAAAGGAAAGGGGGTGTAACCACCCCCCTTCCTGGTCCCACCCATAGGGGAGGGACCTAGCAGGAGATCCACCCCTCAGATTGGAATAAGAGGGGGAGCAGTGCCAATGCAACTCAGATCATCCTGAAATCAACTTTAAACTAAGAAGAAGACTGGACTTCGACATTCTGATGATAGAAGACTGAAGAGAATCTCCCTTGTGGCCTAGGAGGGGCCACCCTGTGAACACAGGCATCACCCAGCACCTCGACGTCTGCTTTGCCGCCGCCTCCCGCCGGAGTCCGAGTGCAGAGCCTGACAAGACCCAGCTTCCCAGACTTCTCCCAGCCCGATCCACAGTCCCTGCAAAGAAGGGACCCATGGAGGCACCGAGAGACGTGGGAGCGGCCATCTTGAAAGACCCCCGAGACGCTGACTGCGCAGCACCCGAGGCACCCTCGACTCTGTGCTTTGGGGTTTGAGAAGCCCCACAACCGTGCAGCATTTGCACCAAAGACCAGCCCTCCAGCATCTCCACGATCTGCGTGGGGCCCTTTTGCTTTTTGCCACTCGACTCGCCATCCCGGCCGCTTGTCACGTGGTCAGCGGCCATCTTGGCGATGAAACCTACAATTTACACTGTGGGTCTGGTTGCTCCAGACCTGCCCTCGCTCCTGTAGAAAGGAGTACCCGCTCTGACCTTGCTGGTCTGAGTAATAAGCATTTTTCACTTTCCCCGTGGCTTGCATTAGCCAAGGCTTGTTTGCTTTAATCGAGTTTCCGACACCGCCATCAGCTAGAGCCTTCGAGGAACAGCTCGTGATCGACTCCTGGACGTCCTTGACCTCTTCGTGTCCACGTGGCTGCAGAGAGAAGCAACCCCTGATCACCTGTTTGCACCCGACTTTGCCTGGTTCCAATCTGGTTCCACGGTGGTCACTGGTCAGTGACTTTGAACATTGTCCCCTCTGCTTTCAGGTCTTCACCACTTCAGATCCACCCTTGGATCCACCGGACACTTCCCCTTCACATCGCCTGCAGCATCTTCAGCTTCAAGCGCCAAGAACCTGCGTGTCAGAACCCGACGCCACTTCGACCCTGTGCACCCACGGCCTGTGGGTGAGGTAACATTGCAACGCCGGTGTACATACACTGGTACACACCTCTAGGGTCTGTGTCTAAAGTTTTGTTCATCTAGGTTCAGCGGAAGTATCTTTTAATTCACTTTATCTAACTTTTACGCATTATTGACATTGCATTGGTGCGCGCCGCACTTTCCGTGCTGCACCCGTCTCCTGTGGGCTACTCCCGACTTCAGCATTGCTAGTCCTGACTGCTCCCAGCGAATCTCTAGGCCCTAGGCCTAACCACTGTTCGATAAGTGTTCCTTATACCACTTTTTTAGTATATGGTCTGAGTGGCCACCCGCCCTCATCCATAATTGTGCAACTTTATATGTTTTACTGTGCTTTTGATTTAACGCGTGTGCCCCTTTCCTCATAAAGAGTACTGGGGAGTAATTTAGAAATAAATACATATATTTTTATAATATATACTTGTGTGGTGTCCTTTCATTTGATTACAGGATTGTATGTGGTAAAACAGCTCGCTTAACACGACCTCTTAAGTTAAGCCTTTAAGGCTGCTTAGTCCATGCTACCACTAGGATAGCTTGTCTAACAAGGTTGACTTACAACCAGACATCTTTGGGGTTTGTTTGGACTGATACCCAGTGGTTCCAGAATTGGAAACACTACATATCAGGCCAACTTCTCACATTGGTGTGCAGCGGTGCGGATTTGAGCTTGCTGTTTGTTTTACCATTGCAATCTTTATCAAATTGAAAGATCACATCAAGTACCTCTAGGTACATATAAATCAAAAGCTTAGCATATTAAGTTCTACTGAACTTAGTAGTTGTAGATTAAAGGGATTAGCACACCCTGACTACAACTCACTAGCAAGGTACAGTAGGAAACCACTTAGTGTAGGTAAGTGCATCACTTACACCTCACTAGCAGTCATGTCTGATACAGGTAGAGCCTCAGGCTCTGCTCCTGTAATAGTTGATCCTATAGGGACAACATCCAGATATGACAACCTTAGCCACAAAGACCTGAGTGCCTTGTGCACAGCCAGGGGGCTAAAAAGGGGCAGAGGCCCTACCATTCCTTCCCTAATAGCTATCCTAGAAAAGGATGACTTAGATAAGGTGAGTCAGGCTCCCTTAGATTCAGGTGAAGGGATACACTCCCCTGAGAATGAGAATCTTCCAGAAGAAGAAGAGGAAGAGGAAGGCTCTGATTTAGAAGAGCCTGAAGATCAGGATCAGAGGGGAAACCAGGTACAGGTTGCCAGGCTTAACCAGGCCAACCTGGACCTACATGAGAATGGAGAGGGCCAGCACCACTCTAGATCTCATAACCAAATTCTCCCAGGTAACAGGAGGGTGAGATCTCAATCAAGGGACTCTCATCTTTCTAGTGCCTCAAGAGAATCTCAAAGAGGGATGACTCCCTCCCAGAGAAAAGAGCATAGGGCCAGGATGAGGGCTGTCCAACTCCAAATAGAAAGGGAAGAGGTAGCCTTGGCTCAAGCTAAACTTGCTTTAGCAAGAGAAAGAAAATTGTGTGGCTTAGATGCCACTGGTGGCAGCAAAATTCCTAAAGACAGGTCCTATGATAGTAGAAACCTGACAAAGATTGTGCCCCCCTATCAGGAAGGGGATGACATCCACAAATGGATGACTGCTCTGGAGAGAGCCTGCATGGTACAGCAGGTTCCTGAGGTACAGTGGGCAGCGATCTTATGGTACTCCTTTTCAGAGAAAGGGAGAGATAGGCTCCTCACTGTCAGACATGAGGATGCCAGCAATTACAAAGTCCTGAAGAGTGTTCTGATAGATGGGTTTGGCTTAACCACTGAACAGTACAGGTTAAAGTTCAGAGACACCCAGAAGACACAGACTCAGGACTGGACTGATTTTGTTGATTGTGCAACTAAGGCTCTGGAGGGTTGGCTAAATGGCAGCAAAGTACATGACTTCACAGGATTGTATAATTTGATTATGAGGGAGCAGATCCTAAGTAATTGTCAGAACCAGCTCTTACACCAGCACCTGGTGGACTCAGATTTGACCTCTCCCCAAGAATTGGGAAAGAGGGCAGATAAATGGGTCAGAACCAGGATTAGGCCTAAGAATCAGGACAATAACCAGAAGAAGGAGTCTACCAAGCCTCAAGATAAGGGTGGGGATAAAAGTAAAGAAAAGACTTCCCCAGGGCCCCAAAACTCCAAGAATGGGGGTGGGTCCCAAGACACTTCATCAACTGACAAAAAGCCTTATTGTCATGCCTGTAAACAGGTTGGGCATTACAAAACAGACAGCTGTTGTCCCAAGAATGGCAATAAAGAAAACATACCTCCAAAGCCAGCTCCAACACCTCCTGTTACTGTCAGCAGTAATCCCCCAGGAAGTGGGAGCACACCCAGGAATCTGGGTGGGTTTACTTTTGGAGCCCAAGGGGACCCTGGCCTATCCAGGTCCCCATCCCCAAATAATCTTGTTTATGAGACTGGCATGGGGTTTGCCAACTTCTCTGTTTGCCCAAATACCTTGAGCAAATATAGACAAGAACCAATCATAAATGGTTTGAAGGTTGAAGCTTTTAGAGACACAGGGGCTAGCATCACCATGGTGGCTGACTGTATAGTCCCCTCTAAGCAACTTTTACCAGGTGCCACATACCATGTAACAAACATTGATGGTATCCAAACAAATCATCCCATGGCAGTAGTAAGTCTCAGCTGGGGAGGTGTCATTGGCCCAAAGAGAGTGGCAGTGTCACCAAACTTGCCTGTAGACTGTCTACTGGGTAATGATTTGGAAATCTCAGCCTGGGCTGAGGTTGAACAGGAAATCCATTCTAGAATGGTAAATTCCAATGGAAAGGTTAGTGGGGCTGTACTGGCTATAGCCCCAATTCAAGATGTCCTTCCTGAAAAGGTTGGTAGGGCTGAGCAACTCTCTGCCCCATCTTTACCAGAAGCTCTTCCAAACAAAAATAGCAAAGCTGTTATGATAACAGCAGAAACCCAAACTGAGTCTCCTCCTGAAAAGGTTGGTGGGGCTGTGATGGCCACAGCCCAAACTCAAACAGATATGTGTGTTGTGAAGCCTGAAATGATGGATCACTCCACCCAAACTGAGAGCATGGAGGAGGAAGAGAAATCTCCCCCTCACCAGACAGTAGGACAGGATCAGCCTCCTCAGGGAACTGATCTTACCCCTGATGAAGGAACTGCCCCAGAGGTTGTTAGGCCTGGCCTGACAGAGCCTCTGATGGCAGTGGACCCTTCTCAGGTGGGATCCAGTCTGGAGCAGGTAACCTGCCCCTCTCTACCTTGCCTTAGTCAGCCCAGGGCTGCAGAGGACAAGAAGGACAGTGAGACCCAGAGGGCCCCCTGTCAAATAAAGCACCCCCATCAACAGATTAGGGGCACCAAAACTAGTAGCCCTAGTAAGGTGAAAACTTTAAAAACTCCTGAGGGAGCCCCCTTAAAAGTAGTTAGGGACCTCCCACAGATGGATTCTGTTGGGCACAGCCAAACCTGGGACCCAAAGGGCCCAAACCTGAACTGTCCCTCCAGCAAGCCAAACAGAGGGACCCAGCCTCCAGCTTTAGGTAGCCAGAGGTTGACCCTGAGAGCTCAGTGCAACTCAGTTGAAGAAAGAAAGGCCCACATGGTGGAAGATAATTGGAGGAAGTTGAGCCCAAAATTAGTGGAGCCTCACTTCAATACTCCATATCCAAACCAGCCTTTAACTTTGCATAAACACACCCAAGGTAGTGATTCCCTATGGTGGAGACCCTCTAATACCCCTAGGGTGAGGGACTGCTTAGTGGACCATGAGACAGGGGGTACCCATGCTAGTGCAGGTACTTCCTTATATGGCCACTCAGGCAATATAGGCTTACCTGGCCAAGGATAGCCTTATCTCCTTTCGTTGGGGGGGGGGGGGTTATGTAGGAAGGTGGCCACCTGACTATGGTTACCCCAGATTTTTTGCCCTGTGTTTAGCTGGTTTTCGACTTAGTTGGCCTGGTTCCCTGCTAATCAGGGCACCAGGCTATCTGCTCTCTCTGTAAAATGGATTCCATGTACCCTAGGTGCATAACTAGATTGGCTTGGGTCACCTTATCAGCCCCTGTACAGAGCACTATAGGTGCCCAGGGCATAGGTGCATCCAAGGCCTACCAGGGGCTGCAGCATATCTTTTGCCACCCCTGGCTGGCTATCTAAATTGACACAACTGGCTGATCACTCAGCTGGGGCAAGTGGGTGTAATCACCCCTTGCTTAGATATAGTATACCTATATCTAAACCTATATCTGGACACATATATAGCCTGTAAGCCACTCCTATGGAAGGCCTCATCAATCCTGGAGGCAGAGTGCGTGCTTTTATGTGAGATGGAGCTCTGGCATGAGCTGAGCCTGTCTGCAGCTGTCGGGAACAACTCCCTAAGCTGATCCGGGATAATGCCATACCATATACTATTAAGTGCATTATAATCCTCGCGGTTATATGTCAACTTTGGTTTGGCTTTATCAAAACATGTCGTGTAAGGTGTCATACGATTTGGAATACTACCCCCTCGCCAGTCCTGGCGACGGGGGTAGCATTCCACCCCTCTAGAGGGGGCGACATGTTACTTTTGCTAAAACGCGGTTGATTTTTAAAAGAGCCTCAGATCCACAAAATGGATGCTTCTGCCACAGACACATGTCTGACCTCCTGCTGCTGACCGAAACTCAGCAGAGGAGGCCTGGACAAAGGATTTCCTGTCACAGGGAGGTGTGACACCACCCCAGACAGGAGATAGTGGATTGTAGCAGGGAGGTTTGAATGAAACCAGACAGTGCCTGGGGAGCACAAGGCTTCCCCTTGCATAATCCGGTCAAACTGGTTCTGGGGCAGCCCAGCCCCAGCTCCAATGAGACCTGGACAAAGGAAAGGGGGTGTAACCACCCCCCTTCCTGGTCCCACCCATAGGGGAGGGACCTAGCAGGAGATCCACCCCTCAGATTGGAATAAGAGGGGGAGCAGTGCCAATGCAACTCAGATCATCCTGAAATCAACTTTAAACTAAGAAGAAGACTGGACTTCGACATTCTGATGATAGAAGACTGAAGAGAATCTCCCTTGTGGCCTAGGAGGGGCCACCCTGTGAACACAGGCATCACCCAGCACCTCGACGTCTGCTTTGCCGCTGCCTCCCGCCAGAGTCCGAGTGCAGAGCCTGACAAGACCCAGCTTCCCAGACTTCTCCCAGCCCGATCCACAGTCCCTGCAAAGAAGGGACCCGTGGAGGCACCGAGAGACGTGGGAGCGGCCATCTTGAAAGACCCCCGAGACGCTGACTGCGCAGCACCCGAGGCACCCTCGACTCTGTGCTTTGGGGTTTGAGAAGCCCCACAACCGTGCAGCATTTGCACCAAAGACCAGCCCTCCAGCATCTCCACGATCTGCGTGGGGCCCTTTTGCTTTTTGCCACTCGACTCGCCATCCCGGCCGCTTGTCACGTGGTCAGCGGCCATCTTGGCGACGAAACCTACAATTTACACTGTGGGTCTGATTGCTCCAGACCTGCCCTCGCTCCTGTAGAAAGGAGTACCCGCTCTGACCTTGCTGGTCTGAGTAATAAGCATTTTTCACTTTCCCTGTGGCTTGCATTAGCCAAGGCTTGTTTGCTTCAATCGAGTTGCAGACACCGCCATCAGCTAGAGCCTTCGAGGAACAGCTCGTGATCGACTCCTGGACGTCCTTGACCTCTTCGTGTCCACGTGGCTTCAGAGAGAAGCAACCCCTGATCACCTGTTTGCACCCGACTTTGCCTGGTTCCAATCTGGTTCCACGGTGGTCACTGGTCAGTGACTTTGAACATTGTCCCCTCTGCTTTCAGGTCTTCACCACTTCAGATCCACCCTTGGATCCACCGGACACTTCCCCTTCACATCGCCTGCAGCATCTTCAGCTTCAAGCGCCAAGAACCTGCGTGTCAGAACCCGACGCCACTTCGACCCTGTGCACCCACGGCCTGTGGGTGAGGTAACATTGCAACGCCGGTGTACATACACTGGTACACACCTCTAGGGTCTGTGTCTAAAGTTTTGTTCATCTAGGTTCAGCGGAAGTATCTTTTAATTCACTTTATCTAACTTTTACGCATTATTGACATTGCATTGGTGCGCGCCGCACTTTCCGTGCTGCACCCGTCTCCTGTGGGCTACTCCCGACTTCAGCATTGCTAGTCCTGACTGCTCCCAGCGAATCTCTAGGCCCTAGGCCTAACCACTGTTCGATAAGTGTTCCTTATACCACTTTTTTAGTATATGGTCTGAGTGGCCACCCGCCCTCATCCATAATTGTGCAACTTTATATGTTTTACTGTGCTTTTGATTTAACGCGTGTGCCCCTTTCCTCATAAAGAGTACTGGGGAGTAATTTAGAAATAAATACATATATTTTTATAATATATACTTGTGTGGTGTCCTTTCATTTGATTACAGGATTGTATGTGGTAAAACAGCTCGCTTAACACGACCTCTTAAGTTAAGCCTTTAAGGCTGCTTAGTCCATGCTACCACTAGGATAGCTTGTCTAACAAGGTTGACTTACAACCAGACATCTTTGGGGTTTGTTTGGACTGATACCCAGTGGTTCCAGAATTGGAAACACTACATATCAGGCCAACTTCTCACAACATCATTCATGACATGGTTAGTGACATCACTGATGACATCACTGATAACATCTCATTTGACATGACTGATCACATCACTGATGATATCATTCATGTGATAATACCATGAACCTCTTCAGACTCTAATATAACCTTAGATACAATCAGTGTAAACAGACAGTCACAGACTGTCACTCATCCATGGAGTTACTCACACACCTAGTCAGTTATGCCAAAAATCAATCACACCTCCATTTTCTCAACTATACAGTTATACACACCTTACTTATTCAAACATATACTAACACATATTTACTTTACTCTCTTATACAATCTCTGATACATGTTCACAATGATCCATACAGCCACTCACACATTCACTGGCTCTTATGCACAGTTATTTATAGATGTCAACTCTCACATGTACAGTGTTTTACATATGTACTTACTTTGACATGTAGCACTGAGATATCCATTCACTCACTAATACACTCATGCACAGTCAACCGCCCATACAGCTGTTTCCA
The DNA here is from genome assembly GCF_964263255.1 of Lissotriton vulgaris. Lineage (NCBI taxonomy): Eukaryota > Metazoa > Chordata > Amphibia > Caudata > Salamandridae > Lissotriton > Lissotriton vulgaris. Next base: position 1,376,001,001 of record NC_141685.1, on the reverse strand, counting down.
CATGCACTTTTGAACCCATACATATAGTGAATCAACTACTCACACATCTATGTACAGAGTCACACACCTCCCAGCCACCCATACACACACACTCAGTTTCCCATACAAATACTTGGACAACCAATGAATAACCCATACAGTTACTCATATAGCTACTGATCAACATATGCAGCAGTTTGTAGAACAACAGATATAATGATGCACAAATTAAAACAGTTTAGTCACTAACCCATGCACTCAGTGAGACACATTTAATCACTCACTCATACAGTCAGTCATGCACCTACTAAATCCTTCATCCAGACACTTATACATCCACTCATTCTTCAATATGTAAGACATATTTTAACTTTACAGAAACATACAGTCACTGGATGTTGTCATCAGTGATTTTATCAGTGATGTCATTTGGGATGTCATCAGTGATGTCATCAGTGATGTCACTAACCATGTCATGAATGATGTAATATGTGACATCATCAGCAGTGGATTGCGGGTGCGCGATATATAGTTAGCGCATCTAACTATATATGGAATTTCAATGGTTTTATGCGAGTAAAATAAGGTTTTCTAAATGCAAATCCCTAACTATATATGGCCTAAAACCAATGGTTTTTTCATTGAATTTTCAAGGTTTTGTAAATGCAAATTCCTAACTATATATCGACTATAACCTATGGTTTTTTCTGTGAATATATATATATATATATCTGTCACAAAAGAGGCGGCACAACTGGATTCCTTATTGAAGCCTTTTAATCAGCGCTTCACCCCACCAACGTGTTTTAGCCACACAAGGCTTTGGTCACAGTCAGTTAGTCCTTCTACCATTTCCCTTTAAATACTAGCCCATGTTACCCTTAGGAGGCATTATGGGATATGTAGTTTGGAACAAAATTATATTAAAATTTCAAACAATAAAAGAAAGACTGGTGTGATTCAACATTTGTGCTGTCATTAGTACATTTTGCTACATGTTAATTCACATGGGCAGAATTATTGATTAGAGTTCATTATTAGATTAGTTCCTGGTTACTGTTAGTTCGAGTTTTGGGTATAGTACCCTAAGCAATTTGAACATTTCAGCTGGTACTATCAAAGTTACTCTAGATGTATGTGGAGGTCCTCCCCAAAGTTCATACCTCTCGGGATTTTTGTTCGTAGTCGGATAATGAGGCGGTACTCAATTTGTCTTAATTTCCGAACAGTGTCACCTCCTCTCTCCATTTTTGTTAGCATCTTCAAACCATAAAATCTCATTGTTCTCCAGTCTCCTTCTTGGCAAGCATTTATGTGTTTTGCGGTGGCGTACAGCATGTTTTTGTTCTTCACTGCCCTGATATGTTCCAGGATTCTCTTTTTTAACATGCATGTGGTACTGCCTATGTATTTGATCTTGCTTTCTCCTATTTTGATTTCTGCATCTTCAGCTTTAGAACAATTTCTTTTGAGTCTTATGTATTCTCCATATGGTGTACTCTTGAGAAGCACTTTCGGGTGGAAACTAGTGCCATGTAACACGCTATTGGTGGCTGTTTTTTGCGGAACAAGGTGGATTCTATTTTCCCTTCCGAGATGTAAATCTTGGTGTCCAGAAAGTCAATTTGTTTTTTACTTGTGGAGCATGTGAATTGTATACCGACGTTATTGTTGTTAAGTATGGTGAAGTATTTTTGAAATTGTGGGTCTGATCCATGCCATATTATAAACAAATCTTCAATGTAGCGTACCAATAGAATTATACGATCCAGATCTTGTTGGTTATTGGTGTTCCATGCAATTGTCTTTTCCCGCCACCCCATGGTAGTATTTGCATAGTTTGGTGGAAAAGATATCCCCATGGCAGTTCCACATTCCTGCTTGTATAGTTCTTTGTTAAACAGGAAAACATTGTTTGTTAAACACATATGGATCATTTTCAAGAGCATGTTCGTATGTTCCAATGTTGTGATGCTGCGTTGTTTCAAGAAGTACTGGCAGGCTTCTATTCTCACATCATGCCTTATCGATGTGTATAGCGATACCACATCTATTGTGACTAAAACATATTCTTCATTCCATGTTATATCAAGAAGGGTTCTCAAAAACTCTCCCGTATCCTTGATGTAGGAAGGCATGCTTTGAGCAATAGGAGCAAGAAAACTATCTTCATATTTTGAGACATTCTCATATAGGGAGCTGCATGAGGAGACAATTGGTCTGCCTGGTGGATTTATCAGAGTCTTATGTATTTTAGGTAAGAAATATATGCTGGGCGTCGTTGGAAAGTCAGTGTCCAGAAATATATTTTCTTCCTCATTAAGCAATCCTTTCATATACCACTCATTTAGATGTTCTTTAAGCTCTTTTAACATTCTAGCACTCTAGTTATTAGTGAGTTTAGAATAATTTTGTTGTACATTTAACTGTCTCATGGCTTCATTAACATAGTCAGTTATCTCCATTATCACAATATTTCCCCCCTTATCGGCGGGTTTAATTGTAATTTTTTCATTGTCCAAGAGAGATTTGATTGCTTTTCGTTCTTCTGATGTTAGATTTTCCCTGCTGTTGTTTCCTATTTTTGTTAGTTTGTCCAGCTCTTCATTTATTGCATCTGAGAAGAGATCAATTTTACATAATAAAAGATAAGATAAGGGAGGAAATATTGTGATAATGGAGACAACTGACTATGTTAATGAAGCCATGAGACAGTTAAATGTACAACAAAATTATTCTAAACTCACTAATGACCCGAGTGCTAGAATGTTAAAAGAGCTTAAAGAACATCTGAATGAGTGGTATATGAAAGGATTGCTTAATGAGGAAGAAAATATATTTCTGGACACTGACTTTCCAATGACGCCCAGCATATATTTTTTACCGAAAATACATAAGACTCTGATAAATCCACCAGGCAGACCAATTGTCTCCTCATGCAGCTCCCTATATGAGAATGTCTCAAAATATGTAGATAGTTTTCTTGCTCCTATTGCTCAAAGCATGCCTTCCTACATCAAGGATACGGGAGAGTTTTTGAGAACCCTTCTTGATATAACATGGAATGAAGAATATGTTTTAGTCACAATAGATGTGGTATCGCTATACACATCGATAAGGCATGATGTGAGAATAGAAGCCTGCCAGTACTTCTTGAAACAACGCAGCATCACAACATTGGAACATACGAACATGCTCTTGAAAATGATCCATATGTGTTTAACAAACAATGTTTTCCTGTTTAACAAAGAACTATACAAGCAGGAATGTGGAACTGCCATGGGGATATCTTTTTCACCAAACTATGCAAATACTACCATAGGCTGGTGGGAAAAGACAATTGCATGGAACACCAATAATCAACAAGATCTGGATCGTATAATTCTATGGGTACGCTACATAGACGATTTGTTTATAATATGGCATGGATCAGACCCACAATTTCAAAAATACTTCACCATACTTAACAACAATAACGTCGGTCTAAAATTCACATGCTCCACAAGTAAAAAACAAATTGACTTTCTGGACACCAAGATTTACATCTCGGAAGGGAAAATAGAATCCACCTTGTTCCGCAAAAAAAGAGCCACCAATAGCGTGTTACATGGCACTAGTTTCCACCCGAAAGCGCATCTCAAGAGTATACCATATGGAGAATACATAAGACTCAAAAGAAATTGTTCTAAAGCTGAAGATGCAGAAATCAAAATGGGAGAAAGCAAGATAAGATTCGCTTCAAGAGGATACGAAGATTGTGTCCTAAAGAAATGCAAAAAGAAGGCAGACAAAAAGACAAGAGCAGAGATTTTGGTAGAAAAACCCCAAAAAAACACTGAAAATGATCCACCAAGAATTGTAACTACATATACTAAAGAAAACTGAATCATCGCCAATAAGATGAAAAAATATTGGCATCTCATATCTGGAGACCCGGATATAGGAGAACTGGTAGGCAAACAACCATCAATACCATATAAGAAGAACATCTCTCTCCAAGATCTCCTAGTGAAAAGCCATTTTCAGATGAAATCACAAACAAACTGGCTAATGGATCAACGCAAAGGATTCCAACCATGCTCCACCTGTAAAGCATGTAAAATTGGAACTAGTAAGAAAAGCATTGAAGAACCAAATGGCAAAATAATGTACATTGACCAACAAATTACCTGCACATCTAAAAATGTGGTATATGCAATTGAATGCAGATGCGGGATCAAATACATAGGCAGTACCACATGCATGTTAAAAAAGAGAATCCTGGAACATATCAGGGCAGTGAATAACAAAAACATGCTGTACGCCACGGTGAAACACATAAATGCTTGCCAAGAAGGAGACTGGAGAACAATGAGATTTTATGGTTTGAAGATGCTAACAAAAATGGAGAGAGGAGGTGACACTGTTCGAAAATTAAGACAAATTGAGTCCCGCCTCATTATCCGACTACGAACAAAAATCCCGAGAGGTATGAACTTTGGGGAGGACCTCCACATACATCTAGAGTGACTTTGATGGTACCAGCTAAAATGTTCGAATTGCTTAGGGTACTAAACCCAAAACTCGAACTAACAGTAACCAGGAACTAATCTAATAATGAACTCTAATCAATAATTCTGCCCATGTGAATTAACATGTAGCAAAATGTACTAATGACAGCACAAATGTTGAATCACACCAGTCTTTCTTTTATTGTTTGAAATTTTAATATAATTTTGTTCCAAACTACATATCCCATAATGCCACCTACGGCTAACATGGGCTAGTATTTAAAGGGAAAAGGTAGAAGGACTAACTGACCGTGACCAAAGCCTTGTGTGGCTGAAACGCGTTGGTGGGGTGAAGCGCTGATTAAAAGGCTTCAATAAGGAATCCGTTTGTGCCGCCTCTTTTGTGACAGAAAAGTAATTTTTGAGTCAGGATCCGACCCCTGGGCTGAGCACACACTGTGGAGCGCACTCGATATCTGCTGGATCACATTGTGGCAAAAAAAAAAAATATATATATATATATATATATATATATATGCAGCAGGTCCTTATCTAACTATACCATATATATCCCACATGTGGAAAAGAGATTTGATCCCACCAACTTTCACGTTACTCCTCCTTCTTTTTGGGATTTTTGACCCAAGTCGAATTTCAAACACTCCACAAACTATTCTTCACTCCTCACTTAAGATCATATCTCTCCTTGTTTTCTCTTTGATTGTCTTGCACTTTCTCCATCACTCATCTACCATCTATTTCCACAATATAACCACCACACAACCACAGTAGAAATTGAATAATTGGTAGACATTGAATCTGTTGACATTGAACCACATTCCAGGTTCTCTCGCCCTAAATTCACGAAAGAGGAAATACCAGTTACAGAACTTGGGATCAGATGTACATAGACTTCCGTTTGTGATTTCCTAACAGCAAGAGTTTCCGATTTGCTATTAGGAAATTGCTAACATCCTTGTACAACAGTGTATTTTACATTATTTGAGGTCTCAATGGGTCGCAATTGACCTACCTCATTAATAGAGCAAAGGCAAGGATGGACGGAATGCTTAAACTTTTCAGACACTCACCCCCAGTCACAGATCTGGGTTGAACCCATCATCATTATTTAGCTCACCCCAGTTCAAACCCAGTCATATGCAAATCAGTCTTGATCCTGTTCCTCATGTGAACAGTCCAGCCCGGATAGCTAAGTCAGGTCTTTCCTGGACCAAAAACAAGCATCCTGGGACCAGTTTTGGGGTAACATTCCTCATTAGACAGGCTAGCTTGAATACAGTGGCAATTTGAGCAAGTGACCCACATCTGCGCATACCCTGCCAACTTAGGGCGAACAAAGAAAACACAAGGCGAAGATGAACAGAGCACTGAAACTTTTCAGACACTCACCCCCAGTCACAGATCTGGGTTGAATTCAACATCGACCTGGCTTGACAGTTTGGGCAGGACAGTTCCCATGAGGAACAGGGTCAAGACTGATTTGCATATGGCTGGGACTAAACTTGGGTGAAGTGAGCTAAAAGACTATGATGGATTCAACCCAGATGTGACTAGGGGTGAGTTTCTGAAAAGTTTCAGCAACCTGTCCATCATCTCTTTGTGTTTATTACCTTATTTATGAGGTAGATCATAATTTACAACCCACTGGGAATCACTAAAAACACATTGATGGTAGCCTGCTGTGGCCAGAAGACCACCAAGTCAGAATTTGCTTTTAAATACAGCAACATTTTTTTTTTTTTTTTTTAAATGCAGTCCATTTTCCTTAAAGGTAAATGGGAATCATTTCAAAAAGAAAAAAGGACTGTTTCAGTTTCATTTTTTAAGAGTAGGCAGTGATCCGTCGGACAACTGACTGCTCTTAAAAAATGTTTTCACATGTTTTCACAAAGGGGAAAGGCTCCCATGGGGACCCCTTCCCATTTGGGAAAGGATTACCACCAACTTCAAGATGGTGGTAAAATGTGAATGTTTCGCGACCGCATTTCGGTTGCAAACCATACTTACACACCACTGTGAGACGCTAAAAGGAAGGGGCGCCCTTAACACGCCCCTTCCTAATACCGAATCACTAACCCATTTTGCAACTCGGTAATAGGGTACTGAATCTAAAAATAAGGTTGGTACGTAAAAAAAAGCATTGTTCTGGTTGCAAAAGGCCCTATTCACAGAATCTGGCCATTTGCGACCAGACAAAATGAATGTACATCTGGCCCTTCTTGTGGTACCATAAGCCAAAATAGCTCATATGCTCCTCTCCCGACCCCAGCATCCTCACTTGGCTAATGTAAGCATTCTTTCACCATTCTGTTCATGCATTCAAATAAACCTTTAGCTAAGCACAAAAACAAGGCTGGCTCTAAATGATTGATGGACAGTTCCCTGAAAAATATTCTAAAATCTTCTGAAATTAGCTTTAGTCCATTTTCAATAACCTAAATCTCTGGATCGTCCTCCTGCAAAAATACATCCCACAAAAATTCTCACAAACACATTTGTGTTGACAGGACCAACTTCCCTATTAGCTATTTAAAATGGAAATCAAAAAGAGTAATAATATTTTCCCATTACGCTTATAACAATCTGAAGCTTATAACAATCTGTGGGTGCCCTCTATGTGACTGATTACAAGTGATACTGTGATCATTGCACTGCTTTAAATTCCTGTTTACGGCTAAAACAGGATTGCAACTTTCACAGTTTTACTACACCCCAGATTACCGGGATTGGTGAAGCCTGGGCACAGCTCCATTTGCCAAAAGCTGGTGGCATTCACATCCAATAAATGGCCTGGTAATGGGTAAAACGTGCAGAGGCACATGTGGTAATTTCACATCCCACTTGTTTTTCCCCATTAGTCGGTCATTAATTTAGAATAACATGTAAAAGATGGAGTCATATTGGATGTAAATGGTAATTTCAGGTTTGAATTTAACACTCCGCCATTCTAATCTCATTGATAATTGAGCCCTATGCCAAAAGCATCTTTGACCCATAGTCTATCCGACTTCTAAAAAATGGTTCCCGGTCCACTTTCACCTTGTCAATTACAGTCCATCTGACATAGCTTTTGGTCTTCTGTTCTACATGAGTGTCAACTACATACCATTAGTATCACTCTCGTCCACCCTCTTTCAGGAGGATTCTCCCCAAGTGTCCCTCGTGTGCCAAATCTATAAGTCCCATATTCTAATTCGGGGCTTCGATTTACCACATCAACACACATTATTTTCCACTAATTTCAATTCATCTGTTAATTCATAAAAATTGCTTGATTCAAAGATTTATCAACCTTGTTTGGCCAAACCAACCTCTCTTTTGCAAATCCTAACACCCAACGAAGTTCAGCTCAATTATCCCACACTTTACTACTCCTCCCTTACTGTCATTATATTCAACACAACATCTTCATCAACTTTGCATTCCTACTTTTCTGTTCTCTAACTATTGGAAAATCGGATCATTCATCTGTAGCCCCATATCTCACTCTAGGCAGAGACTTCATCCAAAAACTAAATTCATCCAAACTTGGCATCCCTTTCACAGTTCTGTTTCATGTATATTTCACTCCTTAAAGATTCTCACATGTATAAGGGGGCGTATGGTCAGAGCTGTTTACCAATGTCAAACATAAATGTTTGTTAATTGAATTTATAAAAAGACATTGCCTGGTAACACTGCAGAACTTCTACTCCACTATGAATATGTTTTCTCCACTCTAAGCTCAGGATGCAAATGCCACTATTCCTTCCTTCTCTTCCACAACCTGGAGTATACTTGCTACTTACCCATTTGTACTAGCATCCTTGGTCGGGATAGTGTGTTTGTAAATATAATGCATAAAAAAGGGGCAGAGCAAATCTTTCTCTTTATTTTCTCCACTGCAATTCTGCAACTCTCTGTACTTTCTAGACCACTCAAATGACACTTTCTTTTTAGGTCTAGCTTCAGACAGTTTTTGTCCTCTGGTAGAACTCGTACCACCAATAATTAATTTACAGGCTGCACTAACACTTGTGAACACTAGCAGCCTCCCTGTTTGGGTGGGTTTGAAGCATGCCACTGATTTACTCACCATCGGTAAGCCCTGTCCTGATGTCTGCCTCCTGACGTTCTGGGTTTTTGCTAAAAGGGGTGACTCGTCCACATAGTGAAGTGAGAAAAAGTTGATAAGTTAATTTCTGGTGTTGAAATGTGTTTCAAAAATAGATGGGTGGTAGAGTTCGGAAAAATACACCTTTGCATTACCATGTGTGCTGCTAGTGTTGTAAGCCTTGTTATACATTTCAACAGGATTGGGTTGAAAAAAATGGGATCTTACAAAACAAAAAACAACAATCTTGTAATCAAATTATATAGGGTTAGTTTACAAAAAACAAAATGAATGTTCCTTTATTTTCCAATGTGTTGCTATAGTTATTTGGTGGTTTTAATATTTTCTATGGGAGTGTGTTGCAGTACCGGTGTGGTACTTGAATTACTCCAAAACTGATCTGGAGTATATTTACTGCTCTTTTAACTGCACAAACTCTAGAAGTGAGTTTGTGAAAGCTATAGGCTCACTTCTTTGTTGGTGGGTGTTTGTCCCTCCCTAACTCCATCCTGCACTCTCTTTTAACCTTCTCATATCCTCTCTAAACCGTTCCCATTTTGCAGCAAGTATTCCAGATTTTCCAGCCACGTCACTCCCACATGTGAATGAATGCGTACTTGTGAGAAGATTTCTGCAACCAGTGTAGAGATGTCTGCATAGAAAAGTTAGGATCTGTGTAGGAAGAGAACTCCGTGCGCAGGTTTGTTAATAGCATTTTGGACTTCATAATTAATACTATTTAAATAGTAACAAATGTGCTAAAAAATTAGTTTGTGAATAAACCCCTACATTTTGTACGCAAGTACAATTTGGAATTACTGATTTTTGGGCTGATGAACATTCACTAAGGAGACCAATCTCACCTCTTCAGATGCGTTTTGTACACTTACATTAGATGGGCAAGTTACATTTGCATGTAAAGAGAACAGTGATGTATTATGCACAAGCTCTGCATATACATGAAAGTGGTCGCATCATTGCAGGCCAGTTACGTGAATTGAAAACCTTTGGAAATCTTTAACCAATAATGGTAGGAAGATGTTCAGGTTATATGAAAGGGAATAATAGGATGGAAATCTTATTTCATGTGTTGGGGTACATCATAATCACATGTTAGAGCTTGACCACATATAATCGTTTGCTGTATTAACGTGACGTGTTAGAGTTGTGAATTTTTTTATATGAATATGTGGTGTGTTTTAGGTCATTGACAAATAGCATGGACAATTAACGTAGAAAATGAATGAAACTAGCAGGAAACGTGAACTTGAAGCATTCGTATTGTGCACTGACAAATATTCATGTGTTAATGTGTTTTATTAATCTTGTTATTTCATTCGTAGGTAAATGTATTAGTTGAAATTGTATTAATGTTTTGTGCATTCATAAAGCTTCTATGATGCCTTGCTTATGTTAACTAAAAACGTAGGCCTTGCAATCTCCTGAAAACTCTTAATTTAGAATTAACAGTTTTAATTTCATGTGTGCCTTGAAATTTGTTCTCTGTCACGTTTTGTGTTGCAGGTGAGGAGGGGTCTTTTAAGTAGAATAATGTCTTTGTTTTACTAGTTAGGCAAGGAGAGAAGAAATTACAATTATGTGGCTCCATAAAGGACGCTTCACACAGGAGGAGGCCTGGGAGCCAAGGACAAACTGTTGAGAGTGAGGTACACGGTCAGCATCGTAGAAAAATGCCTTCAGTATTGTACTCAGCGCGGATGGCATGACTCGAATTGCATCATGGGAGTGCTACCTGTGGATAACTGGTAGTTGGAAGTAGGGATAGCGTGCCACTTCTTTCTTGCCCTCCGAGAGAGAGCATCCTAGAACGAGCTCGGTCTTTGCCATGGTAGCTCTACGCTATCTGATCCATTGATAGTAGAGCAACTTTTTAGGAAGATTCCATGCACCTTTTTTACCTTCCTTCTGAAAATGGTTTTGTAAGGATGTCACCTTAGAGGTGGAGAAGGAATAGATTTAATACTTTTCACCCATCAACGTTCTATGCAGGGAAATTTGGACTCATGCTTCCTGATCTTCTGCATCCTACTTCTTGAATTAATTGTGTTGTTTGTGCTGCACTGACTAAACATGGCGCAGATTTGGCACCATGATAATTCCTTTGTTTTTCTATACTCTAATATTGAGATGCCTTTATATTCGGTTATTTTTGCCTTTGTAATAAACCTAACTAACCTTAGTTGTCTGCGTGTTATTATGTATAAAGGAGGATTATTGGCTAATTGATTGTTTTCCTAGCGACTTTTCTTCCCCTAATACTTTCATGCTGTCAGAACCATCGGATTGTAACTCTAGAAGAAGTCTAGAACTTATGGGTGTGGCCCTTTCAGGAGTCATTTACATAATGTTCATCTTGATACTTGACAATAGGTCCGACAACGATCGACCTACCATAGCTTACTCTAAGTTTCTGGTTGTATGTTCTTGTTTCCTTTGTTCTAGGTGCGCTCAACCCCCCTGCAGGGGCTTCCTCATGCTCAAATTAAGAAAGAATATAATGCAGTGTACTATGTATAGTCACGGTATGCAACACAGTGTATGTCAAACTTCAAAACCTGTGTGTTAAAAAGAGTTATGTCAAACAAATTAGAAAACAAAACGTTTGAGGTAAAAAAGTAAAATCTAAAAAGTCAATATTTTTTTCCACAGAACATACGCATATGTATTAGTAACAATGTTGAATTTTACCACCTATGTCCAGTTATCATCATTTGACTTAACCTAACCCTTATCCATTAAACTATCCTTAAAACGAAACCTTCCACCCTTGCTAATTCTTTAACCTCACTCTTTCCGCAACTCTACCTAAAACAACTGAACATAATTCTACCCTTACAACATCACTTACACCCAGTGGTTGAGGGTGACTTTTGAAAGTGGTGAGGCGTAAACTTAGCTATTGATAGAATTAACCAAACAAGCAAGTCCTATTGCCGATTGGGGGATTCATGTTGACAAAATTATGCATTTTCCAATAAATGTTGAAAAGGAATTTGGTTAAAAAGCACAACCAATTGTGAGTTGCTAAAAGTAAAAAAATAAACATACCTGATTACCAGGTATCTCCTGTGCCATCCCTCCGCTGTGTCTCCAGCCAGAACAGGGAAGCAGAAAGCACCCAGCTCCCAGGCTCCCCTGAGCCAATCACAAACGCTGTAGTGCAGCATTGTGATGGTCTGAGCGCCGTGGATCGGGGCTCAGACAGGGAATGGGTGCATCAGCATGTTCTCAATGCAGGCTGTGATGCAGCCTGCATGGAGAATAGGGAAAGTGCGCATGAATGTTTGGCCGGCCGAGAGGGCTGGCCAAACACTCATGCAAAGGTTGGGAGTCCAAACCACTCCTCCCATCCCCTACTCTGTAAGCAGAGCAGTCCTGCCCACCCACAATGCTGCAGCTGCGGGGAAGCATAAAATTATAATAACAACAAGTTATGATCATTTTATATTTTCTTTATTTCACTGCTGCAAGCTGTGGGGGGGACGGTACTCCGCCTTAGCAGAGAAGACGCCACCAAACTAGACTGTGTTAAGCAAGCACAAAAGTCCACACAGTTGCAGGTAGTTTTTTATCTCTCTATGTATAGTAGGGATTCTGCCAGTGTTCTTTCTAGTTGTTGATGCAAGAAGTATGATGGTGCTTCAGAATGGCATAATTGCAGGACATGTCCAAACCATATGGCAGAAATCAGTCGTTGGCCTGTTACAATTGGAGCAGCAGACTGTCAGGCCTCAGTACATCTTTGCAATTCTTGCAAGGGAGAGATATGTTTGGTTAGGGGGTAAAACTGTATAATTGTTGCCAGCTGTCACCGGTATCTCTTATGCCATGAACTGTCCCAGTTACATTCAGTATAGTTGATACAATGTACAAATTATTCCATTTTATATGGGTTTTCAACTGTATGAGTATGAAGCCCAGCCTCTATGCAGGAGTGCCTGTCCCATGTTTACATTATATCACAAATCCTCTGGAGACACCAGAGTGGGATCACTAGTGAGTGTGCTGCAGATCTGTGAAACTTTTGTAAGTAATTTTATGTATGTGATTTTCTCCCAGCAATGCCTCCAGAAGAGCGCTATCTGTATCTTCACCTGGTGGTTCTACCCGTTCTCAACCTGTTTGTATCTGAACATCTCATTGGCCATTGTAGTCTTCAACGTTGGAGATGCACAAACCATCTTGGTCCATCAGTGTCTGGGATTGACCTTGTGCCACCCTTTTTCTCCCTTGTCCCCTAATCAACTCAGAGATCAAAGTGTTGAGTTCCTTAAAGAACTCAATTTTGATTATTATAGGTAGTGTGGCAAAATAGTATTAAAGTGTGAGAGTACTATCAATTTAGGAACACCCACCCTGCCCAGGGTCGGGGAGGTGGTCTAAACCCGAATGGGATTTCCTGTCCAATTGCTGTCCTCCTGTCACCTTGATGATATCTTCAAGGTGAATACATGTTGAGTTAAGATTAGTTAATATTTACTTACCTATTTGCACTTACCATCTCAATATTCTTGCCTTTGACATTTTTGCCACAATTTTTGGCCACACAATATTTTTGATCTTGATACTGGGGCATCAACTGCCCCAACACTGAGAGTCACACAAGCATGTCCAATGGTTGTCTTCAGGCTCATTTCAGTGGATACTGTGGTCCAAATATGTCCTGGTGACCTTTCCCAATATATTGGAGGTCTGCAAAGTATACAAGTCTATGCCCTGCACCTGCTTCACAGTGCTTCCTCTACCTCTAGGGGGTTGCTAAGGAATTTAGTAGGACCAATTAATTCCCACAGTCTTCTTCTCTCAGTGCTGGGTCATAACTGTCATCAGTAGGGAGTGTGGCACTTGTCAACTTGGGACCCAACAGAGAGCATTACATTGTCACAATACAGTGACTTGGAGTAGGGCGGCCACTGAGATTTTCCTATGCCAGCAGGTCCCCATCAGCCTTCCACTGTACCACACATTGTGTACTCTGGAGGGTCGCCATGCAGGTAAGGGGTGATTCCCTCTCTCTGAGACATCTGACATGTCCAGCAGGCCTGTCCTTTAAAAAAATGCTGTCTCCCCTCTGCTGTTGATGTATCCGTTGGCACCCCCAGGAGGGATTAGTGGCAGCTGCAGTGCCTGAACTCCATTTGTGCTTCCACTTTATTTATGATCTTTGTTGTGCTGCAGGTTTTAGTGTTCCTTGGGCATGTGCCATTTTTGCTCACACATGTCCGGTAAACCCTCTCCACTTAAATCTAGTGCCACCTGCCACCATCAAGTTGCATCCTTGGGTTTGTGCATACTCAATGCCAATGTGCAGTGCCAGACTGGGAACCAAAGCAGCCTGGGAGATTTTGGCCTACCACCCCCGTACAGTGTGTAGTGAGTGGATGCAATGAGTGAGCCCCGTCACCATAAGGGTGGCCTTGGTGGGAGTTCTCACTCCAATAACATTTTAGGGAAAATGGTGCATTCTACAACACACTTTTCATTATCTATAAAATTGTTTTAGCTTTTACAACATAGTAAATGATCACCTTACAGTGATAAAACAGTCTTTGGTGGGGCTCTTCAATGATTCCCTCAATATCACCCTCAAACAGTACCTCCCAACTTCCCATTGTTTCTCTCTCACATGTACTTCATTTGTTTTATAGGGCCTCTCATTCCAAGTTAGGTGTTGGAGCACCTTACATCACACACACATTCGGAGGCAATGAATCATGCATGTGTAAATAAGTGTATAGAACATGTTACATAAATTAGAAGGGAATACAAGGAGTAAGATTTACGTCATCCAAAATGGTATGAATTTTTTTAAAGGACTGGAGGACAATTTGGATTCAAATTACAACTCAGTGGTTAGGGTTGGATTTACTAGTAAGACTGTATTTCTACCCAAACAACCCATTTTAGCAACACTAGGATAATGAAAGATTGATGAAAAACATAACTTTCAAATCTGTACCATACAGATTGCATGCAGCTCTTTGGTAACAGTTCATAGTTCACTGTGCTATATTAGGATTGGAATTTATGAACAGCAAGTAAGAAACTCATCTCTGTGACAAAAGCAGTAACCTACTGAGGTATGCACATCCAATACAGTTCTTTGATTTGCATGGCACATGTTCTTTGCAGCAGGCATAATAATCCTCTGTGCTACTTCAGATGAGTCAAAACTACAAATAGACTAAAATTCTGATGTCTCTCCAGCAGTAGGATTAATTTCCAGAAATATATATATTACACTTTATGGCTGCCTGAAAACTGCTGGATCTACAAGGAACTCTTCAGCTAAAGTGAGTAGTGAGACCTATTGCAGAGTGGAAGGGCATAGAGTAGAGTAGAGTGTTGTAGAGCTGAGTGGCGTAGAGTGGAGTAGTATAGACTGTCGTAGACAGGAGTGTTGTAGAGAAGAGTGGAGTGATATAGAGTGGAGTAGAGAATCACAGAGTAGAGTAGTGTAGAGCGAAGTAGATTGTTGCAGAGTGGAGTGGCATAGAGTGGTGTAGTGGAGTGGAGTGGAGTGGCAAAGAGTTGAGTACAGTGCTTTAGACTGTCATAGAGTAGAGCATTGTAGAGTGGAATGGCATAGAATGTTGTAGAGTGGCTTAGAGTGGAGTAGTGGAGTGGAGTAGAGTGGCATGGAGTGGCATAGAGAGAGTTGTATACAGAGTTATAGAGTGGAGTCGAGTTTTGTCAATGAGATAGTGGAGTAGAGAATCATAGAGTAGAGTGGTGTAGAGAGAAATAGATTGTCATAGAGTGGAGTGGCATAGAGTGGTACAGAGTGTCATAGACTGTAATAGAGTGGAGTAGAGTGTTGTAGAGTGGAGTGGCACAGAGTGATGTGGAGTGGAGTGGAGTGGAGAAGAGTGGCATGGAGTGGCATAGAGGGAGTTGTTTGGAGCATTGTATAGTGGAATAAAGTGTTGTACAGTGGCATATAGTGGAGTAGAGTGTTGTAGAGTATAGGGACTAGAGTGGAGATGTTGATAGTGTCGTAGATTGGCATAGAGTGGAGTAAATTGTCAGAGTGAAGTGGCATGGAGTAGAGGGGAGTGACAATCATAGAGTAGAGTGCCTTAGAGTAAAGTGTCATACAGTGAAGTGGCGTAGAGTAGAGCGGAGGGTATAGAGTGGAGTAGAGTGTCATAGAGTGGAGTTATGTTCAAATTGAGTAGAGTATTAGAATGGAGTATCGTGGAGTGGAGTGCCATCATTAGGAGTGTTGTAGAGTTCCCCAGAGTTAAGTGGCATGAAGTCCAGGGGCATAGAGTGGTGCAGAGTAGATTGTCATAGAGTGCAGTGGTGTAAAGGGCATTTGTTTTGAATAAAGGGGTGTAGAATGAATTGGTGTAAAGTAGAGTGGTGCAGAGTAGAGTGAAGTGGCGTAGAGTGAAATAGGGCAGTGTAGATTGCAATGGTGTAAAATGCACTGGCAAAGTTTGGAGTGGAGTGGTGCAGAGTGGAGTAGAGTAGCGGAGAGCAAATTGTTGCATACTAGAGTGAAGTGGCATATAGTGTTGTGGTGCATGGTAGAGTGTTGTGGTGCAGGATGGAGTGGTGTGGTGCAGGGTAAAGTGCAGTGGTGCAGGATAAAGTGGCCTAGGGTGCAGTGGTGTAGAGTGTTCTCGTGCAGAGTAGATTATAGCAGCTTACAGTGAATTGGTGTATAGTGCAGTGGTATAGCATAGTGGCAAGGAGTGCATTGGTGTAGAGGGCAGTAGAGTGACATAGAGTATAGTGGTGCAGAGAAGAGTTCAGTGGCATAAAGTGCAGTGATGCAGAGTATAGTGGCATAAAATTCAGGGGCAAGGAGTGCAGTTTTTCAGAGAAGAGTGTCATAGAGTGCAGTGATTTAGAGTGGTGTAAATTGCACTGGTGTAGAGTGCATTAGTGGAGAGTAGAGTAGCACAGAGTACAGTGGTACAGAGTAGAATAGAGTGGCGTGGATTGCAGTGAAGTAAGGTGCAATGTTGTAGAGTAGAGTGGCACGCAGTGGGATAAAGTGCAGTGGCACAGAACATGGTAGAGTGTAGTGGCATAGAGGTAAGTGGTGCAGAGTAGAATGTTGTAGATTGCAGTTGCATAGAGTGTATTGGTTTTGAGTAAAGTGGAGTAGAGTGCAGTGGCATCGAGTGAAGTGGCGCAGAGTGGAGAGCCGTAGAGTGGAGTGCTGTAGTGTGGAGTGTTGCAGAGTAAGTTGCGTAGAGTGTAGTGGCACAGTTTAGGTTACAGTAGAGTAGAGTACAGTGGCACAGAGTGGAGTGGAGCAGAGTGGAGTGAGTGGTGCATAGTGGAGTGGTGTCGGGTAGAGTTAAGTGGTACAGGGCAAAGTGCAGTGGCATAGAGTGGCAAACAGTAGAGTGCAGTGGCATAGAGTAGAGTGACATATAGTGCAGGGTTGCAGAGTTTACGGGTGCAGTGTGCAGTGGTGTAGAGCAGAGTAGAGTGGGGTAGAGTGCAGTGGCATAGAGTGGCATAGAGTGGAGTGATGCAGAGTAGAGCATCATAGATTGTAATGATCGTAGAGTGCATTGGCGTAAAGTGCAGTAGAGTGGTGCTGAGTAAAGTGGTGCTGAGTAAAGAGAAGAGGACGAAATGTCATAGAGTGCAGTGGTGTAGAGTAGAGTGGTGTAGAGTGCGTTGGTGCAGAGTACAGTGGTGCACAGTAGAATAGAGTGGTGCAGACTGCAGGACATAGAGTTCAGTGTTGTACACTAGAGTGGCATAGAGTGCAGTGGCTCAAAGTGCAGTGGATTAGAGTGTTGCAGAGTAGAGCATAGTGATGTAGAGTGCCATGATGCAGAGTAAATTGACATAGAGTGCATTGGTTTTGAGTAAAGTGGTGTAGAGTGCATTGGAGTAGAGTACAAGGGCTTAGAGTTCAGTAGTTTAGAGTACAGTGGTGTAGAGTGCAGTGGTGAGGAGAAGAGTGGTGCGGAGAAGAGTGGTGCAGAGTAGAGTACAGCGGCATAGCCTGCAGGGGCATAGAGTCCAACAGTGCAGAGTAGAGTGGCATAGAGTTAAGTGTTGCAGAGTATAGTATCAGAGTTAAGTGGTGTAGAGTACAGTGGTGTAGAGTGCATTGGCGTTGAGTGCAATGATGTATAGTACAGTGGTACAGAGTAGAATAGAGCGTGTAGAGTACAATGGTGTAAAGTGTCATAGAATCCAGTGGCATAGGGTAGAGTGCTGCAGATTATAGTGTAGTGGCATGCAGTGGTACAGCGTAGATTGGCGTAGAGTGCATTGATTTTGAGTAAAGTGGTGCAGAGAGTAATGGTGTAGAGTCCAGTGGTTAGAGTAGAGTGGCACAGAGTGGTGCAGAGTAGAGCAGTGGTGTAGAGTGGAGCGGGGCACGGTATATTGCAATGGTGTAGTGAAGAGTGGCATAGAATAAAGTGGCACAGATTGTTTTAGAGTAGAGTCAAGAGGCATATAGTGGAGTGGATAGATTTGAGTGGTACAGGGTAGAGTTCAGTGGCATAGAGTGCAGAGCCAAAGAAAGCAGTGGTCTAGAATAGATTAGAGTAGTGTAAAATTGATAGACATAGAGTGCATTGGCGTAGAGTGGAGTGATACTGAGTAGCATGCATTGGCATAGTGTGCAATGGCAAAGAGTGCTGTGATGCAGAGTAGAGATGTGTAGAGTAGAGTGGAGTGGTGCAGAGTAGAATGGAGTGGACTAAATGGAGTGGTGTAGAGTGCAGTGGTGTAGAGTGGAGTAGCGAGTGTATTGAAAAATAGTAGAGTGGTGTGCAGTAGTGATGCATAGATTAAGGTGGCATAAAGTGTAGTGGTGGGGAGAAGAGTGTAGTGATGTGGAGTGGTGTGGCGTAGAGTGGAGTGGTGCAGAGTAGAGTGCAGTGGGGAGGAGTGGTGCAGAGTAGAGTGGAGTGGCATGAAGTGAAGTATGCATGGTGTGGTAGTGCACTGCCATTACAACAACACATTTTCAATTAAAATGACTATTACATTTACAAAGACACACAGTTTTACTGATAAAACTATACAATGCACAAATAATAATTTGTGGAAATGTCCTCCCCGAATGCAATGATTTGGATTGATCATAGTAAAATATTTGTTTCTCCATACTTCAGAATTACCAAAAAATTTACTTCATTGGGGCTTTCCAAATTCGGATATATTCTGAAAGATCTGCACAGTTAATTTATAGACATTTACATTTTGTAGTTTTCTAAAAAAAAAATAAACATCACACAGCCTTCCTCCAGGACAGCCCTAGTAGACACCATGATTGTCCCATAACTCCTCTTATTTTGAAGTCAGTAAACACCAAGCACCCTGGAAAACAGAGCATGACATTTGACCTCTGACTCTGAATGCACAGCAAATGTGACAAGATAAGAACAAGATATTACTTGCCAGTTAATAGAAAGGAGCACTGGTGCATGAATAGAAGGGACTCTTCTAAATATGATATGCTCCGCAGAAGGGACAAACGCAAGCTGGACAGCCTAAAACAAATAAAGCCAGCAAATAGAGAGCAGGGAATTAAGTTACGTACCACAAAGCCAATGGTAAGCTATGGGCGAGGTGCATCCAAAGCAAGCTTTCCAAATGTCCCCAAGATTTCTTTAGCAAGGTAGATCTAAAATAAAAAAGGGCAGACAAAACCAGGAATGTGGCAACAATGGACTTGAAGAAGTGAAGAAAGAGGAATTTCCTTAGTTGGGTTTCAGTGATTGTCATATAAACTTCCCTGTCTTGACAGTGGATACTGAACATAGTGACAATTCAGTTGTGTTTCACTCATTTTAAAGAAAGGTATCATTTAAACTAAAAGACTAACATCCAATACCTAACAACCTACAGTTCGGTGGTTACTACTGTCTAACATATATACATTGTATTTTATATTTGTTCATGGCATGAAAAAGCAGTGTGATGGTGGTGCAATATACTTTTCATAACTACCGGTAAATTTAATGAGATGACCTATGATTTACATATATAATTCCACTGTTGTCGTAAACATACATGTACCTTTTTGGGTTATTAAATAGTATTGAATCTTCGGAACATCATATTAGCTGAAGTCAATGTCTTTGCTGGACGGCTGGTGTCGTCTAACACAAGATGAGAAACACGTTTTGCACAACAGAGGATATCTCATGCCTTGGTAACCACAAAGTCAGACACGTTTGTCATTCTGCCTCAATGTGTTGTGAGTAAACTCACTGTCATAAGTGAATCATTGTTATCATCCAAAGCTATTTCCACACGTTTTCTTATAATGTTAGCACTTCTAAACTCTTTCATGAAAATTTGAAGGTGGATCTCCAAGCTTCAGAGTGAGGTTTTATAATGAAGATCCATATTAATATAAAAGGATAACTTGGGGATCAGATACATTTTCATAAAGCATATCTTCTCTGTCCCCTGTAGCTATCACTGTTGTATACTCTTCGTCATCAAAGCCTGTTCTGACTGTAGGGATTCGCCGCCAACTCACAAAGGGGTTAGTGAAGGTGCTGGCTTCTGAACACAGGCATTGGATCTCTTCAGACAGGGATCAGGGAATGCAGAAACTGCAAAACCATCAATCATTGAAGAAAGTAGTATTTGTTCTGCGCCTACTGGCCCAACCAGAGCATAGACAGTGTTTTTCAATATGTCCTCTGGAGGAAGGGTAGATAAACTGATACTTGCATCCATCTGTAAATCTTTTTCTGAGTATTTGTTTCTGTTCATGAATACTATGAAGGCACTTACAGCTGCAAGGAAAAGAATACCTAGCAGGGCGGCTGGTACCCAGGACCAGAAATGCACTGTAGAATCCAGAGAGTGAGCAAAATCTCTGGGGTCTTCATCTGCAGTCTCAGAGAGGCCAAGCACAGTGCTTATGTCATCATGGTCAGTCCATCGGGGACTTAATGCTGTGGTACCTAACGATGAGGATGTAGTTGATGCACCCTTTACAATGGAAGACAATATCAGTGATTGGTGAAAATTAAGATCAGCTGATAAAACAGTCACCATAACTTGAAACATTTCATCAATGCCATACTTCTCCGTCCCACACCAGTACAGTCCTGAGTCCTCCAGTGACAGATCGGCCATAGTCACTGGGAATGTGAGAGCTGCGTGACAGTCTTTCAGTGAAATTCTTCCAGCTCGAACCTCCACTTCTGATCCCATACTCTGTACAACAATACTGAGGTAGTACCAATGAGCCCCTTTGCACCAGTATTGAGAGTACCCTATAAAGGAGCTTGCGTAAGTACAAGGTACAGTCAGTGATCCTCCAACAATACCAGTTGCTTCTGGGACCTTGTCCCTTGTAGCCCAATCACCTCCTGGGAAGAGAACCAGGATCCATATGATAATGGTGTTTGTGGTTCTGTCTCGAGCCATCTCCTCGCCCTCCTTTCTCTGATCTCTCCTGGAGGTCTCTTCTCCAACTGTTTCTCAGCAGGGGCTCAGGCCTGCAGTTGTCTGCCAAGTGTAGCCTCCTGCTTCATATCTCTTGGGTCTGCTGCAGGTCTACCACCTGCACTACGGTCGTTCTTTATCAGGGTGTCTGTGGTGGGTGGGTGAGATGCTTTGAGTCTGGTAATTCTCGGAAACTCTGACCTCTCACCACAGGGCATTTGTTTTTATTCTTTGAAGTCCCCCTTCATTTCCTTCCTTCTCGGTGATCTGTTTCGTTTCATGCTTTTTCTGTCTGCTGTTGATATCTGTATCTATGGTAGTTTACGTGAAACTCAGCTACATTCAAACCAGTTCACAGGCCCTATGGTCCTCTCTCATTTCCTGTTCTAAAGCACTGCCACCTCTCAGTGTAAAATCTGGTATTTATGACTATATAATTTATGGATGTGTACCTTTTTTGGGATAAATTACCCTCTACAGTACATTATAAGGATAGCACACGTCATCGAGGAATTCCATGACCATATGTTATGTTATGTTATTAATACTTGT
Source organism: Lissotriton vulgaris (assembly GCF_964263255.1). NCBI lineage: Eukaryota > Metazoa > Chordata > Amphibia > Caudata > Salamandridae > Lissotriton > Lissotriton vulgaris. The sequence goes on along the minus strand of NC_141685.1, from coordinate 1,375,979,446 downwards.
AGAGCCCGCGGTTACCCTAGGGTGTCCTGGCTCTAAGTACTGGTTGCCTGAGGAGCGTGAGGCCTAGTAGTGAGAGACAACCCATGTCTTCAGGCCCTTGTAGAAGGAAATAAGGTCTGGGGCATTTCTAAGTTGGAACAAGAGTTCATTCCATGCTTCAGAGGCACAATGAACAAAACTTCTGCCTCCCCAGTTTAGACCCTGTTGATCCTAGTGTTCTGCCTGGGACATACCAAGAAAATTTCCATTTGAGGAACTCAGGACCTGTCCCATTGACAGCTTTAAAGACAATACATATAGGTGAGTATAGTCACAAATATTGGGTATAACCCAGAAACGTCACTGGGACCTGGGTAAATATCGGTACAAAAGAAAGTGGTCCCAGTGGAACACAATTGAAAAAACTGTTCTTCATATAGTAGCATTCATTGAATTATTCACAATCAAAGATCCTGTTCAATATTGTTTAATCATATTGAACACATGTTGATATGTTCAAAACACAGCACATATCTGAATGATTTGTACAAAAGTGCTTCAAAGCACCTGCAAGGGCGACTCCAAGTCCCAAGAGACCCTGCTCCCAGGAGGGAGGAGCCTGCTGCTGCTGCGCTTAAAAAGCGCATCTCATCACCGCAGTGCGGGACGTGCTGCTCTTTAACCCGGCCACCAGCATCTGCAAGGGCGAATCCAAGTCCCAAGACACCCTGCTCCCAAGAAGGAGGAGCCTGCTTCTGCGTTTCAAAAGCCCATCTCATCATCTCAGCGTGGGACGTGCTGCTCTTTCACCCAGCCACCAGCATCTGCAAGGGGGACTCCAAGTCCCAAGACACCCTACTCCCAGGAGGGAGGAGCCTGCTGCTGCCGCGCTTAAAAAGCGCATCTCATCACTGCATCGCGTGACAGTTTATCTTTCACCGGGCCACCAGCATCTGCAAGTGGGCCCCCAAGTTCCAAGACACCCTGCTCCCAGGAGGCAGGAGCCTGCTGCTGCTGCTCATTGAAAATTATGGTAGAAGGCCTTACCACCTTAGTCAAAACACTAGTGAAAACGGAATTTGTCTTGTAAAGAGCATGATATTCCCACACAAAGTCAATATTCACATTCTATTAATAATGACTCGGTCACAAGATCTAGTACTCTCTAGCAAAGAACGCACTTCTCATGACTCCAAACCTCATCAACCAGTAACCTCTGCCTTTTTTGATCTGCTAGCATGCCCAAAGCGATCCTTCAGCTTGGAGAATAAATAGACCTAATATTACCATCCAAGATAAGCTTAAGAGGCTAGCAACACCCCATAACCCTGCAATTAGACATACTGTTCAGCTGCGACAAGCTCAACCCCTTATTCATGAAAATCGAGCCCAGCTGCCTCCTCTAGCTTTTACAGCCGATAGCAACTGCTGAAAACCAAAACATTTATATGACCAATATCCAGAGAATTAACATCAAGAATGGCCACGAGAGTGAGGAATCCCTAATTAATAAGGTGATGCACTGGATTCGCCACGTTAGAGGTTTTCGATCGGTGATCAGAGAAGATATTCTAAGAGCAGGATGTGCCCCTCTCCAACTAACCAGCTGTACAACATCAAGATTACTCTTAAGGGAACCGAGATTGAGGGAAACCTCCTTGCTCTAGAATTTCGTTTCTGCCCCCCTGATGGGTCGTCCATCCAATTCAGGTATCTTCCTACACACGAGCTGGGCAGAACATTAATCACGCAGTCAATGTCACAAATAGTAGGTACTTCTTCTCTTGAGGCCATTGACTGACCACAGGACTTTGCCACCCTGACCTTTTCCAATCCCCTAAACCACACTAAGCAAAGCTCCCAGTGCCTAGCCAGCACTTGTGGATTCTCCACCCCCATAGACAAAGAACTAGCCCTTGATTCTCCCATGCACCTAGCCCTGCAAACTTCAGTTCTTTTGCCAACCAATATTCACACTCCTACACAAAGTACTGCCACAGGCCCTACACTCAGCCAACAGCTGAAGATCGTGCCATGGAACGTGGCGGGTCTAAACAGCAAACAATCACTTCCCTATTGGAATGAATTTGTGGAGGATTTTGATATCTGCCTTTTTCCAGGAGACGTGAAGCTTGGTCCAACTACACAAAGCTGGTTAAACCTGTTTTCATACACCCGCAAGTTCTGTCAGGAGAGGGCGCCCATCAGGCGGCTTGATTGTTTGGATAAGTATTGCACTAGACTGCCGAAATACTCTCCAAATCAGTTCAAGCCAAGACATCCTATGGCTAAGTATCAGGGGACCCAGGGGTGGACCCCTAATTGAACTCTTTATTGTTTATGCAAGAGGGACAAAAGGAGGTAGACACTTGACTACCTTTTCTGCCTTAGACGACTATTTAGATAAATGCTTACCCCACGCAAGAGTAATAGTCGCAGGAGATTTTAATTGCACCTATGAACCCCTGGCCATAGAGAAATTATTAATGGGAATAGAAGACCAAGACAGCAGATGGGCAGTTTCTCAACTTGACTTCCCTTTAGTTAAAAGATGGACACAACAGGTACTCCAACTGAATTTCATCACTATGGAGCACGGACTTAGGGCAATCAATGGTTGGTTACCATCTGACAAGCAAGGCGCCAACACTTATAATAAAGTCAGCTGCCCATCTAGGATAAATTATATCCTCCTCGATGTTAAATTGTGGGGTTCACTTGATTGATATGGTACTGGTCTCGATCACAGATAGTGACCACAACCCCCTGTGCTTAACTCTGAAACCCTTTTGAGAGGCCAACTTATCGCCAGCCAAACCCCTGACAGTCACCAGAGATATAGTTCCATCAAACTGTAAAAAAAAATGAAATGGAAGAGGGTAGCTTTGAGTAAGGCAAAGATTGCTGGCATAAAACATGAATTAACTGAAGGCATGGTCAAGCTCGAAGATGCTGCACATAGTGCAACAAGATTAACAGATGTGCCTAGGGCCCATATGCACACCGTTACCCAAAACAATGCACACTTTCAGGTCCCAATTCAGAAAAAAAGCCTAGCAATTCCACCAAGGACCCATGCTCTTGGTACAACAAAGAATGCCGTGAAAAAAAGATTGTTTCTGGCAAAAACTATTAAAGAAAAGAACCAATTGCACATAAAATCTGCCAGAAATTCCTATAAAGCAGCCCAGCGAGAGGCAAGGGCAAATTGGGATGAATCACGCTGGGAGCAACTGAGAGATGCATTCACATCTAAGGATAATACCTTGTTTTGGAAACTGGTCACTTGGGGAAATAGGACAGGTGCACGTTCACCCCCGAATCATATTACCAGTCAGACTTGGCATGACCACTTCAAAGGGGTCCATTCAGCAGTAGCGGCTAGGATGGAAGAGGAGCTAGCCGGGCTAAATGGGCACTTGACAGAGAAAGAGCACTTTACCATTCTGGAGGTAGAAGCTGCAATAAAGAAAATTTTCCCATCAAAAGCGGCAGGAGCTGATGGCCTTCCAGGTGACCTATTCTTGGCTGACCACAGTAACTGAGCACGCTATATCTTATTGTTAGCAAATACTATAGCCGATGGAGCACCAGTCCCGATGTCATGGAAGACTGCTGAAGAAGGCCCAATACACAAAAAGGGAGCTAGGAACAACCCCACCAACTATAGACCAATCAGTTTGATTGATGCTATGCAGAAGGTCTTTGGCCGGATGCTTCTGCACAGAATACAGTCTTGGTCTGAAGATGAAGATATCCTTTCCCAGTTCCAGGCCGGATTTAGATCAAAGACTGGGACAATGGATCAAGTGTTCAGATTCCTCCTCATTTACTAGAAGGCTGTGGTGCCAGGCAAGGGCAATCTCTACCTTGCATTCATCGACTTGAAGACTGCCTTTGCCTGGTTCCTAGACCCAGGTTGTGGACGATGCTCAGCGAAATGGGCATCCCCCTCTTTTGTTCTTAAACTACTGATGCGACTCCACGAGGGGAATTTAGCCCAGGTCAGGGGGGGAGAACAAGGTCAATTAACATAGCGTATCCCCGTTAATAGAGGAGTCCGACAGGGCTGTGTTTTGGCCCGAACCATGTTCTCCAGGAGGAGCCAGCAGATTCACTCACCCTGGGGGGCAATATGACACCAACCTTGTTGTTTGCGTACGACACCCTCTGATATCTAAGACCTCAGCAGGGCTACAGCGTCTTGTCAATAGATTTCAACACTTCCGCGACAACTGGGGATTGGTCATAAATGGTGCCAAAACCAAATTCATAGCCTTTAATTGCCACAGGTCATGTAGGAACGGCACCTTGCTAGGTGGGGTTCCCCCCCTGAAAAGGTTGACACCTTTGACTATCTATGTGTCAGACTCTCAGACAAAATGTCTTGGAGACCCCACCTAGCAAAGATGCTGATGGGGCACAAACGAGTGGCTGGAGAATAGGGAAAGAACACCGCCTTTCACACACTAGGTCTGTAGCCCCAGCCCTTCAAATACATGATACAAAAGCAGTTAGTGCTGCCCTTTACGGAGCAGAAGTCTGGGGATTTGACAAACTAGATGAGCTCTGCAGGTCAGAACACAAATTGCTAGGAGACCTGGTTATGGCACCCAAATATATCCCCTAACCCCCCTGCTGCTGGACATGGGTAGATGGTTAATAGGCGATGTAGCTAGGCTACACCCCTTACTTTTTTTGGACTCGCATTAGGCAGACCCCAGAGCTCTCTTCCTATACCAAAGCCCTTACCGAGATTATCCACGTAGATACCGGCAGGAAACAGGCTGGATTCACAACATCAAAAGAACGCTGTCAGCCATAGGACTTCGTGGCGGCTGGGCCAGACAGGAACCCCTGAGGAGAGAGGAACTTAAATTCCTATACTGGTAATGGGTGGCTCAATGGGAGATATGCAAACCCAATGGGGGCAAATTGAAAACAGAATTCTACTCTCATAAACAAATTAGACAATATGAGCCCTTCCTTGATTTAATCAAGGTACCAAGAGATAGAATACTGTATATGCACTTTAGGTATGGATCCCTCCCTGTTTGCGAAGTGACAGCAAAATGGTGCCCGAGCAATGAGAAAAATTGCCCAAGTTGCAAGGCCCCGATAGAAAGCATTGCCCATTTAATGTTTGCTTGCCCGGCGTATAAAACATCACTGGCCAAATGGCTGAAACCTCTTTGTCAGCAACTGGGCACAGGGGACCACTACACAGCACTGCACATCCTCAGGTCCGGCCCCAGGCCTTTCTTTGCATGCTGCGTAGCAAAATTTTTGGGACAAGCCTGGCTCATTAGGTGGAAAGACCTCTCAAGATAGACATAGTTTTTATTGTATATAGGTCAGCGTGGATTTTAAGGCTACAACATTATTGTTGCTAGAACTACCATGCACAAGCACTTTATTCTTTAAATCCCTGCTGTCATGTTTAGGCAAATCGAATGCCTTCTTAGTATTGTATCAACGCTTATTTACAAAGGTGAAGCACTGATTATTTTTATACTGGTTTTTAAGGTAATTATGTATTTACTTATCATTGCTATTCCGTTTCTTGTTTTTCCCTTTTTTATTAATTTTAATACAATATATGCGTTATAGTATAAAGGGCTCAATTGATCACTTGGCTGTACCAATAATCATGTTAATCGAATACGCTGTATATCTGTATTCTCCTTTTTAAATAATAGCAATGTATTTTTATTTGTAGCTTTTATGACATTTCTGTTGAAATAAAGCTTAAATTGAATTAAATTGGATTAAACATTATTGAACAGGAACTTTAATTGTGAGTAATTCAATGATTGCTACTATATAAAGAATTATTTTTTCAATTGTGTTCAAATTCGACCACTTTCTTCTGTGCCCATATAGGGGAGCGAAGCTGAAGGCCAATTGCATGTCTTTATAAGATCATGGAACTCTGAGGTAATTTGTAACATCCTTTTAATGTAGGGCAGAGAGTATTTTAGTTCTTGTAATAAATACATCACCCTTTCCCCAAACAGCTTAAATCTTTGGTGTCTTGTTCTATCATGTTCATAGCAGCTATGGAGAAACAAAAGCAGAACCTGTGCTGCAAAATTAAGCAATTCATAGTTTTTGCTAAAAGATATTTGGATTAATTTCATTTGAATCCCAGTTTCAAAACGCTGTGTTGAAACATTTAGGTATTGTATTTCTTTTAATGACCTACAGTATTGAAAATTAACACATTACTGTTGCACTTGGCCCTTTTTGCAGGGTAATCCCAGAACGTTTTGCCTTCCTACTGTATTTTTTTCTGACTTGTTGGTGGTGGTTTTATGACTCTGGGCACCTCATCACTGCTGATCAATGCTAAAGTGCATGTGCTATCTCTGGTAAACTAGGTAGGTTTGGTCTACACCTGTTTGGCATATTTATTTTGCTTGTAAATCTCTTGTACAGTGGTATCCCATATACCCAGGGCCTGGAAATTAAATGTTACTAGTGTGCTTGCAGCGCTGCTTGCACCTCCCACTGAAGTAGCCTTTCAAACCTGTCTCAGGCCTCTGCCTCTGCAGGGCCTGCGTGCGCAGTTTACTGCCGCAGTGACGTGGCATGTAAAGTGTGATACCCTCTAGAAAAGGGTATTTTACGTGACCAGGGAAATTCCTAGGCGCTCAGCTAAAGTGGACGCAGTGGTTTGAAAAGAAAAAAATTCGCAATATGGTGCAACTAAGTGAGGGGATAAGCCATATAACCCCCAATTGAGTTTGGGAAACAACCCTCACAATACAAAATTCGAGCATAGACCTAGGCACACATAAATTAGTTGTAACAGTGTTTTAGTGTAAACACATATAGTACAATACACAAGCCAAAAAATATGGAAATTGTCTTTTGAAGAGTTTGAAAATGTTCAGTCTTTAATTGTCAAGCAAACGTGTTTTGTCGCATGTGGAACAATCTTTCGGCACCTTCCTCAGGGCTGTGTCCGAAGATATTAAATCTATGGGTTGCCGCTCAGCCGGTGATAATTCCGACCCGGCCGGGCCCGAGACAAAATAGCCAGCTTCAATGGGTTAACAAAAAGGAATCGGAAGAACTGTATCGAAATAATGTAATGTATCGCTCGTATGCACCCCGGATTCTGAAAAGAACCCGAATGGTATCATAAGGGGTGAACCTGAAATTGCTTGAGTACAGCCGAAGCAGTATGAGGCAGTTGGTCTCGATGGGTGCTGTGGGAGAGAACAGAAACGAGGAACAGGTAACTCCTCGTACGTCGTTTACCTCAAAGTGTGTGTTCCTGGATACCTTGCCCACGGGTCACTGTGTTCCTGGTTGTGGAGTTATCTGTTCCTCGTTTCTGTTATCTCCCACGGCGCCCATCGACACCAACTGCCTTATACTGCTTTGGCTATTCTCAAACTACTAAACTACGGAATACGGCCAAACACAGGTAAGCAAACAAATAAATAAATAAAACGAATTTCGTTGCACGCACTGCATCGCCAAATTCGATGCAGTGCGTGCAGCGAAATTCGTTTTATTTATTTATATGTTTACTTGTCTGAATTTGGCCGTATTCCGTAGTTCACTACCCCCCAGGTTGCCCCTCCCCGTCCCACGTCACCACCCGGCCGCACTCCCACCAACGACCGCTACTGGGTAGAAGGTAGGCCATGTGCCTTAACTGTGGTGAGCACTTCATGATTCCTTTATTTGTCTTCAGGGTGGAGACAGGTTGAGCGTTTAATTTTCGGTGCTCAGACCATACTGTTTGAGCGCTGTAAATTCTGCCACCCACAGAGTGGGCTCTCCCTGCCCTGAAGCAAGAAAAGGGTGCTTCGGGTAGCTGTGCAGCGCATGGGCTGCATTTCCTCAGTGCGGTGGGGAAGCCACGGCAGGGGTGAGCTACAGCGGCAGAAGTGCTCTCCCTCTCTTGTCCCGCCATCGTTACTGGTTTTGGCGTAGCCGGGGCTATGCTACATGGCCCAGGCTGCCCAACTGCGCAAGGAGAGCAAGGATACCTGGCCTGGGAAGTCCTCTGGCTTGCTTCACAACACCCATGTCACAGCGGGGCAGGGCCAACAAGAGCAGACCCAATAGAGACTTCGCTCCATGTTCTGCCGATGCTACCCCCCACCCCTTCACGAAACACAGCAGCTGCACCGCTTGGTAGCGGGCAGCTGGAGGTCAGCGAGCCCTGGTCCAAGGGAAACTTTTGTTCCATGCCTTTCCAACCCAGAAGGGGGCCCGACCAGAGTGCTACAAGGGAGCCACCGGCATTTTCATCCTCAGCAGCTGCTCCGCGGGATAGCGGGCAACTGCCTTTGCTGGGGATTGATTACATGTGGGACAGGGGCAGTGAGGTCTCCCTGCAACACTGCGTGCCCCCCACCCCACCGTGTGGTACACATACCTTGGGAATACATGTGTGGGGATACTGCAGGGTGGAACCTCGACAGAGGCCCCTGCTTCAGGGAGTAGGGAAACTGCCAGGAATGACCAGGTACCATACAATAGGAGCACAGGTGCCGCTTATTGTGCGGTTTAGGGTACATCCTGTTGCACCTCAGGCCCTGATATTGCAATATATGTCAGGTTATTGCTTATTATGTCAGGAAGGGGCCTATAAAATTAGTGATAAAGGTGTTTATGCTATTTTGTAACATGTGCCCTCAATGAGCACTGCTTCAGCGCATTACATGTGTTATGACAATGGCCCTATTTGCCAAGTGATTTATGTAATTCTGTGTGATGTCATGACAAGTCCCTAATGGCACAATTATTTATGTGATTATGGTCTAATGTGTTTTATGTGCAATACAAAGGATATTTTCATATAACCTTGTGTGGAGTCTCTCTTGTGGTGTGCCTAGTGTGTCACTGGTGTGCGAGTGTTTTGAGCAAACACTTTACACATTGCCTCTGGGTAGGCCTGACTGCTCTGCCAAGTTACCAAGGGGGTGACCAGAGGTTATCTTCAGTGTGTAACTTTCCTGACTAGATTGGTGGGTTCTGCCTGACTTAGGTACATACCGAAGCAAACCAGAAACCCCGTTTCTGATAATTACCAATCATTTCTCTTTTCTGCTGAATGCTATTCATTTTAGAACAAAATATCAGATGAAGGAAAACCCATTTCCCATTCTCTGTCTTTGAACTGCTGATGTAATTGTAACTTGCCTTTCCCTTTAGCTGCTTGCTCTGGCAGCAGGGATTGTGATGTAAGCACTTACTACAGTCAATCGGCTATGTCATATATTTCTTAGGAGACTAGAGGCCTAACAAGTCGCTTATAATTAGGAAATTAGAGAAGCGATCTTATACAGGGATTGCATAAGTCCATGTATTACATGAAGCCTTGTCTTCTTTCTACACATGATGTGTTATAAAAAAAGGCAAATAGAATTATGGAAGATAACAATACAGCAATATTAAAAATTCGACGTTACCTCCATTTAATTTTCATTCAATTTACGTTATGCAAAATTGGCCGTGATAATCTTTTGAAAACAACGACTCTAATTATTAGGACTCTAAAAGCTTTGAAGTGGGTTTTTTTTACCCCTTAGTTTGAATGATGGGAGCAAAATTATTGCAGATGGAGTAAAAATATGAATCACTTTGATGAGTTAATTGTGTTTAGCTATAACTTATGGTATCTTTGTTTTAGTAGATCAAGTGGAAAAAAAATGTAATTTCAAAGTGAAGACCCTGTAGAAATAGATCAGCAAAAACAGCAGAGCGCCATCTAGTGGCAAGCCACAGGTTACATCAGTGACTGGGATAATAAAAGTGCCGTAAGGATGACAGCTAGGTCAAACTTATGTTTGTTACTTTGTTTTTTTTTCTGTGGGGCAAATTCGTCTAATCATATGGATCAAATAAGTCTAGTGGTAGGGTACATATAGTAAAACACTATGGTAAGGTTATCACTCAGTTGAACCCACGCTATCACAGCCACTGTAACCCAGTACAGATTTCCCCTCAAGCAAAATATACTAACTATAACCAGAGCCATTGGAATTATGCGGCTGGAGAGGGTCAAGTAATGTGTTAGGGTTGGCTACGTTATGCGGCAAGAAAAGACAAATTATGTGGCCTCATGCAGCACATTTTGTCTAAGTGTTACTTCATTATTTTTCAGTTTTACACATTACCCTTTCTGAACAAAGATGGCTCCTCATTAGTACCACCAGTGGCGTCACTAGGGAGGTGCGGGGGTGCAGACTGCACCGGGTGTCACCCCATCTGGGGTGACATCAATCTAGTTAGGTACGCTGACTGGCCACTAGTGCTGCTTTAATGCAAGCGCTGCTCACGCCACCACGGCACCCGCACCTGCTTACAATACAAAAAATGAAAATACTGCTACTACTGCAGTCAGTGCAGTGAATGTGTGCACTCACTGCAGCAGCAAGTGGCCACGCACACATGCACCAGATGCATGATTCTGGTCACTGGTGCGATGCGGATGCCCGGCGTACCCAGCAGTTTGTGCGTCCCAGTGCCGTCAATCTTTAGCGCTATCAATGACGGCCCTGGGATAGCTGTGCTCTCCTGCTGAGCCTCTGACGCGTCATGGCGGTGACGCGCAGTGGCGTCACTAGGATTGGTGTCACCCGGTGCGGGTTACTCATGGTGTCACCCACTCACGACTTACCGCATGGACCTCCTTCCCTCCGAGTCCGCCAGTGGACACCGATGGCAAATATGTATATGTTCATACAGTTTCTCTTTACTGCGGCATGTGCTGAAATCACAGAACCATATTTTCATCTTGTGATTGACTGTCTCTTTCACTTTAAAGTCTGGTTCCTCTCTTCTCTTTGTTTTCACTTGAAAGGCGCAGCATGAATGCTCTATTTTCTATCTGGTAACCCCATAACGCCGATTATACCTCCAACAGACCAGAAACCCAAAAGAGAAATGGCACAGCCAGTGTACCCAGAGAAGCAGGGCCCCAACCGAGGGAATGACCAAAATAACAAATCACAAATCAGCAGAAACACAAATCCACAGCCAATAGCACAGGGACATAAAAGCTGCCACGGCCAGGATGGACAATAAGGCAGCTGGATGAAGACCGGCCAGCAAAGCAGGCATATTTCAGTCAAAGCAGTTCACTTCATTGTCTACGTATGAAGTGAACTAACTGTGAAGTGAACCACCTGCAAGTGAAGTGAGGAGTTCAAGGAAAGGCCTGGCCTGCTCCCTGCCTTGAGCAATGAATCATGCAGCCGTCCGCACAATGCACCGCCCTGGTCAGGACTAGCCTAGGAGGCTGGAAGGGCATGGCCGGACAGGGTCTTCTATTTATTTATGCGTTTTTATATAGCGCAAACTTTACCCAAAGGCGTCAGAGCGCTTCACAATAAGAACAGTAATGAAACATTAGGAGAAAATTACAAGTGAACAAATTACAAAAGCAAATGTTAAGTTACAAGAGGCAAAAGTGACAATTGTGAGCAAACAAAATACATGAGGTTGCAAACGGTGCATTACAGGAGAAAAAAGTGACATTACTTACTTATTGAAAACTGCCCTCACGCGCAAATTGTGGCATGCTTCATCATAGGGCGTGCTATGACACCCCTGCACAGACCAACACCTGAGTTGGACCAATAGGGAGGGGGAGGATAATACAAACATAAAATAATAGGGAACTGAAAAATAATAGTGCAGAAATGAAAGTATAAAACGGGCTCAGGAATGTCCACTTTCACTTTTATTCTATCGATGAAGACCAATAGACAGGTTTATGTAGACAAGCGCCATTAGAATGCGAAACAAGTTCACCAGACATTGGGCAATAATATGGCAATAATATGGGCAGGTGGGGTTAAAACGATCATATTCCTTCTCCTATCCAACTATTGTGTGACTACAGGGAGGCACCCTCTCTCCAATTCCTTTTTGGGCAGCAACAACAGTAAAACTCGGTAAGATTCAACATCCGGGTGTTTCACCATACTAATGACAGATCCCATTTGGCACTGGTACTTGTTTATTTGTGGTCTCTTCACATTTCGAATAATAAGAATAATATTAAGGGATTATAGCACAAGGGAACATTGACGGTCACGTGTTTATAGTTAATATTCAAGGACAGTGATGTGTTTTTTCAATATTGTAACACAGTAGAAGCTCACTAATGCTACTGCAAATAATCACTGTGACACCCTCTCAATCCTCAAATCTGAGATCCTGTTTGGATCTAAATCAAACATTTTTTATGAATGTTGCATGAAAAAAATACACATTTGTCATAAAATGTCTGTAATAGACTCTCACACATTACCCAGATTAGAAAAAATGTGAGGAAAATGTTATTTGCATCAATCTGTTTAAGAATTATTCAAGGTCATCAGAACAAGACTCTGTAGAACAGAGCTGGCTCTGGTGGGGTGGGGGTCCCTCCACTCTTCAGAACTGATAATCATTTGTTCACTTATCAGTTTCGAAGATGGTTTCCTGTTTTCACCGGGGGGAGGAATATACATTGAAGTCCACCACGTGTGCTTTCAGAATCACTAATATAAGGTGAGTGATTTTGAAAGCACACATGGTGCTTTTAGGAAGTCTGCCTTTTGTTATTAGAGCGTGGCTGCCGGGAGACTGTGTGCATTTTTTAAAGTTTACATGTTAATTGCAGCGCCCTTCATTCTTATACAGGGCGCTGCAATTAACATGTATTTTAAAAACAATGCACACAATATGCCCGTAGTCACGCTCTAGTAACAAAAGGCATGCAGCAAGCCTAAAAGTACCACGTGTGCTTTCACAATCATCATTATATGTTAGTGATTGTTAAAGCACATGTGCGGCAGATTTCTTGCCTGTTTGAAAGTTTTCATGTTAAATGCAGCCTCGTGTATTAGCATGTCAGGCGCTGCAATTAACATGAAAAGTTTCAAAAAGACACCCAATCTGCCCGTACGCGCACCTTACAGGGAATGTCAGTGAAAATAGACACTACCAGTAAAGATACACTTCAGCTCTCATTTTAGCCCTTATTTTACTCTACATGGTAAGTGATCTTTTTAACAGAAACCTGGGCCAACAATGCCTCTGAACCAGATTGGAACGTTGCTATACCCACTGGCCAGCAGGTAACCTGTGCAAAACGGGTCAGGAAAAAAGGGGGGGCATTGCTATAATACACAGGTTCATAGTGAGGACAGAGCTGGTGACTGTAGTGGAAGCGGAGGCAATGACCTTTAGTAACAAGCATTTGCAATGCAATAGGTCTCGCATTAGGAAAGTTTGAGCTATTGGTCTTGTAAATGACAATTTTTTTATTTATGTGTTGGTTTTGAAAATAGCTAAATTAATAGCTTTGTCATTTACAATGCCAATAGTTATAACTTTCGCAAATGTGACACCTATAGCATTTGTAATGCAACAGGTTTTGTATTTACGTGACTTAGATGTATTGATATTACAAATAACAATGGTATTGTTCACAAAAGATGTTCGACATCAGAATATTAAAGCAGCCTGCACTTAAGACCTAATAAAATGGCAGCATCCGCATAAACAACAGTGTCTACTCTTCTCTTACTTTTCTGCAACTGCCAGCACCTCATGCTAATAAGCAGTGACCGCACGACCCTCAGAGCATATTTACAAACTGGAGGCACTTCACCCAACACCTTCCATATTGCACCTCACTGTGCAGCACTCTAGCAATTACTTAAAGGTGCCTCAGAAGCAGATATGAATAGGACTGCTCTGTGGCTTTGTCAATGGTGAGAAGCTCAATAATTCTACAATAGATATATGTATGACCACAATGTGTTTTTTGATCTCAACTGTACACCTTCTCCAGTCAGTATTGTGGCCGTCGAAAAGCTGCTTCAGAGTTCTCTTGGAACGCCATGATAGGTATGAGTAAGGCATTAAGTACTGGGTTTTACTTTGTATTTTGGTCCCTGTAGTTTTGCATTCCCTTTTAAAATGTAGATATCACAATGCGAAGTTTGAACAAGAACTGGATAAGCTAGTCAAGCTTGACATATGGTAACTTGAGGGTGTCCCAACCAGTGCATGAAATGGAAAAACAGAAGTGCAGGTACTCTATACCCGAGTACCTGCTTGTTTCTGAGAAGTGCTGGTAATCTCCAATCAAAAGTATAGCATTTCTCGTTGGAAGTGCAGGTACTCTCCCTCTCAAAATATAAAAGTGCAGGTACTCCGTACCGGACAGTACCGGTCAACTTAAAGCATTGGTCCCAACTTTTGTCATATTGCTTCTCCTCATGAATATAATGACAACTTTAGTTCTCCGATTGCCACCAGTTCCCCTACTCAGAGTGCTATCGATCCCTTTAGACACATATTGTTGCCCCTTCATATAAAGTGCCAAGTCCAGTTCCCCTACTCAGACTGCTATTGATCCCTTTAGACACGTATTGTTGCCCCTTCATGTCAAGTGCCAAGTCCACATACAAGCTTACAGTATACGTCCCCATTTTCCCCAGTCGTGATCAGCCCCACGTGGACTGGGACAGAGTCCTCTTCCACCCAGTAGCACCACTTCAACCCATGACTGGAATGTGCTGGACATTCTCACCAGCTGGAACAGGTTGGTGCCTCCTCTCTCTTGCAGAAGTTTCTTGCCCTTCTTGTGTTTACTCCGTACAGGGACATCCGCTTCTTCCTCCTCATCCTCTTGCTCAGCTTGCCCCGGCGGCAGGTCCCCAGAACAGAGTGGCTCCTAAACCCGCACTTCACCCTTCAGCCGCCTCAGGGCCCGGCTAGACATGTTACCCTATTCCTTCGAACCCGTGCCTGTTAGGTACCGCAACTAAATGCGCACATCCATGGTCAGGCAGCGCCAGCGACATAGCATACTTCATACTTCATGCGCGCGCCGCACTACACGGAAGTGTGAAGAATGGAGCGTGTGCGCGCGTCCTAGCACGCATTCACTATCGCTTGGACGTAGATGCACAAAACCGGCAGGGAAAGTTAAGCAGTCACATGAAAGGTTAGTGATAACGAAGAGTGCTCGTCATTTCAATTGTGTGTCGCTACCTGCGACATGAGGAATTCCAGTTTCTGCATATTGTGTGTGTGTGTGTGTGTGCGCGCGCGCATGGCGGGGAGGGGGGGGGGTTCTCTATGTGTGTGTGCGTGCGTGCATTCACGGCGGCGGGTGGCAGGTGGGGGGTTCTGTGTGTGTGTATGTGTGTGTGTGTGTGTATGTGTGTGTGTGTGTGTGTGTGTATGTATGCGCGGCGGCGGGGGGGGGGTTCTGTATGTGTGTGCGTGCCTGTGTGTCTGCTTACAAGGAGCCATGGGAGACATGAAGCGCGCGCGACCTGATCCGTTTACGCGCGCCTGCACATCTCTTGTCGCCTGTCTCCCTTGGCTCCTGTAAGCAGAAATGATTGCAATAGAGTCTTGCAGCGACGATCGCTTTGCGATCGGTTCGCAGTGCGAGACCTAAAAAGAAAATGTAAAAATGGCCATTGTTGGTCACTGTTAGCAATGCCGGGCTGAGTAAAGAGGACTGTCTTTCTCTACACTGGATGGCCTCTTTAAATTTGGACACAATCTAACCACTGTCAATCACTCGGGGTAGCATTCCGACCCAATTCGACCTCGAGCGATTGACTGTGGTTAGACTTTTTGCAAGCATTTGTCCCATCCCCTTTTGTGTGATTGAGGTTACAACACATGTGGCAAAAGGTATGTCCAGAAGTTGGTCCCTGGCCTTCTGTACCATGGGGCCCAATCTATACCTCGAATAACAAGGCAGAAAAACTTTTCGGGGTAGCTTGTGTTCCCTTCTGAAAGAGGTCTTGTCTGGCAGTTCTGGGTGGACTGCTTCCATGAGGAGCAGGGTCAGCAGCCACAGCCGATTCATTGGAGCTGAGAAGCCACGCCCTCCCACATTTTGCCCCTCACGAACAGTGTCTGTAGGCTGAAAAAGGTCAGCCTGACAGACACTGTTCATTTTCAGGTCAGGCAGCGAGGAGTCAGACATGTGCTAAATGTGCAGGCTCCTGGCTGCCTGAGCAGAACTTTGCTGGGCTGAGGAAGTCACAGCTCCTTTGGGCATGACCTTCACAGCTCAGCAAAGTCACTGAGGCCCTCCCCTCAGTGACGAGGGGTAGCGTCACTGATTGCCTCGCACCTGAGCGCTTCAGTTTTATGCGCCCAGGGTCAATGTCAATCAGATACACTTTATCACAGAGTGGGTGGGGTCAGCAGTCTCACTGACCCCATCCCACTCTCTGATGACATTAGGATTGCTGCCTTCCCAGCCAAGGAGGGAAGACAGCAGTCCCAAGCCTCGTGGGACCTCCGAGGCAGAGCTGCTGGTAAGCGTGTGTTTTTTTTTGTTTAATTAAGGTTTGGTGCGTGCATGTATGACTGTTTGGTAATGAGTGTTGTGAATGGATGTGTCTGTGTGTGTGTGTGAATGCATGGCTGTGAGTGCATGTGTGTCCCTCCTAAACTTACCGTCGCCACTGAGGGTCAGTACTGAATTTCATAAGTCAGGCCTTTGCCTCAAGTGGCGCAGCAGGCAGAAAATGATGGGTTGGAATGCTACCCCGAGCGGATGCCAGATGTCAGACTACTTGCAAGCATTTCTCCATTCACTTTATGGTGTGATTAATTAAAACAAGGTATTGCACACTTGCGAATGATAAAACAAACTGTGCATTATCTACTTCATGTACATAGAAGCATTTTTCATAGTCAATATGACATCCGTTGGATCTAGCAAAATGTAATGACGTTCGTCAGATTCCACAACAATGGCATGTGTATTCAATGTCATCAGCGATGGTACACAAAAATGACTGCAGATGTAGTATACTAAAAAGCAGATTTACATGCAAACAGTAAGTATGCATCTAATAAAAGCTCATTTGATAGGATAGCCTCTAAACATGCCCGCACGTATTCCCTCCCCCAAAATCTCAATAAAAATGAATGATTGCGTAATTTAGACGCAACGAATGTGGTCAGTCTGGGCCTGGGTACTGGCACACACTGCACTAAGCAATAAACCGTTTTCGGGGGGGGGGGTTTATAAGTGCGAGCATGCGCGCACGAGATTTCAGTATCCACATCACGGAGGCAACATGTGAAGAATGGGATGAAATGTCATAAACATTCTTATTAAGTATTGTGCTGATAGAGCTGGGCGCAGCACAGCGTGGCAGTGCTGCTATGAATACAGAGAATCGGGCATTGGTGATAAAAACTCCCTCCTTCTCTCACCCACCCCTTCCCCCAACCTCTTCCTACAGAAAAATACAGCACCGGTAGGTGGTGCAGTTGTAAGACTTGAAATTAGCGGGAAATTAGCCGTTTTGTATTCATGTTGACCGTGTATGTACTGCATCACGCACGCTGAGGTATTGCGATACCTGAACAATGGGAGTCTTTATCGAACTCCAGGTGCTTTTTTTTTTTAAACTTCAGAAAGGTAAAGAGCGGATTCAACCAAAAGGACCAGGGGCGTAGCTAGAGCTTGTGGCGCCCGGGGCTATCCCTCAGATTGCCGCCCCTTGGGGGGGGTGAGGGGGGGTGCTGGGGAAAAAGGACGGCGAGCACTTGAAAGGTGGGTGTAAATTCTGGTATTCATATGACTTTCCTTCATCTTTATTGAGTGATTTTAATGTTTGCCCGTGAGAAAGTGTGACTCCTGGACGTTGAAATGTCACTCATAATCACAATGAAATTCCGAAAATGCCACATATAGCAATCTGAAACCTTGGCAGCTATGGTGTGGGCCACAGACTCAGCCACCCACCCCTCTGAACCTGCTGCTGCACTCCTTTTACCTCACTCGATCCAGGCAGGGTCTCTATGGCAGGCAGGGGTGATTCGGTTCGAGCTTTGATACCCTAATAACTTCTGCTGTACTGAGTTTGCAGTGCAGCAGCCAGACTCTCAGTCCAGAGAGCCAGCAAAACAACGCCAAAAGCTGCAAGCACCAGGCCAGAATTGACTCCTCACGAGAGCGTAGCGGTGAAGCGCATAACGGGTCACTGCTACGTTCTAATCACCAGGGCTGGCCAAAATGTCACTACAGGGCCGTCATAGCTGCCAAGGTTTCAGATTGCTATGTGTGACATTTTTTTACATTTCAGTGCAATTATGAGTGGCATTTCAATAATTTATGAGTGACAATTTCTCGCAAGCAAAACCAAGCAATGAAGTCCATGGGAACGTATAAATATTATAAATTATACTCTTTTGAGCGGTGAGAAACGCTAAAAAGATCTTGAAACTGCGGCAGAGCACCTGAAATTAAAGTTTCCTATTGATCACCAAATGTCTGCTTTTTATACCTAGGTTTTTTTTGTATTCTGGGGTTTGTATGCCCATGCATTATTATAGGAAAGGAGAAAACTATTAATTTCAGATTCCAAAGTATATAGGATTAAAAAAATCAGGATTCACTGTGTTACAATTTGCATGAAGCACACAACAGGAAGCAGCTACGGATAGGTCACATTATAGTACTTGGTGTCATGTGACACAGAGAGCCAGCTGCCCTTTGACACAAATGTCACCTGTGACCTGATAAGTAATGTAAACCCTTCTCCCCACCATAATAACAAAAAGATACAACCAGGCGTGGACTGGCCCAAAAGCAGCAGCAGATACTGCTCAGTGTGCACATTTACCCTCCTGCCAAAAACCAGGATTGCTGCCTTCACTATTGCTCTCTATTCTGCCGCAGATCACATGTAGTTCCTACTCTACCAGTCACTTACTTTCAGAGTTACCATCAGGCTCTGTTGGTATTTTATTGTCCTGGCTGTTACAAAAATTCCGAGAAGCCCTGAAAGTCGATATTTTTCCCCTCATAAGCACATATTTTAAACAGTAAAACCAAAAACACTTTGCAGTGTTCTGGAGCTGCGAAGTTAATAACTGTCTCATAAATAAAGTAAAGACAGAAAGTGAAGCCCCTATATACACTTTACAAAGACATTTTTTTTATAACTCGTTCATGCTTGAGCCTTAAATTGACATGGTCTGTGGTGCAGAGCAGAGTGCAGTAGCGCAATGCGGTCTTTTAAAGACATCTCGGGCAGACAATGAAGTAACAGACCCTGCTTTAGCCAGCCTTTGCCTAGTGGCCCCCTCTGGGTACTCCCTGGCAATCAATCCGATGCAGAGGAAATGTGCACTGCAGGCCACTCTGTCCAACGTGGGACCCGGCCAAAATAGGATGTGAGGCCCCAACAACATGGATCTTCTTCGTCAGCTGCTGAAGTAATTAAAATTAAATAGTCGAACAGTCTGCTGACTATCGGACTCGACAGCCGAGCATTGAAGCCTCAGGCTGAGGCGCAAAACATACATAGGTCACAACCAAAGTGCACACTATGTCAATCTTTATTTAAATAGTGTCTCGACACTAAATCAGTCACCCCTGAGAGCTGCGATCGTCCCGGTCGGCGCGCAGCCACCATCATGGTACAGTAGATGTCGCAGCTGAAAATGAAGTACTCGCACTAAGTCTAAAGCTGTAAACTCAGGGCAGGCAGGCGAAGATAACCCACATGATAAATAATACAAAAATGAAACCACATTTGACATTTTAGAAGAGTGAGGAAATCTCACTCTACTTACTTTGAGAGGTGAGCTTCAGCTGCTGCAAACTGGTACGGGCCCGGCCTCCTCATGAACACAACCACTCGAGCTGCATGAAAATTCAACAGCCGTGTGTGTTCTGGGATCTAGAAGTCACGGCGCCGTTCCTGTGCTTGAGGTTAGTGGGTCAAGTTTGCTGCTGCTAGTGCCGGCCGCTTTTGCTAAAATCGGGCAAGACCGCGGCTCCTGTCTTCTGTTAAGTGTGAGTCTCACGCTATTTACACTGTTGAAGCACCCGGCCAGGAGGTATATGCTGATTGTTAGGCTCAGCTCAGCTGTGGGACCCCGGGGGCGGCGGAGGGTTGTTCACCTAATCACTGCCTTCCGCTCACATTTCGAAAAAATATAATACCTGCGTGGTCTCGTTTTTTGGGCTGCAGTGAGAGTGGCGAAATGTGCGCCGGCGGGACTTTCGCACACAGGAAGCAGTGCAGATAAGGACGGCAGCAGGCACACAACCGAGCTAGCTTCTAGCAAGACATACAGACAACCGAATGCAGGGCCAGTCGAGTCTGTCACAGCCTGGCCACGCTGGCCTCAAAACAGCAATGTAATAATCTTTTTATTTACCCGGCCATTCTGAAATATTTCAAGCAATGTGTCCGTTCTCATTTACTCAGTCACACTGACATATTTCAAACAATGTGATCATTCTTCGCTGATTGCATGCTAGCTCATGATGAACAGCCGAGGACGGCAATGAAATCCGCTTCCCATTAAAGGTTGCACTTAAAACAAGGGTGATTAAATCAGAGCTGGATTCACCTGCTGCTCGAAATGCCTGAGACACGCAGCTGCGGAGGGAGCGTCCTACGCTGGCTGGAGCTTTCAGCGGGACGGCTCTGCTGCGGCGGGCTCTCTCCTTATTTCAGGTAACAAGCATTGGTGGCCGCACAAGCATTGGCGGCCACAAAATGAAATAAATACAAGCAGAAACAAGCGAAGGATAACGACGTGAGCATGCACCTCAGCTGTACGTGAGCATGCACCTCAGCTGTACGGGAGCAAGTCACGCTGTGCGCGTTTCCATGTGCCGTGAGCATGCTCATCGGACGTCTAGGGAGCTCGTCATCACCTTCTGCGTCGCCTGCTGTTGCCGAGCCTGAGCCGCTAACCCTGCACACCTGAGGAGGAAAGACCGGCCTCGAGAGCAGCGGGGGACTCCTGAGTCAGCCCGGTGAGTAGGGGGGGGGACGTGTAAATACTGTGTTTTTGGTGCATCAGGCTAGCGAGACAGGAGATGGGCACTTCGAGTGTGTGGTTGCGCGTGTGTGACTGTGTGTGTGTGCGCGCGTGAGCCCGTGGGTGGGGGGGGGGTGAGGGTGTGTGTATGCAGTGTGTGTGCCTGGGTGTGTGTATGCAGTGTGTGTGCCTGGGTGTGTGTATGCAGTGTGTGTACCTGCGTGTATGTATGCAGTGTGTGTGTGCCTGCGTGTGTGTATGCAGAGTGTGTGTGTGTGCGCGCAACTGAGAACTGAGAGAGGCATGGCTGACTGAGATCGGAGATGTGCACGGCTCCGGTGGCTGGGCGTGCGCGTTCACGCTAGGATATCGGCGCTCGTCCACCTGTGTAGGTCGCTTCAGAGGCAACTTGGCAGCAATAGGTCGAGAGCTCGACCTAATAAAAGGAATAAGACATTGCTTCTTCCGGGGCTCCTTATTTACATACCCCTGGGGCGTGACCCCCGTTCAGCCTGGCACTTCAGACTTTTCTAGAGTCATGCTTTGATACCCCAACGTTCACAATTTTAGGGGACTTTAACTTCCATTTAGAAGCCAATACCGATGCGGAAACTGATACGGTGATGAACAATCTTTCAGGATATGGGCTGAAACAGATAGTACTGGGGCCCACACACTCAGCTGGCGACACCTTAAATGGCATTTTTACGAATAACCAGGATTCAGCTCTGTCAAGTGTATTACCCATACCTTGGTCAGACCATCATGTAATACTTTTTAACATTCCAAACCCTAGCATCAGTAAAGATCAGAGGAACAGACCGCCTTTGGTCAAGTTCCGCCTTCGGAAAGATATCCAAAAAAACAACTGCCAGCCACGCTGGCAGTTAATCCTCCTAACACTAGGCTTGACCCTGAAATAACCAAACAGCCCAACAAAAAAAACGAGTAACACCACCATGGTACGGGGCTGAGCTCAGACAAATAAAAGCCAAATGCAGGCGCCTTGAACGGCTTTGGAGGGTGGATTATAGTGGGAAACACAAAGTAGTCTGTAACTTGGCCCTAGAGGAATATAAGGAAGCCATTAAACATGCCAAAGCGGCCTATTATACAACAAAATATTCGACGCTAAAAACTCCTCGCAGGAGCTTTTTAAAAGTTAAAGAATTACCGCCCAATATCTTGTCTCCTCTTACCATCTAAAATTGTAGAAAAGGTCATCAACTTAGAACTTATAAATTACCTGGATAACAGCTTACTTCTTGATTCCTCCCAACATGGCTTTAGAGCAAGACATTCCACCAAATCTGCCTTGATAATGGCAACAGATGAAATTCGCAAAGTGGTGGATGACCGGGGCAGAGCCGTCTTCATCTTGCTAGATCTATCGTCAGCATTTGACACCATGAATCACATGGTGCTGGTGCAGCAGCAGAAGACAGCAGGTATTAGAGGGATGGCTCTAGCACTCCTGCCATCCTTTTTGGCTTCTAGGGAACAACTGATCCACTGGGAAGGTTTGAAGTCTGCAAACCTGTGCCTTCCTTGCGGAGGCCCACAGGGGTCAGCTCTGTCGTCAATGCTTTTTAACATCTATGTTACCCCTCTTGCCAGATTAATCAAACGGCATGGATTTAGTCTGGTGTCATGTCATATGCTGACGACACCCAGATAGTGGTGTCGGTCTCGCAGAGGGTAGACATTGCAATGGCCCAGTTCCGTAGCTGTCTTACTGCAGTCATGGCCTGGGTGAAAGCAAACATCCTTAAACTTAATACTGATAAGACCAAGGTTATTCAGTTTGGGAAGGGCCCCTCAATCTGGAATCAGCTTTGGTGACCTGCGGAGGCTGGACGCTGTCCAACTGTGATGAAGGCTAAGAATCTAGGCTTCACATTTGACAGCGAATTAAAGCTCGGGAAGCAAATAAACCAAGTAACCTCTGCTTGCTTTTTCACCTAGAAAGTTCTGCACAAAATCCTGACGTTCACTCCATTCACTCTAAGGAAAACGGTAATTGGAGCCCTGGTACTTTCTCGAATTGACTGTGGGAACTCGCTATACCTAGGTATAGACAAAGGTCAAATTGCAAAATTTACACTCCCTACAGAATGTGATGCCCGTGTGCTGCTTGCTTTTCCCAAATACCATCCCACTTCTACCAGCATCAGACAGCTCGATTGGCTAACCATCCCTGAAACAGTAATATTCAAAGCTCCCTGACTAGTACACAAGGCGCTATACGGAGGTGGTGCTTTTGACATCCGAAAGCTATTCTCCTGGCACAATCCTCTGCGAAGCCTGAGATCCGCCAACACAGGGCTGGTACTCGTGCCAAGCATAAAATAGGCTAGATGGGGTCTTAATAGCTTTTCTCATCTAGCCGCAAAGCTGTGGAACTCCCTCCCCCCACGGCTGAGACTGAAATCCAACAGGACTATCTTCGTGAAAAAGGTTAAGACCTGGCTGTTTCTTAAGCGTTCTTGAATAAGTAAACATCCGGAGTAGTATGAACCTATCTTTGCGCCAAGATGCCTCGGCAATCGAGCGCTTTATAAATACATCAGTCATTCAATCAGTCAGAGTACACTCAATGGAAACTTGTTTTCTTGTACGTTAAACCATGCCCACTATTGAGGAAACATGCTAAAATGTACTGAAGTGTTAACTGCCCATGCAATGTGCACATACTCTGCGATCTTCTCCTGCAAACTATCTTTCTCTAGAATTGAAACTTTGGTTGACAAGGGCTCTAAAGCCTAGGGAGAAAAAACAATGCGGCCAAGATTAAACACTTGTATGTTGAGGAATCTGAGATCAGGGCCAGATTTTCCCTACGATCAATGGATTCTATGAACCTAAGACCTTCCAGAAAAGTATACTACAGATTTAATTTTGAAATTAATACTGTAGGCCAAATATTATGGCTGGTCATCAAAAGACATCTGGTCTAACATATGCATAATCTCCTTTTCAGTGTTTGCATTGTTAACCTCTTATGCTATGCTCCCTCATATTGCTATGATCACAAAGGCAGCCTAATGCGCTAGTTATTTTACTGTATAGGAGTCAGGCATTACTGTATGCTTCCTACCCCCTGAGCTGATCATCTGGCCTTGCTGGAGCTGTGGCCTAGTGGTAGAATAGAGGAGGACTAATTGTTCACCTGATTCTAGTGCCTATCAAAATTAAGTAATATAAGACTATCTCATATTCAAATAATGTTCTTTCTTTCCACACCATTTTTTTGTCCTTGGAGCACATGCTATCTCAAAAACATCCTTCCACTGTGTTCCTAATAACCTGTATGAAAAATTGACCTTGACTTCTAACTCAAACTCTTCACACACACACAAAGCACTGCACAACATTGGACCAGCATACCTAAACAGCCGAATACACTTTCACCAGCCTACCAGGCACCTACGTTCAGCAACACTCTCACTCACTCACACCCTCCACATTCACAAAATCATTACAGGAGGTCTCTCTTTTTCTTACATCACATCTAAAACCTAGAAGGACGTTCCACAACACATCAGATCCTACTCCTCGCTTTTTGAATTCAGGAAGAAGATTGCAGGGCTTACGCCTACTCACCTGCTCATGCACCTGGATACCCACATAGGTGATTAGTGCACTATACAAATCCACATGAGATAACATAACATCCCACCATCCATTTACATAAACACACATAGCCCCCATTAATAATAATCTCACATAACTCCTATTAATTTATTCTACCACAAAGAAACTGGAGAAAATGCATAGAATGATTTCTTTGAGAGCACAAGACTAATTTCAATAAGCAACAACAACCAATAGCTATTGGAGTAACCACTAAACTTTGGTTTGGAGAAGCGTGCTGCTCGGCGTAAAGGGCTATAAAAGTCTCATGGGTGTAGTAGGCTAAACATACATGTAATTGCAAAATAACACAATACAACGGAAGGGATTTGGAAGGTAAATGTGTGACTTCTTCCTGTGACAAAAGAGGAGGACCCATATGTATGTTTAGCAGGACATCAGCATTATCCTACCATGCGTCCTGCCACAAGGGAGAAGTGGCTTCCTCTAATTACAAAGTACCTACTAAACTACTCCCTTCCACCATATAACTCCTGTCCTTAGCCCGCTAGAATTCAAGCTTTCAACACAAAAAAAGAAATATACTGCAACATCTGAAATCTATATACACAAAGTCTAAAGAATATTGATTTAGGCTACATACCTAGAAACAGCCTTTTTTCCTACATACAACTTGCTGCTGACCACAGTACATGATTTGTCTCCCACACTGCTACAAAGGCTACTGTCCTTAAGGGCATCATCATGAGTGAGTCGTAAGTACAGAAAATGCTCAGAATACCCGCTCAAATGTATAGCTTTCACAAGTAATAAATCAGAGTTAGCATACCCTCCTTGCTTAATCAAACATGATCCAAAATCCTTTTAGCATTCCAAATCAGAAATAATCGTTGCAGATGCAGCCTTAGCCTTCCATCTTGACTCATAAAAATAACCTCATCTTCTTTTCTTGCACCATACTTACTTCGACTGCTGCATTATGCTGATATATTTTTATAATTTATCTTGTTACCATAACCAAGTGGATGCTTCTTGAATACCAGGAAAGAACTGATATGGATGAACTCACCAGCTTGAGCGAAAATAACAGATAGGTTGTAACCCAGGCATCCCCCACAACTTACCTAAACATGCTAGATCTTAGGCATGAAGCAGAACATACTAGAGAAGAACAAGAGTACATTTATATTTCTAGTGGGAGGCTGGTACTCTTTTCAAGAACTCCAGACTGATTAAAAATAGCCCTAACCATTAACGATCGCTCTTCATGTGCCCACTATGGTAATGGAAAATGTTGACTTATTTTCCGACACCCTTATTGACCTCATACTGTATCCTCAAATAAAAAATGTATGCTGTCCTGATACCCTCTCCATCACTCCTCACATAAAAACAGTGAATGCCACTGTAACTCATATTGTTTATGGTAAAATGAACTGCAAGTAATAAAAGCAACTCTATGACAAAAAAGTAACCCTCTGAGCTATGCATTTAAAATACAGTTCTGTGATCTGCATGGTACACTGTCTTTGCAGCAGGCCTATCATCCTCTGTGCTACTTTAGTTAGATGAGTCAAAACTGTCAATAGACAAAACTCGATCTCTCTCCAGAAGGAAGATTAATCACCAGAGATATCAATCTTGACTCTTCTATTGGTGCCTGAAAACTGCTGGATACACAAGGAACTCTGCAGCGAGATGAGAAGTGGTTGATTATGCTGGCCATGACCGCTATGTTGCTGTGGGCAAATGCTGCAACACTGCTGCCAAGTCGGTCCTCAGTAACAAAACAAGCCTTTCCAGCCTCACGAGCAAACGTCTGATGCCTGGTACGACCAGTCCTTCCTGGCTCATGTGCCAGATTTGGGCTCCTAAAATTCAGTAGTCCTCACAGGATTGTTAGCTTTGTGGGCCAGCTTGTGCAGGAGCTCAGCCTTTGGCTGTCAGTTGCCATCTTCGACTTGGCTTTGCCCCATCTGAAACATAAACTTAACTCTCACCTTTGTTTACAGCATTCTTTACACATTTATTCACTCTTTGCCTAACTATAATCCAGCACTGAACCTTACCTTCCCCAGCTTTGTCCTCAACCCGTCCATTAATTTAGCCCTCACCTAAGCCAGATTTAATTTATTCATTACTTTGTTGCCGTTGTGCCTCTTTCATCTTTTAACAACTTTTTGGTGACGTTTTCTTCCAATTTCTACTTTAAGTTCTGTAAAGTTTAGGAAAACCAATTAAATCAGATGTCTGTCATTACATAAATAATCTATATATCTGCTGTTGCTCTTCATTATTAAGAATGTTCTATGATTCATTATAGCATAATTTATCACGTTTCAGGCTATTACATGAGACATATAGAGTAACAAATATAGAATATGTGAACCTCATTAAGGTTCTTAGGAATGCCCCCATTTCATCCTATTTTTTTGCAAAGGGAAGCCAAGGATTAAAATTTGCAGGCAGAGTTGTGTGACTCACACAGCTGTTTTTCACTTTTTGATCTATGGAAACTTGTTAACTTTAGTTCCTTTGTGCCTGCAGGTGAACATGCCTGCAAAGCAAGTTTTTGCAAAATATTTTTTCGGCACAATTTCTTTTTTTGTACAAGACTTCTGCTGCTAAGAGTGGGTTTTGAAGAGGAGTTTTCCTGCAAACAATAAATAAATATTGTACCATCTTTTTCAGCCAGATTAAATTTAATGCATGCAGTTAACCAAGGACAGAAGGTTGCGAAGTTTAAAAAAGCCACAAAGTTTTGGGAAGTTAAAACATGCAACTTTGTGCACTGCTTGCCTTTAGTAAACCACTTACTAAATAAAAAAGAGCAGACAAAAACAGCGATGTGCCCTCAATGGAGGACGACTGGTGGCAGAGAAGAAGGAGGAATTTCCTCAGTGGGGGTTCAAGGATTGTCACATAAATGCCCCTATCTTGACTGTGGATGCTGAGCATAGTTACAATTCAGTTACGTTTCACTAATTTTACAGAAAGGTAAACTAAAACACGAACAAACAACGACTAACATCATACTGTTCGGTGGTTACTACAGTCTAACTTACATACGTTGTAATTTATATTTATTCAAGGCATGAAAAAGCAGTTTAATGGTGGTGCGGAATCCCATTTATAAATACCCGCAAATTTTATGAGGTGACCTAAAATGTACATTTATAATGTCACTCTTGTCATAAACATACAGGTTTTCCGTTTGGGTTATTAAATAGTATTGAATGTTTAGAAGGTTATATTACCAAGAAGCCAATGTAGTTACAGGACTGCTGGTGTTCTCTAACACCAGATGTAAAACACGTTTCGCACAGCAGGGATAGTTCATGCCTTGGTAAAATACCTGTGGCTAAAGAAGGATTCAATTTCCCAGAAGGTCCTGAGAGTGAAGTTAGTGAAGTTAGTCAAAAGTAAGTCATTTTTATATTCCAAAGTTTTTTTCTGCAAGTTTTCCTATAATGTTAGTATTACTAAATATATTAATCTTTCATGAAAATTGTAAGGTGGATCTCCACACATCAGAGAGCGGCTTTATACCGAAGATCCATATTTTTTTGCTAAGAAAACTTGGTGATAAAATAAATTTTGATAAAATACATCCCCGTCCCTTGGAGCTATCGTTGCATATTCTTCATCACCATAACCTGTTTTGAATGCAGAGAATCGCCGTCGACTCATGATGGAGTTGGGGGAAGTGTTCGTTTCTGAGTACAGACATTGCATATCTTCATAACAATCGTCAGAGAATGCAGAAACTGGGAAACCTTTAATCATTGAAGAAAGCAGCTTTCGTTTTGGTCCAGCAGGACTCCCAACCACAGTATAGAGCGTGTTTAGCAATATGTCCTCTGGAGGAAGGGTAGATGAACTGATACTTGCATCCATCTGTACATCTTCTTTTCCTGAGTATTTGTTCCTGTTCATGAATATGATCAAGGCACTTACAGCTGCAAGTAAAAGTATCCCTAGCAGGGTGGCTGGTAGCCAGGACCAGAACTGGACCGTAGGATCAAGACAGGGAGTGAAATCTCCAGGGTCGCCAGCTGCAGTTCCAGAGAGGCCAGGCGTGGTGCTTATCCCATCATGGTCAGTCCATTGGGGACTCAATGCGGTGGTACCTAAGGATGATGATGTAGCAGCTACACCCGCTTCAGTGGAAGAAGATTTCAATGCTTGATTGACATTTTGATCAGCTGATGAAACAGTCACTGTAACTTTGAACATTTCATCAATGGCGTACTTTTTCGCCGTCCCACACCAGTACAGCCCTGAGTCCTTCAGTGACAGACCTGTCATGGTCACTGTGAATGTGAGAGTTGGGTGAAGGTCTTTCAATGAATATCTTTCCTCTCTCACCTCTTCTTCTGATCCCATGCTCCGTACAACAACACGGCAGAAGAACCTATATGATCCTTTGCACC
Organism: Lissotriton vulgaris; assembly: GCF_964263255.1. NCBI lineage: Eukaryota > Metazoa > Chordata > Amphibia > Caudata > Salamandridae > Lissotriton > Lissotriton vulgaris. The sequence goes on along the minus strand of NC_141685.1, from coordinate 1,375,950,644 downwards.
AGTATTGAGGGTACCCAATAAAGCGACTTGAATAATTGCAATGCACGGTCAGGGATCCTCCCACAATACCAGTTACTTCTGGGACAACGAGTCCTGAAGCCCAATAACCTCCTGGGAAGAGAAGCAGGACAAAAACAGCGAGACTGCTCATGGTTTTGTCTCGAGCCTGCTCCATGCACTCCTTTCTCTGATCTCTCCTGGAGGTCTCTCCAACAAATGTTTCTGCAGGGGATAAGGCCTGGAAGTTTCTGCTCCGTGTAGCCTTCTGCTTAAAATCTCCTAGTTCTGCTGAAGGTCTAATACCTGCTTCGCTGTCGTGCTTTATCAGGGTGGAAGTGTTGGGTTCATGCAGCTGCCATTTGTTTCCTTCCTTCTTTGTGAGCTGTTTCATGCCTTTTCCGACCACATCTGCTGTTGCTATCTGCATCTATTACGCTTTACGTAAAACCACGCTACGTTCAAACTACATCACAGGCCGCACGGCAATCTTTTATTTCCTGTTCTCATGGTTTGCTCATTCTCAGTGTAAAATCTGGTAATTTATTACTATGTAATTTATGAACATGCATCATAGTGGATAAAGTACTCTTTGCCTTACAAATCAAATTTCAAAGCTTTATTCGACATTTGTCATAAAAGCATCCTTCCTAACCCTAAAACAATAAATACTACAGCTAAAAATACTTCTAAAACACATATTAAACATTGACAGTCGAATATTATACATATTAAAAATGCAAGAAAATTTCCAAATATTCCTAGAAATTAGTTTCTTTAAAAAAAAAAAACAATTCATACAATGAAATAATTAAATTATAGCAACCCTATTTCATGTTGTTGTTGTTTGCCTTACATTATAAGGACATTGGAAGGCATGGAGAAGTTCCATGACCATACAGGGGAACAAGGACGAAGGACCAGTGACTTTCTTTATAAGGTCATGAAACGCTGATGTATTTTGCATCATTTTAATGTAGGGGAGAGGGTATTTTATTTCTTAAACTGCTGAAATCCTCGGTGGTTTGTTCTATCATGTTCATAACTACCATGAAGAACAAAAGTAGAATCTGTACTGCAAAATATAGCAATTAGTAGTTTTCGCTAAAAGATATTAGGATACATTTCATGTGAATCAGATTTAAAAATGCTGCATTGAAACTTGGAGCAATTCTGTATTTCTAGTATGAAACTATAGTGTGAAAAAATAAACACAGTTATATAAATATCTCCTTTCTTCTGAATGCTTCATTCCTTTTTTTTTAAAAAGCATATCAGAAGAAAGGAAAGCCATTTTCCTTCTTTAAACTGTGGCTGTTATTGTGGCTTGCCTTTCCCCTTGGCTGTTGGCTTTGGCAGCAGGCATTGTGATGTGGAAATCAACTGTAATCATTTACTACCGTTGAGTGGCTACGTAATCTCTTTATTAGGAGACTAGAAGAAACACAAGTTGTCCATAGTAAGCAAATCAGAGATGGGTTCTTCTATGGGGGTTGCAAGCACCCATGTATTATATGAATCTTTGTCTATCGTTGTACTCTTGACCTAATAGAAAAAGAGGAAAATAGCATTGTAAAAGATAACATGAAAGCAATATTACAAAATGCAACGTTACCGCTATTAAATTGGCTGTGGTGATTTTGTGCAAAACAAAGAATCAGATTTTTAGGATTGCTTTGAAGTGGGAGTATTTCACACTTAAGCCTGGATTTGGGGAGCAAAATTATTGCAGATGGGGTCAAAATTGCAAATCACTTCCATAATATGAGGGTTTTTAAAGATTAAAATATCCGTTTTTTAATTGTGTTTAATTAGAACGCATGCTGTCTTTGCTTTGGTGGCTCGAGTAAATATAGAGACAAAGGGGCATATTGTCAAGGACTTATCGTTAAGTTAACTGCACTTTATCACAGCCAAAGTGGCGATAAATGTATCGCCCCATTCACAAGCTAGGTGTAAACAGCCCATATCACCAGTTACCTGCGATAGCAGCCGCGAAACCCATCGCTACAGATGACCCCCCGCAACGAACGCTAATGAGATGCAGAGTAGACGTTCCCGTGCAAAAAGCCACGACAAAACCACTCCGCAACATTCTCAACAACCAGACAGATAGGCGATAAGATTTGAAATAAATGCGATAAGGCGCATTAACAGCAGAAAATTAACACCTGCTCTGACCTGGTGCAAAGTCGGATGGCAGTCTGCACCACAAAAGGGAGCCCAGCCCAGAGCCACATAAGAGAGAAGAACAGATGTCATGGAGCCAAAGATCATGCATCTCGGACTCCAACAAGCCCATAACCCCCCCGCACCACCACAGAGGCAGCCCAGACAAAGACATCGACCCTCAGAAAACGCACCAACCTCACAGACCTAACACCAGAGAATGTCATTGCCCACCACAGGCACAAAGGGACAACCATCCTCCACATCCTGACCACCATTGTTCCTAGGCTAACGGTATCAACACAGCGGACAGCCAACATCCCACCTCAGACAAAACTGCTGGCCGTACTTCATGTGATGGTCTCTGGTACCTTCCAACCAACAATTGTCAGAGTCGGAGGAGTCTTACAGCCAGCCCAATCCAAGTCCCTCACAACGGTCATGGATGACACCATCAGCTCGGTACGCCACTCTCTATACTTCCCTCACACTGCGCAGGAACAGCCGGAGACCAAGCAAGGTGTCTACGCCACAGCTGGCTTCCTGAACGTGTGAGGGGCAATTGTCTGCACACATGTCCTACTTGTACCCCCTGGTAACACAGGGCAAAATAACTGCAACACTAAGCGCACAGATCCCATTGATGTGCAGGCAATAGCGGACGACCGGGGAATCTCCACCAACGTTTACGCCAACCACCCAGGAAGTGTGCATGATCCGTACATCTTCCGACAGTCCATCATCAACCAGCACCACCAGGATGGCACCCATGCACTGCTTGTTGGCAAATACCACATGAACACACCACACACCTCAACTTCACACACATTCAACTCACAACACCGGGAATGCACACGTCACAAGCTCACATACAACATGCCAAACAACATGCACAGCCTCCAGACATGACTACACATCTTAATGTGGGAAACTGGGCCAGCCATGTACATTAGCCATCAACGGCATGGCACCTCAGCCACACAATAGCTGAATATGGGGAGCGGTGGGAACCAGGCATGTGCGAAGGAGGCAAGGGATCCATGAATGAGAACATACACAATGCCAAGTGTGGCGTGGATGTGAGGGACAGACTGCAGTATGCAGACCACACACATATCCATGTCAACACACACCGCTGGTGTTTAGTGTGTAGTGGACAGTGGATGCAATCATGTCACCCCAGCCAGTGGGGAAGATCACAGCAATGTAGCTTGTTACGTCCCCCCGTATGCATGAGCGGAGTGGGCTGGCCTGGCGTACGCAGGTCCAGTGGGGGGGTGTGACTGATAGTAGCGGGGCTCTGGGCATGGTTCAGTACAGAAAATGTGGTAATGCATGTCTCTGTCACAGTGTGGGTCTCCTTTGTGGTGTGTATGTGGTCCCTGAAGGGAAATAGACACCCACGTATTTGCTCTAGTTCGTCTTCCATGTGTTCGGACCCACTCGCACCTGTTCGGCCACCTTCTTTTGGCATTCTGACACCTGGCAATGGGATGCTTTGTGTAGCTCAGTGAAGGGTTAGGAGCCAGCAGTGCTGGCGGGTGCTTCCTGCTGTGTGGTCTGTGCAGGAACTGGGGTCTCCTCTAGGTAGCTTGGCTGCCCTGGTTGTGGTGGTGGGCTGCCAAGGTTGTCCATGAGCTGTTGTAGGGCGTCGGAGTCGAAGGTGTGGTGGTCCTCTCCAGCATCACTGATGAGTTGACTGGTCTGCTCTGCTGGAGGTGTTGTGTGCCCCTCTGCAATGTGAAGGGGAGATGCGTGTTGGCGCATTGTTCTTGTTTGTATGCAGACTGTATGACAATGTACATTGTGACTGTTTTGGAGGTGCTGGATTTTGATGCGGGAAAGTGGACATTTGGACTACATAGCGGTTGTGGCGTTGTACGCGTACATTTCCATCTCACAGTTTCCAACTCAGTCAGATGTAGTTGGCCTGTTTCAGCACATGTACGGAGCCAGTATTGTGTCCTCTGTTCTGCAGTGTCGGGCATGCACGTCTTTCCACATTGTCGTCAATGTGGATGTGCTGTTCTTGCTATGTGTGTGTGCTGCAGCGTGCCAGGGACATGATCCAGGGTAATTGTGGGTGTGCAGTGTGCTACACATCGTTGTGCATGTGTGCCATTGTGCCCATCTCCCCCATTCCCCCGAGTCCCTGGTCATTACTCGCCCTGTTGATGTAGTGTCAGGTCCTCTGGAGCTGTGTCCGGACTCCCAGCTCCTTGCACCGTCTCCACACTGATGACTGTGGCCTCGGTTTCCTCCAGCTCCTCCTGTGGCGCCGGACTCCCACCTCCTGTCACCGTTGCTGCCTTCCTGTTGGCAGCAGGTTTGTTCTTGGTTTGGTTTTCACATCATGCCAGCGCCTCTTGGCCTCCTCCATTGACCTCCTCGACACTCCAACTGCATTCATGGTAGTCCAATTGTGGGTCATTGATGGTAGTGTTCTGTGACCCCGGTGACGGTGATCTGGTTTGCCTGCGGACTGCACCCCGTCTTCCTCTCCCTCTTCTCCTTAGCCTTCCTCGACCCTGTTGTTCGTTGCTGGTGGTCTGTGGAGTTCACGTGGGCCTCTGCAAGTGGTCCAGGTATATACATGTTGCTACGCAGTTGTGCTTCTTTTTGGTGTGTTCTTTTTGTTGTTTTTATAGTGCGTTTTCCCGCCAGACGTGTGGGATTTGTCGGCCTGCCGCTGGTTTTCGCAGCTTTTTGTATCGTGTTTGTGTTTCACATTTTTGTGCATTGACTTTGTTGCAAACATTTGACACGTTGTCCGGGGCCTATCGCATGGTGCCTCAGTGTTGTGAGTACTTATTTAACACTGCATAATTTCCCGCGATAGACTGCGATGTTGAAAGTTGTGTTAAGTTAATTTTGAGATGGTTATCACACGTTCTTGAGAATATGCCTCCGAATTTCAACTTAAAGATCCCCTTTACATAGAGCAGCAAAAACAGCAGAGTGCTATCTAGTGACAGGTCACTGGCAACATCGTGACTGGGGTACTGAAAGCGAGTTAAGAATGAGAACTAGATCCTACTTCTGTTTGTTACTGTGTATTTTTTCCATTTGGGTGAATTTTTCTAATATGGAGTAAAAGAAAAACTCACACGCTGCTTACGTGGTGGCCACATGTATTAAAACATTTTGGTAAGGTTATCTGTTGATTCATCACTATCAGAGGCCCAGTAACCCAGTACAGATTTCTCTTTCAACAACATCTACTAACCTGCAACAGGGCAATTGGAATTATGCAGCAGGGGAGGACCAAATTATGGGGCAGGGTTGGCTAAATGATGTGGCAAGACAATGAAAGTTATGCAGCCTAATGCAGCACATTTAGGGCCCTATTACAACTTTGTCTGTGCCTCACCACCGTACTGTCAAAGCCGCGATTTTTGGCATTTTCACTGTGGTGCCTCAAAAAAGGGGAACAACAAAAACAGTTCCAGCAAGCATGGAATGAAAAGTCCATGCTGTGCAGGAACTTGGGCGCATACACACAGGTAGCACATTTTGTGCCCACCTGTGTGCATCAATGAATGTACCCGAGTAGAGTCTGGATACTGACCCTAAAACCCCCGCTGGCTTCCAAGCTACCCGCGTTAAGGTAAGCCTGCACTCACGTGGCAGCACTTTTAGCTATAGTTCTTTTTACCTCATGATTCTAAGCCGCATTTTTTCATTCAATTAGGATCTGGGACCACGCTCCTCTACAGTTTGGAAGTAAGATCACCTTCCCTACTGGTAACGGTGAGCACACCTTAAGAGTTTTCGCTAGAATTTTAGAGCAGACATATGAGAAGTTCATGACGTTGGTGCACATATATTGCGATTCGTATCCTCAGATTGTTATTAAGAGCGAACCCGCCATGACGATTGTCCCATTGATTATGTACATAAAGGTATGTTGTGTTCAGAATCCACCTTCTGAAAGCATCTTTCATTGTTCGCACGAGGACACTTACCATTTATTTTGGTGCTGTTTTTGTGTTTATTTCCACAGTTGCAAGCTACAATGACTTTGACATCCTAAGTAAGCTAGGGTTCCAGCGTAGTCACTTCCATATTTTTGGTGATGGTTCACATAAACACTCTATGGAGTATTTTACAGGCAGTTACTCCCTGTTCCTACTAACACACGTTACATACAGATAACCCCTGACGAAGGGACGCTAGTCCCGAAATGCATAGGGTTGGATTGTCTAAATTGTTCTGCATAATTTGTTATATTTTGAATGTATTACCAAGGGTTATAATACAGTAATTCCATGTATGATTAGAAACCTATTTCAAAGAAAAAGTGTATGGCTTAACCACACGTGTACAGAGTTTTCTATTTTGAATGTATCGTTTTTAAAATCACTGTTGTCGTTGCATGTTAGAGTCCTAGCTGCCTGTCCAGGGGCTAGGCCACTTCCATTCATTTTAGTACATATGTCTGGTAGACATACTTCTAACACAGCACACATATCGACAAAAAAGCAGTAATAATCGCTTCTATTGAGTGCGCTTCTCACCCACTTTCAGTTTACACCTGTGTGCATCCCCATGCGGAAGAGGCACAGTTTCCGCCTCCATGAACACGATGTTCATGTAGGCGGAACCTCCATTACAACACCCGCAGAGAGCTGGACCGCTTGGAGGGACTGCAGCTGTCCCACCAAGCATATTTTGTCTTCCTGGCCACTGCAACACCACCAGGGAATGGCCGTTCCCTGGCGGCTGTGATGGGGCTGTGGCAGTCCTACCGACCCTCTTACACTAGAGTGGTCAGGAGACCGCCACCAAAACCCCCCTACTGGTCCGGCGGTTAATTGGGCCCTTAGTGTATTACTTCCTTATTTTGTCATTTTTGCACGTTAACACTTTCTGAGTATAGATTATGTGGCAAATGCGGCAAATCCATATTTATGCTGGAGAAGCAGCAGCCGCAAAATCACATATTTCCAGTGGGCATGACTTTTTAGTGCACTATGTTTAGTTGCCCAGATACTTTTTAGCCCCCTGGTTTCTTACATTTTGGCCACATTTTGATCATTTTTCTCCATCCATATCTATTTCCAAACTTCAGTCTAGTTATCACAAAGTGTACCGCACCACGCTCCTAGTGACTCTCAGAACATTAACTTCCAAAACTTTTTCCCAACTTCTCTTTGTCATCATTCTTGACCGTGACCCACAGAGGATTGTGCAGTTAAGAGAATCAGAACATTTAGCATTATTAATTCACATTCAGAAAGAAGGCACCTCTTATCCAATTACTCACTATTTTTGTTAACAAAAGGTATGTAACTTGCCTTCATGCTGGATGCCAAGCAGGCAGAAAGTACATGGTGCTGTTACGATGGCCAACTTTCTATTATCTCTTCGCAAGACACTTTCCATCCACAGCGACACTGTGCAGAAGCAGATACAAGTTGCGAATAGTGCCACTTCAGAAGAGACTTTTAGGAGAACAGTGAGAATTATGAGGTGCAGAACACATTTATCGGGTTTATTTTCATAACCACCTCCTTTAAATCAGGCCCTTTTAAAGGCTATCTCTTGTGTGGATATTGACCTCTTGTTGTTGGACTGCTGTGTCATACTCTGACAAGTTTATAAAATTAATAATTTCAGAATTCACATGAAATTAAATAGCCTGAAGGCCTGAAACAGCTATGGTAAAGAACAGTATTTGTTTATTCATATACTTATTTAGTTTTATTTAGTATAACTATTATGAGGAGTGTTAAAGCGTTCTACACTGATCCAGTTAGGCGGGGACAAAATGGATGAGCAGACTACCAGTTTCAATCTTGGTTAATCCACAAAGTAAACACTTGAGTAACAATAGGTAATCTTATATACAATAGTAGAAAACACTCCAAAATTAAAACCTGTACAAATGTGTACAAAAATAGAACACGTGTGGGCCATAAGCCTACTAGTAACACTTGAATGAAAGTGCGAATTTGAAGCCGGAGGGAAGGAAACAGTTAAAGAGGGGAGTTGTAGAAAATAATTGAGAAACGTGATTAAATTCAGATAATAATTAAGGGCCTCATTAGGATTCTGGTGGTCCACAGACCACCAGACTCATGGGGGAGCGGCAGTGGTGATGTTCCAACCACCCTATTATGACCAGGGTGGTCGGACTACCCTGGGACTACCGCAACCGCCAGGGATCAGACATCCCTAGCGGTGGCGCGGTTGTCCTGAGGCCGCAATTAGCAAGTTGCAATTTTCTGGTTAATGCATCAAACCACCAATGTTGTTGCAACACTTTCCAGTGGAATTCTAGCTTTCAACACAAAAAAAATATACAGCAAAATCTGAAATCTATAAACATAAAGTCTAAAGAACATTCATTTAGGCTACATACCTTTAAACAACCTTTTACCTATATACAATTTGCTGCTGTAATGAGCTGCAGACCAAATTACATGATTAGCCCCCACACTGCTACACAGGCTACTATTCTTAAGGACAGCATTATGCCTCTTAAGTCCATCCATTCAAATGTATAGCTTTCAGAAGTAATAAATCAGAGTTAGTATACCCTACTTGTTTAATCGTTCTTCAAAATGCTGTTAGCATTCCAATTCAGAAATATTCGTAGCAGATGCATCCATGTCCTTCCATCTTGACTTATAAAAATAACATCATCTTTCCTTGAGCCATACATACTTCGACTGCTGCATTATGTTGATATATTTTTTTATAATGTATCTTGTTGCCATAACCCAGTGGATGCTTCTTTGATCCCAGTAAAGCACAGATATGGATGAACTCCCCAACTTGAGCGAAAGGAACAGACAGGCTGTAACACACACATCTCCCACAACATACCTAAGCATACTAGATATTGGGCATCAATCAGAATGAGATGGACAGGAGTGCATTTATATATCTAGCGGGAGGCTCGTACTCATTTCAAGAACTCCAGGCCGTCATTTGTCAATGAATTTTGAAAAGGCGTTTCTAAATATTATTGCCTCGTTTTATTTCAGAATAAATGTAAAAGCACAATTAAATAAAGGTTATTGTGATTGATATAAAGGCACAGCTGGTAAATAATATGAACATTGTCAGAATAATATGTGACATTCTTTCACAGAATCCCTCCTTTCCTAGTACATCTAATTCCTTCATAATCACACAATCTTGGCAAAAATAGGTGCTCCCCAGAGAGTGCACATTCATACCTGCTCATTTGTCGTATTGTTCCAGTGTGTGGCCTGCCTTTTGGTAAGCTTAGTCTTGTCTTTGGGGCTACTTATGAGTCTGGTGGTCCACGGACCACCAGTCTCACGTGGGTGTGGTGGTGGCAGTCTTCCGACTGCCCTATTATTACCAGGGCAGTCGTGCCTCCCTGGGACCACTGCAACCGCCAGAGATCCCTGGATGTGGCGCAGCCGTCATGAGGTCGCAATATGCTTGGTAGGGCCGCTGAGGGACCGCCATCCATATTACGAGTTTCCTCACTGGCATACTTCTCATGGCAATGCAAACCCCTTGAAGTGTGGAGGTGAGAAAACAAAGGGGGCCCTACAGGGCTCCCTGGTGCCTCTGCGCCATGAGGTGCATGCAGGGGTGCACATGGTGTGCCTCCTTGTCTTTATGTACCCCCATGTTCCTGCAAGGAACGAAATGCACAACATTGTGCATTTCGGTCCATGCAGGAACATGTTTTGACGTTCCCATTGCAGTGCCTATTTTAAAGGCTCTACATGGGAGCCCCAAAGAACTGCCTGACAGCGACTTAAAAAGTCATAATCTGGTGGGCGGTCTGTTTTGGCTTTGGCAGTGTGGGAGCGGAGCAGCGGCATGGCAGCCCCATTCCCACACCACCAAACTCATAATAGACCCCTTTGTTATGTCACTATTCCCAACAGAGCGAGATAGCAAGAAAGCATGATTGTGGCAGACTGCTTGTTGCAAGTATTCTTTCTGGAATGTCTGAAGCTCCACTCTGCTCAAGAGATTTGTGAACAGGCCTTATGCAATATTTTTCAAATTCATTTGATATGTGATGCAGAGTGAGAATATGAACTTGCAAATTCTCCTGCAAATGTATATGAAGTCACTGAGCTTTTCTCTAAAAGTCACGCTTCATGAAAATTTCTCATGAGCTAGAAGTAAACTGTCAAGGAATAATAAAACACTGTTTTACAGTAAATGCAAATCAATGAAACAGAACATAACGGTTTTACACTGTAAAATATATGTGAAGCTTTATAAAACGATGAGCCTAACAAGCAAATATATGTAATGAGGTGGGCTCAGAGGCAGAAATAAGGCAGAATGTATAAGAATGTGGCTTCTTTACCATCAAAACATACATTTGTAATGCGCTGCCGGTGGCACAGAGGATCCATTTTAAGACACTGTGCCTGTCGTTTAAGATCCTCAGGATGGCCCCCCCGCCCGATTCTTGACAATCTCTTGAAGCCTTATGTTCCCTCGCGCCCTTTGAGATCCATGGGCCAAAATTTCGCTGTGGTTCCGCGATTTAGATTGTGCAGAGCGGGAGGACGCTCCTTCCGAGTCCTGGCTGCGAAGCTGTGGAATTCTTTACCGCCCCACATCCGCGAAATTGATGTGCTGCTGAAATTCAGGAGAGCCATCAAAACGCATCTGTTCCCCCATTCCTCTTAGGATTCTGTTTTGTGTGCTTTCTCCATCTTTCTGTTGTGTTGTGTCTGGATTCCCTTCCAGAAGCGCCGGGACGCCCCTTTGCTGGGGCATCTGTGCGCTATAGAAGTGTTATTAACATAACATAACATAACATAACATAACATTCGGTCTCGCCTTTGGGACGTTATAAGTATTTAGCCTTGCAACACATTATTGGGGGTAGGGCAACATTTACTGTTATACTGTGAATTAAGCAGTTAAAGGTTGCAGTACCACAGGCTGCCACTATGTGTCCCTTGGTACCTATTTTGGCCACATAAGGTACTGCACCGTGCAAAATGGTTAGAGACTGCCAGATAGAGAGAAAATTGCTTGTGTTCAATTGAGTGAATTATCCTTGCATGTGAAGAAAGGGTGCGCCTGTCAGGCCGTGATGTGCAAGAGCACTCTTTAAGCAAAGCCATTTGCATAACAGCTTCTACCATACAGGGCCATTAAAAAAACTAGCCCCCACATGCATCAATCTAGGATTTTGCATTTCTTAAATAGCGAAAATTAAGGAATCGCTATTTAGGAAATGCAAAATGCTATGCATCAAGAAATCCTAAAAGTTTTTAGGATTTCTTAATTTTCGGAAATTGCGATTCCTTAATTGCGAAGTGCAATTAAGGAATGGCATTACATTGATTCCTATGGGCCTAGAGGCCCATAGGAATCAATGTAGTCAATTGGAAGGCAGTAGCAAATTGCGAGTGGCACTTAGAAAATTTCATGGGTGCAGGGGGGGGGTCCAAAGGACCCCCCCATGCACCCCTGAAATGTATTTTTCGCATCATGTTTCACACACACATGTCCTAAGGACATGTGTGTCCGTAACATGAATGTTGTAAAAAATGCATTTTCAGCATTTTAAACACTTTTTGCAAATTTACCGAGTGGTTCAACCACTCGGTAAATTTGACCCCCTAATAGCGATTTCGCATTTTGAAAAGTAATCATGCATTGCTTTTAAGAAATCGCAAATTTGCAATTTCTTAAAAGAAATCGCAATTTTAGAAAAGGCAAAAATCTTGCGATTTCTAAAATTGCTTCATGCATCCCAAAAAGCACTTTTGGAATCGCAAACGGCCGATTTTAAGGAATCGCACCGTTTGCGACTCAAAAAATGCTTGATGCATGTGGGGGTAGACGCCCTGTTTTCTTGCATGTTATTAACACACATCCATTCAATAAAGTGCAAAATACACTGAACGTGTGTTGCCAAGAAGGAGGGAACTCTCTTTGCAGGTCAGATCACGAAATACCAAGGTAGCGGAAGTGACGTCATGCAGTTATTATCTTCCTTGTTCCCACCTTGCAGTGCAATTGTCTCTTGTTTGCTGCTGGGGTATTGCAGGAAGTACCTAGAGTGGAATCAAGAGACAAAGAAAACACGGCTCTTCAAGGTTTGTTTTCTTTCTGGTTTTGCCAGTCCCTTCAAGGCCCCCTCGAGACATGGGGCAGAAAGGGTTTTGTTAAAGTACTAAATGGCTAGAATCTGCTGCACTTGTTGGCTTCCCAATTTTCCTTCATGACGATCAGTCCCATGTCAAGGTGGGTGGAGACATAAATGGTCCATTGATGCCACACTTCTACAAGGTACCACCGGCCCATGAAAAAACATGTGCCAATCGATTGAGCTAGCTGTGCACTGGAGAAAACTGCACCACCTTTGACTATTCAAAGAATGAGAAAAACTGCAAACGGCTCAAAATAAATAAAAAAAAAAATTTAAATTAAGGATAAGAAATTAATGTAGCGATCTGGGATGTGGGGGGGGGGAGCAGTGGTGTGTGAGGGAGGCAGCGGGAAGGAGATTAAATTAGAGTACTACACTGCAATTCATGCGAAAATTAAGAACCAAACGGGGTGTAGGAAGGAGATTAGGAAAACGCCTATGAAGATCCTCGCCCTTTACAATGTGTTGTGCTGTTCTGAGAAACATGCACCTTTCTCGCTTTACAGAAGCAAAATAAATTAATAAATACAAATAATCAAAGGGTCTTCGACAGGTGGGGTTGTGAAAACAGTTCACTTTTCTACTCAGTGGGTTCAACAACCAACTGTTTTAAGTTAAAAGCAACAAGAGGGTTACTGCCATCAGCTTACAGAAAAGGCACCAAAGAATGAGATAAAAGCTAACATCCTCCCCGCAATGTGGGAAAAATAACTAACTAAATAAAAGAGGACTTCGGGGCACCAATTCCTCTCTGTCTTTTATGTGAATACTCAGGAAGCAGGTTCAGCTGAAAGGCGGACTCCAAATTAAAAAGAACATAAAAGTCACATGCAAACATAGTGATCAGCCAATCAATGCAAATAAGAAAACAACAATTCAGTAACACCACACGTCACCAATCCTCCATAATGTAATGCAATCTTCTACTTTTCATAGTGAAACAGAATACACCATGATGTTCAAAGGCAACTTAAGATAAAAAGACAACCATATTTGACACACTTTGCACCGCTTGTGTGGTTAACAGTCCAAACCTTGTGTGTTTTGGAGACAAAATGGGTTTGTAGATATATTTGTTGTGTGTATCATTTTGCCTGGCCTTTTCATAGTCACAAAACAATGCAGCCAGAGATTCAGCATTGTTCAGCAGCAATTCAAAAGTAAGCATGTTGAGATCCTCTGCTAATTGACCAACCTACTCCAGCCTCTTGGGTCAAAATCACCCCCTTCTTACTTATTTAAGTTATTTATTCAGCAGACGGCATTTTGAATAAGTACTAAAGAAAAGTACTGGTGTACAGATTAGAATGCAGATGGGTGGCTGACAAGCCCCAACTTTAGTTATATTTTAAGATCCTTGTCCTGTAGTGTGACCATAGACAGCAAAGGCACACTTCTTAATAAATAACTTTAGCTAATATGAAACATCGGACGAAATATGTACATTTACAATATTTTAAGGTTAGGTGCTAATTAACCTTTGGCTTCCAGTACCAGGATATAACTCTTGAGCACTGTTTTTAGACCCACTTTGACAGTACAGCAGTCTGCTGACCTACTGTTACCAATTCTTTAACATGTACATAGAATGGACTTTGACTCAGCCCAGAGGATTAACTTGTTCACTTTATGCTATTCGAGATTTGGTGTATCATTCCTCTTCCAGGGTGTGTTTCAACTGGACTTCAGGAGGGGCTATTTTAAATCTGAGAAGGACTCTCAATCATCACACTGTTTTTCATAATAAATTATTTACCTTTTACATGTATTCAATTCAGAAAGTAATTATTTGTGTACAATACTTTTCCAGAGCATTGGCAAAGTCAGTAGGCCTGGCTTTAACGTGATGAGCAGCATTTCCGCAAGCAATGCAGGTAAATAAGATTTTTGGAATGTTTGTCGCGCATTAAAGCGAGACCTATTGGCTTTGTCAATGCTTCTTCATTTCGGGATTGATGGCTTGTCTGGCTTACTGCATGAGGTCATTGTTAAATGCAAGTTAGTTTAGATTATATCACGCAACCTGGCTCTGCACTTGAAGGGTCTTTCTCTCCCGAGACAGCATGGTAATAACAGAAGACTGGAACCAACACTGGAGGGTTGGTGTTCAGGTGTGCTGCTTTACATGGACAGAATAAAACTACACACCACAGCAGTGCCTCTCCTTTGGTTAACTGTGTCTTGGATGGTGTGATCTCCACCTGGATATGGTTGCATCTCGCTGTGTTCATGCCACACTAATGCAACCATTGTTCCCTGGGAAATCAGGGGCATGCCTATCAATGGTGCAGCAGGTGTGGTGGCACCGAGACACGTGGTTATTAGGAACCCACTTTTCCAGTGACAAACTAGGTGAATGGGGCAAGTTTCCTAGCTTACAGTCGGGGCACAGGGATCTGTACCGCTGCTTAAACCAGATACAGCTAAAAAATCCCTTTCTGAACGATTTCAGCTATGAAGAGGCCCTTTTGAAGGCTCCAAGGTAGACACTGGTGCAGGGACTTGGTGGCGTAAGTTACACGTGCAGTGGCCAGGCATCCTGGCAGCAGGAAGATATCCTTTAATTATTACTCATTACTTCAGTTCAATAGGCACCAGGAACTGGAAACAAACTTTAAAGGAAGAGCAATATTCCTGCCCCAGCGAGTTATGAGGTAAAGAACAAAATCACTGACAGGGCAACACGACCATACTGCATGGGACTGCGGTCATACCTCACTGGACTGCATGGTGGCACTGCACTGAACAATATGGCACCACAAAAGACAAGACATCACATTAAACAACATTATACAACATTAAAAAATATGACGTAACACTGTGCCCACCGTGGCAGTTCAACAGAGGACTACACAACAGCACAACATAAGATAACATGCTACATGGTGCTTTGTACAACATGACACCAGAGCAGATACAATGCCATCATCCTAGATAACATGATACCACACAACACAAAACTAGACAACGTGGCAGCATAGCACCAAGGTCAACACTAGAGATCCACGGGTGCAGTAAATCTTGTGACGACTCTTGCCTGGAAACATAGGGGCATATTATCAAGAACAGGCGATAAAATTATCGCAGCTTTATCGGCAGGAAACTGCGGCTAAAGCGGCGATAATGGGCTTGATAATATGCCCATGTGAATTCCCATAGCAGCCCAGGTTAACACCAGAACATATTCAACCGGGAAATTCCCTTCACTCCGCCTCACCAGGGACAAAGGCTGGCGCCGGTTAGGACATATAATTTGCTGTTTCTTGCTGTCTAATTTACGAATCCCTGCCGCATAATTCCAGTGCACGGTGATCACTAAACACAGAGAGAGTTAACAGGTAGTGCGACGTGGTTTCTGTATCGGCTTACCGGTCTCACAGCTTTTGACTCCGGCACATACAGCTCCTTGATACAGCTCCACCCCTTTAATGTGTTATATTGTATCGTAATTGCATTTATATACCGCTTACTACCCCTTGACGAGGCGTTGAATCGCTTTTTTGGTGAGTTACACGCTACTCTGGAACCCAAAAGGACTAGTTGTGAATTAGTATAGTGAAATATGAAATTAATTTGTACGATGGATATGTTAGTTAGTTATTTGGATTGAGATGGATAGTGGAGGGATAGAAGAGGGACAGGTTTGCATTTATACAGCCTTTGCTACCCCTGATGAGGTGTTGAGGCTCTTTTTGGCGGGTAGCAAGCCACTCCGGAAACCAAACAGGATTAGTGGTGAATTAGCCTAGGGAAGTATGAAATCAATTTCAGCGGTAGACATGCAAGTCTGATATTTGGATTGTAAAAGATTAGTAGAGGGATGAAAGAAGGAAGGGTTTGCATTTATATAGCGCTTAGTAGTTTCATGGTAAGTACTTGTGCTGGTTCTGTCATTGGTGGTGCTGGCAGGGGCAATTGGTATTACAAGCTGCAGTGGTCGCCTGCCAAGGGCCCCAGCTCTTATTTTCTTCACAAATTGAGCTTTGTATCCACTAAGAGACTTCTTCAGTACCCTCATCTTTCAGACCTAGACTCATCAGTGGTCTCAGTCACTGACAATGTGTCCTAACTGCCCAAACTCATGGACACTGCCTCTTCAGTGTCCTCATTTGTAGGTACACTTCTTCAATGCCTCACTCACAGACTCTGCCATGTCAATGCTCCCACTCAGAAACAAGGCCCCTTTGGTGCTCTTACTCACAGACACGGCCTCCTCATTGCCCTCCCTCAGGGGAAAGGTCACCTTGGTGCACTGAATCATAAACATGGCCTGCTCAGTACCCTCACTCATCGACAAGGCCTTTTAAGTGCCATCACTCAGGGAGATTGTGTCCTCAATCGCGGACATGGCTTCTTCAGTGCCATTACTCGCAGCCATAGCCTCATTGGTGCCTTCACTCACTAACAATGCACCCTCCAGAACCTCATCTATGAACACTGCCTCCACGATGCCCTCCCTCACAGGCACGGCTTTCTCTGACTCCTGCTCTCCTTGACAGGCATTCAGTGCCCTTATCTTTGTAACATGTCCTCCTCTCTGTCCTAAATCACCGACAAGGTGTCCTCACTGCACTCACTTGCAGGCACTGCCTTCTCCCTACCCCTGGGCATCTGTAGTGCCATCACCTGTGGAGTCGGCCTCCTCTGAGCACTCACAGTCTCTTTAGAGCCTCCACTGTTAACAGCTCTGGCAGGCTCTGTTGACACGTCTGTCTGCCACGTGCCTGTCTTCACAGAAAGAGCCTCACACAGTAATAAGGAATTTTGCCAGGAGCATGGACTGTGGCTTCTCTTTAATAAAGTGGCTTATGGGAAATCTGTGGACCCGAGGGCACAGTAGCACGGGCCCCCCGGGCAGCCGACGACCACTGTTGGAGCTTTAAACTCAAATGAACTTTCTTTCTGGGTTTCATTTTGGTGTAATCAGCAGTGGAACTCCAGAAAGAAAAGTATGTGAACTATGACCCCGAGTACCAATGATCACAAAGGTTACACTCAGTATAAATAGTCTGATGATAAAATTGCAAAAAGTGTGTGTTTAAATGCTGACAGTGCTTTCACTATGCTGAAAGTACGCAGGCTATGGCTACTAAAATGAGTTTCACAGGTTTACATTAGAAGGATAAATCCCAAGTAGCCTTTACTTTTGTCGATTAACAAAATGCAAACATTCACATTTCTTTCAGGAGCAGGGATCGCGAAGAGAAGGCTCGCTCTTTCTTTACATGCCTATCAAGTCACTTACTTCATAGCAGAACAGAGCCTTAATCTCCTCTTTAACCCTTTCGATGCTGATGACGAGCTCAGCTCGTCATCACCCACGGGTGGCGTGTGCTGATGACGAGCTGAGCTCGTCATGTATCGCGGAAAAGGGAAAACAGCCGCACAGCGCAAAAATCGCCGCAGCATCGATGCGGTTAAACCAACTGCAAGTGCACCGTTCAGGGGTGTGTTTAGCGTTTTCAATGTTTCCAAAGGCACACAGGAAGATGGCTGTAGCATAAGATGCACTGATCAAGGTACTTTAAAGTGCAATAAGGCTGCACCTCCCAGCCTTCCTCTTACCGGGCACCCTCATTCAAGAATCTTATCCCTATCTCCCTTAACAGCCCTAATACCCCCATCACCAAAACAGTTGCGTCAGAGCTGCACTGCTTGCTCCACAACTGCAGATGTGCAATCAAACACAAATTGGACATTTCTGACATTATCACCCTCCAGAATCTTGACATGTTCTTCCTCACTGAGACCTGGTTTAATGACTCCTCTCATACTTTGCTTGACCTTCTGGTACCCACTGACTACTCTATCCTCAGAAATGACAGATCAGACAAAATTGGGGGCGGTGTCGCTATCATCTTCAGGAATTCCCTTCAACTGAAAGCCTTCCCTACCACCCTTTTCCGTACATTCAAATGCCTATCCCTAGAACTTCAAATACATCATGGCTCACCCTTTAGATTCCATGCCATCTACCACCCGCCCGGTAACTGCTCTGCCTTTGTAGAGGAACTCACTGACTTCATCAGTTACTAAATTTCTCAAACTGACAGACAGATTTTTCTGGGTGACTAATTTCCATTGGGGCCCTTTGGAAGACTTGGCTGCCAACAAGCTTGCCACCTTTCTCTCAGCCAACGATCTCTTCAAACATTGCTTGGAAACCACTCATTCCAAAGGCTTGATTCTGGATCATGTTATATCCAAAGCAGACCGGCTGACTTCTGCTCCACCTATCCATGTAGACTGGTCTGACCACTTCCTCGTTCTCTTCCGTTTTCATCTTTCACATGTTATAACTCTTGGCCAACCTAAAAGAGTTACTACCTGGTTCCGCAACACTAAAAACATCGATCTTGACACTTTTTGTGACTCTGCTATGCGGTCACTTCCTAGACTTGACCCCAATGTGGATGTCAATGCTCTCACCACTCAGTGCCTCTCAGTCCTAGCAGTTGAAATCGACAACGTTGCTCCACTCCAAAGCAAAAGGAAAAGACCTACCCCCTGAGCACCTTGGTTCAATAAAGCTCTCTACAATGAAAGGAAAAACCTTAGAATCCTGGATAAACATTGGAGAAAATCTCCTTCTACCTCCAATCTCTCTCTGCTACGTTCAGCAAGATACCAAATACCACAACCACATCTTCCATGAAAAAGCATCACATTTCAGATCCCTCGTTGACTCATCCAAAAACAGACCAAAAAACTTTTTGACCTCATCAAAAACCCAAACTGTTCTCCCCTAACTACTAAGCCCAAGGGCTCCACAAAGAAAGCAGGTGATTTCGCTATTTTCTTTAATGAAAAGGTCAAACCACTTGTGGATCAAGTTGCCCATCCCACTCCCTTTGTGGAGCGGAAATCCTTAGTCACCTGGCAATACTTTGACGTCATCTAGGAAGATGACCTCCTCAAATCCATCCTTGAAACCAAACCATCCAACCACTCTTCTGACCTCATCCCTGGCGTCATCGCCATCAATTTCTACACCCATATTCTCTCGTACTGGACCAGGCTAGTTAATCTCTTCCTCAGTCAAGGCTCCCTCCCTGTTGCCCTTGAATCACGACAGGTTACCCCTCTTCTGAAAAACCCTCTGCTGATGCGACCGACCTCAACAACTTCCGCCCTTTCACCAACCTACTTTTTCTTTTCGAAAATCACCAAAACATGTGTTACAAAACAACTTTCCCTACATATTATGGACAAAAATCTCTTCGACGTTTTCCAATCTGGCTTCATCCAAAATTGCAGCACTGAAACAGCTCTGCTGCAAGTGATTGATGATGCTTTGCATATACTCGACTCTGGGGAATTGTGTCTTCTGAACCTCTCTGCAGCCTTTGACACTGTTAATCATAGCACCCTCCTCAACACTCTTCAACAGAGAATGGGATTGGATGGCACAGTGCTTAAATGGTTTGCCTCTTTCCTCTCAGACAGATCCCAAATGATTAAGATAGCGAACAGTCTTTCATCTACATTGGCTGTAGGTCTAGTGTCCCTCAAGGTTCTATCCTGGCAATCACTCTGTTTACTCTCTACCTGGGACCATTAGGGAACCTCCTAAGCAAATCAGGGACCCATTACCATCTTTATGCGGATGACACTCAAATCTACCTCAAGGTGTCTTCCGCACACGATCTCTCTTTACTCAACTCTACTCTCATCTCCATCCACAAGTGGATGTTAGCTCACCAACTCATTCTAAATCCAGCCAAAACTGAATTCCTCCTCCTTTCGACCTCTCTCTCACCTCCTCCTGTTCAATCATTGATGGATCATCAACAAACCCATCATTGTCGACAGCGCTAAATCCCTAGGTGTCATTCTTGACAAAAGACTCAACTTAATCTCTCACATCAGCTCTTTTGCAAAGAACGCACAGTACCAGTTGCACCTTTTGTGGGGCATCCGTCGGTTCTTCCCGGAGAAAGACTTAAAAACCTTAGTACAATCGCTGGTTCGCTCAAGACTGGATTATTGCAATTCTCTTCTGACGGGCCTACCCAAATCCCACCTCTTCCCTCTCTAATCCATCCTCCATTCAGCAGCTCGCTTCATTTCGGGGTCTAAACGAAGCGAACACATCACTCCTATCCTGTCCTCTCTTTGGTGGCTTCCTTTCGAGGCAAGATCTATTAACAAAACTGCCTGCATCACACACAAAGCTGTGCACACGTCCTCCCCTCATTACCTGGCAAATAATTGAAATTGTCCGGAGGCTCTCGACCCTCTCGCATTGCGGAAAAGCTTCTGCTTAAGCCTCCCATCTTCAAAAGGAAAAGATCGATGACGCAATCCTTCTCAGGCAATGCGTAGAGAATCTGGAACTCACTTCCCCCGTTGCTCCGTGCCACCTCCTCTACCCGGATCTTCAAAGCTGATCTCAAATCTGTTCTCTTCCAAAGACACTTTCAGAACTAATACTTTCATACTCAGGCCCCTCTTGAAAGTTCACTCTTCATTATAAATTTATATTTTTTACTGTGCATTCCTCACCCCTGCGTGCTGTGTGGGAGTTTGTGTTTGTGTACCCTTCATTCTCAGGCCCCTCTTGGAAGTTTGCTCTTCATTGTAATTTTTTATTTTTTCCTGTACATTCCTCATCCCTGCATGCTGTGTTGGTTTTTGTGTTTGTGTACCCTTAATTTTTAGTCTTTGTAATGTTCTATTTTGTTCCACTTTTCTTGTAACGTAACTAGCTCTGTTGTACAGCACTCTGACACCTTCGGGTAATGTCTGCGCTTCATAAACATGCACTAAATGAAATACATTTTTTTTTTTTAAATGAAGGCGAAGTGGGAACACCATCAACAAAGGTGTGCTGGAATGGATGCCTGCTTGTGCTCCAGGGGGCCCTAGACTGCATCCTGATACAGGAGTACCCTAGTCGGTCCCTGCTTGTAAGTACGCGCTACAAAAGAATGCCAAAGAGACAGCCCCACACTGGAAATGGAGAGACAGGGTCTGTGTGCGCATTGCTGCTCGTTCATGAGGTAATACTCCAGGGGAGTAAACTTAAAAAAACAAGCATTTGCAATGCAATAGGTCTCGCATTTGTTGGAGTTGGAGCTATTGGCTTTGTAAATGACAATGCCTCTTACCTATTCATTTTGGCTGAAGTGCAGTTCCTTTGGGACGTTATAAGTGTTTAGCGATGCCAGGGGGGCATGTGGGGGGGGGGCTACTGTTGTGCTAGTTATTTACAGACCTCTGCCTGGTGAGAGTGAGAACCCCCCCTTTTACTGTCTTCAGTTTGGGGGCGGAGGAGAAGGGCAGACATATGTGAAAGGAAGATGGGGAGATAGCATGAAGAGAGAGTTAGGTGGGGTGAGGGGTCAAAGAGAGGGTTAGGGGGTGAAGAAGGGTTGTGTGAGGAGATGGTAGAACAGAAAAGGGAGAACACGGAATGAGCAGAAAGGTGGGACACAGATACAAACATTGTGGTGAGAAAGAAAAAAAAACGAGAAAACACAGGAACCTGAGGAGGGCCACAGGAGGCAGGAGGAATAGAAAGAGAAGAGACTGAAATGGAGAAGAAGAGAAGACAATTGAGCAGAAAATCGGAGGAAGAGTGTGACTGAGTGACATGTACGCACGCCTAGGTGCCTCGAAGCCAGAAGCAGCGCAGTACTTGGTGACTAGCGGTCTCCTTGATGGCTGCAGTGCGTTTGTAAGTTGGTAGTGCACACTGTGACCGACTAGCTGCCACTGCACAGTGTACTTGTTTACTGCCTCTAGGCATTATCTAATGAGTGTTGTGGCTTCCACTGCACACTGTGTTAGTGACGATTTGTGCAGCGCCGCGAGTGCAGCTGTCATTACCGTAAGGCGCTGTCTATACCATGGGGCTTGTGTGAGGGTGCTACGAAGGCTGACTGCCATACAGTACATGACTGTCACTGATAGCGTGAAGAGAGGGTTAGTTGAGGTGAGGGGCATAGAGAGGCTTAGTTCAGGTGAGGGGCGGAGAGAGTGTTAGTGGATGAAGAGAGGGTTAAGTCAGGGGACAGTACAGCAGAAAAGGGAGAATACGCAAGGAACAGAAAGGTGGGACACAGATAAAAGCACTGTGGAGAGAGAGAAACAAGAATAAAATTTAAGCAAGAAATGGCAAGGAACAGAAAGGTGGGACATGGATACAAGCACTGTGGAGAGAGAGAGAAAAAAAAAAAAAAAGTTAATCAAAGCCTGGCGAAAGACGCAGCCGCTATAATGACAGTAAACATCTCTTCAGCCTGAACTCTTGCTCTGTATGCAGAAGCCCCAGTCATGGACACAGCTTCCTGAAGGGGTTGAATACCAACTTATCCTGTTCAGCAGACCGAAGTTCACCCTTTGCACCAAGCCGGACGTTGGTCAAGCTCCGTAGCCGCACTAAGCCAGGAAGAAGGTAAGTCATGGGACGTGAATGCGGGGACTGGCATTACTGGCGGCAAAAATAAAAGTCTCCAGAGTATCACGCTGCCATTAAAGCATCCAGTCCCTGCGTGCACATCTTCTGTCCTACCGTGTGCACGCCGGAATCTGTATTGATTCCAAAAGTCCTTCACCATGGCGAGGGCAGCGCATGCGCTGCTCACGTCCAGGCGAGACCTAAAAAGGTGGGACATGCAACAGCCATTAGCCATTTGGAGGCTGCGATTTTTAGTTGACAAAGGGAAAAAGCCAATCCAGAGAGTGGGAGGAAGAGTCAGACACCACAAAGTAAAGATAACAGATCGCCTACAGCACAAGCGCTGTTTACGCTCAACCGAAAAAGATCAAAGATCCCATACATAAATAAAATCTCAGTCACAGGTAACTAGGAGTATACTGGGACTATGAAAAGAGCATTAGATTGTGTGACAATGACAAAGCCCTGCTGCAATCTAGGTTCTGGTGTCACAAAAGGTCCATAAAGTACAGAACCCACTCATCAGGAAAGTGTCCTGGGGAGGGAGAAGTCAGAACACAACCCAGCTAATCTATGGAACTAAATGCCCTGGAACCTCAGAACACAAGCCAATCATCTTGCATTTAAGAAACTATTGAAGACCTGGCTCTTCACTCTGCCTTCATAGTCTTCTGCCTCCTTGAGAAAGTTATTGCCAACAAGCCTAAGGGCATATGCTGCGCTCTATAAAATTAAAATCAAATCAAAAGTGACAGATATTTTGTTTGCCAAATTACAAGTGCATTGCATTTAACGGCACTTGTAATACGGCAGACCGGATATATGTCACGTTTGTGATGGAGTATCCATCCACCCTACTCTAAATCAGGCCATTAGACAAGTCATATTCATTTTCAGTGAGAAGCTTCAGTAAACATGATAACAATATGATGTGTCTAAAAAAACTTAGGAGGGGAGCCGTCTTGGTCACACCCTGCATTACTTGTTAATGTTCAAAACAAAGTTTTTCCAAATCACTCAGCATTACATTTTAAAACAGAAATTTGCCCCACACAAATATTTGTGGTCATTATTTAACACTGCACAACCTGAAAAAAGAGTTGATTTTAAATTTGACACTTTTTGATTTTACAGACATTCATATTCATTTTTGGTAGTTCTAGTTTAAAGTTGATATTTAGACCATGAATACAATAGATATGATGGGTATATGATGGGGATATGATGATATCATGATTAATGACAATCATGTTACAAAACAACTAAATTAAAATTATTTGTTGACTTGTAGTCAGAATTACAATCAATTTCCATCAGGAGTGCATCACAAAAGTGACACAGAGCGGTGAAAATAGTGTTGCTTTGCATTTGTTTGCACCAGTAGCGTCACATTGGTGGTACATGGGAATTATTATGCATCCTCCCATTGGTTTTGATGCAAAGCCATATCTACTTAAATTGTAGACAGGGCTTTGTGCCACAAAATAATGCCTCTTTGATGGATGCGTTAACATGGAGAAAGTTGATTTTCCTTTCAATTAACTTTTCCAACAGTGCATGTGTGCTTTACTGCTCAGCACACAAGAAATGTGTATGTTTTAAGGCATTTCTAAGCATAATATTTTGTACTGGAAGAGCACCCTTTTAGTACATTACCCAGGCTAGATATAACATACAACCTCACTATAGTGCAAGGGTGTGTGCATGGCCAAAGGCAGGATAGACAAGCACTGGTGTGTATGGAGAGAGAAACAGCACCATATTTTGGCAGATATGACATTCTTCTTCTCTCTTACTTTCTCACAAAACAGCACAGCAAAGGTTGCTGTGCTGCATTGCATGAAATGTTAGTAACTCTGCACCTAACAATTCTGAAATAAATCCATTACTATTCATATGTTAGTGAATATTAAAATTCAGTAAAAAGAAATCTGAAAGTAAAAAAATAACTGTGTGGCAGATGGGTAGGGAGAACTGGCACAGCGGTCTGCCTATAAATATTCTTTAGGAACGCAATAGGTGCCAACCCAGTCAAATGCAGCAGTTTCTTCAGAAGATAAAAATATGGTGAGCAGAAACCACAGCAATTATATTCAAATGTTATAATGACATCAAGTCACACAAATATTCCTAGTCTTTGCCAAAGGTGAGGAAGTAGGTAGGGGTATTGATACACATCTAGTGTAAATACTAAATTATGCAAATGTTGTGGCCATAGGAACACCATGTCTTTCATCCAGGATGGATTTGGACGCTACCCCGTATGCACACTTCCGTGCTTAGATCGACACTCTGAACGCCACCGTGGACACACCCGTCCTGAGGCTTCTGCTCATCGGCAAAATATGCCTTACGGAGGTATACCTCACCTTCTTGATACATCCCACCTCTACCTACCACGCAGCCAGGTCTTGATACACTACGGACTGGCGTGCCTTCGCATTATCTTTGTGAATTCAACAGCCCTGAAGAGTCACATCCTTCACACGGTGTGGTGAAACACGTATCGGCTAGTTGTATTTCGTATGTACTGATCAAGACTGAACTATAAACGTACATTCAACATTGCTGGATCTCGACCTCATTATTGAACTTTTGTCTTACGCATCGAATTTGGAAACGTGTGCACTGAATTTGTCTACTAGTGCCTGCTACGTAGTGCAGTGAAATGCATAACATGCTCATTTTGACATCGCGGCCGAACTGCTATCAGCAGCCACAGCCGCAATGTTAAGGGTGCGGAACAGGACGGCTGAGGTGGCGGTCCCATCATAATAGGGTATGCGGGAACACCGCATGCATGGCAGACGGTCCCAGTTTCCGCCACAATGGCAGATGGAGCAAGTCCATCCGCCATCGTAATGAGCCCCTTAGTGTTTCAGCATAAAAAGAATATTATTTTATCTGTGTAATAAAAGTATTCACAAAATAAATGAAATCTGTTTTTACGGGTATGCGATGTTTTCCTCTAACAACAAAGCCGTAAAGTGGGGATTCCGTCTGGTCTCTTCATACCATGACTGGCTCCCAAAAGAGCATGGAACCTTGGCCTTTCCTCATTTACTCCTGTGAGGTTGCACTTTGGGTGAGTGACTGACTGGCTGCTGTTCCAAGAGCCTTTAAATAATTTGCAATGTGATATAAACTGCAGCACGAATGATATTGAGTGGTCTGCCTATTTTTATGGCTATTTCTTATGCAGGACGGATGCATAATTCTTCACATACTGAGAATCAGGGAAGATATTCCATATTGAATCATTTCACATGAACGTTTCATGTCTTGCTTGAAAATGAAAATGTAGCTCTTGCGATTGTGAATTTTAGGTGTTGCATAATAGGTAAAGTCTCAATAGAAATACTTTCTTTGGTGGCTATGAAAAGATCATATAGTGAGAGCAGCAAAAACTAAAAAACACTAACTAGAAAAAACCCTGTGGGGAGAAACCTATCTCTTATGAACAATAAAAAAGGACAGAGCATATTATATTCATACCTGCATCTTTGCATGGTGTGATTACAGAGGGCAGCAGGTATCTGCAGTGTGTAGAAGTAGTTTGTTCTTTGTAGGTTCAAATTGTGAGCAACACACTGATGCATCTCAACCTATTCATGCCCATACAAGCCAGGAGTAATTTGTGCATGTCAATGTTAGAGGATCCAGTGTAGTTATTGGTTGGTTAATAATATCATATGTTCATAGTCATTGTTCCTTTGTAGAATCTCGATTGTGTATGAGGTATCTGAAGTTGAGCTGCATGGTGCATACTCTAGGGGGCAGATTTACTAGCCCCTTGCGCCACATTTACGCCGCTTTTGCGTCACGCAAGGCAGCGTAAATGTGGCACATCCCTACGAGGCATTTACAACGTGACGCATCTATGGAGATGCGTCACGGTGTAAGGCCCTGCGCCACATGAAACCTGCGTCAGGTTTCATGTAGGCGGTCCGGTGCAGGGGGGACGTTCCGTTGCAGGAACGCCCCTGGAAGTGACTCAGTGAAATCTACAAGATTTCACTGAGTCACTTTCCCAAAGCAGCTACGTCAATTCCTTACGCCTGCTTGAAGCAGGCGTAAGGAGTGACGCACCATGTAATGTATGGGTGGCCCCTGTGCATTGCAGGAGTTGTGTCACGCTTGCGACGCGACTCCAGCAATGCGTTGCCCGTACGCCAAAAGATGCGTCACGCATCTGCCCTTCCTTGCCCCATGGTGCGCCGCATTATAAATGCGGCGCACCATGGGTGGCGGAGCTGTGGCGCACAATAACTGGCACAACCCTGGGGATGCGCCAGTTATTGTAAATCTGCCCCTTGGTACTTTGTGCAGAGGCGATGGGTGACGTGGCTTCTGAACGTGCACCCAGGGTCATGCGTAGCAGAAGTTTGAACACGTTGAGGGATTTTATTAATACAGCAGGTCTCATCCATGGCTGCAGGAATCTCCACTGTGGCATAAAATTCAGCATCTCCGGTGGAGCAGGTTACCCTAACAAAAGAACTGCCATTTCTGTGTGAGCCCTCTCCAGTGGCGGACTTCTTTTTTTATTGACATTCTCCAGGTGGTTACAATAGTAGGTGGATCTATACCCAACAGAACAGTTCTCACTTGTCATTGGAAAACCAGGTAAGATGAAGGAGAGGTTGATGGAATGCAGGCAAGAGGAGACGTCAAGAGAGGAGTTTACTTTTTCAGGTGCAGTCTGGGAGAGACCAGATACATGCTTACAAATCAAAATATTGTGTGCAGGATGTTGTTGTAGCACTGGGAGTGCCAAGGTTGACAGGAGTGGAGTGTGCTTTTTTTAGTGCAGTCCTGGGTAGATCTGGTGTTGCGTAGGAATAAGATATCACTTGCATTGCCCTGTTCATGTTGAGAGACATTGTACGTTATTAAATTAGGATCAGATTTTTTAATAGTCAATCAGACTTGGTAATAATTAATTTAACGTTAAACATTTTTCCAGTATCATATTTCTCTGTCTCACACAAGTACAGTACAGTACAGTCCAGAGTCCTCCATTTTAAGAATCGTCATTGTCACTTTGTAAGTGCGAGATTGTGGTTGCGCTTGAGAGAGAATCGCCCCAAAGTCGTCCCATCCTCTGACCCTGAGCTCTCTATACCTTTCGAAAAGTAGTCCCACAGTCTTTGCTTGCATCAGAAATGGTTATACCCTACAAACTATCTTGAATATGTATAACTGACAACCATGAGCCTCCCAAAATCCCAAAGACCTCTTTGACTCTAGCAGCACAGAAAAGTCCAAGGAAGAGGACCAAGATCTAGACTGCAACTGTCATCATTGTGCTCTCTAAGAGGATCCCTGTCTTTACTTCCACCAATTTCCCCTCAGTGTCTCACAATCACTCTCCACTGATTCTCGATCTTTATGGCAGGCGGCTCATTATTTCCTGTGTATTGATGTGTTTTTACTTATTCTGGCAGTGGTCTGTTATTTCCTGTTTAACTTCTCAACTACTTTTCAGTAAAATCCTACAAAGATTTTTAACTAGAGTGCAGGCGCTACAAGTAAAACCCAAATGCTAAGGAGTATCCGCCTGTTAGGAAGAGAGGCACACCTTCCAATTTGCAGCAGATTTCTCTCTGCAGTCCTAAATTACCCCGTTTGCCACAATGATGTGCTATAAAGGATACCTGTACTGACCCCCTGAAGTTGCAAAAAGAACAAACGATGGACAGAATGTAGAACAATGTCATACCTTCACCCCAGTACAGCGATCAGGGCCTAAATCCATCTTTTATTTGCTCACCATGCCATTCCAGTTTGAACCCAGCCAAATGCAAATCAGTTTTGACCCTGCTCCCGCCCAATGGGAACAGTCTAGCCTGAACAGCCAAGTCAGGTCCTCCATGGAAACAAGCATGCTAGGACCGGTTTTTGGGTTTCACACCATACCAGCCAGGATAGCTTGACTCCAATGGCATGTAGAGCACAGGACCCACGTCTGGGCATACCCGTCCCACTCGAGGTGACAAATGCAGGAACAATAATTGATGGACAGAATGCAGAACAATGTCATACATTCACCCCAGTACAGAAATCTGGGCCTAAATCCATTGTGTTTTGCTCACCATGCCATTCCAGTTTGAACCCAGCCATATGCAAATCAGTCTTGACTCTGCGCCCAATGGGAACAGTCCATCCTGAACTGCCAGGCCAGGTCCTCCCTGCACTGGAAACAAGCATCCTAGGACTGGTTTCGGGGTTTCACCCCTCATCCGCCAGGATAGCTTGACTCCAGTGACATGGAGAGCACAGGACCGACATCTGGGCATACCCGTCCCACTTGGGGTGACAAATGCAAAAAGAACAATTGATGGACAGAATGCAGAACAATGTCATACATTCACCGAGTACAGAGATCTGGGCCTAAATCCATTAACTTGTTGCTCACCATGCTATTCCAGTTTGAACCCAGCCATATGCAAATCATTCCTGACCCTGCACCCAATGGGAACAGTCCAGCCCGAACTGCCAGGCCAGGTCCTCCCTGGACTGGAAACAAGCATCCAAGTACCTGTTTCAGGGTTTTACCCCTCATCAGCCAGGACAGCTTGACTCCAGTGACATGAAGAGCACGGGACCGACGTCTGGGCATACCTGTCCCGCTTGGGGTGACAAATGCAGGAACAAGAATTGATGGACAGAATGCAGAACAATATCATACATTCACCCCTGTACAGAAATCTGGGCCTAAATCCATAGTTTTTTTGCTCACCATGCCATTCCAGTTTGAACCCAGCCATATGCAAATCACTCTTGACTCTGCACCCAATGGGAACAGTTCATCCTGAACTGCCAGGCCAGGTCCTCTCTGGACTGGAAACAAGCATCCTAGGACGGTTTCGGGGTTTCACCCCTCATCAGCCAGGATAGCTTGACTTCAGTGGCATGGAGAGCACTAGACCCTCGTCTGGGCATACCCGTCCCACTCGGGGTGACAAATGCAAAAAGAACAATTGATGGACAGAATGTAGAACAATGTCATACATTCGCCCCAGTACAGAGATTTGGGCCTAAACCCATCGTTTTTTTTGCTCACCATGCCATTCCAGTTTGAACCCAGCTATATGCAAATCAGTCTTTACCCTGCGCCCAATGGGAACAGTCCAGCCTGAACTGCCAGGCCAGGTCCTCCCTGGACTAGAAAAAAGCATCCTTGGACCGGTTTCTGGGTCTCACCCCTCATCAGCCAGGATAGCTTGACTAAAGTTGCTCTGTTTTTTTTGAGAATCCCTGCCGGTTTGGAATACCTTTCTTCCTAATTTCAGGCTACTTCAGGTGCGAGTTTACGTTACTCTCCATGCCGGTCTCCCTTAGCGTTAATTTCTGTGTTCAGTTGGTTCTATAGTTATATTACTTCTAAGTCCACTGTTCTGGTGGCATCTTGCATGTCTGGTATGCTCCTTGGTAGTGAGTGGACTCCGCAGAGTTTTTCCTCTTACTAATTTCTCAGG
Source organism: Lissotriton vulgaris (assembly GCF_964263255.1). Classification (NCBI taxonomy): domain Eukaryota; kingdom Metazoa; phylum Chordata; class Amphibia; order Caudata; family Salamandridae; genus Lissotriton; species Lissotriton vulgaris. The sequence continues at coordinate 1,375,920,478 of NC_141685.1, read as the reverse complement.
CATTCTGAAATATTTATCTATGGCACAAAGAAGCCGTGGTTAACTTAGGCAATAAAAATAAGGCGTTACCAGAATGTTGCTGTCCCACAATTATTGGTGTGGATATAAAATTTTAAACAATTAACCCTTTCACTGCTGGAGATTTTTTAAAGACCTGCCGGATGTCTCCCATGAAGGGGGGTTCAATTAGGAAAGTTAAAACATTCTTGTTCCTGGGGCATATGCATATGGCTGTATGCTTCTTGTCTGTGGTATATACAACTCCATAGCACAGAACGACAGAGCGTCCAGCCTAAAATCTTTTACTCTCTATGGTGCCCCATATGTTGAAAGGGAAATTTGTATAAAACAAAAGCAACATGGCAGGGGACCTGACAAAACAGAACAACGATTCAGCACTAAAGGTAAGGACACATTCATAAGTGACATAAACGTTCGTAAAATAAAATAATATTTAAGGGATGTGTGATGTTTGGCTCACACAAGCAGATTGCAGGATGGATGGGGTGTCCGACAGAGTACTCCACACAATAAGTTGACGAAAAAAAGAGCCACAAACGCTGTCCTCTCCTCCGTCCAGCACTGTCCAGATGCTATTTGGGCTAGTGACTCTCAATTGGTTAGATTTTTATTCTCATGACATGCTAGGCGAGAATTTCATTTCCCACTCAGGCAGGCTATGCTAGGGCAATGTTCTGCTCTGCAAAAGAACTTCCATTTTTTTTAACCCTTCGTTGGAGAAGCTCACAATTTCCAGCTCTGTGACATTCACTAACATTTTCTCAGATTTCGTTTGTGAGATCACCAAAAGTGACTTGCAAGGTAAGGTAAATTACCAAAGAAATATTAAGGATGTGGAGTAAAGTTGCTGATGGCATTTTCTAGCTCATTAGGGGGTACCCTACTATTTTCACCTAGCTGAGCTTCAATAAATATTTTTTAAATTCTTTCCCTGAATGTGAAGATGCTGTCCCAAAGGAAATAATTTCCCCTCAAATATCTCTTGTACAGCTACTGTTGCTTACTCCTCAAATATGAATGTAGCATAATCTTAGATCCAGACCAGACTACCTACCTCTCTTGCTGTGATCCCAGGAGGAAATTGGTGGAGGAGATAGGTTCTTTGTTTATACAAGTATGAGCAATGAACTAGTCCTGGGCTTAATTTAATTTTGCCATACTAATCAGAGTAATTTCAGTTATTCAGCGTAACTCTTTGACACTGAATTACGTATAATCACATGTTTATACCTGCATCAGATATTAAGAGTAATTTGGAGGAAAAAATCCTTACGGGGAGAGAGCATTTCGTGAGTGCAAGTGGCCGCTTACCCTGCTGTTCATGTTCCTTTGCATTTAGCGCTATTTTCTTAGCGCACAATGCGTTCTTGCTTTCATTTTGGATAGGAGTGTGCATTTTGCACTAAGAATCTAGCGCTAAATGCTGGAAGTAAGCTGGGGGAAATGTAGCAACCACAAGCGGCTGCTCACACTGCTTTTCCTGTTCTGTTACATTTAGAGCTATTTCTTAAAGTAAAATGCATCCGCACATCGATTTGAGACACAAGAGGACATTTTTTGCGCTAAGAAAATAGCGCTAAATTCAAAATTTCCTGCTCGTCTAATTCCACTGGCTCTGGCAGAATGTCTAGATAATTCCATGTGATTATGCTACATGGAAAAACGTAAGTTACGCCCACTTATACAAGAGTCTGATTTAAAGGTTAGTGTGTAACAACCACATGGAGTACCCTGCTCACCAAACTCTCAGTCCGCCCACCTTATTTAGAGATAAGTGTCCCATAATTTTTCGATTAGCAGAGCACCCGCTGGTAACGTAAATAGAAAGTTTACTCCAACGGTCCATAGGCTGTGAGAGTAAGGCCATCACACCACTCATTCTATTTGCAGCAGAAGGAGTGTTTTTTTTGTTTTTCGGTCCATCACCACCAGGAAAACCGTGGTGGTGAGGGACAGAAAACAACAATAATGGCCCTCATACCCTAAAAGGAAACTCCCAGGGCAAGAGGGGGTCATTACTTTTTTTGTCTTTCTGAAGATAATTTCCTGCCATCCTGACGGATGCCACTCTGTCCATCAAACAATAAATCAGGCCCATGATTGCCTCAAACACTTGCGACCCATACAAGATGGGGTGAATACTGTTAGATGTTTTTAATGCTGACCATTAATTAGCTGGCTAATGCCATCAAACATAGTCAACTTTCCATAGTAGCACCATCCTAGTATCTGCTGTATCTTCATCTCCATTGACATTGCATATCCTTTCTATGCAGTGTATGAGTTGCTGTGATCCTTGCCTTGTGAATACAAGCTTCTCAGCCTGTGACCAGCCTCAAGTACTGAAAGAGCTTAGACATGTTCTGTCATTGATACGAAAGAGCAAAGGTGCACCACATAAATCCAGAGATCTGATATCAATAGTCATAGACGTACGTTTCTTATAGTTGTGATTTTCTTTATTCCAAAAAACAGGACAGGTGTACAATCAAAACACGATTGCTTGCAGCCGACGCGTTTCGTCCTAACAGGACTTCTTCAGGGCTGCCATAAAAACATATAAACATACAATTAAAATCTACATTTAAAAAGAATAAGCAAGTAAACAGGAGTGCCAGATTCTTATGTAATTGGTACTTGGTGACATAGAAGTTATAGTATCTTAAATGACCAAAAAGGTAAAATTCATTGAGGTCTAGTTTAAGCCAAATCATTCCTTATTTAGAAGAAGCATTTTTAACTTGAATGTAGAGCAGTACATTTAGAGTTTGACAAGTCATTAGAGGAGAGTTGAGGAAAAGAACTGTAGAAAAGGAGCTGTGGGGTACTTTTTGTCATGTCCAAGGAAGATTCTAAATATAACATACCAAGGTTCTTAGAGAATATGCATGTACGACGCCGATTGTGAATAGCTTCATGCCTTACACAATATGGCGGACACTTAATGGTAATATAACCTCGCTAAATAATAGCTGCTATATTTTTTAGGTGATAATTATACCAACGTACACTTTTCAAACCATTGAGAATGTTCTATAAATAATAATCGATACGGTATGTTTATATTAAACATTCACGTATTTCTACAGCTAAACTTAACTAAATGGCACTACAGACATGGCCGCAACCATAACAGAATGTTATGACTGGTCCAATATGTCCACCATGCAGACACGAAGGAGGGAATTTTTGAAACACAGGTGTTTTCATTTTTACAATTTGCTGCGCTATAAATAGCCTGTGGAAATGTCTCACTTTTACACGCCCCGGGTCCAGGAAGGAAGTCGAACCACTATGCGATGCGGTATCAGGGAGGAGGATGTTAGACCTGATAGACTTTATTAAGGTAAGCAATTTGGGAACGCCGCTTAGTGGAAGTAACTCTTAGAACAATCAGTAGTTGTTTAGCTCTATCTGAGGCATGAATGCCTATGTTAATCCTTATCCTTGGCGTAAATCTGTTGTCGTTTACTTAAGGATTACAAATACCTTGAGGGTATAGTGTGTTTATTAATACTTACCTATATCTCAGACATTTTGGATTCCTTTTTGGATCCCGAAGCATTAGGATATACAACTAACGTATATGGATACCTCTTAAGCCCTGGTCATTTTAAATTATACGTTTTATAAAGAATGTGGTCCTAATTTACAAGGAACATGGGACATTATATATGGATTGCCCTGTACGTGGGGTCTCTACTATCTGATCCATGGACTTACTTTTCCACTATGAATATCGCAATATATTTACCCTTATTGGATTGATGAGTGACATGGCTCTAATATATATATCCTTTAGAGTCTACCGTGATGGGATATTTCGCCTTCAGCTCACCCTCCTCCAATACTTCCAGAGTCACACCTGACTTAGTAAGGTAAGATATTTTTCTGTTGTCTTTGGCTATACAAAGATAAACAGATCAACATAGATACTTAAAGATCTTATCTTTATTCTTTCAGGAACACTTGCAGAATTCTAAATACTTTGAATATATATAGTGATTCCAATACTGCAGACATAGATGACCCATTAGTGAGTCACACTCGTAATTCATGGTGTATAATAAAGACTTGAGATTAAGATAGATAGAATCTCTTTGACAGAATGGGCATTTACTCTATCCTGGATCTTTCTCGAGGTAGACGGTTTCATTGCTGATATCTTTAGAGTGCATTATGAGAAGATATTAGATATGCCAATACGTTTTAGGTCTGCACATCAATTGGTTATAGGTGAAACAACCATGTGCATTCTCAAAATATGCACATGGAAGTTGGATTTCGATTGTTTCAGTATTGACATATATATCCTAGTTGGAACATAGTTGGTATGCAGTTTTTTGAACGCTGTTCATATCCTATTGGGATACAGTTATCTCAGTGTTTCCCTTTTAACAAACCTATTGTGTTTACTCCATGATCATATTAGATTCTCTTGGGAATATTGTGATTACATTGTTCCCTTTCTGACAGACGTTATTATTATTTGTTTCTATTAGGCTTACTAATATATTGCATCTAAAGACCGTCTGGATACGCATCCATTTTGAGAAAATCCTTCGTCGTACATGCATATTCTCTAAGAACCTTGGTATGTTATATTTAGAATCTTCCTTGGACATGACAAAATGTACCCCACAACTCCTTTTCTACAGTTCTTTTCCTCAACTCTCCTGTACATGTAAATGTACATGTATTTATATAGCGCAAATCACTGACGAGGTCGGTATCTAAGCGCTTGCTTAGGGAACCCGTCCTGGTATTCCCCTGTGAGATAACCCCGGCAGGGTATCCACAAGGTGAAAGCCAGGCATCCCGCCGCGAGGGGCTGTTGTGGAGATTAAGCAAGCTATTGCCCAGAGTCGCAGAGTGTGAACCCGCGAGTCGAGAAGGCACCGGAGCGAGAATTATCGAGTCCGTGGAATTTTTTTGCCCAAGACCCGCCGAGGCGGGGAATTGAACCCTGACCCAGGGCCAATCTCAGCTTCCGGGTCTGCTGCCTCTAACCCCTGAGCCACACTCCTCTAATGACTTGTCAAACTCTAAATGTACTGCTCTACATTCAAGTTAAAAATGCTTCTTCTAAATAAGGAATGATTTGGCTTAAACTAGACCTCAATGAATTTGACCTTTTCGGTCATTTAAGATACTATAACTTCTATGTCACCAAGTACCAATTACATAAGAATCTGGCACTCCTGTTTACTTGTTTATTCTTTTTAAATGTAGATTTTAATTGTATGTTTATATGTTTTTATGGCAGCCCTGAAGAAGTCCTGTTAGGACGAAACGCGTTGGCTGCAAGCAATTGTGTTTTGATTGTACACCTGTCCTGTTTTTTGGAATAAAGAAAATCACAACTATAAGAAACTTACGTCTATGACTATTGATATCAGATCTCTGGATTTATGTGGTGCACCTTTGCTCTTTCGTATTAATTCGCCAAGTTCTTAATTGAACCTACGCTGTGACAGTGGGTGTTAACCAGTGTGCACACATCTGACCCACACAAACTTTCTAGGGCTTGTTATTCTCATAAAAATACTTTGGAGGAATTTGAGTTAGGTGCTGTAATTAGGAAGTTTCCACTGTCTCTCCATTTGTTTGAAAAATGTTCTGTCATTGAATGAACATGGTTTGTTTGGCCCGCGGCTGCAGGAATCTCCACTGAGGCACAGATCATGATGTTCAACACTTTCTTTGGAGGCTGGCCACCCAAATGTGTACCTCATTGCTCAGTGAACACTCTCCTCCCATGGGGCTCTATCTGCTCCTCGCTATTTTCCAGATTATTTAAGTTGTGACTAGAACTATACTAATCAGGGTAGCAGCTTTCTCCTGCCAGTGGAAATCAGATAAGATGTGGGAGAAGTTGGGAGAGCACAGGTAGCACAAAGGGTAACAGGAGTGAAGCTTCTCTCTTCAAGTGTAGTCTGAAGGTGACCTGATTCTTCAATTGCGGAGGAAATGACTCTCTTTCATGGTGCTGGATATTTTAGGCTTGTTGGAATGAAGGACAAGTGAAGAATTTGTCATGTCAAGAATGATGTGCTTTATCAGTCCCACACCAATAGACTCCTGAATCGTCCTCTCTAAGAGCCCTCATGTTTACTGTGAATATGGGAGCACAGTGAGTGCCTTAGATGAGTGAACTCTCATCCTTGGCCACCTCCTCTAAGCATGCGACCTGTGCAACACTTGTGCAAGTGACTTGCTCAGCTTCTTTGCATCTGTTATGCCCTTAACCTATGAGTTGTCTTGAACAATAACAACATACGGTGAGTGACTGTCCCTTAGTTCTAGATTCCTCCTGATCTCCTAAAGCCCAATAGACATCTAGAAAAGGGGACAAGGACCCAGACTGGCAGGGCTCACTGTGCTGACTCTGGTCAGTGGTGTGGCCCCTTCTTCTAGACTTCTCTTAGTAGATACGTTTCTAACATTCTCCTTGCAGTAGATCAGGTATCATGGTCTCAGCTGATTGCACTCTCCTGCCTTGGTTGTATGTATTTGACAATAAATAACCGAAAGAAACAAGTTCTGATGGACATTTTTTATACCTTTTATGACAAATGTTTCACGTACATTGGCTTTCCCAGGTTGAAAAATAAATAAGTGAATGTCCTTCTTGGCAAGAAATTCTGTGTCCAGGTTATTTTTCCATACTTCTCTGGTTTTTAAGCGAAAGGCCCAACAACATTTTAGACCGATCCTACCTCTTCTCCTGAATTTTTAAGAGGAGAGTTCCCCCTACTCCCTGCTCCCTTTTCTCCCCGTATTTTCCCTTTCATTTTAATTTTCTTTGTGGCAAGTCAACTTTCCTTCCCCTTCCTCTCGCCTTCTTGTCCCCCGTCCCGAACGGTGGCGAAGCCTTTTCCTGTCCCACAAATTGTCTTTGTCCTCCTAGCACCCACCTTTCCCTATGTACCTTTGCTTTTCCGCTCTTCTCGTAGGGGCACATTTGCAAGAAAGTGACGCATCTGTAGAGATGCGTCAATTTCCCTACGCCACCGTGGGAACCCCTTGCGCCAGCATGGATGAGCCATATTTACAATACGGTGCACCATGGCGCAAGGATTGACAGATGCATCAGAAATTCTGATGCATCTGTTGGGGCAAAAGTCACGCATTGCTAGAGGCGTGTCGCAAGCCTGAAGCAACTCCAGCTATGCATTTTGAGGCCTATTCCCACTACACTGCGTCACTCCTTACGCCTGCTTCAAGCAGGCGTAATGTTTTGACGCAGTGGTGTCCTAGAAGTGACGCAGTGAAATCTTGTAGATTTCACTGCGCCACTTTCACGAGGCTTTCCTGCATGGGAACGCCCACCTTGCGTGGCTTTACAACGTGACGCATCTCCTTAGATGCGTGACATTGTAAATTGGGCACATTTTTTAAGCCGCTGCTGCATCACTAAAGTGATGCAAAGCCGGTGCAAAAATGTTGTAAGGGGCTTGTAAATCTTCCCCTTTATTTCTATTTTGTAATCTACTGCTCCTTTCCTTCTAGTTCAAAGTAGACATACAAAAATTACTGCTGGGCCCAATTTTCCCTTTTTCAGCCTGTTTTCCTTTCTTTCCTATCTTTCTTTTTTTGCAACTACTATTTCTCTTAGAAATGATAGGAACTTTAAAAAAAAACATATAGCAAATCCAGAATTCCTTTCCTGATCTGGTATATTTCTCATGAAAATCACTATATCAATGAAAAGTAATGTGGTCATTATAACTATTCCCAGTATGGATTTTGTTTAGCTCGATTTCGTCAGACAGACATTCTGCAATTTAGGGTTTCGATTCAAGGAGGAAATAACTTCTGCTTCACCTCACAGGGTCTTCTACAGATCCACAAGTTAAAGCGCCTTCTCTGGGTGTCTGCCTTGGGTTGCCTGGAGATGGTGGGTATTGTAAGTCTCTGAAGTTCTGACACTCTCACTGTGTGATGCCGTTTCTCAAAATTTAAAGAAGATAGTTGTTTCTCTTCTGGGGTGGTTCACTATTGAACTTCTTGCAAAAGCATGCTGCATTCACACCACTTCCTCAGCTGCTATTTAGATGTTCATTTCCTGTTTAAAAGACTCCACCACAGAATAAAATGAGTAATTTTAAATAAAATCTATAGATGATGATGAGAAAGCTTGGGCCCATTTAAACATGTATCCTCAACCAGATGGTCTTTGTTGCTGCATGAGAGTTAAGGGGGAGAACTCATTCACAATTTATATTTTTTCAATATAGATGAAGAAAATGTGTTCACTCAATAATCCAGTCCACAATTGAATGTAACATTAGTAAGGTTTAATTATAAGTTCAAAAATAGGTTTACATAAACCAAGCATAGCATAATGGTATTGAGATACAGAACAATTTAAATGTGTCCAAATCTCCTACGGAGATTTACCCTAGACAACAGAAAAGGTATGACTAGTTAAATTAGAATTATATAAGCAATGAGGAAAAAGAACTGCGATTTTCTTTGCATCAGTTGATTTTCAAAAGTAAGCATTAGTTAGCCCTATCTTTTCCTATGCTTCTTCAACTGGACCACATTCACTAAAAGCAGCAGAGATTAGGAATGGGTAAGCTGTCACAGTATTTAGTAGAAAGTACTCCAACCATGGGTCATGTAGCATAAAGCCACACAAAGCAGAAGCATATGTATGCTCCCCATTAAGTCCTAAGATGTCTCTCTGACCCGCACTAAGTCCCAGCATATGTATAGTTGCATTCAAGGTAGACAATCCAACATGACTTTCTCCAGTACCTTTTACATGATTCCAGCATAAATTGGATACTTGCACTACCTTTCCCACATTGTTAAGTTGTAGCTTCATTCACCATGGTCATTCTACTACTCCTCCATGAGAACTCTCCTCCTTGCTCGTTGCCGCGTTTCTCTTTGTCAAACTTCGTCTTCTCATACTTTGCTATCTAATGAAAAAACCCTTCTATACTGACTAAGAAGGCTTTGTCCACACCTGCAGTGGAAACAAAATGCGAACAAAAATATTCCAAATCGAAGGCTAAGCACAAATCAAACGTTAACTGTAACATAAACTTGCACTGAAATTAGATACAGGCATCAAAATAAACTCAACTTAACGGTGCACTCTGTAACAAATAGTGCACAATTGTAAATGTATAACAAATGAAGTTTCTTTTTTTTCCCCTGATATGACCTCCGTAGCTACTGCCACCTCTTGACCTGGTCCACCTCTGGCCCAAATAACTTTGTTGGTTCTTAGTCTCAACTGGTATTTTCTGTACGGGGAATGTCCGTTTATACACAACTTTAGCTGACCCAGAGGTTTTAATCATAGGAACATATCCTGTACCTTGATCAATTATGAAGTAAAATAAAATAAAATAAAATGAAACAATCTCAAAGAGGGTCATCCAACCAATTCCAAAACAACCCAGTATCTGGCCATCCTCTAGAAACATTTACCCTCTGATCTACAGCTCTAAAATACTTGACAGAGTTCCACCAGGCATTCCAACTAGGAGAAGCTTTCTGTCGCCACAGCTTACAAATCTTTCTCCTTGCCAACAGTATCAGATAAAACACCAATTTATGTTGTGTCCCAGTCTGGACTCATGCCCATCCCAGCATAGGTACAATGCCAAATAAGATGAGAGTTGGGCTTACCTTCACATCAGCACCAATGACCCCGGAGGTAGTCTTACCCACATCACTACAAAATTCTTGTATCTTAGGGCAAGAAGCAAATACATGAACGTCATCAGCGTGCTGAGATCCACACCTCCAGCATCTTGGATCACCTCCACCTTTCATTCTGTACATTTTAAGAGGGGTCCAGTATATTCTGTGGAGTGTAAAAAAGTGGTTTCATCTGAGTGCAGCAGATTTAATCACAGGGTAAAGCATCTATAGATACTTGCCATAACTCTTTCCGCTCTTCACTCGGCAAGTAGTTCTCTCAGGCTCAATATGGCTTATCCATCTTTCTGTCTGCTGCAGCCAGAAGATAATTGTACCATAAAGCAATTTATTTCTTCCTTGGAGCCCGATTTTGTAGATCAGTCTCCATCTGATTGTCCTCTACTAGAGACCAGCGTTGACTCTTGCACCATGATGTAAGCTGATAAAATTTAAATTTAGACAGGGAACCTTTCATGATATGATTCCAAAATTCCCAAGGATGACATATATTACTCACTACTACATCCTTCCAGAGTGAAGCTCCAGCCTCTTTTAATGGCGGGCTAGAGAATCTAAAAGGCACTCCGGCGTTCCAGGCAAGTCCCACACCGGTGCCCAATCGCAATAGTAGGTGAGCCCCAGGCAGTCTCGACAGTCCAACCATAACTTGGCCTCCATACACAGCGTCTTCAGGTGGACGTTATACAAAACATTTGCAGAGCCAAACTTATACATGAAGCCATGCTCCGCTACCCCATCTAAACATGGCTTTAAACATGCTGCCTATAAGCAAATCATCAAGGGTAAGTATTAACATCCTGGCATTTTTTCATTGATAAGCCCAACAATAGAGCTGGGGATCTGGTAAGCCAGTACCTCCTCGGGTTAATTTAGGCCTGAGTTTTTTCCAGGACAGCCTAATCCCTTTGCCTTCCCAGATGGAATTTTACCTTGAATTTTAAGGATCTCAGCTTTTGCAAAGTCTATTGGTATATTATTGAAGAGATTAGTATATTTTGGGAGGACACACATTTTAATCAGGTTAACCTGGCCATTATGAGAGAGTGGTATGTTCTGCCATCTTTTTAACAGGAGCTCAACTTCCTTTGAAACTCTGTCTAAATTAGCTTTTGGAATTTCTCTAGGATCTTGGGTTATTGTAATTCCAAGGTATCTAAGATCTATGGTGTATGATCCCTCCTGGTTGAGAATATTCCATGCCAAAATCTTCGTTTTATCTTTATTTATTTTAAAAGCAGTAAGTTTTCCAAAAGTTTGAGTTTCACGGATAAGTTCCTGTAGTGTAATGTCCACATTAGAGGAAAAGACAACAACTAAATCATCTGCTTAGAGGGCTATTTTCCTAACAAACCCACCAATTTCAAAAGGAGCAATATTTTAATTTAACCCTAAACTCTGGGCCAGAGGTTCTATATATATGTCAAATAAAATAGGGGACAGGGGGCAGCCTTGCCTAGTACCCGTTCTATATGAACGATGGGAGAAATGGTTCCATTATCCAGGATCCAAGCCCATGGTGATCTACAAATTTTGTTAACAACTTGTCTAAAACCGGGGTAAAACCTAAGGCATTTAAGGTCCTATCTAAAAAATGCCAGTTTACCCGATCGAAGGCTTTGGCTGCGTCAACCGTGATAATTGACAGAGGGAGGCCACGTGATGACGCCAAGTCCACTGTTCCAACTAATGTATACACCAGGTCTGACATCTGTCTCCCCGGGAGGAACCCTTTTTGATCTTTATGGATTATATGGCCTATGATTTTACAAATCCGTTTATTTAAATTCCCTGCAAAGATCTTATAATCGACATTTAATAAAGAAATTGGTCGATATGAATGGCACTGAAAATAACCTTTTCCGAGTTTCAAGATCAGGGTGATAACTGCATCAGACCAAGAGTCTGGCAAGGGGGATATACCATTTAGTATTTCATTGAAGATTTTTAGCCAAACAGGAATATTTTCTTTCCTCAGCATGGAATAGACCCCAATCCGAATTGCATTCGGGCCTGTGCTTTCCCTTTTTTTTAAAGAATCTAATATTGCTAATATCTCGCTCCCTGATATTTCTCGAGAGAGAAAATCTTGACTGGCCTTAGTTAATCTAGGGAGCTGTTTTTCAGTTAGCCACCTAACTATATGCTCCTCCACCCCCTGTAGGTCTTCATGAAATAACTCTTGGAAGAACTGTGCGAAGGCCTACTCTATTTTATCTTTCTCCTCGATAAATCGTGTACCCACTATGATCTTGCTTATGTAATTATTAGCTCTATCAACCCTGGACGTCATACCACAGAGCTTACCACAGTTCTCCCCTTGATCAAACTCCCTCATTTTACTTATCTCCCATTTTTGAATTAAAATCTCTTCTGACTTAAGTCTGAATTTTAACTGAAGCTCCTCCACTCTCCTTATCCAACTGTCTTTCTCCGGGTGATCAGGAGGGCGCGCCTTAATAACAGCTTCTGTCCCCGCTATCTGTTGTTCCAAGTTAGCCAGTTCTTCCCTGTTCAACCTAGCCCAACCCACTACAGCTTCTTTTAGTATCCCTCTCAGGCAAGCCTTGAAGGAATCCCGGAGAATATGTAGGGCAGACCCTAAGTTATTATGAAAAAAGGAGTCGGTTTCAAGCTTCAAAAAGCCTGGAGTAGAAGATAACATGAGGAATCTTCTATTTAGAGTCCATCTTCTCAAAGTGAGATCAGAGGGAAAATCCATATTAAAAACCATAGCTCCATGATCCAACAAGTGAATAGGAAGATATTTAATTAGACTGGCCTTATGGAATTCTGATTGCTCCATAAAAACATAGTCAATTCTAGAGTAGTGAGAGTTCTTTTTATTGTAAAAGGAGAATTCCCTGACCTCTCCATGTTTTTTTCTCCACACATAAAGATTAAAAAAGATTTGGATATTCAAAAGATGTGCTTTCACCTGGGGAGCTGCTATCTGAGTGCGAGGAGAAGACCTATCTAGCTTATTATCCAGGAGGATGTTAAAATCCCCTCCCATAATCAGAAGGGCCTCAAAGTTGGCCAGGGCAAGACAAAGATTATTCAAAGAAGTGGTATTGTCTTCATTAGGCCCATAGAAACTGACTACGGTATATTTGGTAGGGGTGGGCGAACAACTCCGCTCTGCCAACGGAATGTGCGGAGATTTGCCCCTTCCGCATTTCACAATGTCGGCGGAGAAACAAGGCAAATGACCGCACACTGGGGGCGTAACGGAAGTTGGCCTCCCGCTCGCCGCCCGCCCGCCTCCCGCCTGCAGTATGAAATAACCTTAAAAAGCCTTAAATAACATTTAAAATAACCTTACCTTATCGGCGGCACATCCATCTCCATCGCAACTTCTTCTGGGAACTGCGAATGCACAGGAGCATGCGCATTCCTGGCGCGGAATGCGCATGCCTGGGCTCCCGCGGAACTTACGCCCACCCCTAATATTTGGCCCCCTTGCATTTGATTACTGCAATGACCACACATCCTCCATCATCTCCCTGCAACTTAATGAGCACAACTCCTGATTTCAGTTTTAGTATTATAGCAACCCTTTTTGAGCAACATTGCTGGTCGGAGGTTATAATTTTGTCAACCCATTTTTGTTTACCAAAATTATGCCTTACATTCTACTTGTAGGAGATGGGTCTCCTGAATCAGAAGAATTCTAGCTGAACTGTTTCTTAAATATTGAAATATTAGGCGCTGTCTTCCTTTAACTCTCAGGCCGTTGGCATTCCAGCATAAAAATTCAAGGTGTTGATTCCCTCCGTGGGTGGGCCTATCACCCATCATAAACCAGTCTCCACCCTCTGATGTAGCTACTGAATGTTGTTATGTCACATGATTTAGTATTACTTTTTCTTCTCTTCCAATGCTTTTCACCAAATAACGTGAAAGCCCCCACACCCAACCCCTCCCCCCAACCCACAGGAACCCTCCCAGCCTATCTATCGGCAATAAATATTGCTTTTTGAGCCGAGGCCTCCTAACTGCCTATGTGAAGAATGAGATCCAAAAAAGAGATAATGTTAGATGCTGATACCACTCATTCCGCACCTTTCACGCTAGAATTACATTGTGCCGGAAAACTGTCAACCTCCTCTGGAAACCTAAAGTTATACAATTTATTTGCCTGGACCACTTTCAAAAAGGCAGGAAACCGCAGCTGCACTTGGGCCCCTAAGTCCTTTAAGGCACCCGTACGCTTTCCCAGCTCCCATCTCCTCTCCTCCGTGACCCGGGAAATATCAGAGCGGATTCTAAAGGAGGCATCTTGGACCTGTATAGATTTAAGTTTAAGGGCCGCCCCCAGTAATTGCTCCTTGAGAGTGTAAGAATGTATGTAAACCAGAATCTTTCTCGTTTTTTTCGGGCAGGATTTAACTTAAAAAGATCTCTGTGGATTTGCTGAATTTTGGCTTCCCAGACTGAGGCCGAGGTTATATGGGGAAAAGCTTTAGTCAGGATATTGATAGCATAGGATTTTAGATTGTTACCCTCCAACCCTTCTTTTAAATCTAAAATCCTAATGTTATTCCTTCTTGACGTGTTTTCCAGCCTCTCTGCCAAGTCCTGCTCCCTCTCTTTTAGTCTGATTACTTCTTGGGCGTTACCTCTGACCTCCTGCCACAGTTCCCCCACTTTGTTTTCCAGAGCTTCCATCCTGTGAGTCAGTGCCAAAAATTTTCTTCTAAACCTGTACAGGTATCTTGTATTATTGTTTTGGTTTACTTCAGAGGTAGAGAACGAGCACCAATTTCTAATGTCAACTGTGTTAGCAACCCCTCTACGGTTTCCGGGCTCTGAACAACAAACTCAGATCGAGTATCCCCTGCCTTCCCTGGCTCTTCCTGTCCTCCCGTCTCTGTCATTGGGGTCATTGAGCTCAGGGGATCAAAAGGATTAGAAAGAGTAATGGAGGGGGGCGTCACCTGGCTTACCTCTGCTGCAACCACTGTCCCACCCAGATTTACAATTTCCATATTACCCTGTGAGTTGTCCCGAAAATAGGACCTAAGTGAGGGGGTCACCTTTACTGAGACCGAATTCTTATTTTTTTCCGACTCTTTGCTGGAGTAAGCTTTGCCGATTTATTGGGAAACTGCTGTTCTTTAAGCTTCTGTCTGTCTTCCACAACTTGAATCGGCTTTGGTGCCGGAGGAGCCCCTCCTAAAACGTTACGTGATCTTAGTTATCTCTTGCCCTGTTTTATTTCAGTAGGCGGGGCAAAAGGGGTGATAGGGGAGGTAGTGGAGATAATGGAGTCCCGGCACCAGAAAAATCTGGGTTTGAGCGGCCCTCCCTAGTAAACTCTGAATTACCAGATTGTTGAGTAACTATATCCTTCGGGTAGAGGTCGGACACATATCTCGATTTTGTGTCCTGATTTAACTGCGAACTCAAAAATAAGAGAGGGGTCCAACTACCCAAAGGGACAGGACACCAATAAGACACTTCGGTCTATGAAAAATTCCCTTTGGGACTCCCAAAGGGAATTTTTCATAGACTGAACTGATTTAACCAGTGGCGGCTGGTGACATTTGAAAGTCGTGAGGCGTAAAATGGTAATCATAGTGCACTGTAGCGAGCGAGCGAGCCCGAACCCCCTAAGGAGGGTTCGGGGGGATTTCCCCCCCAAGAAAATTTTGAAAAAAGATGGACAAATGATGCATTTTCAAGCAAATTTGAGAAAGCAGGAAGGTTAATAAAGCAATTGTGAAAGTGTAAATGTAAATGTAAATGTATAGGCATTTATATAGCGCACTACTTACCCGTAGGGTCCCAAGGCGCTTCGACCGCTGCGAAACCCTTCCTGGCTTCCCTGAGAGATGGTCCCTTAATGGGTATCTCCAGGGTGAGACCAGGCATCCCCGGCGGTCTGGTGGGGCCGTTAGTGAAGATGAGGCAAGCTAATGCCCAGAGTTGCCGAGTGTGATCACTGATCAGAGTGGGCACCGAGGCGAGAGAATTATCGAGTCCGCTGACCCTGGTCCAGAAACCTGCCGCGCCGGGAATCGAACCCTGGTCCCGGGCCGTCCTCTGCTCTCGGGTCTGCCGCCTCCAGTTATTACATTAATAAAGAGATGTCAATGTCATATAATAACATAGGTAGTTGCTTATTCAGTTTAATCACAGAACTTCATAGCAGACTTCGAGATAACAATGCTGAGTACCATTCATACATTGCACATTTGCCATCAAAATGCTCTTTTGTTTTAGTTAGTCCCAAGTGAGCCCAACCGATATAAGTCAATATCAGGGGGAGAGGGTTCTTCCTCTGCCCTTTTTTTGCTTTCAAAAACTTCTCAAATAGTGCATTTTAAGCTAATTTAGACCCAAAAAAATGAAAAAGCAATAAGAATCTAGACCACACGTAGGGTGCACAACAACTGAGTTGCCTCTGTGTTAATGGCATTATGTTAAGGGCGGAGGCTGAACACTTATAATAAAGTACACCTGCACCCCAGTAAGCAGTCTAGGGACAAAGCGGTGACTAAACCTGACTTGTATTTTTATTTGTCACCAATCTAACATACAATAAAAACATACGTGGGCAGTGTAAGGCACAATACCCACCATGAAAGCTTTAATGTGAAAACACACTTCCTTCTGTAATAGCTAAGACATACACAGGGACAGTCCTATCCTGCCTCGGCATTGTATCTTTTATTGACAAAAGGACACCAGACGGAATACATAATCTCCCAAATACATTCCATAACTATTTCTCACAACGAAACATCGATCACATGCATCAGTGTACAATGTTGTTGCTCTATAAAATAAAAAGCCAACTGTTGAAAAACTGCTGAAACAAATATTTAAAAATCATAACAAAGCACAACAGTGCATGACTGCTGCATAATCAGTAGAATTTCCTGTAAATTGGACAATCACCCGAGGTCAGCTCTGTACCCCCAGAAACGTCAAAGTTCAAGATCATATAGGTGTATTGCAAGGTATGGGAGATTACATGCAGTTTACCTGCTGCAGACAATGTTTGTGGTAGTACCAGAGAAATAAACAGTAAAGGCAGCCTTCCAGACCATAAAACAGGAGCACAAACATAAAAAAAACCTGCTTACTCTTTCCATTATTAAACGTTACCTCACTGTGTTAGTGATGAGGTCACTCGGCCTCAAGAGTCTGCTGAGAGAAGGGTTCCCACTTCACCTCTACTCTCGCCTTCTGTCAGCAGAATCTGTTGTGCAAATTGCACTGCATTTTATGCTACTAAATTAAAGGCATCAAATGGCGTGCCAGCCACCTAGCTTAGGCGGCAAGGAGCCTTTGATGCAGTTTCTAACACTTGCAATGATCTGAAACTAAGTAGGTATTCTGGGTTTGCAGACCTCTTTACAGCACTAAAAAGAGAAATAACTTGCTCTCTCTGACGTACTTTGGGTGCTCTTGGACACCAATCTATAAATAGGAGCAGATCGGCTTAGTTGGGCACACATGTATCCATGTCAGAAAGTTGTGGCGGAACCTGCCATTGAGCAGCACTGATGCTTGGTCCTGAATCCGAAAGTGGACCCAGCTTTAATTTGAAGAACCCCGGGTGCTTTCTGCCCTCTTACTTTCCCTGCTCTGCCAGTGGTTCTCTAATTACCCATCTGCCTCCTTCTACCCCTCTCTGACTCTGCCTTCTGACTCTCCCTTCTCTGCCATTCTGCCGTCTTACTCTGCCCTCTCAGCATGCGGTTCTCCTACTGCCTCTCCTTCTCTGCTCTCCTACTCCCCTGCTCGGCCTGTGCTCTGCCCTCCTACTCTCCCCGCACTGCCTGTCCTCTGACTGCCCCTCTGTCTTTGCCCTTCTCTGCCCTCTTACACTCAGAGCTCTGTCTCTGGCCTGACTGCCCCTCTCTCTCCTGCTGCTACTCTGCCCCACTGCTCTCTCTGCCTCCCAGGCTCGCCCCCCTCTTACTCTACCCTGTCTACCTGCGGTTCTGTTTCTGCCTCTTTCTCAGCCCTTCTACTCTCCCCGCTCTGCCTGTCCTCTGACTGCCCCTCTGTGTCTGCCCTGCTCCACAGTCCCTGCCCTGCTGTACGCTCTCCCCCGCCGCTCTGACTGCCCCTCAAAAACCCCAAACACAAAGATGCAACCAACAAAAAACAAGCCTGGCGAGAAAAACACACAGGCAGTCGGTAAATCACCAAGAAACACAATGTGGCAAACTAAGTCACTTTACAATTAAAGGGTGTCAAGTTTTAAATTAAAATGTACACATCGGCAGATAGCAGTACAACAACTACATCAGTTGTGCAACTATGGGTAAAATGACGCACGCACGCAGTTGTCCCTCAAAAACCCCAAACACAAAGATGCAACCAACAAAAAACGAGCCTGGCAAGAAAAACACACAGGCAGTCGGTAAAGCACCAAGAAACAAAATGTGGCAAACTAAGTCACTTTACAATTAAAGGGTGTCAAGTGATCTAATCAGTTTCAGGGACAGTCAGATGGAGCCAGACTGCCCTCTCCCTCCTCCTGCCATTCTCTGCCCCACTGCTCTCTCTGCCTCCCAGGCTCTCCCCCTGTTACTCTCCTCTCACTGCCTGCAGTTCTTTCACTGCCCCTCTTTCTCTGCCCTCCTACTCTCCCTGCTCTGCCTGTCCTCTGACTGCCCCTCTGTCACTGCCATGCTCAGCGCTCTCTCGCCGGTCTGACTGCTCCTCTGTCTCTGCCCTCTTACAGTCAGAGCTCTGTCTCTGTCCTGACTGCCCCTCTCCTACCTCCTGCCACTCTATCTCTGCCCCACTGTTCTCCCTGCCTCCCAGGCTCTCCCTCCTCTTACTCTCCCCTCTCTGCCTGTGGTTCTTTTGCTGCCTCTCTTTCTCTGCCCTCCTACTCTCCCCGCTCTGCCTGTCCTCTTTCTGCCCGTCTGTCTCTGCCCTGCTCCTCTGTCCCTGCCCTACACTCTTTCTCTCACCACTATAACTGCCCCTCTGTCACTGCCATGCTCAGCGCTCTTTCTCTCGCCGCTCTGACTGCCCCTCTGTCTCTGCCCTCTTACACTCAGAACTCTGTCTCTGTCCTGACTGCCCCTCTCCCTCCTCCTGCTACTCTGCCCCACTGTTCTCCCTGCCTCCCAGGCTCTCCCCCCTCTTACTCTACCCACTCTACCTGCGGTTCTCTTACTGCCTGTTTCTCTGCCCACCTACTCTCCCTGCGCTGTTTGTCCTCTGACTGCCCCTCTGTCTCTGCCCTGCTCCTCTCTCCCTGCCTGCCCCACGCTCTTTCTCTCGCCGCTCTACCTGCCCCTCTGTCTCTGCCCTCTTACACTCAGAGCTCTGTCTCTGGCCTGACTACCCCTCTCCCTCCTCCTGCTACTCTGCCCCACTGCTCTCTCTGCCTCCCAGACTCGCCCCCCTCTTACTCTACCCTCTCTACCTGTGGTTCTGTTTCTGACTCTTTCTCAGCCCTTCTACTCTCCCCACTCTGCCTGTCCTCTGACTGCCCCTCTGTGTCTGCCCTTTTCCTCTGTCCCTGCCCTACGCTCTCTCTCGCCGCTCTGACTGCCCCTCAAAAACCTCAAACACAAAGATACAATCAACAAAAAACAAGCCTGGTGAGATAAACACACAGGCAGTCGGTAAAGCACCAAGAAACAAAATGTGGCAAACTAAGTCACTTTACAATTAAAGGGTGTCAAGTTTTAAATTAAAATGTACACATCAGCAGATAGCAGTACAACAACTACATCAGTTGTGCAACTATGGGTAAAATGACGCACGCACGCAGTTGTCCCTCAAAAACCCCAAACACAAAGATGCAACTCTTAGCTGTGGTACATGCACTGTCTCTGAGAAATTCTGAGTTAAATGTATGCGGTTTAGAAATTGAGGACCTGCGGCTGTTCCCAAGGAAAAAATGTGGGGCCCTCCAAACTCAAATATCTGGTTCCCCTTATTGGATATTGTCATTTTGTTGTAATGTTGTTTATTGAATTTTTACTCTACTTTACTCATTCTTTTGGGGATTTTTATTGTGCTGTAGTTTTTCTTTATTATTGTGTTGGTGCTGCTTAAATACTTCATACACTGCCCTAAATTAAGCCCGTATGCTCTGCGCCATTGAGGCAGGTTCATGTTTTGACTTTGAGGGTTCGCCCTCACAAGAGTTATGATTATTTCATGAGGTTGCTTCTCACTCACCCCAAAACATCAATTTTTTGCAATAGGTATATATGCACACATACATACAAAATAAGATGTGAACATTTTAAGCCTATACATATATTTACCTTTGCAGATTGAAATGTGGCTCCAATGTGCAACTCCCCCCCCATAAAAGTTACATCTAGAGACGCCTCTGATAAATACTGATAAAATGATATGGATAAACATGTGGGAATGTTGATAACCTCTCTACAAGGAGACCTGTTTTAATACATTGCAGGCCTTTTGTCTGTGCCTGAGTCTTAGAGTCTTGAGATGCTGCTATGTGCGGTTTGTGCAACTGCTTCAGAAGAAAACCCAATTTCGCTAAGTGTACAAACAAAGGTACACCACTTGCACCAGTGGACACTCAGCAGAACATGTGCCTGTCCTTGGTTATACAACCCCAGTGTCACATTCTGGGGGACCCATGCTGGCATCTTATTTCCCAACCGCTTCGCTTTTACACAAGTCACCCTTCTTTAAGGGGCTGCATTCCTTGTTTGTGATGGCGTTTATCAGAAATTAAAACCTGCTTTCTTGCTCGGAGTCAGATCCATTGATCCGGTCGCACTGGGCGTTTTAAAGTACGGAAATGTGATTTTGAGGCAGTTTAGTGTTTACATTTAATAAGTAATAACATTTATAACCAGTTCTATGTGTCACTCGTTCCCTAAGTTGTACTCCTTCGTATTACCGTGAATACTAGCCATTATGACTACTTATCTTATTGGTACTCATATTAAACGTGCCTCAAAAGATGATGAGCTAAGTCAGCCCTGCTATCATTTGAACCTGTGATTAACCGGTCCATGCAGATTTCTCCAGCGGGCCATTAACCCACTGAGTTGTCTCGCCAACACCAGGACAAAGCCTAGCAAATATCAGGAAGAAACAGCTTTAGGGGTTACCTTCAGCTCACACGTCTGCCATCAAAAGGCGGAACAAATCAAGAGGAAAACAAACTACACTTCGGACATTGGCACCATATTAGTTTAGGCCAGGATACAATTTAATGCCAACAGTTTTTAAAATTGGAAATTTGCCTTGCTGAGCGCCTGGGATGGGGACTGCAGAGACAGATCAGTGGACTGCAGATTGGACGTTCAACGCACATCGCAAAGGTAAATGAGGCTGCGCTCACCTAACACCTCTCCTTTTTCCACGTACTGCGCCACTGAACGCCATCTCCAAGAGGGTGTTCGTCCTAATATGCCCGCGATGTCATCGTCGAGCGACACACCCACACTTGAGAGGCGCCACAGTGTTTGGAAAGCTCTGCATTACTTTGTAGTGCAGCACATGTGTGATGCACCTAAAATTGCACAGGAAACAGAAAACTCGAGTCTGCGCATTGTGTGTCTTCAGGAATCCTGTGGACACACTGCGCAAAATCAAATCTACACTTCCCGCCTGCCTGGATCCTTTACCCCACCCCTTGCCAACTCGTCACAGGGTGGGACCAACCCCCCTGTGACGAGTTGGAAATGGGTGGGGTAGCCATGCACTTCACTCCTGATTGACGTGAAGCCCCGGGCACTACAGGGCTTAAGCCTGAAGCGCCCGGGGCTATCTTTACCCCCACGTCATCAGGGGGTGGAGACTGAGGCTTTGGGCTATCTGTTTGCCGAGCTGATGACCTCACAGACCTCAGGTCGGTGAGCTCTTCAGCCTGGCAAACAGTTTGCCCAACGTCACTCAACATTACTTATAGCCGCCCCCAACAGAGAAAACAAAGACGCATTGGCATACGAGCGAATTTCGGTGAGTGCAGCAGCCTGCATTTTTGAATAAACAAACAGCAAACTGTGTTTTTTTGGGGAGAATGTGAACCAGCAAATGCTGTTTTTTTATTGTGGAGAATGTTATAGAGATAAAAGTAAAGGGGGCGGAGCCCCGACGCCCTGTACAAGAAACCGCCACTGGAAAAGCAACAGTCCTTCTTACTACATACCGAACTGTAGCTCAGACACCAATTTAATCCCAGGGTTGCTCTTGCCGATAATAAGGATAGCGCTGACACTGCCTTGATTTGGCCTGTGAGTGAAATGGCAGTTACCTGGTGAAATGAAGGTGAATCCAAGGATGGTTAAGGTAGAAGCTTGTTTATTCGAAGAGCACAGTACAATTAATCCAGCATAGATCAGCATCAATGGATAACTGACTCTTACAAAGAATGCACATCAAAATGACATATGCAAGGTTCTACATTCAGCAATGACATAGGAAAGAATGTGTGTGGTTAAAGGAGCAGTACAGAAGTAAGCAACACAACACATCCCCCTATCTATAATAAAAAGAAAAAAGGAAAAGAAAAGAAAGAAACATATAATGAATAAAAACAACTACAGCAAACACTAACAAAATTTGTGATAAGACTTTAACTGTTACTAGTGATATAACAACTCCAGAACCATGGGAAGAATCCAAAACACTATCAGAGTCATCAACCTCCAAATCTTCAGGTTTCCACACTCGATTGGGAACATCAACCTTAAAAGAAGAACCAGGATCCCATCCTCGTCGCCAGTGAAATGAAGGTGAATCCAAGGATGGTTAAGGTAGAAGCTTGTTTATTCGAAGAGCACAGTACAATTAATCCAGCATAGATCAGCATCAATGGATAACTGACTCTTACAAAGAATGCACATCAAAATGACATATGCAAGGTTCTACATTCAGCAATGACATAGGAAAGAATGTGTGTGGTTAAAGGAGCAGTACAGAAGTAAGCAACACAACACCTGGGGAGCACCGGGTGCGGCAGTAGTCAGCTAACGCCCCGCTGCCCTAAACAGAGAAACTGCTGCAAAATCATGCATCTGGTGTCACCAAAAAGAAAAACAGATGTAAGCACTGACTTTCTGTCCCTTATTAAGTATTTACTATTTCGATCTTACTTTTAGAATCATTGACATTCCATGCTTTTAAGCTGTGTCTTCTACCGCCTTCTGCCACCTTTTTTTTTTTCTCCGAGCTCCAAGCTCTGAGCGGCCCCCCTCACCACCCACAATCCACTTGCCTCACTCGTCTCACCTTGTCTCGCCTTGCTTCCCGCACTTGCTTCCCACACTTCCCACTCTACGGGGAGCCGGAGGCACCAATCCTTCACCAAGCACTGGCTCGGTCCACTGCGCGCACAGTCCTCAAGGCTCCGGAGCGGAGATGCCGCTCAGGGTGACCTGGCCCAGCACAGCTTTGATGCTCCCCGGCAACGCCGCCCAAATACCAAACAGCGGGGGGAAACGACGAGAGACAGGACCCTCAGACCTACAGTCCGCACAAACAGACTGCACAAACAGACACAAAGTAAGGAGACTTTGAAAATCCGTCCATTCAATTAAATTCAGCATCAGCATCTAAACAGTGGAGGATTTTTCCGAGGCGCTCGACTCGCGACCAGCTTCCTAGCTGGCTGCCATGTTCCCGCCTCACAAAGGAAGTTTCTTAAAACATTGGTAATGCAAAAGGCTAGTAAGAAATATCAATTAAAATACACCCAATTGAATATAATGTCCTGTTACACAGAAACCTCTAAACATTAGTTGCACATACATTTTGTATCATTAGCCTCGTAATAAATCACGCCAGGAACTTGGATTTTCCTTTATAGTATTAATGAATAAGTATTTCTTACTCCTCTATTGGTTTCATGTTGATCTCTTTAAATATACGGTACTCCGACTTCTTTCAGTAACATTAATAACACGAAATATTTCAGAGTGCTGACTATTCATGATTATGTCACACTCCTACGGTACCTTAGGATGGAATCAAAATTACACTATTCCAATAAATATGCAATGGCATAACACAAAATGATGCCTCCCTGTTAGACCTGACATCATTGGCTTGAGTCTCTCCTCCATTTTTTCTGTCTGCCTCCACTGTTTTACGATGTTTTGCTGGATAATGCCTTGGGCACTGTGCCACTGCTGATCAGTGCCACGGTGCAAATGCTCCCTATGTTAAATTGATGTATCAATTGTATTCCATGTTTGGCTTATTTGGTTTACTGTCAGTCCCTCGTCTAGTGCACCAGGAGTGCCGGGGCTTGTAAATACAAATGCCGCTCGTGGGCTTGCAGCACGTGTTGTGCCACCCACAAGAGCGGCCTCGTAAAAGAATGTCTATGGGTCGGTCATTGCGAGACCCACGTGAAGTCTGGTACTGTCACGCGGGCTGCGCAAGTATACCTACTTGCCAGTCCCTCAAACCTTCCCTTAAACTTCATGTTAGCCACCCCTATGGTAGGCCCACGGGCAGGGTGCATTGTAAGAACAAGGTAGGACACGCCTGACCAAGTTGGCATGTCCTGATAGTGAACAACCGCCATCTTTGTTCTTCACTATTGCGAGGTAGCCTGCTCTCCATTAGTTAGAATGGGCCGCCGGGATTATTCATTTTATGATCCTAGCTGGCTCGGGGAGCATGGTGCAATGTCGAGTTTGGTATCCCTGAACTCGGGGTTTAATTACGCATCCGTTGGTGTGGATGGTTTTTGGACTCTGGGTTTGAAAATAGCACTTTTAGAAAGTGTCTATTTTCTTGTCTAACCATTTCTGGTTTCTGCTGGTCTTGCGTGTGTGTGACAGGAGCTGGGTGGCTCCAGAGGTCTGGATGAGTCAGTGTGGGATGAGTGGGACATTTGCGTTGAGAGTAGGGGGAGAGTAGTTGCTGATAGCCTGCCCTGCCTGATACAATGCTGGCTCCACCTCCAGCCAAGCAGCTGATGGCTCCGTGCCTGCCATGGACGATCCTAGCCCCACCTCCTACCAGGAGGCCGATAGCTCTGCCCCTGCCAGTGACAATGCTGGCTCCACCTCCTGCTGGGCGTCTGAGGACCCAGCCCTGCTCAGTGAATAAGCCAGGTGCTTCTGCCTGGCTCCACCCACAACAGACCCAAGATGTTGGGAAATTCCCCTGCAAGGACAAAGGGATCAAAGCCGAAAAGGGGTATAAGAGAAGGACCCCTGAACTAAGAAATCAGATCACTTCTGACAAGGAACCCTGAAACCAAGGACAAGAAGCCTGCTGATCCAAGGACTTGCCTACCCCTTCTGCCAGTGTGCTGTTTGCTGGGGGGAATCCTGCAGTGCTTCTTTATTTTTGCCAAGGAACCAGGAGAGAGGAACTGTGTGTGTTCTCTCATGCTTGCTAAGAAAATCTCCAAGGACTGGAAGAGTGCCAGTCTCCTGCTGAAGTCACAGGGCTAAAGGACTTCATCTGCTTTAAGTGGTATTCGCTGGAACCTGTGAATCCAGCACCTCTGAAAGAACCAGCAATCTCGACGCCGACGGACGTCGCCGAATCCAGCTCGACACCGTGAGTGACGGCTCAAGTGTCCCGCTTCCTCGACGCCGGCCGCCGGGCCCGATCGACGCCAGCAGCAACGCCAGTGAGTAGTGAGTTCGGCTCCAGCTCCAAGGGACCTCGTGTCCGCACCGCTGCTGATCGCATCGCCCTCGTGCCCTCTCGACGCCGTGAGCGCTGCTCACACTTGCAACAGAATCATCGACATCGACGACTGCTGAGGCCTGATCGACACCGAAGACGCGACGCCGGATTGCTCGATGCCGCTGATCATCGCGTGCTCCATTTTCCAAGGTACTGTGTTGTTGGGGGTCCGTGTGACTCCGGGCTCGACGTAGCGCTCCTCGCGGTCGACGCCGAACCTTTGGATTAACTTTGCCTCGACGTCGTGTAGCTCCCGTGTGGGTTACATTGTTGCTAAGAACTGTGTTGCCAAGAAGAAGAGTTGCTTTGATACGAAAAGACTTTGTGCTAAGAAGAAACGACATTTGAACTATTATTTTCCCTTCCAAAAGTATTTATTAAGATTGTGTATATTTTTGTCGTTATTTGGTCTTGTGCTAAGCCTTATATAAAAATCCTTATTTTTATAATACTACTGTGTCGTGTCCATTTGTAGTGTATTCACTTGATTACTGTATGTGGTCATAAATGCTTAACACACAGCCTCTGAGATAAGCCTGTCTGCTCTGCCAAGCTACCAAGGGGGTGAGCAGGGGTTATCGAAGGGTGTGATCCCCTTGCCCTGACTAGAAAAGGTGTGTCCCTATTTGTCAGAAGTGCATACCTCTGCCAACTAGAGACAGCCGGTTCTAACATTGGTGGCAGCGGTGAGGATTTGAACCTTGCATTTATGACCCATGTGCAGTGATTAGAGTGCGCTACATAGTGAAAGCAGACCATAGCGCAGCCACAATCTAATTTGGAAGGATCCATTTTTGGTTCTCCGCTTTTCTGAAGCTTGATTTTTTTGAACACTGCCAGTTTTGACCATGAGTGACACCGGAGTCACTACCCCTGTTGTTGTTGTGGAGGAATTCGACAGAGCGAAGATAAACGTCTACAAACTGGAGGAGCTGAAATCCTTTTGCAAACAGTTTAAAGTTCCTACCAAAGGCCTCAAGATTAAGGAAAACTATCTCAAAGCTTTGGAGGCCTGGTTGGAGTCCAGAGATCCCTCTGATGTGGTGGTGGTACCGCCAGGGGAAGGGGATGAGGAGGCACCAGTGAATGGGCCTGAGTCCTCTCCCGGAAGCAGTGTTTCCTCCAAAGGTCTTTCCCCTGAAGAACGAGAAGAAAGGGCGAAGGAGCGTGCATACAACATGGAAATTGCAAGGCTAAATATAAATGGGCAGTTGGAGTTAGAAAATGCAAGAGGTAGAAGAGAAGCTGATTTGGAGACCAAAAGGTTGGAGTTTGAACGAGAGAAGTTAGCTTTGGAGCGTGATACCAAGTTGAGGGAATTGGAGATCCAAGCTAAGAAGTTAGAATTGAATCCCTCTGGTGGCAGCATTCCATCTGGGCCTGCAGAAAGTAGGTTTTATTTCCCTAAAGATGTGATAAAAGATTATCATAGGAATGAAGATATTGGTCAATGGTTTAAAGCATATGAGTTAGCATTGTTGGCCCACCGGGTCCCTGAGAAGGATTGGGGAGCGGGGTTGTGGGGTCGCTTTGTGAATGAGGGGAGAGATACCCTGTTAGATATGCCTGTTGAGGATAGGATGTCGTATGCTCATATGAAAGATGCTTTAATGTTGCCGTATGGCCTAACCCCCGAGAAGTACAGACAAGCTTTTAGAGAATGTAAGAAGTTGCCTGGTACGACGTGGGTTGAATATGTGTCTTATTTTTGCAGAGCCATGGATGGTTGGGTGAAGGGCAGCAAAGTGGAAAGTTACGAAGCTCTTTATGATTTGTTTGCTTGGGAGCATTTGTCTAATAACTGTTTTCCAGAGCTGCGCCAGCACCTTATTGATAGCAAGATATCTAACCCTAGAAAACTTGCTGAGGAGGCAGACCGCTGGGTCAGTACCAGGGTCCACAAGGGTCCAGTGGGAGACTCAGCCAAAGGTGGGCAGGGTCCCCAGCAGAAGAGTGGGGGGGACAAGGGTAAACAGAAGGAGTCCCAGAAAGGGCCCCAAAGTAATCCCCAAGGGAACCAAGGGAAAGGTTCCCAGCCTCCCCCGGAGAAGAAGCCAGGGGCCCGACGGGTAAACCTGTTCATAGGGGCCCCCTAACCTGCTACGTTTGTGGGCAGGTGGGACACCGGTATTATGACCCCCAGTGTCCCATGAAGAATTCGAATGCACCGCCGCGTGCACCCCCCGTCAGTTGGCGAGCGTAGCCCTGGGAGGGGAGGAGATGGTTGTCCCTGGTGGGAGGGGTCCCGCAGAAATGTTCCTGGTCTCGCTAGGAGACATGCAAATGGTCCCTCCACCCCCTCTGCCTAGTAACACTAGTAAATATAGGCAGTGGGTGACCATTAATGGCCATAGAGTGGAAGCTCTCAGAGACACCGGAGCGAGTGTGACAGCTGTCAAGTGTCACTTAGGGTCCAGATAGCAGGTGGTTCCCCACACATTCTACCCTGTGATAGCTGCTGACAACTCCCAGAAAGAGTGTGAGGTAGCTCAGGTTTCCTTTGAATGGGGGGGAGTTTCAGGTACTCTTCAGGTTGCTGTGAGACCCGCCATGCCTGTCGATTGTCTCCTGGGCAATGATTTAGAAAACTCCCCTTGGGCTAAGGTGGAGAGGGAGACGCACTTGAAAATGTTGGGTGTGCCAGAGTGGGTGTGTGCAACCACTCGATCGATGACAGCGAGTAAGGGTGTTGATGGGGTCCCGGAGCCTGAAAGTACGGCCCAGGACCCAGCTGTGAAGAGAAGAGGCAGGAGGCGCTGGAAACCGGCCCCCGTAGTTTCCGTGGTCCAGAAGGAGGTAGACCCTGAGGGGGATGCCCTGGAGCCCACAGGGGAACAAATTGCCGAACTGGGAGACCTGCCCGAGCTGACCCATTGGCAGCAGGATGGTGGTCCCTCCAGGGAGGAATTCTGTGCCGAACAGAAGGTGTGCCCTTCTCTTGTGGGTATGAGGCAGCAGGCCTCAGCCCAATCCTCAGGTGATCAGTCAGGGTCAATTTTTTGTACTGGGAGAGCGACCTCCTGTATAGCGAGCCTAAGGCTGCTGAGCCTGGGTCAGCCCGTGTGCTGGTGGTACCCCAGCGCTTTAGAGCCTTCCTACTGGGTTTGGCTCATGAGGTTCCGTTAGCTGGACATCTGGGGCAGGACAAGACCTATGACAGGCTTGTCACCCATTTTTATTGGCCTCAGATGCGCAGGGATGTAGACATCCATTGTAAGACTTGTCACACTTGCCAGGCAAGTGGGAAAAGCGGAAGGAAGCAGAAGGCTCCCCTCCAACCTTTTCCAGTGGTCAGTACCCCCTTTGACCGGGTGGGTATTGACATTGTTGGGCCCCTGGACCCCAAGACAGCCCTGGGCCACAGGTTTATCCTGGTCTTGGTGGACCATGCCACACGGTACCCGGAAGCCATCCCTCTCCGAACAGTGACGCCCCCCGTGGTGGGACGGGCACTGATGGGTGTTTTCTCCCGGATGGGGTACCCCAGAGAGGTGGTGTCAGACCGGGGCACCAACTTCATTTCTAACTATATGAAGTCTCTGTGGAAGGAGTGTGGGGTAACCTACAAGTTCACCACTCCTTACCACCCTCAAGGAAATGGGCTGGTTGAAAGATTCAACCGGACCCATAAAGGCATGATCATGGGTCTTGAAGAACCAATGAGGCGGAAATGGGACGTCCTCCTGCCATGCCTGTTGTTTGCTTACCGAGAGGTGCCGCAAAAGTCTCTAGGGTTCAGCCCCTTTGAGCTTTTGTATGGTCACCCGGTAAGAGGGCCTTTGAGTCTGGTCGAGGAAGGCTGGGAGCAATCTCCCAGGAAACCTCCCCAGGATGTTTACAGTTACATGCTGGCCTTTCGGAACCAGACTTGGCGCTTCAGAGAACTTGCTCAGGCAAATCTGGAGGCCAGCCAGGAGGAGATGAAGCATTGGTACGACCGGAATGCCACTCTGGTAGAGCTTCAGCCTGGTCAGGAAGTGTGGGTCATGTCCCCTGTGGAACCTTGTGCGCTCAAGGACAGGTGGACTGGACTGTTTAAGGTTGTGGAGAAGAAGAGCGATATCACCTACCTGGTGGACTTGAAATCTCCCAGGAACCCCTTGCGGGTCCTGCATGTCAACCGTTTGAAGCCCCACTTAGAAAGGTCCGAAGTGGGCATGCTCCTAGCTACAGATGCTGGAATGGAGGAGGAGAGTGAGCCTCTTCCTGACCTCCTGTGTGCTAAAGAGCAAGACGGGTCAGTGGATGGTGTGGTCCTCTCTGACACACTGACCCTTGAGCAGAAACAGGATTGTCGCCACCTGTTGGGACAATTCCCGGATCTGTTTTCCTTGGTTCCGGGTGTCACTCATTGGTGTGTCCATGATGTTGACACCGGAGACAGCCCTCCTGTGAAGCACAAGGCTTACAGGGTGACTGACAAGGTTCGAGCATACATTAAGGAGGAGGTCTCCAAAATGTTTGCGTTAGGGGTGGTTGAGTCCTCTAGCAGTCCTTGGGCCAGCCCAGTGGTCTTGGTCCCGAAGGCTGCAGCGCCTGGTGCTTCACCGGAACTTCGGTTCTGTGTGGATTACCGAGGACTCAATTCAGTCACGAAGACTGACGCGCACCCCATCCCCAGAGCTGATGAGCTCATCGATCGGTTGGGGGCTGCCCGGTACCTTAGTAAGTTTGACTTAACGTCCGGGTACTGGCAGATCGCCTTAACCGATGTGGCAAAGGAGAGGTCAGCATTCTCCACACCAGATGGGCTATACCAGTTCCGGGTGATGCCCTTTGGGATGAAGAATGCCCCTGCCACCTTCCAGAGGTTGGTCAACCAGGTCTTGGCCGAACTGGAGGATTTCAGTGCCACCTACCTGGACGACATCGCAGTGTTCAGCGCCAGCTGGGAGGAACACTTGCGCCACCTCCAGGAAGTGTTGTTGACCCTGCGCAGAGCAGGCCTCACAATCAAAGCCAGTAAGTGCCAGATTGGGCAGGGTTCTGTGGTGTACTTGGGGCACCAAGTAGGGAGCGGCAAGGTTGCCCACCTGCAACACAAGATTGATACCATCCTGGCTTGGGCGCCGCCCAAAACCCAAACTCAGGTGAGAGCCTTCTTAGGACTCAAAGGTTATTACAGGAGGTTTGTCAAGGATTACGGTAACATTGTGCACCCCTTGACTTCGCTGACTTCCAGGAAGCAGCCACGAAATGTGATCTGGACTGATGCCTGTCAAACGGCCATCGACACCCTGAAAACTGCAATGTGCACAGCACCTATACTCCAGGCACCCAACTTTTCGAATGAATTTATTGTCCAGACGGACGCTTCAGAGCATGGCGTGGGGGCTGTTCTAGCTCAGGTGAATGAAGAGCGCCGAGACTTGCCTGTAGCCTTCATCAGTCGGAGGTTACTTCCCAGGGAAACGAGGTGGAGTGCGATAGAAAGAGAAGCATTTGCTGTGGTCTGGGCGCTGAAGAAGCTAAGACCCTACCTGTTTGGGACTCACTTCCGGGTTCAGATAGACCACAGGCCCCTCAGATGGTTGATGCAAATGAGGGGTGAGAATCCGAAACTGTTGAGGTGGTCCATTTCCCTACAGGGGATGAACTTTACGGTGGAACACCGCCCTGGTACAGATCACGCCAATGCTGATGGTCTGTCCAGATTTTTCCGCCTTAGTGATGAGGACTCCCTCGGTCAAGGGTAGTTCTCCCCACATTTCAGCTGGAGGGGACACGTGTTAGACCTGACATCATTGGCTTGAGTCTCTCCTCCATTTTTTCTGTCTGCCTCCACTGTTTTACGATGTTTTGCTGGATAATGCTTTGGGCACTGTGCCACTGCTGATCAGTGCCACGGTGCAAGTGCTCCCTATGTTAAATTGATGTATCAATTGTATTCCATGTTTGGCTTATTTGGTTTACTGTCAGTCCCTCGTCTAGTGCACCAGAAGTGCCGGGGCTTGTAAATACAAATGCCGCTCGTGGGCTTGCAGCACGTGTTGTGCCACCCACAAGAGCGGCCTCGTAAAAGAATGTCTACGGGTCGGTCATTGCGAGACCCACGTGAAGTCTGGTACTGTCACGCGGGCTGCGCAAGTATACCTACTTGCCAGTCCCTCAAACCTTCCCTTAAACTTCATGTTAGCCACCCCTATGGTAGGCCCACGGGCAGGGTGCATTGTAAGTACAAGGTAGGACACGCCTGACCAAGTTGGCATGTCCTGATAGTGAACAACCGCCATCTTCGTTCTTCACTATTGCGAGGTAGCCTGCTCTCCATTAGTTAGAATGGGCCGCCGGGATTATTAATGTTGTGATCCTTGCTGGCTCGGGGAGCATGGTGCAATGTCGAGTTTGGTATCCCTGAACTCGGGGTTTAATTACGCATCCGTTGGTGTGGATGGTTTTTGGACTCTGGGTTTGAAAATAGCACTTTTAGAAAGTGTCTATTTTCTTGTCTAACCATTTCTGGTTTCTGCTGGTCTTGCGTGTGTGTGACAGGAGCTGGGTGGCTCCAGAGGTCTGGATGAGTCAGTGTGGGATGAGTGGGACATTTGCGTTGAGAGTAGGGGGAGAGTAGTGGCTGATAGCCTGCCCTGCCTGATACAATGCTGGCTCCACCTCCTGCCAAGCGGCTGATGGCTCCGTGCCTGCCATGGACGATCCTAGCCCCACCTCCTACCAGGAGGCCGATAGCTCTGCTCCTGCCAGTGACAATGCTGGCTCCACCTCCTGCTGGGCGTCTGAGGACCCAGCCCTGCTCAGTGAATAAGCCAGGTGCTTCTGCCTGGCTCCACCCACAACAGACCCAAGATGTTGGGAAATTCCCCTGCATGGACAAAGGGATCAAAGCCGAAAAGGGGTATAAGAGAAGGACCCCTGAACTAAGAAATCAGATCACTTCTGACAAGGAACCCTGAAACCAAGGACAAGAAGCCTGCTGATCCAAGGACTTGCCTACCCCTTCTGCCAGTGTGCTGTTTGCTGGGGGGAATCCTGCAGTGCTTCTTTATTTTTGCCAAGGAACCAGGAGAGAGGAACTGTGTGTGTACTCTCACGCTTGCTAAGAAAATCTCCAAGGACTGGAAGAGTGCCAGTCTCCTGCTGAAGTCACAGGGCTAAAGGACTTCATCTGCTTTAAGTGCTATTCGCTGGAACCTGTGAATCCAGCACCTCTGAAAGAACCAGCAATCTCGACGCCGACGGACGTCGCCGAATCCAGCTCGACACCGTGAGTGACGGCTCAAGTGTCCCGCTTCCTCGACGCCGGCCGCCGGGCCCGATCGACGCCAGCAGCAACGCCAGTGAGTAGTGAGTTCGGCTCCAGCTCCAAGGGACCTCGTGTCCGCACCGCTGCTGATCGCATCGCCCTCGTGCCCTCTCGACGCCGTGAGCGCTGCTCACACTTGCAACAGAATCATCGACATCGACGACTGCTGAGGCCTGATCGACACCGAAGACGCGACGCCGGATTGCTCGACGCCGCTGATCATTGTGTGCTCCATTTTCCAAGGTACTGTGTTGTTGGGGGTCCGTGTGACTCCGGGCTCGACGTAGCGCTCCTCGCGGTCGACGCCGAACCTTTGGATTAACTTTGCCTCGACGTCGTGTAGCTCCCGTGTGGGTTACATTGTTGCTAAGAACTGTGTTGCCAAGAAGAAGAGTTGCTTTGATACGAAAAGACTTTGTGCTAAGAAGAAACGACATTTGAACTATTATTTTCCCTTCCAAAAGTATTTATTAAGATTGTGTATATTTTTGTCGTTATTTGGTCTTGTGCTAAGCCTTATATAAAAATCCTTATTTTTATAATACTACTGTGTCGTGTCCATTTGTAGTGTATTCACTTGATTACTGTATGTGGTCATAAATGCTTAACACACAGCCTCTGAGATAAGCCTGTCTGCTCTGCCAAGCTACCAAGGGGGTGAGCAGGGGTTATCGAAGGGTGTGATCCCCTTGCCCTGACTAGAAAAGGTGTGTCCCTATTTGTCAGAAGTGCATACCTCTGCCAACTAGAGACAGCCGGTTCTAACACTCCCCTTGCAGGATGTGAAGAGGCTCCCATTATTGTTATAAATCTTACAGATTCCATTGTTCTTGTGCTAAATGGACCCCCTGAAGGGTTTAGGCGCTGTGAAGTGTTGCAGGAGCCTGCGTTTAAGCTCCTGTGACTATGTTATGCGAATCACGGCCTTCTCTAAACACAAAATGTAATATAAAAAGAGTTAAATGCCAATGTGAATGATAACATAAAGTACACCTAATGAAATACTCTACAATAAAAAATTCCCACTTGACTAGTTTGCCACACTTGCCCCATTGTCTTTGTGCAAACCATTCAAATCAAACAACAACTGTCCAAGCTCCTACTAATATTTTGAAGTGCAAATATTTCAGCCCCTACTTTTGGATGATGGAAATTAAACATTTTTTCATGGAGTATAAATATTAAATCCACATTCCAGGTGGAAGTAGTTTAAGAAGACAAAGCAGATATAACGTTAGTTTGATTCTAAAACATTTTTTGTTGCTATCCACGCTCATGTAATTAAAAAGTATGTAATTTCACCTTAAAGCCCTGTTTCAAATCAGGCCACAAAACTAGCAGTGCACTTCCAATAGTAAATCACTGTTGATGTCAGTAGTTTGGACATAGGAAGACAGTGCAGGTGGATGGCTTATATTCTTCCACGGCTCACATTTAGCGAACTTTGGGGCATATTATCAAGAACTGCAATAAAATAGTCGCCGCTTTAGCCGCAGGAAACTGCCGCTAAAACGGCGATAATGGGCTTGATAATATGCCCTTGTGAATTCCCATAGCAGCCCAGGTTATCACCGTTTTAGCTGCAGTTTCCTGCCGCTAAAGCGGCGATAATTTTATTGCAGTTCTTTATACTATACCCCTACATTTTTCTTTTTCTGTCTGCATATTTTGAGCAGACATGTGTTGTTTTGCTCTTTCCCTTATATGTTGCTTCTTTTTCAAATACAACCCCTCCCCTAGCTCCAACTATCTCTCTTCTGGTCCAACTTCCCTACCACTCCTTGCTCCTATTTGTTTTTGCCCTGTTGCCTGAAGCTCTTCTATTGTCCTACGCCTACCCACTTCCAATTATTCCTCCACATTGACTTCTCCCCTCACTCGCTCGTCCATTGTTTCCCTGTTCATGAGATCCTTTAAAAAATGTATATGTATATTTTGTTTTATATAATGGTGCTTTTGTTCATGAATTTATAATTTTTATTTTATGTACGGTTCTAAGTGTTGGTCATCAAGGAATGACAAATTAGGAAAAATAAATAAATGGACATCTACATGCTGCACAACGAGAATGATAAAGCAGGTAAACCTGCTCAGGCCAACACAATCTACTGTGCCAACTATGAAAGATAAATACAATCTTTAATAAATTAACAAAATGGTGGCTACATGCTGCACAGCAGGGCAAAAGCTTGCCCCAAATGAGTCGTCCATTGGAGTCTCTGGAGATAGCTTGGACCACCTTGTATATGAGCGGGACCCGAGGAAGATAAGAAATGTAAGTAGAGATTGCTGGACAACTTTGTATATACACATGAGGAAAATGATGCCCGCCCAGTGCTGAAGTGGCAGGCTTGGTCCTGAAGTGGCAGGGCTGGTCTATAGAACATGATGGACTAAGCTAAAATGCTTTGGTTGCAGGTGAAGATAGAAGACTGGCCTAACACAGCACAACCTGCGGGCATCAAGGCGAGTTCGGGGGGGGGGGGGGCACATTCCCAGGGTAGCATCTACAGGGAGCCTGCCCATAATACCTGACATAAGGACAAGTCCTGCTGCGGCTGCTCATCGAGTATGGTGTCAAGCACAATGGGGATGCACTGCGGAGGCGGGAGTTGGGGTGAGATAGTTGGGCCCACACCTTGAATGCTCGGTGTGGTGATAAGGAGCGACCTAGTGAAACTGGTGCCTCATGCCCCTATATAGTAGCATATGATGAAATAAATCCAGCCCTGGGCTGCTAATGGGGCCTAGTGGTTCACTGAATACTAAATGCTGCCCTATTCGACATATGCTTATATACTGCCTAATGGCCTGAGACATGAAAGGCTGATGTAGGAGTTTTCGATGAACTATGCTTTTCAGCCAAGGTGAGTACCTGGGAGACATATTTAGGTTTTCCATTTACTGAACAGCTATTATACTAGTATGTACTGTGTTACCGCAGAGTTTCTGAAAGGCTTATACTGCCATCTCCGTACCATTAGGCACTAGAATTGAATTGTTGAACCAGAATTTTTTCTGGTACATGCACACGGCAGTGGTGACATTTGGCTGGGTGACTGTGGCCTGGGGTGGCACAAGAGACCTGATTAGTGATACCCCGGTGAGCTGGAAACACTGGGGCATATTTACAAGGATTTAACTCCGTGTAGCGCCAATGTTTTGACTCTACTAAGGCTTTTATTATCATCTTATTTACAGGTTGCCGCTAACCTGAGTTAGCTGCATTTTCCTAGCATAAACGTGAGTTTTCAACATTGCCACTTCTGTTTGTGTGACGTACCAAAAATGAGATGCAAAGTAGGCGTTCCTGCTTAAAAACACCTGCAAAACACACAACGCAACATTTACAAGAATTCCCTTGTATGTTGCAAAACCAAACAAAGTCCAAATAGCGGCAGTTTTCTAACTTCAATATTACCTGGTCCTAAAAATGGTGCAAACACACCTCTTTTTAAAGAAGACAGTTCCACATCATCATTGACAAACTCAATGACGCCATGGAGCTTCTGCTACTGCAACTCAGAGCACCAAGAAAACCACCACCACAGAGGCAACCCCATCAAAGAGACCGGGTCTACAGCCAGAGGATTACTATCATCCACCTCCAGCCAGATATGGTCATTGCCTATTACAGGCTAAAAAGGGGCGCCATTCTCTGCCTCCTCACCTAGATTGCGCCAACGCTGCAGGCCACATCCCAGTGCAGCACAAACATCCCTCCACAGACAAAGCTACTTGCTATGCTGCACATCCTGGTCACTTTTCAGCCTACCACCCCCAGAGTGGCGGAGTTTCCCAGGCATCCTTTTCCAGGTGCCTCCACATTGTCCTGGATGCCATCATCAGCCTGACACCACAGTATCTCTACTTCCCCAACACTGCACAAGAACAACTCACCAACAAGCAGAACTTTTATGCCATTGTCGCTTTTCCGCAAGTGTTAGGCGCAATGGACTGCACCCATGTGCACATGTGCCTCCTGCAGACACTGCACACATCTACAGAAAAAGGTAGCACACCGACTCCATGAATGTGCAGGCAATAGTAGACCATCTTGGTGTGTTTCTGAATGTCCTGGCAAAGTACCCTAGCAGTGTCCATGATTCTTTTATCTTCTGCCAATCTGTCATCAACCAGCGGTTCCAGAATGGCACCTATGGAAATGGACTGCTTGTTGGTAAGTGCAACTTGAACACAAAATACACCTCAAGCCACTCGATCATGTAGGTCAAGTAATTTAAATTGCACATGTAGGATATTGCATTGTGCATATATTGTTTCTGGTTCAACAGTAATACACAATCACATAATGTCAAAGCACAACATATATGTAACTAGTTCTACCAAGGGAGTAGCCTGGAAATGTACTTACAACCCACTTTGTCACTCAAGGAAAACACATCTTCCAAAAATCATTGGGCTATAACTACAAGCAATTAATGCAGCGCAGTAACACAAGCCATTTGGCTGTGCAGGGCTGCGTTAATTCCAAAGCAAAGGTATGCGTCAAATGTACAATGATATGACGGATCTTTCTGCTCTCCCCTGCGCTGGTGCCCAATTAGCTGTCATGCACCAATGCAGGCACCCTTGCACCATGGTACAAGGGTGCCTGCGTCAAGGGGGAGGATTGTTTATGGGCATGAAGGGACATCTTCCTGCACAAATTAATCACAAGAGTTGATTCCCTCTTCCTACGTGTTTATGCAGAATGCAGCACATATAGAAAGGGGAAATAAAAGCAGACATTTGAAAAGATATATCCTTGTTGTGGCTCCCTACGCCTCATCTGGTGAGATGTATCATTCTGAAGCATTTCCAGGCTTACGATTTCTCTTAAACCTCGAAATGTGGCAGAAGCCATGTGTGTTGCGTGGGAACACCCACAACAACACCCATGGCACGCCCCTTCCACACAAATGTTTTGCATCTAAAGGCACCATATTCACAAGAACAGCATAAGCTTTACATGTGCTTGTAAGTATGGGATAGCGCTCCACCGGCGGGTCACCAAAAGTCATGCACCTGTGGCGCAAGGGGCTTGTAACTAAATCCCATTGAGTCCAACATTTACCATTCAAGTGCCTGTGGTGGTAGCTCCCCTTAGTCCAATGCTTCACAATGATGGATATTGCAGATGCGCATTTGTAAGTAATGTGCTAAAAGTGCACATTCAAAAGCACAAAGGTGGCTGGGCCCAGGGGGAAGGAGGGTAGGCAGGGCCACACAATAAAATAGAAATGTTTGCCTATGCCTCCAAACTACTTCGAGTGCACACTCATTCACGTGCAAGTAAACCACAATTTGTTAGTTTACAAAAAACACTTTATGTTTTCAATTTTTTCAATTTTTTACGTAGTTTACAAAAGAAAAATTCACAAAAGACAGAGCTCAGACCACTATCGACCTCATGTCTTAGCCATATTACAATTTCAAAACACTTGATACAAATTTACGAAAAACAAATAAATGGTAAACAATTCAAACAACAGTGACTTTTTAACGTAAAGAACAGTATCATGAATGCATGGACCACAGAACCTCATACATTTGTGAAACAAGAACTTTTTCAAACAGTTAGAAAACAAGGGGAGACAGTACAACACAACGTTTTCAACAGTTGGACTCCCACGACCTGAACAGGAGTTAATCAACTAAATTTCAGGAGTATTGCCCATTTCCGCAACAACTGACATTGGCCAACTGGCCAAACAAAAACCCAAAAAGAAGGGGGATGCCGACGCGTTTCGAATCCTGATTAGCGACTTGCAGGATTCTCGTCAGGGCAGTCTGAATCTAGTCCATGGGAACTTGTATGAATCCTGCCCACAGTCAGTTCTGTTTGTGTGGAAATTGTCGTCTAGGCTTGTTGGCCTGCGCTGCGTAATTCTTGGAAGCTTAGCCACGTCTTCGCCACATAGGGTGAAGTTCTTTTAATTTTTTAGACACCAAACCGCGGTGGCCATAGTGGGGGTTCCAATTGCACAGCCGCGTTTCTCCGCCCAAGAAGCAGTTTGTTAGGTGTCCGTGAGGGTTCCGATTATCTCCGCACGGAGGGCAGTTGAGTGATTATCTGTAAGGGGTGAGGATATGGGCACATTCAGCAGTGACATTCGCTCACTACATACCTCACCTATTTTAAATATAGATGTCCTAACAACGTTTGATTAATTTCCTCAAATAACATGTGCATCATAATATTTTTCAAGGCATACCTCACTTTGGTGCATTCCTTTAATATAGTGTTCACCTTCTACCTTTTGGCATTGCTCATTGTCAATATTCCAAGTTTCTTAAACTAATTTACAATTTATCATTGTTCTCCTCTTTGGCTTGTCTGGTCTGATAATCTACCTCCAGCCCTTCCATTGTCCATTCTTACTGTCTTCCATCCGCTTTTGTTTTGCTTCCATTCATCCAATCTTACTTTGCCTATGTCATTCCCCTGCCCTTTCACCCATCACTCAGTTCCATGTGAATCTGATTGGTCTGCTTTCAAAATTACTCAGTCCAATTTGTTTGGTAATCACATAAAATCATAATGTTACTAAAATGTGTATTACCTAAACCCTTTTCAAATTGTGAGCCTTTACATCCCTCACACTCCTAGTATTAAAGCAGAACCTATGTTGCATGTGCACTCAAGGTCGGTTGTATGGCATTACAACGCGGGCTTTTACCACGCTGTAACGACCGGATTTTTCGGACCAGATAGAATCAGACTAGAACACCACTAACCCAGCCGAAACGTAACCACCTCCCTCCTCAGGACCCATCTATCCAGGCACCTGGGTACCTACCTGAGGAAGGGGAATTAGCAATATACAAGCTCATATCATCAAAAACACCACTAAATCTATAGGGATTACTAGAAATACTCACTGATTACTAAGGACGTCCATGCTCTACACCACACTCATACCTTATAGTCTCGCGGCAACTCAGACCCAGACTATGCTACTCTCCTACTCATAGTGAAGGGGGCAGTTCGGATAACTTACCATTACACACTGACCACAATCAGTGCTCTCTCAAGCCACATACGCACTGTGTCCTCCCAGTGCTCTCCCTAGTTCATACAGACACAAGCCACAATCCTGTGGGTATACACATTGACCACAATCAATGCTCTCATTAATGCCACTTTCCCTAGCGGCAATCTCATTACACACTGACCACACTCAGTGCTCACTCAAGCCACCATCCTGTGGGTATAACGCCGCTACACTACGACGATCTCTTTCCTATGAATACCTTCAGCTCTCTCTCTCTCTGTTGGGAAGTTTATCTCATACATCTAATATCTACTGGGGATGTAATTGTTATATTTTATGTGGTACACAAGAATGGCCAAATCACAATATGCAAAGGTTATTATCAAATACAAGTTCTCCTCTACTCCCTTGCTCAGTTACCATTTACCTGGACGGGAGTCGCATCCGTTCACATAACAGCATCTGGCTAGAAGAAAGGTTAACCTTATTATAAATAATAATGCCTTCACAATGGTTCACTAAGAACTGAGGTTCCTTTATTCACTAATAACATCAACAATATAACACTACAATATCACACATAGCCTGAAAAGTAAAAGGGGAATAGACACATACACAGATCTGTGGGGTCTCTTTATTATAATGGAAAGCTTTATTACTATAACACATCCACATGTAACTGACAGGGACTGTAGATAGCTAAAAAGGGAATGGATTATCACACCGCTGAAAGAAAAAGGATTAGCAATACAGTAGGGAATCTAACCTAGGAAATAAAAGACAAGATTAATGTATATGGGCACTAATATAACAGAACAGATATCACCTGATTAGTATGAAGTCTTGTTCTAGCTGTCATCTGGGTTCCTCTCTCGTCTGTGCCTTGGCTCATCTCAGATTCTCCCCTGCACTCTTGGACACACATCTGCGCTGATCACTCTGCACTGGATTCCTCTCCCCCACGAACTGTCTTCACCTTTCAGCTTCAGTCTAATGATATAGTTTCTGCCGCTCTGATAACCGTTCGCTCCACTAGCTTCTTCACTCTGTCTGATTATCCCAGCTCCAATGTCCAACTCACTCCAGCTGCTCCCACAGACTAATCCACAATATAACTTCAGTCTCTTCCAAAAGGCATCACTCCAGACTCCAGCTGTTAACTGCCTGCTCCAGCTGATCACAACTCCTTCTGATAAGTAACTGCTTCTGACTGCTTTCTTCAGCTCCAAACATCATCTGATCACAACTGCTTCCGACAACTCCAGCAACCAACTGACTTCTCTCTCCAGCTCCAACTGACTGCTCTCTCTCTGGTTCCAACTCACTGACTGACTTCTCTCATTCCAAGAACCGACTGACCGCTCTCTGTTCCAAACACCAACTGACAATCCTCCTCTTCTGCACTTCGCTAATATGGAATGCTCTCTCCTAGTGGAAAGTTCCAGCCAGTAGCCTCCTCTCACCGAATCCATGCACCAGGCTCCCTGCTCCAGACGCCCCCACAGTGATCAACTGCTTGTTTCGTCTAGAGACCTGAGCCCAGGGACATTTCCTGATAAGATTCAGCTCCGGCCGGTTCTCTTCAGTTTGCAAAGAGCGAACAACACCTCATAACTAAAACATCACCTTTACCCTGCAAGCATCTCAGTCTGCAGGGACAGAAAGCAAAATGGAGTCTCTCTGGTTCTGGGCCTTGTAGGCCCGAAAAGGACTTAACTCTATCAGAATACATACACAAACCATACCAATATGTAATATAAAGTCAGAACTACAGGATCCACCCTCTACTATAGGTAGGATGATGAAAGGACACATAATTATGTCAAAGCCAATAGGCAATAGATGGATTAGAGTCAGGAATAAGGGATCTATCATCATATAAAGCAGCTATCCTCTAGTTTATGCTTCTAGGTCTGAGAAGAGGCCTAAAAGGACCAAAACAAGCTAAGAATAGGGATCTAGGATGGTAGCAAGCTTAAAGTCACCATCAATCAGAAATAGAGCCAAAAACCCGGTCAGAACACTCCACCCTTGACTTTAAATTGCTAACATCCGTAAACAACAACAAACAAATAAACAAACATCAACATAATCTATCAACAAAACAAAAAACAAAAAGAATCCCTAAAGTGAATGACAACTAAGGAAATACCACCTAAAACTTAATGTAGGGAATGTAAATCTGACAACCAATTGAAAACAAATCAAAGCACCCTTGACCTAAATGTTGAAATGTAACTAAAATTGATCTGATAACAACAGAAACTAACCAAAGCACCCTTGAACTAAATGTGCCTCAACTTCTAGTGATAACTCGTGAAATCTAATGATGTAGGGACATGTTTGTGAAATGAAAACAACAAAGGGCCTAAATGAGGCCTACCTACTTTGGTCAATTTAAGAAAGGATTTGGTAAAATCTAACAAATAAATATAACAAAGGGTCCTCAAAGTCTGGGCAACTATTACTTATAGATCTAGGACATAACCTGACTAAAAGACACACCTCCCAGGATAACTTAAAGTCTAAGGTGACCACCCTTGGAACTAATCCCACTATTCTAATTAAGATTTGATGGATCAAAGTGAAAGTGTAATAATAGGGAAACAAGGACAACCCCATCTCTACAAAATAGCTGGTGTAGCACTATGCATATCAAGCAAGGAAATTCAGTAATAGTAGACCATGCCAAAGTCAATAGGCAAAGGTCATAAGTCATCTAACTCAGGAAACAGTTTGCACCTAATCCCTCTGTATCAATCTGTGGAACACATGTGTGTACCATCAATCAAAACATTGCTTTCCTTTCATTGGCAAAACTGTTTTACAGAAAACAGGAAAACTGTAAAATAGGTGAAAGATCAACAAGTGTAAAGTCAATCTGTATCAATAATGAAATAGCGTAGCATACTAAAATCAAAATATCATGTATCACAGGGCATCAGATTATTAAAGCAGCTCACTAATTATATACTGCACCCTATGACTTTCAAACAATATCATTTGCATATATCAAAAGGAATCATTGAACCAAAGGCCAAATGATTAATGTGGCACTGCATCTTTTAAACTGGAAAATCAAAACCATGAACAGGACTGAGAAATTTTGAATTGGGGCCTGTTTGTGGTAACTGCAAAAGTGGCATAATGTCCATCTGAAATTGAAACATGGGAGAAATGCAAGACTCAAGAATGCAGGCCAAGGAATTACATTGCAGGTTTTTGTTGCAGGAAACATAATTATAACCAAATAAAAATGGGTTTTTTTAGATCATCACTTTCAAAAGTCAATTAATAAAAAAAAATTCAAAAATAGAACTATTGGCTTTGTCAAAAAAAAAAATTTTTTGTTTAGGAAATCCAGGTAGTTTTAACCTGACTGCTGAGGCAGCCAACTGTAGATTGTAATGCCAATTTTAAAAGTTCAGTCAATATAAAAAGTTCTCTTCTGTAGGGATCCATAGTTGGTTTCTCCTTAGGAAAACAGTTCATTCGTATAGGCCACGACCCTCCATCTTCATCTGTATCCTTTGCCAAGGAAGCACGCCCTCCAATCTGGTCATCAGCTCCAGGCACTTCAGCTTCCGGTCTGGGTCCAGGCTCGGGGTTTTTTGGGGAGGGGGCACCCATCCGAAAATAATAAACACACACCACTCCAAAATAAGAAAATACAACACTCATACAGGGCCCCCACATATCAGCCATCTGAAACAAAAAACAAGCATCATCAATCTTGCAAAAACAAATTTTCCATTCAAAAAGCACCCCAATTGCTTTTCATTTCTGTAAGAAACCTCCTAAATCATGAAAAGAACTCTTCTAAATCCAAGGAATGATTTAAGCATTCTACCTATACCATATTCTTTAATTTTGTTTGGACAAAATCTAATTTTGTCATACACAGCCATAAGGGCTGGGCCTAACTACTCTGTCACTAAAGATGTCCGCGCTCAGAGTTTTGAACCAGCTCCAACCATAACAAGCAGGAGCCGGGCTACATTGCGATCTAAAATTGAATCACTGCCAAATGCTGATCTCATTGCAGGAGCGAAGCTCCTGCCAAGTTTATTCTCTACACTGCCTTCCCCTCATCGTGATGTCACCCGCGGGGGGGGCCTCCACCCTTTCAAAACTCTGTGAGCTGACATCTTCTGAATATTTGCCAAGAATAAAAAAAACAAGGCAAGGCCTGAGAGCCTGGCTGAGCTATCATATCAGCCAAGGTCAAAAAACAAATTCCTTCTAACTACAAACATACC
The DNA here is from genome assembly GCF_964263255.1 of Lissotriton vulgaris. Lineage (NCBI taxonomy): Eukaryota > Metazoa > Chordata > Amphibia > Caudata > Salamandridae > Lissotriton > Lissotriton vulgaris. Next base: position 1,375,876,628 of record NC_141685.1, on the reverse strand, counting down.
CGTTCTCAGGCTTCAAAGAAACCCTGCCTTTAATTTGAAACACTGCACCATTATTTCTAACTAATTTAAGCAAATTATACATGATGAAAAGCATCCTGAAAACACGAATTAATAAAGACATTATTGTAACCTAGACACATGCTAGCATTCTCAAAAAGAAGCAAAATATTTCTATAGCCTCATGAAAAAATAATCTAAAAGACAAACTATATACCATAATGTACTGTTACTTGCTGAAAAGGAAAACATTAAAATAACATTACATGCAGCAACATAGAAAATCACGACACATTTCTTAAAATAACATGTGGGACACCATCAATTTAAACAAAGGGAAAAAAAACTTATACATGTAATTGTGCACTGCATAACCAAGAATTCATAATTTGGTGCGCAAGCTTTTCTATTCTAATTATTAAAAGGGTGAGATTTATTTTTTGCATATAGCCTTTTTTCCTAACTGAATGGGTTTTCTCTCACGCTGGTCTGCTTCATATCAGCGCAAAATACAGAATCATTTGCATTTGAACTTTAAACAAAAGGGGCAGCTTGCTGTAGGGGAAATAATTAATTATTTTTACATGTGCAAAATACACTACAGAGCATTTTTTTTTTTAAAGCACACAGTTGCATTTCACTGATTAAAGCACATTCTATGATGGGTCTGTTTTATTTCCACAACCGGTGAACACTAATTCTAAAACACTGAGTTGTTTATCTGTCTGCACCGTCCATGCTGAGCTGAAAACCCACTGCTAATGCTCATTTTAAAACACTCCCTCGCAGTCCGACTGGTTGATTTATAACACTCCGACCCCCGAGTCAGACACATTAAATCATGTGTTCAAAGGCAAACCCACACAAACTCGTGGACGCAAATCAAACAGTATGTTAAATGAACACTGCTTTTTTTCTCCGTGCAAGATGTTACCCTTCCGTCAGCTAGCTGTCAAAGTACATAGGCGAACCCTGCAACTAATTAAAAAGTCAAATCAAACCATCCTTAATCTAAATAGTCACTGACTTTTAGTATCAGCTCACGTAACAATGCATGTTAAACAGCATATTGAAATAAACACTGCCGTCTCAATTCAAGATATTAACCCTTTGGCAGCTCAAACACAATCATTCCCCGATGTCTGCAGATACATGGGGAAGTCAAGAACTTATCTCTCCACGTTTTCATATAACACGTGCTCACATCTTCAAAATATTTTCTCCAAGCACTTGAAAGAGATCCAGCTCTCTCCTGCCTAACGTAATGATAACATGCTATGTACAAGCCATATTCACAAGGCGCTACAAGCCATATTCAGAAGGCGCTATTCACAAGCCATATTCACAAGGCGCTACAAGCCATATTCACAAGGCACTACAAGCCATATTCACAAGGTGCTATTCACAAGGAACTCAATGATAACATGCTATTCACAAGCCACATTCACAAGGCGCTGTTCACAAGAAACTCAATAAGTCATAATGATGACATGCTATTCACAAGCCATATTTACAAGGAGCTATTCACAAGGAACTCAACAAGTCATATTACACTGAATACATTTCACAGCATAAGCAAATGCAGCAAGCCATTTAATAGGCAATTTACAAGTCTTTTTCACATACATATTTACAACTGCATTATCACCAAGATGTAACTGGCTCCCTCACGTACCGTTACCCTTCAAGTCTGTCAGTTCAAACACCAAAATGAAAAGAATGTCTTCCACACTGCACAAGTCAAATGCCATGATGTACTGTAATCTCCTTACACTCCAACTGTTCAAGCCCATAGGTCAGGGACCACACCTCACCATGCAATTCACAGACTGTTCCTAGATGTCAAATTTAAAGGGTTTTAAGTCCAAATACATGCCAAGGGCCACTCCCACGCAACTTGTGCGAAGCTGCCCGACTACGCCAGATGTAACGACCAGATTTTTCGGACCAGATAGAATCAGACTAGAACACCACTAACCCAGCCGAAATGTAACCACCTCCCTCCTCAGGACCCATCTATCCAGGCACCTGGGTACCTACCTGAGGATGGGGAATTAGCAATATACAAGCTCATATCATCAAAAACACCACTAAATCTATAGGGATTACTAGAAATACTCACTGATTACTAAGGAGGTCCATGCTCTAGACCACACTCATACCTTATAGTCTCGCGGCAACTCAGACCCAGACTATGCTACTCTCCTACTCATAGTGAAGGGGGCAGTTCGGATAACTTACCATTACACACTGACCACAATCAGTGCTCTCTCAAGCCACATACGCACTGTGTCCTCCCAGTGCTCTCCCTATTTCATACAGACACAAGCCACAATCCTGTGGGTATACACATTGACCACAATCAATGCTCTCATTAACGCCACTTTCCCTAGCGGCGATCTCATTACACACTGACCACACTCAGTGCTCACTCAAGCCACCATCCTGTGGGTATAACGCCGCTACACTACGACGATCACTTTCCTATGAATACCTTCAGCTCTCTCTCTCTCTGTTGGGAAGTTTCTCTCATACATCTAATATCTACTGGGGATGTAATTGTTATATTTTATGTGGTACACAAGAATGGCCAAATCACAATATGCAAAGGTTATTATCAAATACAAGTTCTCCTCTACTCCCTTACTCAGTTACCATTTACCTGGACGGGAGTCGCATCCGTTCACATAACAGCATCTGGCTAGAAGAAAGGTTAACCTTATGATAAATAATAATGCCTTCACAATGGTTCACTAAGAACTGGGGTTCCTTTATTCACTAATAACATCAACAATATAACACTACAATATCACACATAGCCTGAAAAGTAAAAGGGGAATAGACACATACACAGATCTGTGGGGTCTCTTTATTATAATGGAAAGCTTTATTACTATAACACATCCACATGTAACTGACAGGGACTGTAGATAGCTAAAAAGGGAATGGATTATCACACAGCTGAAAGAAAAAGGATTAGCAATACAGTAGGGAATCTAACCTAGGAAATAAAAGACAAGATTAATGTATATGGGCACTAATATAACAGGACAGATATCACCTGATTAGTATGAAGTCTTGTTCTAGCTGTCATCTGGGTTCCCCTCTCGTCTGTGCCTTGGCTCATCTCAGATTCTCCCCTGCACTCTTGGACACACATCTGCACTGATCACTCTGCACTGGATTCCTCTCCCCCACGAACTGTCTTCACCTTTCAGCTTCAGTCTAATGATATAGTTTCTGCCGCTCTGATAACCGTTCGCTCCACTAGCTTCTTCACTCTGTCTAATTATCCCAGCTCCAATGTCCAACTCACTCCAGCTGCTCCCACAGACTAATCCACAATATAACTTCAGTCTCTTCCAAAAGGCATCACTCCAGACTCCAGCTGTTAACTGCCTGATCCAGCTGATCACAACTCCTTCTGATAAGTAACTGCTTCTGACTGCTTTCTTCAGCTCCAAACATCATCTGATCACAACTGCTTCTGACAACTCCAGCAACCAACTGACTTCTCTCTCCAGCTCCAACTGACTGTTCTCCCTCTGGTTCCAACTCACTGACTGACTTCTCTCATTCCAAGAACCGACTGACCGCTCTCTGTTCCAAACACCAACTGACACTCCTCCTCTTCTGCACTTCGCTAATATGGAATGCTCTCTCCTAGTGGAAAGTTCCAGCCAGTAGCCTCCTCTCACCGAATCCATGCACCAGGCTCCCTGCTCCAGATGCCCCCATAGTGATCAACTGCTTGCTTCGTCTAGAGACCTGAGCCCAGGGACATTTCCTGATAAGATTCAGCTTCGGCCGGTTCTCTCCAGTTTGCAAAGAGCGAACAACACCTCATAACTAAAACATCACCTTTACCCTGCAAGCATCTCAGTCTGCAGCGACAGAAAGCAAAATGGAGTCTCTCTGGTTCTGGGCCTTGTAGGCCCGAAAAGGACTTAACTCTATCAGAATACATACACAAACCATACCAATATGTAATATAAAGTCAGAACTACAGGATCCACCCTCTACTATAGGTAGGATGATGAAAGGACACATAATTATGTCAACGCCAATAGGCAATAGATGGATTAGAGTCAGGAATAAGGGATCTATCATCATATAAAGCAGCTATCCTCTAGTTTATGCTTCTAGATCTCCTCTAGTTTATGCTTCTAGATCTGAGAAGAGGCCTAAAAGGACCAAAACAAGCTAAGAATAGGGATCTAGGATGGTAGCAAGCTTAAAGTCACCATCACTCAGAAATAGAGCCAAAAACCCGGTCAGAACACACGCTTGCCATTACAACGCAAGTCGTTACAACGACTTGCGCTGAAGGCGCTGGATAGTGGAATAGTTTAATTTTCTATTCCAACTCCAGCCCACGTTACAGTAGGGAAGGTGTTGGAATAGAAAATGAAACTATTCCCTATCCAACAGCGGCCTCCAGCGCAAGTCGTTGTAACGACTTGCGTTGTAATAGCAGCGTTGTAATGGTAGCGCGTGGTAATACCCGCTTTGTAAAGGCTGTTCCCCCTCAAGATCTATTCTGCTTCTATTACCTTACCTTTCACACTCATTTTCAGTCTGTCATCATTCTGTCCTGCTGTTGCCATGACTTTGTAACTATCAAAAGTTTATCCATCTAGTGTTCATAATTCTTGTTTTGTGGGTCACAGTTCCTCAACCCTCTGATTCACTATTGCAGCCGAATATGAAATGTTGCCTCTGTCCTTATGTCGTGTTTGCCCTTACAATGCTAGTCCTGCCACAGATGACATTTAAGGATGGAATGTCAAACACATCTGTCACAATCTCCCATGCTCAATCTTGTTGACATTCAATAAAACATTGTGGGCCACAGAAACCTGTCTCATGGGATGAGGGACTTTCATCTAGCACTGTGTTATGGTAGAGGACATTGCCATTGCCGCACTACCTGGTCATGTGAAGAAATAATGCTGAGTGTTTACATAGGTAATCAGTAAGGCAACCCACTAGAAAGGACATCACAAGCTTTGCAAATGGCAACATTGTCCTCCATGGACATTATGTTAGCCTGCAACACTCAAGATATTGTGAGACCACAACCTCAACATACCAATTCAATGTAGTGCATCCAGTTTACTGTGTTCAAGTGGTGTGCAATCCTTCAGAATCCCAACTGAGGACATAGCATAGGGGTCATCCTCATAATTACCATGGATTGTCCCTGTAACCAGTATTACATAATGTAAGAGGGAGTAACTCAGCTCATATTTCAAGGTTTGTGACATATGCATAACATAACCTAATGTGCACTCCACAAATCAAGATAACACAATGCGCTAATGCTGTCAGGTCAGTAATGCAAATATGTCATTGATACATTTTGTTTGAGCATGAACAACATGGATGTTGTGTGTGTCAAATGAAAGCATATACCAACACTTTGCTCTGCATTCAGGTTAGCTCAGCCCTCTTCACAATCACCAATATACAGTGGCTAACCCTGGGCAGAGTTTGCAGAGATGCACTACGCGGAACTCTGCAAAGTGCTGAAAAAACTCTGCTGCACTACGCGGAGCTCCGCAAGCGGTGGAGTACGATAGAAAAATGCCATTTGCAGTGATTGCACAGTCCTGGATGCTTGTCCGCACTGTGCAATCATAACGAACGGCACCTTGCACAGCGCAAGCGGTACCTGCTTTGCATTTCTGCCGTAGATTTTTACTCAAGCGGCAGCTTTCTCAACACGAATGAACCGTTTCCTAATGCGAGTGGTCGGGAGCATATGCGAGCACTCGCAATGAGAAACCTGGCCATCCCCAGCATTGAGAAATCTCGTTGGGAGGTTGATTTTACATGCTTGTGCTCGCCAACTTGATGTTGGCGATCGCAAATGAGGAAAAATCCCTCCGGAGGTTGGTTTTCCTCACTCGCAGTCACCAACTTGACGTATGACGAATGCGAACAAGGTAAAAAAAACTCTGCTCCAATAAGCGGAGCGCAGTTTTTCGGAACTCTGCGAGCTCCGCATAACGCGGAGTGCGGAAAACCTCGCAAATTCCGTGAGTGGAGCGGAGTTCACCGCCCAGGGTTAACAGTGGCACACCAAATATCATGATGAAGCATGTGCACTTCCAGATATTGTCACAAACATTTATGTAAGCACACTTCATATTGAACAGAAACAACTAGGCAATGAGAAAGCAAGTTATCCCTGCTGTGAACTCAGTGGCCCAGAAGGTGTTCCCATGGGCAAGATGCAAGATGACATTACACACTTCTGTGAGTAAGCAAATGATTTATATACACTAGTAGTGCAATAGTTATACTAAACAATGCAGCTTAACAGAACACAACTAATTAAATATCTAGCACACAATGTCAACAGCCAGAAACCATTTGCGAGAAACTACATCACCCTAGCTCTCATCCAAAGGACCAGACTGTGCAGAAAGTACACATCACATTGCATACACACAGCACATCTCCTATCACAACAAATAACTACGTCTACAAGGGCATTTCGTGTGTGTCACATTGTTAAAACAGCACTGCAGGAGCCAGCACAAACACACAATTTATAGACAACAAACATTGTCAAAGATATGGTATACACGTGCACTAAGGTGTCTTGCCTTTCAGTGTATGCAGTATACTTGTGCCAATATCAATGTCGAACCGCCATACACACATAGTTAAGAATGTATGTTCTTCAAAAAAATGGCAAGTTAGAACTAACATGTGAAGATCAAAACCCACAGGGTCAAAAACATCTGCTTTCATGTCCATGCCTGACACATTGTGACTTTTACATCCATATTTTTTTAATGTAAAAACATTTTTGCACTAATGGCAGTAACTCCTACAGCCATTGCCATTCGTCATGAGCGTATGGATGATATGTGACACATTTGTGTAAAGGTACCCATACATTCTGACAATTACACTATGGAGGTATTACAGAGGACCAGGCCAATGGCATTTTAGTGATGTGTATGCTGTAAACAATAGGCAAGTTAATGGCATAGATGTAGGTTATTTGTTTGTATAATCAAAAGGGACCAAGGGTATTAGTAATTATTAAGACACAGCAGCAGTCCCTTACAAGGTTAGTCAATATAGGTAGCCACAAAATTACAATCAAGTTTGGGTCTGTTTGTGTCTTAATAGACAGGTTACAATCTTAATAAGCATATACTCAAGACAAAACAATCCATAACAAATAAATGAGCAGGACGTGAAGGGGTATTGGAAAATCAGCCGATTTCCTTACCACAGGCAGGTGACTTAAAAGTGACTTGTACGGTGAAGATGAAAATAAGCTGAAGTAAAAATTACAAAAACATCTTGTACTCCACAAAATACACAATTTACAATTTAGAGTTTAAGATGCATATGTCGACTACGTTTCAATCACTAACTTGGTTATGGGATCATCATCAGGACTGAGCAGTAAAGCAAATGCCTGGGAAATTGCTCTAATGAGGCTTGGGGCTGTAGGTCCTGTATAACCGCAAATCACCATGAGGTCACGGACTTGCAGCAGTGAAGATAAAATGGCAGCCAGCGGAGTTCAATGGGCCGGGATCGGGTCAGGCGTATGGAAGATCTGAAGTAATCCTCCAGCCCTGAACAAGTACCTTGACGCAGTCGAAGTCAGTGATACACTTAGTTGCATGCTAATGAATGCCCACGGGCTGGACACATCCCAAACATTTTACTCCAAGTTGGGGTAGAAGCTATACACAGTGGCAGATCTGCATGGTCACTAGTTCCCCATGGTTCATGTTACAAAGGGAGGGTGTGATCTATTGGAGGGGGGTCCCTGGGATTCAGATTTGGGGTCCTGGGGTACTCCTCACCACGACAGATGCTCCTTGTTGTCAGTATAGGGTGGTGGGAAGGGGGGTTTTGGGGGGTGGTTTCAAGGTAACAAAGTTATGTTATTTGTTGTTCACATACCGGAACTTGTTGTTGTAGTTTACATGCAGAGGCACACCTCCCTATTTCCACTTGGCATGCAGTCACTCTCAGACCCCACTAACACACATGGCAACTCAGGCAGCGGTAGCACACGTGGGAGACCTGGCGGTGGTGACATGGAACATTCGAGGGTTGCTCAATAATGTTAAACGGGGGCCATCTTCACACAGGCTAAACGCTTCGGCTGACATCCTCCTCCTACAAGAGACGTATCTTTTTGGCAATAAAGCCTCCTTTCTCGCAAGATTTGGGTACAAACAGGTTTGTTTTCCAGTCTGGAACATTGTACGGGGAACCACTTAACCTAGGCAGTGTGTACGCCCCCCCCACCTCTTGGTGCAACATTTGTAGAGAAGGTCAACCAACTGTGGGGTGAACTTCCTGAGGGTCTGTCCCTCTTAGGGGGCGACAGGAATGATACAATGTCACAACTTGATTGGAGGCGGAGATCAGGGGAAGACCCCCCGCCGAAGCCACAAAACTATCATTGCTCACCAAGGCGGTGTGTTGAGCAGATATATGGCAGGCTTATCATCCACCTGAAACAAGCTACACATATGTGTCCGCTGTTCATGGTTCCATGTCTCGCCTCGATTACCTGTTCACACCATATAGCTATATACTTAGAGGTCAATCATTTTCCAAGAGAGTTGTCCGATCACTCTCTGGTTTTCACACTCCGGTTTCAGCGACACTCCTCCTCAACCAGCAAAAGCCTCCCTTTAGATGGCGAATGTCTCCCTGGCATCTGAGGGACCCGACTATCAGGGGTGTTTACATAGGGAGTCTCAGGAATATTTCACCCTAAATACTGACACAGTACTATCTAAAGGAACCTTGTGGAGGCCCTGAAACCCACTATCAGAGGAGTTGACATCAGCTATAGGGCACACGATAAACGGTATGGTTTGACACAACGGACGGAGTTGGAGACTCAGTGTATATCCTTAGAGACTCAATATGCTCAGGATCTGACTCCGACCCTTCGGAGAAACGTATCTCTAGCCCAATAGCAGCTGCACCAACATCTGATTGAGGAAGCGAAGGAAATTTGGCTGGCGTCTCAATACTGTATATACCAATGGGGGGACAAATCCAGCAAGATGCTGCACAGACTCTGTCAGGCTGGGCAGGCCCCGGCCACAGTTCCAACAATTTGGGGTAGAGATAGCGCTTTACTTATCTACCCTGGGGAGATGGTAGAGGAGTTTTCATATCATTTTGCTACATTATATGCCCAGACCGAACAGCTTTCGGAGGGTCAGATAAATGAGTTCCTTTGAGATTTTCCCCCTCTGAGGTTATCAGATCAGGTGCGAGATCAATAAGACAACCCAATTACCATTGACAAATTGACAGCAGCATTGTCAACGATGCGACTGGGGCGGGCCCCTGGTCCCAATGGGTTTCCTATGGAGTTTCTCTGATCCAATGTTGCCACACTGGGCCCCCACTTGCTGGGAGCAATACACATAACCTTAGAGAAGCAACTTTTGCCCACGGATTGGTGCCAGGCAGAAATTGTACTTTTCTTAAAGCCAGGCCGCCCACCAGAAGACCGGTCCTCCTACCGCCCAATCTCACCAATCAATTTGAAATCCACGTTATTAGGGAAAGTTTTGGTGGAAGGCCTGCAGGTCTGCATCCAAGATTTGGTTTAACCGGACCAATCAGGCTTCATGCTGCATCCGGCTACCCGCCTCAACATCCGTTGGGTCCATAATGCCATGGCCTTGGCTCTGAAGCTAGGCTGCCCCGCGGCCCTGCTCCTAGCTGATATAGACAAGGCCTTTGACTCCCATAGTTGGGAGTATTTATTCCAGCTATTGGAGGCTATCAATTTTGGTTCATGCTTCTTGGCTTGCGTAGACTACTGTATGCAAAACCAATGGCCTCAGTACGCATTGTGGGCCATCGATCACCCCTCTTTCCCATCAGCCGCAGCAGACGGCAGGGTTGTCCCCAGTCCCCCCTTCTTTTCGCCTTGGCAATGCAGACCCTGACGGCATGGGTACGTGGAGACCCGGTTCTTAAAAGGCTTTGAATGGCCACACTCACAACCAGACCGTATTGCATTATATGCTGACAACAACTTGTTCTTCATGACACACCTATGGATCTTGGGTCCACAGATCCTTCGGGTCTTTGAAAAAATGACTGGGCTCTACACTAATCCCGCTTATTTAGTGCTGTTCCCGGTGTGCAGCCTGCTGGGGAGCACTAAGTGGGTGTCTCAGCTCAAACACGCTACGGGAGGGTTCCAATATCTCAGAGTGTTTGTATCTCTTTGTCCAAAAATCTCCTGGGTACACAACATAAACCCACTCCTGGCCAGTCTGTGTGACGAGAATACTGTCTGGTCCTCCTTACCTCTTTTGCTATATGGCTGTTTGGCCATCTTCAAGATGGTCTCGCTTCCCAGAGTGCTCTACAGACTCCAAAACTTTCCATATTATATACTACGAGCGTAGTTCGCCCACATAAAAACTATCCATAATAAGTTCTTATGAGGGGAGGGGCGATTAGCGTTGCAGACCTGTGCACAATCCACCAATTGCGGAGGCATTGCTGCCGCTGATGTCTACTCCTACTATGTTGCTGCCCACACCTGTTAGTTATAAATGATTGGTGGTAGAACTCACCAGCAGACCCTGCCTTCACACAAGAACATGCAGCCATGGAAAGGGCTCCCCTCCTATGGTTGCTATATAGCGCACAGAACTTGGACTTTTTACCACATGGCACTTGTACGACGATCCGACTATGGCAGTATACCGTCTGCCTAATGGGGTGGCACAAGAGGCTGATACAAACGACGCCCCTGTGGCATGGGAACTATTTGCGCCAAGTGGCCATGTTGAAGGGGTTCCCATCAGTAGGATCAGATTAGCATTTCCACATTAGAACCACGTTATGCGGGGCACCACCCTAAAATTCTTTCAGCATTCGCAGGTTGACTTCCACCGACATAAAACTCAGTTTCACAGATACCTCCAGCTCCGCCATGCTCTCACACCCTCACTTACAAATCTACATGACCTCCCTGAATTTCATCCGCTGGAGGGCCGCCTCCTTATGGGTGATGTAGGCGCACACAAAATCTGTCAAATCTACCAAACACTGACCACACATTTAATTACAAAGCTTCGTAAAACAAGGAGGGCGTGGCAGAACGACCTCCTGGACCTGACTGATGATGATTGGGCGGAGGAGATAGCTAATCCCCGGGGTGCCGTGGTAGCCACCACATACTATCTTATTCAGTTCAAGTATGTCCACTGTGCTTATTATACCCGTCTCCGCCTCTGGAGGATGGCAGTCATTGCATTTCTTCAATGTCTACTCTGCAACACGGAGGAAGGGTCATTCTCCATACTGTATGGGGTTGCACTGCCTTGCAGCTCTTCGGGTGCAAGGTTTTGGCCTGCCTTAGTGAGGTACTGTCCTGGGACCTCCCATTTGCCCCACGTCTATTCCTGCTTCATAGCACATAGGACATTGGGGGAATCGCTATAAACAGCACTTACGTTCCCTCGCTCTCACTATCGCTAAGCGTGATATTGTGCAGTTATGGAAGGGTACCTCACCGCCAATGATGGGAATGTGGAGACCAGAACTGGACAAATGTATGGGCACCGATATAGCAGTGTTTCAAGAGAGGGACTACCCCCAAAAGCATAGAAAGAAATGGTCTAGATGGGCAGAGTACCGGGGTACAGACCTACCCCCTCTTCCTTCTCAATCCCCGTGAATATCTTCATAGACTGTGAGCTATAATGTATGAGGTATTGTTGCTTTTCCTTGGGTAATTGTAAGAATCGCATCCTGTTTGCCGAGGTGAGTGGGGTGGGAGGGTCTGCATAAAGTTCTCTGTTTCCTTTTGTTGGTTTCATATAAGAATAGTCCTCATGGGAGTCCCCATGTCTTTTAATATGTTCCTATATTGTTTTCAATTGGATTATGTTGGACGATCGCCCAAAACGTACTATATAAATGCAATAAAATATGTTTTTAAAAAAAACCATATCAAAATAAATAAAGTCACCTACACAACACAGATCATATGCCATAGCCACATGGTTTTGTTAGGCATGCAATATCCTGCAAAATGGTACATATGCTGATCATCTAGAACCAATTGTTTTGACTCTTTCACGTAGCTTTAATTTTTCCCTTACCGCTATGGAAAACACTGACAAAGTACCTCTGTTGACAATGGAAAATTCCAGCTAACACGTTAGCGAGTAAAATGTTCATGCTGACTCCAAAATCGGGCTGCAAATGGCCAGGAAGGGATTTCAGCATTCATCCTGTTTCATGGAAGAGTGCTGTACACTTTGAATTTTAATCACACTGTTAGTGTCTATTGAGATTTGTGGAGGTGTTTGGAGGTGTCTGCTGATTTTGTGGTGTGAGAGAGTAGTTTGGTATCTAGGCTGCAGTCCCTGCCAAGTTCTGTGTCACTGTCTTTCCGTGTTTTTTGCGTTTTAGTGATTATCTTGTTGGGGTTTTGTCTACGGGGTATATTTATGATATATGTAGAGTTGCTGTTTATTTCATTGGGGTTTTCTTTTAATAGTGAGGTTAGTTGTGTTGCGGCAGATGTTGGGTGAGGGAAGGATGACAGGTTGTCAGAGGAGGCATTTGGAGTTTTACTTGGGCTGCGGACCTTCGGAGTGGACAGGACTGTTCACCAGTGGAAACACTGATGGCAGGATTACGTTGGCTGTCAGGGAGACCTGATGGATAACCTGGGGATAATTATTGGCAGGCAGGGTGGTAAGTACATGACAAATGTTGTCTGCTATCCCACTGTGTACTCTATGGTAACGACTGTGTTCATTGACACAATGTAATTTACGCAACAGGATGATGCCATAGTCTTAGTTAAAAATTAACTAGCCGAGCATTGATGCAGGCACTCTAGCAACATTGTGCAAGGGTCCCTGCATTGAAGGGAATGATTGTTTATGTGCAGGAATGTGTTACTTCTAACCCTGGGCAAAGCACTTCGCTACGCTCGCGTAGTTTCCGCTACTTTGCACTAGCACACGCGTAGCGTAGCGTAGTGCAGCGGTCATTTTTTGCTTGCTCGCGGTCCTCAACGTCAAGTTGGCGACTGCGAGCAAGCAAAATGACATCCCAGCGAGACTTTTTCCTCGTTCGCGATCAGCAACATCAAGTTGCCGATCGCGAGCGTGGAAAATAAACCTCCCGGCGAGATTCTCAACGCGGGGAGGTCAGGTTTCTCATTGCGACTGGTCGCGTATGCTCACGACAGCTCACGATGAGAAACTACCAGTCCGAGTTGAGAAAGCTGTTGCTCGAGTAAAATATTACTCGAGCGGCAAGAAACTACAGCTCGCACTTGCAAGATGCTGTTTTCAATGATTGCACAGTGCCCGACGCTTATCCGCACTGTGCAATCAATGAAAACGGCATCTTGCACAGTGCAAACAAGGTACTACGCAGTTCGCGTAGTGCTACGCGTAGCTCGCATAGTGCGAAGTGCACTTCGAGAAGCTACGTGTAGCGCTACTTCGCGAACTACGCCCAGGGTTTGTTACTTCCTGCACATGAACAATTAAAAATGCTGTTGAAAACCTTCTTTGTGTGCTGCTTAATGCAGCATACATAGAATTCACAAAAAGTACATTTTTAAAGATTTATTTTAAGTGCAAGAAGGCACACCTTCCTGCACATAAGCAATCAATGGTTAATAGCTCTCTTTAGAGTAAACATTTATGAGTCCTATTGCTCATTTGAATGTATCTAGAGCAGGTCACGTCACTCTTTTGTTTTCTTTTTTCCAAACAGGTGTACTTTCTTTCTTTCTTCTATCTTTCACTGATATGTAACTTGTGGAATATTCCATTTGTATAGGGGTCATTCACCATTTAAATCTACTGTTCTAAAGATGGTCTAACAGATGTCATCACTATCTAGACCAAAATGTCGACAACCACACCTATTTTCTTTGACAACTACACCTATTTTCTTTGTGAATTATTCACTTGAGGATTTGTTTTCTGTTTGATCAGCTACAATTTCCTGTTGTATACAATGTTTGGAATAGGTGTCAACATTAGTGATAATGAGTTGCTTGTAACAACAAATCATTTGTAAATCTCAGCCAGTATGTGTTGATTTATATTGATATATGTAATAGTTTTTTGTACCCTCTGAAAAGTTTTTTATTATAAATTTACGTCTTGAAAAATCAGTGTAAAATTATCTGTGGCAGATTTGTTCAAATTGGAATAAGCCAATTAAATGTTTAAATAACTCAATGTGAGCTACTAGATAGATCTTGCAACCATTGTTTGCCTATTAGGTATTAAATTATGCGAAAATAAGTGAATCCCTTGTAGGCACATTTCTCCGCTAATACACTGACTGCTCAAGCCTCCAAAGGCCTATTGGGTCTCCCACTCTTCCTTGTACTAGTATTTACAAGACAGCATTAAGCCACGTCAAGTGGATTAACGCAGCCTTGTGAATACGGCGAAGCCCCTATCGCTACCACCTCTTCAAGAAAAGTGACATTGGGGTTGTGATGGGGTAATGTGAATATGTCCTTCAGTTTGTAGTCACAATATAATCATGTTTTATTGCAAGATCGTCTCATACTCCACAAGCCGGCATTGGGCATATGTTGTGTGTCAGACAGTCTATTCACATCCCTTCATGTATGCAACATGAACCAAGACATGCATGTATGTAACTGCCCACCGACCATAGTGGAGTCTGCCAAATCCCTTGGAATAACCCTAGACTGCAGCTTAAATATGCGTGACCACATCAACTCGATTGCCAAAACCGCCAAATTTCACCTGAGCTATTTAACAAAACTGAAACATTTCCTCGACACTCCCGACCTAAAAAACAGCAGTCCAGGCACTAGTCATCTCCAGACTCGAATATGGATGCTCTACCCTCTCCTGCCTACCCAAGCTATATCTGGCCCCCTCAAAAGCCTGCCTCAGCACCGGGGCCAGACTCCTAACAGGCTCAAAGAAATTTGACCACATTTCACGGCACCTGAAAGCTCTGAACTGGCTCCCTCTTGAGGCCAGGATCCAACTTAAACTGGCTTGCATCACTCACAAGGCTCTTTAAATCAAATCCCCTGCCTTTCTTGCCACAAAACTCGTGGTATCCTGAGGAGTCAGAAACTCCCGGTCCGCCAGAGACCTCTTGCTCCAGCCTCCATGCTTGCGAAAGGAAAAAACGTACAATCGGGGTTTCTCTGGGGCCGCACCAAGAATATGGAACTCACTCCCGCCCACTATTAGAAGAATTCCGTCTCTGGCACGTTTTAAAAAGGAGACCAAACCTTCCAAATGGGCAAATTCCTCGCCTAAATTCCTGCATTATATTCCCCTCAGCGATTTTACTTTATATCCTATGACTGCTCCACCTTGGATTTACCTGATGCTACCCACCGGCACCTCCGGGCATCCCTCCCTTGGGCTCTTGGGCTCTTGGACTTCTTGCTGTTGTAAAATGCATGTACCTGACTTTATCCAAATGTTTCTACCCCCCTCCTATGTCTTTTGTATACAACCTATTAATCCTATAAAGCGCTCTGATACCTTGTCGGGTCAAGTTCGAGCTCTATAAAACATAAAATAAATAAATAAATAAATGTAATAGTTTCAAATTTGCATGTAGATGGCTTTGATAGTGAACATGACACATGTGACACCTCCTGACTAATAAATACTCTTTTGTTTGCGTCACAGCTGGACGACTATTATTCACTCAAGGTGACATTGATGCCTTCAGGGATCCACACGCCACTGGTGAATGCCTTAGTCCATGTATGTTGCTTTTCAAATAAAGATTGATTGTGATGACTGGTCCAGTATGTTGTTGAACCCAGTCTGGTTGTGCTTGACATGGATATCACCTCTACCATGATGAGGCATCATCATGAGAAGATTTTGGGCCATAATTATGATGAAGTGATGGAGCACAGCCTTAGCCTTCTTGGCTTTACGCAGCGCATCCCCAGCTTGGAAATGCACCCCTGCATCGTGCTTACAACAATATGGCTCAGTTCAGTGTTTTGCCCTGTGCTGTTGCACATTTAGCTGCTTACCCGCCATGTACTCTTGCACCATTGTGTAAGTGTTCTTGTGTTGATGCCAAGCAGCAAAATATGGCATTTTTTATATTTGAAAACTGCTGGGTGCCCCTTAATATGGCACTTTCCTTGCATCCTGGCATTTTCTACATGTTGGAGCAGATTGTCAACCAATTTTTAATGACACCACCCTACACCAGTCTTCTCAAAGGGTGCTTCCATACATTATTTTCATTTGATCGTCCATCCTATGGTATCCATTGAGTACATCCTTCAACATTGCAGTTGATGTTGTTACCTGTTGGTGCTTCTACAGACCTTAATAGTGTGTGAAGTTGTTACACCATGTAACTGCAATGTGCGTATTGTTGTGAAGTCAACTGCAACTTCTTATTCACCTCCCTAAGGAAATATGCCTTCTTTGTAGTGTAGCATGTGTACATGGCAGCATTAGTACACCTTGTATGGCAACAGAAATAGTTTTTTTAATAGGGTAGTGTTAGACCTGTCGGCCCTTTGGGTGGTCCCTGCTTTTATTTATTTATCTTTTTCCCCTTTTGCCTCCTAACTCTTTTAATTTTTCTTTATGTCCTCTGGAATTTTTGGTGTTGTCCTGGCGGCTAGGTGCTGCTTTGTCCCTATGATTTTCGGAGGCCTTGGCGCTCTTTGTGAAAGCGCCTTTTTGACTGAATGCATAAACACACAAAATGGTGGCTTATAACTGCCATAAGTTTTACCTCAGGATCTAGGGCCATAGGAAGCTATGGGGAAGTTCTAGAACCTTCTGGCTTGTTCTGGACACAGGGGACTGAGGATATAAAAGGCCAATACCTGGGCGGCCATCTTGTCACCTAAGAGCCAACTGGAGTGCAGGCTGTGGCGCTAGGGGGTCAGGACACTCGGAGGGTTGATCTCCTTTTAAGGGTTGCCTCCTTACTGCTGTCACCGTTCCCCCTGCCTGTAGACCTGGCCCGCTGTATTTGAGTTCCTGATATCCCTGATCACACGGTCTTCACGAGTCTAGAGGGATTAACCCCTGGCACTGATGAGAACTTAAGATATTGTAAGGTGGAGTGAGCTGTGTGGGAAGCTCTGCCTCGCTGACCCGCGGAGTGAAGGTATCCAAGAACTCTGAGGAGCTTCGCAAGGGTAGGGACAGGACTGTGAGCACTAGTCAACCTTTCCCCCCCTCCGATCCAAATCCAGTCGTCATTGACCCCAGCTGTTCTCCTCACATGTGCTTTGAAGCGCTGCCAAGAAACGGCTCCCTCCCCCTTAGACATATCAGAGGGTGGTGAGGCCGCCGTAGTGAGGATTGCCTGTCCTGCAGCCTCGATTCCGGGGGTAGAATAGACTCCTTACCGGTGAAGAGTCAGGGGCGCCGGTGTTGGAGGTGCCCTGGGAGCCGCTGCCGTGTGGACTGAAGGCGGGTTAGGTGGCATAGTGAAACTGAGGAGTCCTGCTCTGCACAGGCTCCTTGGAGGGCTGACTGATCCGAAAGAGGGCGGGTTGGCCCCAGGAAGTTAGCGGCGCACAAGCGGGTCTGGAGGAGGGCCCATCAGCTGTCTGAGGAGGGTGCGGCACCACACCAGAGTCGCTATTCCCCCGCACCTGCCCAGTGGCGCGGCTTGCCGAGAGAAACCAATGGAAGCATCCTGAAGAGAAGTTCAGCGGCAACCGCAAGCCAGTGCGTCCTTCCCTCGGGGCAGGCTCTGAAGTAGAGTAGCCGGCCTGTGAGGAAGGCGTCGCTGGAGAGGAAGGGGACTGTCGGTGCACAGCGGTCTCCTTCAACTGGTAGATACAGCTGAATCAGTCAGAGAGACTCAAGTAAGCAGGGATCTGGGGGCTGGAACGGGACCTGGAGTCAAAGGTTGGAGGTCCTGGTGGCTCCCCGTAGAACCCCTCTTGAAACTGTCGTGCTGGCCAGAGTGCATGATGTGACAAGACAATTAATCTGAGACTTGAACATTACCAGTTCTAGACCCATTTCTGTTCATTAAAGACAACCAGAGTGCCAGTGTATGAAGAGTCAACTTCAACCATTGAAAGTCTGATAAATGATTAGTTTCAGCCTATTTTCAACCTAACTAAAGACGGGAAGGTGGGAAACCAACCCTGGCACCTCTTGAACGAACATTTGATCCGATTTAACTAAACAATTTGTAAACAGAGGTCTTCAATCCGCTTTATTGCTTGATGTTGCTATTTTATTCAATGTAGAAGGTCGTATTTATGTATGGTGCCATATCTAATTAGCTAAGGAATGGCCTACAAGTTAAAGTAAGAAGTGTACTCATTGTAACCCTTGATTGTAGGAAACAAGGTAACGTTGAATGAGAAAAGGGGGGCAGAAAATTGGTGGTGAAGGTACCTATTGTAAGTAACTATAAATTGATTACCGGAGTAAGAAAGCTCTAAGAACTTTTATAAAAGTAACCCGTATTTTTCCAAATTGGTGTAGTGTCATTTTTGAGTGGATGGGCGCTGGGTTGCTGTGAGGGTGTGACACAAGCATAACACAGGATTTGCCTTTGAGTATAGACCTTCCTACTCTGTGCCAGGCTACCCTATGTGGACTGGTAACCCCAGGTCCAACAGGTAGGCTCTAGTGACCCAGTGAATATGTGAAACTTGAGAAATTCCTGTAGCACTTTCACTGTTTCTATATGTGCAAATTGTGTACTTAAAGAACAATAAAATGTTGGAGGGATGTTGGTGATGTGTATGGCCAGACATGGAATCCATGTACACACTGGCATGATGTACCAATCATTGAGGATCAGAGCATTGGAGCAACACTTGTCACTGACAAGTATCATTCCAATGAAGCCGTCTCATACACAAAATGGGATCTGGTGTCCATGACAATGTTGGATGAGTGGTCTAACCCAGACCTACACCTGGCTGGAATGATTAAATACAAGGTTGCTATATTGTGATGCGCACAATACCACTTTCAACCATTGTTCCCTGCCTTACTTCCAATGTGCTAAATATATGACATGTTGCAGCATTTTACAAGCCCCTACCGCCACAACATTACTTTTCTTGATGTTGGGGTAGCGATAGGGGCTTCACCTTATTTACAAGGCAGCATTCAGCAACTTAACGTGTCTTAACGCTGCATTGTAAATGTTAGAAATGGGATCCCTGGCTGGCCAGGGCTTTCGCCAAAGTCAGTCAGAGACCACCACCCCTAAGTCAGGGCAAGGGAGTTACACACCAAGATAACCCCTACTCACCCTCTAGGTAACGTGGCGCGAGCAGCAAGGCTAAACTTGGAGGCGGTATGAGTTAAGTATTTGCGCATGCACCCCAGCAACAACACCCAAGACCCACCACAAAGGAAACTCCACACAAGGTTATATAAAAAATAGCCTTTGTATTCCAATAAACATACATTAGATAAAACACACACTTTACATTGTGCCAGAGGCACGGGCAGAATTTACAAGGGGAATTATATGTACAAGGGACAGGGCCACATGGACCACTGTCGGGGTATGCACCTTTAGAACTTAGCACTTTTTAGATCATAGAATTAAAATTACTGTTGGTCAAAAATAACACTTGTAACACACAACCAGTCTCTACTGGTACCAGGTGAGCACCACCTATGCAACCCTCACTACCTTAGGAGATTACACTAGGGACCTGGGCCTCGCTAGTACCACCTGTACTAGCAAGAAGGAAACCACCTAAGTATCCCTATACCTGTAGGGGTCTAAGGAAGGAAACACATGATGCATCACATTACATTCAGAGGTGTAAAAGCAACAACACACATGATGAATAAACTACCCATTCAGAGGTGTAAAGGTAAAGCACATGAAGCATAACATACAATCAGAGGTGCAAGGGAGGAAAACACATGATGCATCACAATACATTCAGAGGTGTAAGCAAAATGAACAATTGCGCCAAACTCACTTAAGTCACCACCTGTGACTGTCCCTAGGCCCACTGGCCTCTCTAGGGCTAGGACGCCCTGTGTCCAAAGTCATGGGGCCTAAACGTGGCAGTTGCCCACAAAGTGCTGGGCAACTGGTGCAGGGAAAGTTAGGGCAACGTTGGAGCCTCTCTGGCTCAAGAACCACCACTGTGGCACTGGTGAACCTCTCTGGGCTCTAAAACAAGAACTGGCCCTCCTGAGCCTCTCTCAGGCTCTTCAACAGGACTGGGCACTCGAGCCTCTCGGGGCTCTCAAAGCAAGGAAATGGCACCCTCAGAGCCTCTCTGGGCTCGCAGAACGACTGTGGTGCAAGAGCCTCTCTGGGCTCGAAGACAACGGACTCTGCCTCACTAGGCAGGGGGTGTCCCTCACGGGGGACCCAGGCACAACTGGGGAGCCTCTCGGGGCTCAAAGGACAATGGCCACGTTGGAGTCCCTCTCGGGGGACTCGGAGCAAGGACAAATGCCCCCCAGAGCCTCACAGGCTCACGAACAAAGAACTGGCCTCGAGCCTCTCAGGGCTCGCGAAACAAGGGTGTCGGCAATCGAGCCTCGCAAGGCTCGCAAACAGGAAATGCCCCCAAGAGCCTCTAGGGCTCACGAGCAAAGAACTGGCCCCTCTTGTAGGAGCGGCCCTCTCCAAACGGGGCCGCTCGCAGAACAACAAAGAACCCGCCCCCACCCCGCACTCACCGGGTCCTCGCTGGTGCTGCGGGGGGGCGGGAAACACTGCTTCTCCTCTCCGGCAACGCGGGGCTCCTCTTGGGCGGCGGGGCTCTCCTCACCGCAATGGAGCCCCGCCTGCACCTTTTCGCCGCCTCTCCTCGCTGCTGGGCTCTTCTCTCCCGGCGGCGAGGCGGGACTTCCGGTTGCTTCTCCCGGGGCCGCGCTGTGATTGGCCGGCCGGCCGGAACACTTCCAGGTCGTCGCGGGCAGCGCGGCGGCCCGTTCCAGGCACTCGTAGGCGGGGATCAATTTACCGAGGAGTGGGCTCCCTCGAGATAAAAGCGAAAACGGGCGGCAAGGTCCCTGGCAGGGTGGGCACCTGCCAGGGGGCAAATCAATAAAAAATAAGCGAGGTGGGCACTCGCTAGTGAGGTTCCGTGACGATTTGAACCCGTGTTTTCAATATTGTCGGAAATACATAATATTGGTATCAGCGAACCGCAAATGATCCATTTAGCATATCCTGGTGTTTTCGCTACGCTACGAGCAAGAGTACTCCTGTAACAAACACATTTCAGATCTACCCATGGCATCCATCTTAGATCATGGCAGCCATTTTGTGTTTCTTGCCCTCACATACGCAATAACCTCTGATCACTTCATTTCGATTAAGGACACATAGCCTTAGCCGGAGATTCACCTCTCTAATGACACGTGCACCTTAGACCAGATCACGCTGTAGCTGCATGACTCGACAAAGGCTGCCTCCTCTGCCCGAGGCCAGTCCTGCTATACTGGTTCTCGTGTCCGTTGGCCTGATCACGATTAGGCGGCCGAAGCTGGTAGCCTTGCCCATTTACAACCCACAAACATCCCTTATCCTGCTTTTCTATCTTCTGCACCTGGCTCTGCTCCTTTCCTTCTGGGCCTTTATTAGGGGGAGGTAACGAAATTTACGATGAGGCGGTCCGGGTCCTGAATGAAAAGTTGACATGAGATTATGATGGAAAAGTGGGAACCTCTTATTCGTAATGTTGTATCATCAGATATTGTCGACGATTCCTGTACAACACCAAATATTTATTGTTTAGGACACAAAGGTTTGGGAATGTAGTAACATGTGAAGAATTTGCCCGAAGCCCAATTTTCAGTATATAAGGAGCAGCCCTCTTTGTACAAATCGAACAGGCTCCTAGACACTGCCCATGCGTAGTTTCTGTGACTTCTGTGTCCCTGCAGTAATAAACCTTTGGTCTTTGACGCCACCATCGAGAAGCCCGTGTTTCTGTTTATTTGTGCACCAAGACAGGTGGAACTCCGGGGTCTTCGGGTGTTGTTCCCTGACACCTCTGGACGGAACCAAAAAGTCCAGAACTCCAATTGGCGCCCAACGTAGGGCGACGTCATTCGGTACCGGTCCAAAAGCCTGAAGAGTTCGAGAAGCTTCGTGTGAAGATTCCTGAGGGAGGCGCCCCACTTCATCGATCCCGGCATATCGCAAAAGTGGCCCGACGTTCTCTTCCACGAGGGTTCCCGTTCAGGACGGCTGCAGTGGGCCGTTGCCTTGACCGTCGCCCTGTCTTGGACCCGAGGTGCAGTCCTTAGTACGGCGAAACGTGACGGGTTTCTCCTTGGTGACGTCTTCAGTGCCTCAGTTAAGTATTTAGTGGTTGCTAGCTGGTTAGTTCGTAAAGGTTGTTAAAATCCTTTTTGGATCTTGGTTTGGTTTGGTTTCGTAAGATTATCACTGGTTGTTCTGGTTACGATAATCTATTTGGTTTAGTTTGGGTATCGATACATCAGTTCGTTTTTGGTAGGCCTAAGTTCTTGGTTCAGGTGCACATATCTGTTTCTTGTTTTGTTCGTTCTGTGTTCCGGATTGCAAAATGGTAAGTCGGAGAAATTGTATGTTGTCTTGTTTTGGTTGCAACAGTGATTCACGATTGGAGGACTCATGTCTGGTTCCTCCGATTGGGACTCCCTTATATGATCTGTACTGTAAGCATGGTGTGGGTCCCATATCTTATAATGAGGTGTGGGTCCGCTACACGGAAAAGGACGGTGTCCTTAGTTGGCCACTGCATGGTAGTTTTGAACCCGAAATCCTTGATAATTTAGAAGTGAAATTGTTTAGGAAGAAAGCCCGGCCGGCAATGTTTGATTCTTTCCGTTACTGGCGAAAAGAATCTAAACAGAGAAAAATTAAAAGGTTGAAGAAAGAACAGAAAGAGCAAGAAGAGTTGACTTTAGAACAAGCGGCTAAACAGCTGCAAGTTAGCGAGTCTGAGAAGGCCATAGAGGTGGCCATTAGAGAGCATAACTTAGCGATTGACAAGTGCTATCCTGCCTTGCCATCGAAAACAACTAAGATACTAGAGGACCCCGAAAACGATCCTCTGTTGTCTTATTTGTTACGGTCACCTCCACCGTATGCACAAGGTGCTACGGCTCCACCTGTACCGAATGTTCAGTTACCGGTTGCTGGACAACCTGGTATTCCTGCTCCTGCCCCTCAGAATCAAGCTCCTATACCTCCTGTGGTCAATGTGAATGTTCCTACGGCACCTCCTCTTCCTGGGTTGCCGACTTCTTTACCTATACCTATGTCGCTTACACCTACTGTTCCACAAGCTATCTTCCTCGATACTCCTACTGTCCCGCTATCTATTCCAACCCCTACTGTGTTCTCTGCATCTGCCAGTATGTTGACTCTGCTCTCTGTTCGTCGAAGAATCACTGATTCTGTCTCTAGCATTCTGTCTCCCCTCTATAAAACTTTAATTAAGACTCCTACTTCTGACTCTGTACAAAGACGTAGTCAGCTTCCAATTACTGAGGAACGGGGAATATTAGATTCCACGGCTCTCAGATGGATTTCGAAGAGTAGGAGATATAGCACGAGAGATGTACTAGATACATTTATGCAATGGAATGAACCAACGCAACGATATGTTTTTGACGAGATGTGCTCTCTTTTACGTGAGGAACTAGAAGAAGATGACTCTGAATCGAATTTAGAAGAATTAATTAAAGTTCAGAAAGAGTTTGCTGCAGGAATGATAGTAGGTCAAAATATAAAAGAAGCGATGGAACTGATTTTAAGTTATAGAAATGATCCATCACTTCGTTCACCGAGAGATCTAGAGAAAGGTAGTACGAAGCAGACTCGCCAATATCCAATGAGGGAGGTTCCTCCAATTTGGCGCGACGCTGTACAAGCTGATGCTGTCAATGGTATTGTAGCCGCTCCGGCGCAATTCCAGAGAGTGTGGATACACATTCCGTGGAAGCGAGCCGAAGTGTTAGCAGTAAAGCAGGCCTTGCCGGACCCGCGAAAGAATCCTGCTGGATACTATAAGGAGTTAACACAAACAGTTGAGGCTTGTGTGATGAATCTAGCGGACATTGACATGTTATTTGGCAATGTAGTTCCGCAACCAATTTGGGCTAAGATACGTAAAGAGAATCATCCAGTTGCCCTAGGTGGTGATTGGGCAGCTATCATTGCAGCGGATGGTCAGCAAATAGGTGGTTCCAAACCCGAACCTCTAATTGCTAATCTTCCAGGTAGGATAATAGACTTAATGAAGACTCTGATGCCCGCATTGCGCGTTAACTGGGACAAGTTGTCCGCATGCAGGCAAAAGAAAGACGAAAGTGTCTCCGACTTTTTCACGAGGTTCGAAGAGACTTTTGTAGATCATAGTGGTCAAGATATGAGCACAGAAGGAGGACAGAGATTGTTTGTCGATAAATTCGTACATAATTTGTTACCTGAGTTATGCAATAAATTAAAAGATTCCGAGAGTGCGTGGGCTGTTTCTACAACTGCGCAAATACTTGCAACTGCACAGTATTATGAAAATAGGGATAAAGAGGAGAAAGAGAAATCAGATAAGAAAACGAAAGACTTAAAGACTAAAGTTCTTTTGCAACAGGCGTATCCGCCTCGTATGAATCAGACTAATACGCAGCAAGGGTCATATCAAAGGACAGATTATAGTTCACCGAGACCTCAATATCAGTGGAACCAGTGTGCGTATTGTAAGAAAGAAGGTCATTATAAAAATGAGTGTCCAGTCCTAGTGCAAAATAATGCAGCAGCAGCTCAGAGAGGTCGTGGTGGTTTTGTGCAGAATTCTAGAGGTCGAGGACGAGGTGCTATGCCTCCACAAACAAATGATCGCCCTTCTAATCACTTTGATCAACGAAATGGACAGTCTGCTCAGCAAAATAGATCTCAACAGTATCATGTTGAAGACTATTGTGAAAATGATGAGGGATTTCAGCAAAATGGGTACTAGGACAGCCATGGACAGAGAGAGGGAGTAGTATCAGTTCCAGTGGATCAGAGTGGGCCTTATGTCGCAGTAGCAACATCAGGTGTAGTCGAACCGTTTCTGTTGGATACTGGTGCAGCAAAAAGTTCTATCATTCATGCGAAACTCCCTGGCGCACCTTTGTCCGGCTCAACAAATGTTTCTGTAGGTTTTTCAGGCGCCCCTGTTTACAACCCCATATCTAGTCCTTTGTCTATTTCTGTTGGACCATGTCAATTGAAAGCACCCCTGATTTTGACGACAGGTTGTAATGAGAATCTGCTTGGTTTAGACTTATTAAAACGACTATATGCGACATTGTACTGTTCTCCGGAAGGAGTACAGCTTACATTGGGTAAAAGAATCACCTCTCCGATGTATTTGTCAATGGATGCACTCCCGCCAGAGCTGCGTTCACTCCCTGATACTCTTTGGGCGACTGGTCCTAACGATGTAGGCCTTTTAGAAATTCCACCATATGTAGTCACTTTGAAAGCAAATGTAAAATTTCCACGAATCCCTCAATACAAAATATCTAGTGAAGGTGAACGTGCACTTTTACTGATTGTACAAGATTTGATTAAGAAAGGCGTGGTTGAAGAAACTAGAGGAAATGTCTGTAACAGTCCTGTATTACCGATTTTGAAACGAACTGATCCTACAAAACCTCCAGTGTATAGGTTTGTCATTGACCTCAGAGAAGTTAATAAGATTGTGATACCGCAGTTCCCTGTAGTTCCAGACATTACTGCATTGTTAACATTGATTCCTGCTACAGCCACATGGTTTTCAGTCATCGACTTAAAGAATGCCTTTTTCAGCATTCCGATAGCCGAGGAAAGCAGAGATATTTTCGGCTTCTGTCTAGGAGGCCGAAGCTTCAGATTTAAACGCGCTCCACAAGGCTATTGTGAGAGCCCATCCATTTACAGTCAGGCATTAAAAAGTCAGTTAGATTCTTTTGTACTTCCTCAAGGTTCTGCTCTAGTACAGTATGTAGATGATCTTCTAGTGGCTGCCGATGACAAGGAAACTTGCAAAGCAGCTACGATTTCGTTATTGCATCATTTGTCCAAATTGAATCACAAGGTGTCACCTTCGAAAATGCAATACTGCTGCCAAGAAGTGACCTACCTAGGCCATCTCTTGTCAAAGGAGGGAAGGAAGTTGACCCCAGAGAGAATAAAAGCAATTACGCAAATGAGTGTTCCCCGCACGCAGAGAGAAGTGCGTGCCTTTTTAGGTATTACCTCTTACTGTAGGCAGTGGATCCCAAATTTTTCTCTTTTAGCAAAACCGTTGGTAGATTTGACTGGGAAAAATGTTCCGAGTCCAGTGCCATGGTCTGATGAATGTCAGGAGAGTTTTTCTGAGTTACAAAAAGCATTGTGTTCAGCTCCTGTATTGGGCACACCTGATTACAGCAAGCCATTCACGCTCTATGTTCACGAGAGAGAAGGTTGCGCGTTGAGTGTTCTGACACAGAAATTTGGTGATAAACAACGCCCTTGTGCGTATTTTTCATCAACATTAGATCCGGTAGCTAGAGCGTTACCTAGTTGTTTGAGAGCTACAGCGGCAGCTGCGGCTTCCATTCGACAATCTGCTGGTTTGGTGATGAACAATATGCTAGTGGTCATGGTTCCTCATGCTGTGGATACACTCATGAATCGAACCAAGACGCAACACCTTACCAGTGCGAGATTATCTGGCTACGAGCTGACACTGCTAGCAAGTCATATTCAGATTAAAAGATGCAATGTATTGAATCCAGCAACATTGTTGCCGGCTAATCAAGAGTCGAGTGATTCCGAGCCCCATGATTGCTGTTTTAGAACTGAGGAAGAGACAAAAGGACGTATTGATTTAAAGGACACCCCATTGTCAGATCCAGATGGCACGTTGTATGTTGATGGGTCATGCTTTAAATTGGAGAATGGTGATGTGACTGCTGCCTATGCAGTAACGACTTTGAGTACGATTGTGGAGACTGCAAGAGTGAGTCAGAATTCTGCCCAAGCTGCGGAATTAATAGCTCTAACAAGAGCGTGTGTCTTAGCTAAGGGAAAGAGAGTGAATGTGTTCACAGATAGTCAGTACGCATTTGGCGTGGCCCATAGTTTTGGCCGTTTGTGGAAAGAAAGAGGTTTCATTACGTCCCATGGGACTAAGATTCAACATGGTCAGTTAGTTAACGACTTGTTGGAATCTCTAACCTTGCCAACTGAAGTTGCGATTGTAAAGTGCAGTGCTCATAAAGCAATCACGGATGATGTTGGTCGTGGGAATGCTTTTGCTGATGAAACCGCTAAGCAGACAGCTAGGAATATGATGAGTAGAATGTATGTTGCTACGTCTGCAAGATGGATTTCTGAGTCTGGGATGTGTGAGGATACAGTGGAAAGTGTGAAAGAGATTCAGAAAGAGGCAACTGAGGAGGAAAAACGTGCATGGAAAGAAAGTACGGGCAAGTTGGATTCGAGTGGGTGTTGGATTGATTTGTCAGAACAACAGCGTTGGATGTTGCCTGATGCGTATGTGCTTGCAGTGGTGACAATGGCGCATGGAGTAGCGCATATAAGTTCTAAAGGAATCTGTAAAATGTTGGCTCCGGTCTGGAAGAATGATGGGATCAGTAAATGTGCAGAGAGAGTGGTGAAAAATTGTATGGTATGCCTGATGCATAATCCTGGCAAGGGAACCCCAACTCCTGCTGGTCACTTCGCTCCTCCTTCCTGCCCCTTTGAGGTAATTCAGCTAGATTTCATACACATGGATCGCTGTAATAATCTAAAATACGTCCTGGTGGTAGTTTGTGCTTTTTCCAGATGGATCGAAGCATATCCACTAAAGGACAATACTGCCCTATCTACTGCCAAAATTCTTCTCAAAGAATATTTCCCTAGGTATGGAATGCCACGGATTGTATGGTCAGATAACGGAAGTGAGTTTATAGGGAAAGTTATGCAGAGTGTGTGTGCCGGTTTGGGCATTAAACAGAAATTTCACAGTGCAAACCATCCTCAGTCTGCTGGTTTAGTTGAGGGTTACAATGGCACCCTCAAACTAAAACTTGCTAAAATACAGGCATCCACGGGTTTATCCTGGCCAGACGCACTACCCTTGGCTTTGTTATCAACAAGAGCAACTGTACATTCTAGAGTAGGGCTTAGTCCTTACGAAATTGTTTTTGGCCGTCCGGCGAATGTTTGGGGAGTGCCTAGGCCAAAGGAGTTTTGTTCTCTAGAATATCCTATGTTGATCGATTACCTTTACGACTTGACTGCTAAATTGAGTCTTATTCACCAACAGGTTTTCGATGCATTGCCAAAGCCTCCGGAGAGTCCAGGGCATCAGCTGAAACCCGGTGACCACGTTGTGGTCCGAAATTTCGCGAGGACAAAGAACCTTCAGCCCAAGTTTGTCGGACCTTTCCAAGTGCTGCTTGCAACAAGAACTGCCGTTCGTGTGGCTGGACGTAAGCACTGGATACACGCAACTCATGTCAAACGTGTACCTTTGCCACTTCCTTACGACGACTGGGTGAAGAAGGGAATTGGTGCCTCTGAATGCGAGCAAACACCCAAGTTTATCCCTTTCAGCGATGCCGAATTGGTAACTGACACTCCAAACTCTGACTCTCCTCCTGAAAAGACTCCTTTGAACTCTGAACATTTGTCCTCTGCATCAGAAAAAACTCTGTCATCTGGGAACCTGAACATTTCAACAGCTACTAGTGATACGTTATTTGCCGATCAAACAGTTCCTGCAAAACTCAGATACAACTTACGACCTCGTAATATGGACAAATAAAGCAGGAAACTGCCTATTGTGATATTTTGAAATTTTGAACTTTTGCCTTCAGCCAGGAAGTTTGCTATTGCTTTATTGTTTTTAAAAATTGCCTTGCCGTCTGGGTAGCCGTAGGGTCGTGGCTGTGTACCTAGTTGAATCTGCGGGGGTCTGACACAAGGTCGATCTTTCTGTTGGTTCTGGGAACTCCCAGGGCTGATAGAGGCATTTTTCATCTACGTACACATCATCAGTGGTCGCGAGCGGATTGTAGAAGATGGAGCTTCCTGCGCTGCAACGAGAAAATATGATTTATGTTCGCAGAAACAGACTTTACAGAATTCTTCACAGCAAATGCTTTTTGATACAATGTGCCATTACATTTTTGATTGTTTTGATAACGTTGGTGGGTGGAATCGTCTTTGGTATGAGTTTGATTTTTATGCCAGTAACTACAGTACCTCCCCTTGATCCTGCAACTTCTACTGTCTCTTCTATACACTCTTTTCACTCATTTCCTGAACATGAGCAAGCTCGACGCTCAGAATTTATCAATAACACTTTTGTACAGCTCTTGCACCAACACCAACTGGTAGTTAACACTACAGACTGCTGGGTGTGTGGCTTGATACCCCACACTATGGATAAAGGCATCCCCTACCTGGTTTTGCCTTTTAGCTATAATGGATCATTTCAGGCCCTTCAAACCATCTTTGCTTATGCCCTTGAAACCTATCCTCCACGTCCACCACGTTCCACTAAATATAACTCTGCCAACAAAGCTTTAGTCCAGGGAATTATTGACATGATCAAGGACGTCAATAATACTCCATCTTACCCTAGAGACGAATTGCGAGTGTATTTGAGTTGGAATTCTTCAGAGTATCGCCTTAGTTTGGGAGAAAGCAAGCGTAAAAGCTCAACTCCAATCTGGGTCGTACCTCACCGAGGTCAGGTCTGTTTGCAAGGTAATGGGAGAAATCCGAGAGCCCAGCTAGGGAGGAGTGAGTGCGTAGAGACTTACGTGTTTCCGTCTAACGCTTCCCCTGCTTTCCTTACTGCTAGGGGTACCTACTTCATCTGTCAAGATAGAGCGTATACATGGTTGCCTGCTGACTTTTCAGGTTCATGTTATATTGCTCGATTGTTGCCTCCAACGTACACTGCTTCATCTGATTATCACAAGACCAGAGTAGCAAGAGGTGTCTTCAGCAAGGAAGATACCGCTGGTCAGGAAGCTGGAGACTTCTTCAAAGGTTTCCTTCCGTTCTGGGGGCCTATGGCCAATAGTAGAAACATACGTCAGCTAACACGGGTAGTTGAATCTACTATTACCGAAACTGCTGGTGCCCTTAGCAACTTGACAGCTGAGCTTCAGGCGGATAGACTCATGACGTTGCAGAACCGTATGGTTCTAGACGTAATACTTGCAGATCGAGGTGGGGTATGCAGAATGATCCAATCGAGCTGCTGTGTCTTTATTCCCAATAATGCTCCAACAGTTTATGAGGCGATCTCTAAGCTACACAAGATTTCCGACTCTATACACGTAGACAAGGGAAACTGGTCCTTCATGGAGTGGTTTTGGACTCTGATCTCAGCGTGGGGATGGAAGGTTCTGATGGTCATTGGTGTCATCTTAGTATTCCTATTCTCATGTTGCCTGATTATCCAGTGTGGTCCAGCTCTGTGTAGTCTCTGTGCTGCAACTTGTTTTAGGAGACCACCTGCGTTTGGAGAAAAGGCACGAGAAAGGATGATGATACAACAGCATGTCACTAACCTGATGAGCATAGAATTAGATTCTGACATAGACTGAGTAATTGCCTATGTAAGGGCAAAAGGAGGGTCTGAGGTTCCGTGACGATTTGAACCCGTGTTTTCAATATTGTCGGAAATACATAATATTGGTATCAGCGAACCGCAAATGATCCATTTAGCATATCCTGGTGTTTTCGCTACGCTACGAGCAAGAGTACTCCTGTAACAAACACATTTCTGATCTACCCATGGCATCCATCTTAGATCATGGCAGCCATTTTGTGTTTCTTGCCCTCACATACGCAATAACCTCTGATCACTTCATTTCGATTAAGGACACGTAGCCTTAGCCGGAGATTCACCTCTCTAATGACACGTGCACCTTAGACCAGATCACGCTGTAGCTGCATGACTCGACAAAGGCTGCCTCCTCTGCCCGAGGCCAGTCCTGCTATACTGGTTCTCGTGTCCGTTGGCCTGATCACGATTAGGCGGCCGAAGCTGGTAGCCTTGCCCATTTACAACCCACAAACATCCCTTATCCTGCTTTTCTATCTTCTGCACCTGGCTCTGCTCCTTTCCTTCTGGGCCTTTATTAGGGGGAGGTAACGAAATTTACGATGAGGCGGTCCGGGTCCTGAATGAAAAGTTGACATGAGATTATGATGGAAAAGTGGGAACCTCTTATTCGTAATGTTGTATCATCAGATATTGTCGACGATTCCTGTACAACACCAAATATTTATTGTTTAGGACACAAAGGTTTGGGAATGTAGTAACATGTGAAGAATTTGCCCGAAGCCCAATTTTCAGTATATAAGGAGCAGCCCTCTTTGTACAAATCGAACAGGCTCCTAGACACTGCCCATGCGTAGTTTCTGTGACTTCTGTGTCCCTGCAGTAATAAACCTTTGGTCTTTGACGCCACCATCGAGAAGCCCGCGTTTCTGTTTATTTGTGCACCAAGACAGGTGGAACTCCGGGGTCTTCGGGTGTTGTTCCCTGACACCTCTGGACGGAACCAAAAAGTCCAGAACTCCACTAGGCAGGCAAAGCGCTAGCAGCGCTAGCAGTGAAGGCAAGGCGCTCCCAAGCGCCACAGGACTAAAATACAGCGCTCACAGCGCTGGGGGCAAAATAAAGCGCTTTCAAGCGCTAGGCAGGGATTTCAGCGTTCCCCAGCGCTGAAGGGCAGAGAGCAGCGCTCTCAGGGCTGCAGGCAAGGAATCCTCAGTGCTCCCCAGCACTGGAGGACAGGACAAGGCTCCAGCAAGGGCTGGAGGCAGGCAGGGGGGGCAAGGCTGGGCCAGAGCCAGCACACTGGGTCTCCAGGCAGGGAGACACCCCAAGTGGCGGTCCTCCTGGCCCCAGCAGCAGCAACAGCCCCCTCTGGCAGGATCCAAAAGTAGAACAACTTCAGTGGGGACACAGCCCCTTCTTATACTGTAAATCCTTTGTCTAAGGGTGCAGGGTGGGGGAGAAACCAGTCGCAGCTGGTTCTGGAGCACTCTTGATGGCCCAACCACCCATTTCATTCACTGGGGAGGCTAGGGTCGTTAGACACACCACAGGGGGGTGGAGCCAGCATTGTGTGGGGAAAACCCAGCCCCTCCAGGACACAGGTACACTCCTCCCACACATCACTCATGCTAATCTCCCACTCACCACCGGGCAGACCCATCCAGACTTCCTGGAGCCTGGCATGCCAGCCAGCTCCAGCCAATCACGCTCCAGCACCCTCACTGCACACATATCTCAATGTCCAGAAGTAGCACTTCCCTTCTAGACACATACATGCCGCATACACCATCTCGCAGCATTCACTCTCACGAGTTTACACATACTAAATTCGAGCCTGCACTCCCCACGCATCAGGAACTACCAGGGACACACACATTCCCCATGCATTCCTATGGGAGGGCAGGCCAGCCATACTACACGCACGCACTTTCACTCTGGGACCCAGGGAAAAGTGCGCAGAGACCCAAAAATCACTAACACAGGGTCATATTTAAAAGCAAAAAGATTAGGGGGGAACCCGCCCTAAGGGCCAAGTCCAACAGTAAATAAGGCTCCCTTTCAAGCTATACTTGAAAGGACAATGGGTGTTGGGGTGGGAGTACCTCTGCAACGCCCATTGATTTTGACACTGCCCCTTATTTACAAGGGTGGTATCAATATGGTGCAGTGCCAAAACGAAGACCAGGGAAAACCTGGTCTTATCCTGGAGAAACGAGAAGAAATGTTTATTATCTCCTTGTTTTTGCTGTTTCCATGTATGCTGCATTGAGCAGCACAAATAGAAGTTACAAAACACCATTTAAAGATTATTTATGTGCAGGAAGGGACCCCTTCCGGCACATAAACAATCTTACCCTACAACGCAGACACCCTTGCACTATGGTAAAAGGGTGCCTGCGTTGGTGGTTGGCACCTACATTTAGGGCCAGCGCACAGGAAAATGCAGGGCTGCACCATATTGTTGTAAATATGGTGCAGCACTATGTTTCAAAAGAAGACTAGCGCCGCGCGTTGTTAATTCTATTATAAATGTGCCCCGTTGTGTTTTGTACAGTTGAGTTGTGACATACGGGTAGTCAGATGCTTCAAGTATATGTACACAGCATGAATCCTGGATGTGGAGCTGTGGAGACACATCCAAGTGTGTAGTGGTTGGATGATTTAGGATTTGGGTGACTTGTATAAGAGTAACACTTTGGGGCTTAGTGGTCTCCGACTATTATAATCACTGCATCCTCCTATGTCATTGGGTAAATGTCATACCCTAGGTCTGCAAAGGGGCTGTAACTCAGTTTCCTTGGGTACATTCCCCTGGTAGACTCTGTCTGAGTTTGTGTAAACATCATCATTCAACTCAGCTAACATTCCACTGTTGTTCCTGAACTCTGACACTGCTGTGTCCCATGTTATACATTACCATGTTGGTATCAAAGTCACGTTGTGATAAGAGTTCTGCTCCACATGTAACTTGCCAGATCATGTTCGAAGAAGCAAACAGTTGAGTGTTAAGTTCCTGTTGTTATACACTTGTGTATGGAAGATACATGCTGGACCTTGTTCTTTGTCTTGATTCTTACATCTTGTCATGTGCGTCTCTCATTACAGACAACATGTCACTTGAGGCAGCCAGGGTCTTCAAACAATGAAGGACATATATAAGCATATTCACAGAGTGGCAAAGGGGTACCAGGCAATGGAGAGGAGGTACAATAAGTAGAGGGAGGCATGCCAGTGGAAGGCCATTCCCAAGGGTGCACTAAAACCTGCAAGACAGAATAGTGTGCTGCCTGCCACTTCCAGGCACCCGAGTGGCAGTCAAAACCTCCCAAGCACTTTGGGCATACAACGTGGAACACCAGAATCCGTGTCATCTGCAGGGCAACAACATCTGGCACCTTCCTCACCTGCCGCGCAAACCTTGGCTCCTCAACCAGCCGCACCAGCACAACCTGCGCCGCCAACTACAGCTGTTCAACTGGCTGCAGCAGCACTACCAGCCATACAATGACAGTCTTTCCCTTACACCCAGGAGGGCCACAACTTATTTTTGGGCTTAAATGTTTGGGTGGCATCAGTTGAGAGAGACATGGTGGAGGTGTTGACCCACGTTCAAGACATTAATGGTGCTCTGGGCACCCTTTCTGAGCTCCATCTGCTTGGACAATGCCCCTTGTGCAGCCCCCCTATTCATTGTTTTTTATTTATAACTGTTTTATGTATGTATAGTATTATGTAGTGTTAAGTGTAGTTTTAGAGTAGGTTTAGTTTAGTATTAGGTGTAGGTAAGTTTTACATTAATTTAGAGTTTTATATAGTTTTTGAAGTTAAGTTTTTTATTCTTCTAGGCGGGGAGGTTAATGTATTGTACTTGTTTCATTAAAAACAATTATATATATACATATATATATATATATATTTGTATCCAGCCCGTCTACACCAGTGCTTAGCCGCACAGAAAGGCACACAGACCAGGAATCAGCACGCCCAGGCAAAAGTCAGGTATCCAATGCTTTTATTTTAGCTCATGATGCGGTGGAAAACTGCCACTATATATATATATATACATATACATACATTTGTTTGTTTAGGAAATACATTTCGTTAGTGTATGTTTAGGTTAAGTTGTCTTTGTCCCGTCTTCATATATGCCTTAATGGGGAGGGGGGTTGATGTTTCATATATGTTGTTATGTGTATAAGTTAAGCTATGGGTTTTAGGTTAGTTTTCATTAGAATTAGCATACGATAGAATAGTGTAGTTTAGGTACAGTGTTTATTGATGTGTAGTGTCAATGATATTTACTGTGAATCAGAGAACTTTTTCGTAAGTTTTTGGATACTTCAGATTCATTTACAAAAATGTTTTGAGATATAAAATCTGATTAATGTCATCTTCTATGGACAGGCTACTGTCATACTGCTGTTTCATTGGGATTAACAGACATGCATGATATGTAGGCTAGCCATGGTAAGTTCTGCCACTACATAGGGATAGTGGGCATAATAATTTGGCTTCTTCAAAATTTCTCTAAGTTGAAAGCCACTGTAGGTAATGAAGGCATGGAGCACCCACAGCATTGTTTTCCTGATGTAGGGATGTAGGGTGGCCTGCGTCCTGAACTATGTGAATCACTGCATTTGCCTCTCCCAACAAAGATAAGTTTATCAATGTTTGACATTGTTTTGCATTGTACTTTTGGTTGGACTGGTTTGTGTATATACTTTGATGAGACATTGACAATTCATCAATGTAGTGTACCACTATTTCTTTAAGTCAATATATGTGAGACATTTGTGAATATTTACAACTACAGTGGTGTAGGCCAGCGTTAGGGCAAGATGGCTAATACCCCTCACTATGGAAGCACATGGCTGTGCCGTAGTTCAGACATTACAGCACTGCACTGCTTTTCTCCATGGATGTTTGCAATGGATCGATGTGGAGAACTGGGCCTTATGGGCCGGGGGGCGCAGGGCACGCCAAAATCCCCGGATTCACCTGCCTTGTAACTAACAGAGACACGAGACACTCCGTTGAGCATGGAAGCCAGGTTTATTAGCTGCAGCTAAGCACAGTTGTCCTAGAAGTTACACGCTGGGTGGATTCTAAGAAAACTGCCACTTCAATCCGTGGCGCACAATCTTTTATAGCAAACACATTTACAATATCCCACTCCTTACACATACAAAACGAACCAATGAGAAAAGTTGAAAAACAAGCTATCAGGTGTCTCAAAATACGCCCCTTTCTCGGACCCTGTGTGCTACCCCTCCCGACAAATTAATCAGTGATGGTGTTCACAATCCCCTCTCGCAGGTGGCAGGACATGCTTGTGTGTCTCAAAGGATGGTTGTGTAATAGGAGCATACAAGGAGAGAATTGCGAAGGCCAGTCGGATAAGATAGTATAAGGGAAGAATAGGAGAGGGCAAATAGTCGGCCTGAGACTGGGATCAATCAAACCAGACATGGATTAACGAACTCAGCCAGACCCTGACATCGGATTTCATGAACAAGGACAATGGAGTTACTTTTTAACTGAAAGGACACGTAGCAGCTGGAAAAAGCAAAAGCACATCGTTCGCCGTGCTGCCTGAGTGAGGGCAACACAAAATGGCGACAGGACACAAAATGGCAGCTAGATACGGGACCAAATCTGAAATTGTAGAACCTCAGACCCTCCTTTTGCCATTACTCAGGCAATACACCAGGGACTCAAGTCAATCTGAGTCGATGTCAATGGCCATGAAGTCATCGAGCAGTTGCTGTAGCATCATTCTAATGTTCTCTGTTTTCGGTGACGCAGGCTTCG
This sequence comes from Lissotriton vulgaris, assembly GCF_964263255.1. Lineage (NCBI taxonomy): Eukaryota > Metazoa > Chordata > Amphibia > Caudata > Salamandridae > Lissotriton > Lissotriton vulgaris. Next base: position 1,375,840,258 of record NC_141685.1, on the reverse strand, counting down.
GGACACACATAGTGGCACAAAGACCACATATTGCAGGTCCACACTGCACACAAAGGCAACCAGAGAAGATAATGGCCAAGACCATTCCAAGGAAAGTTAGTATCTTCCATCCCCATGTAGACAGTAGTCCCCAAAACCATCCCATCACAGACCAATCTCCCGTGTCCTGATGTATAGATTCGGAGATGGTATGTAACTTAGAGATAGCTTGGTATACTGTAGGGGCATTATCAGGAATGTAAACACAGCAACTAGACCAGATCAATTTACAGACTCCACCCCTATCTGCAAGGAAAATATCTAAAACTATCCGATTTTGTAAAGTCATAAGACGATCCGCCTGAAGCTCGGCTGTCACATTACTCAAGGCTCCAGAGGTTTCATTTATGGTAGCCTCAACAACACGAGCTAGGTGCCTGATGTCTCTACTATTGGCCATTGGGCCCCAGAAAGGAAACAACCCTTTAATGAAGTGAGCTGCCTCCTGTCCTGCTGAGTCTTTCTGATCAAAGACTCCCCTACCATGTCTCTTCTTGTAATGACTTGAAGGAGCAGTATACGTTGGGGGAAGAAGAAAAGCCACATAACATGTTCCTGAGAAATAAGTAGGAAGCCATGTATAGGCTCTATTATGACAGATAAAATATGTGCCTTGTGATGACACTAGCGGTGAGGGAATCTGAGGTGTATAGACATAAGTATGAGAACAGATACTCCTCTCTTGCTGATTCTTGACATTCTGACTATTAATTTGCAAACAGAAATTAGCTTGATGAGGTACAGTCCAAATTGGCGGAGAGCTCCTTAGTTTAGCCTTTTCTGTAAGGCTAGTAACATATCGCGTTATGTTCCATCCATCATATGCTCTCTTCTCATCTACAGGAATCTTACTAATCTGGGCAATCTTAGCCATAGTCACTATTCCCTTAATCAAAGTACCATGACTAAAGTCTGCTCCACCACCATATGGACTGCCAGGAGGATATCGCAGCTGATTTTGATAAAGGTTAGAGAACATAGCCAAATAAGCCCAGGCGGAACCTTCATAGGAGAATGGAAAAACCAAATACGGCATGCCTCTCTCTGTATTATGAGGCATGAGCCCACAAACCCAATAATCAGTAGTATTCATTACTAATTGGTGTTGATGTAATAGCTGAATAAACGAATTGTTGAAGTATTCGGTCCTCCTAATATGTTTGTGTCCTGAAAGTGTATAAATCCGATGTGGGGAGGCAGTAGTAGGAAAAGATACGAGGACAGAGGTAGGGACAGGTAACGGCTGTAGAACATAAACAACCCAACTTCCACACGCTAATAAAGTACATAAACATATCTGAATACATAAGGTTACCCCACATGGACTAACCATCAATTTCTTACATTGTTCTTTCATATTTACAGTCTGATCATTAATTTCCACTTTAGTATCCGTTACTCTAAAGGCGCTGCTCACAGCAATCTTCCTAGATCACTTAGCTGTGATTGTTAGCCGTCCTATGACACTGCAAGTCCTGCAGACCCTAGGTCACTACTCAGGTCACAGCTTAAGACTCCTACCGTAACCCTGCAACTTGATGGATAGTGGAAGAAAACACATTAAAATGTCTTTCAAAAAACAAAAAGGTATAATCAGAAAAATCGTAAAAAAGGAAAAATTCAATTGTTTTTGACCGTTCTCGGTTGCAAGTTATATCGAGTCTTATTAGGGATTGTCTGGTCCTTAAACAAGGCTTCTGGATTCACCGTGTTCAAACGCAGATGTGCTGGGACGGCCTCCTGTAACACATCGTCGTCTTCTTTCTCAGAGTTCGTGTGGTCCAGGCGTGCACTACTAAACGGTACAAATCTAGGCACTTTTTCACTTTTGTTATCACCTATGCCCTCACGAACCCACTGATCAAAAGGCAAGGGCAAGGGTATCTTCTTACAGTGCACACCATGGACCCAGTTCTTTTTCCCAACAACCTTTACTGCCGTCCGTGTAGTTAGTAGCACTTGACGCGGTGGGCCCCAACAAGGTTCCAGATTCCGCTTTGCTGAAAGTGTTTCACGCAGACCCAGTCGCCAGGTTGTATGGAATGACCTGGGTCTGCGGAAGCCTCTTGAGGTTCCGTGACGGTTCCGTGACGACTTGAACCCGTGTTTTCAAGTTTGTCGGAAATACATAAAAATGGTATCAGTGAACCGCAAATGATCCATTTAGTATATCCTAGTGGTTCCGCTACGCTACGAGCAAGAGCACTCCTTCCACTGACACATTTCTGATATACACACGGCATCCATCTTAGATCGTGGCCGCCATTTTGTGTTTCCTTGCCCTCACATATGCAATAGCCTCTGATCACTTCATTTACTCCACTTTGATTAAGGACACGTAGCTTTAGCCGGAGATTCACCTCGTACATGACACGTGCACCTTAAACCAAATCACGCTGTATCTGCATGACTCGACAAAGACTGCCTCCTCTGCCCGAGGCCAGTCCTGCCAAACTGGTCTTCGTGTCCATTGTACCTGATCATGATTAGGCGGCCGGAGCCGGTAGCCTTGCCCATTTACAACCCACAAACATCTCTTATCCCGCTTTTCTATCTTCTGCACCTGGCTCTGCTCCTTTCCTTCTGGGCCTTTATTAGGGGGAGGTAACGAACTTTACGATGAGGCGGTCCGGCTCTTGAATACAATATTGACAAGGGATTGTGATGGACTGGTGGGAACCCCTCTTCGTGATGTTTGGTATCAGATATTATCGACAGTTCCTGTGTAACGCCAAATATTTATTGTTTAGAGACACAAAAGGTTTGGGAATGTACCGACATGTGAAATATTTGCCTAGAGCACAATTTTTGGTATATAAGGAGCAACCCACTTTGTACAAATCGAACAGGCTCCTGGTTACTGCCCGTGTGTAGTATCTATGACTTCTGTGTCCCTGCAGTAATAAACCTTTGGTCTTTGACGCCACCATCGAGAAGCCCGTGTTTCTGTTCATTTGTGCACCAAGGCAGGTGGGACTCCGGGGTCTTTGGGTGTTGTACCCTGACACCTCTGGACGGAACCAAAAAAGTCCAGAACTCCAATTGGCGCCCAACGTGGGGCGACGTCATTCGGTACCGGTCCAAAAGCCTGAAGAGTTCGAGAAGCTTCGTGTGAAGATTCCTGAGGGAGGCGCCCCACTTCATCGATCCCGGCATATCGCAAAAGTGGCCCTGAAGTTCTCTTCCACGAGGGTTCCCGTTCAGGACGGCTGCAGTGGGCCGTTGCCTTGACCGTCGCCCTGTCTTGGACCCGAAGTGGTGCAGTCCTTAGTACGGCGAAACGTGACGGGTTTCTCCTTGGTGACGTCTTCAGTGACTCAGTTAAGTATTTAGTAATAGCTAGCTGGTTACTTTTGTGAGGATTGTTAAAAATCCTTGATCGGTTCTTGGTTTGGTTTGGTTTTGCCAGATTATCATTGGTTGATCTAATTACGATAATCTATTTGGTTTAGTTTTGGGTATCGATACATCAGTTCGTTTTTGGTAGGCCTAAGTTTTTGGTTCAAGTGCACAATTTGTTTCGTGTTTGTTTGTTTTGTGTTCCGGACTGAAAATGGTAAGTCGGAAAATGTTGTCTTGTTTTAGTTGCAACAGTGACTCACAATTAGAGGACTCTTGTCTGGTTCCTCCGATTGGGACTCCCCTATATGATTTATACTGTAAGTATGGTGTGGGTCCTATAACTTATAATGAGATATGGGTCCGTTATTGTAAGAAGGATGGTGTCCTTAGTTGGCCACTGCATGGTAGTTTTGAACAAGAGATTCTCGACAACTTAGAAGCGAAATTGTTTAGGAAGAAAGCCCGGCCGGCAATGTTTGACTCTTTTCGTTATTGGCGGAAAGAATCCAAACAGAGAGAAATGAAAAGGTTGAAGAAAGAGCAAAAAGAACAAGAAGAGTTAACTCTAGAGCAAGCGACTAAACAGTTGCAGGCTAACGAGTGTGAGAAGGCCATAGATGTAGCCATTAGAGAGCATAACTTAGCGATTGACAAGTGCTATCCTGCCTTGCCATCGAAAATGGCTAAGATACTGGAGGATTCCGAAAACGATCCTCTGCTATCTTATCTGTTACGGTCACCTCCACCGTATGCACAAGGTGCTACGGCTCCACTCATCCCGAATGTTCAATTGCCGGTTGCTGGACAACCTGGTGTTCCTGCTCCTGTTCCTCAGAATCAAGTTCCTATACTTCCTGTGGTGAATGTAAATGTTCCTACAGCTCCTCCTCTTCCCGCACTGCCAGCTCCTATACCTACCACTGTACCTACTGGTCCTCAAACTATTTTCCTCAATACTCCTACTGTTTCGTCATCTATTCCTACCTCTACTGCATTCTCTATGTCTGCGAGTGTACTAACTCCACTTTCTGTTCGTCGAAGAATCACTGATTCTGTTACTAATATGCTGTCTCCTATATATAAAACCTTGATTAAGACTCCTACTCCTGACTCTGTTCAGAGACGGAGTCAGCTTCCAAGTACTGAGGAACGGGGAGTTTTAGACTCCACGGCTCTCAGATGGATTTCGAAGGGTAGAAGATATAGTACGAGAGATGTGTTAGAGACATTTATGCAATGGGGAGAGCCAACGCAACGGTACGTCTTTGATGAGATGTGCTCGTTGTTACGTGAAGAGATAGAAGAAGACGATGTCGAATCAGATTTGGAAGATTTAATTAAAGTTCAAAAGGAGTTTGCTGCTGGAATGATAGTGGGTGAGAATATAAAGCAAGCGATGGAACTCATTTTAAGTTTTAGGAGTGATCCATCTCTTCGTTCACCGAGAGATTTAGAGAAAGGTAAAGTGAAGCCAAGTCGCCAATATCCTATGAGGGAGGTTCCTCCAATTTGGCGCGAAGCAGTACAACGTGATGATAATGCAGGAATTGCAGCTGCTCCAGCACAGTTCCAAAGAGTATGGATACATATTCCATGGAAGCGAGCAGAAGTGTTAGCAGTGAAACAGGCCTTGCCAGATCCACGTAAGAATCCAGCTGGATATTACAAGGAATTGACGCAGACAGTTGAGGCTTGTATAATGAACTTAGCCGACATTGATATGTTGTTTGGTAATGTAGTTCCGCAACCAGTGTGGGCTAAAATTCGTAGAGAGGATCATCAGGCTACTTTAGGTGGTGATTGGGCAGCTATCACTGCAGCAGATGCTCAACAAATAGGTGGTGCGAAACCCGAACCTTTGATTGCTAATCTGCCAGGTAGAATAATTGATTTAATGAAGACTCTGATGCCAGCATTGCGTGTTAATTGGGACAAGTTGTCAGCGTGTAAACAGAAGAAAGACGAAAGCGTCTCGGACTTCTTCACGAGGTTCGAAGAGACTTTTGTAGATCATAGTGGTCAGGATATGAGCACAGAAGGGGGACAAAGACTCTTTGTCGATAAATTTGTGCATAATTTGTTACCTGAATTATGCAATAAATTGAAAGACTCAGAAAGTGCGTGGGCTGTATCTACGACAGCGCAAATACTTGCGACTGCACAGTACTACGAAAATAGGGATAAAGAGGAAAAGGAGAAATCAGAGAAGAAAACGAAAGATTTAAAAACTAAAGTTCTTTTGCAGCAGGCGTATCCGCCTCGTACGAATCAGACTAATACACAGCAAAACTCATATCAAAGGACAGATTATAGTACATCAAGGCCTCAATATCAGTGGAATCAGTGCGCGTACTGTAAGAAAGAGGGTCACTATAAAAATGAATGTCCGATCTTAGCGCAAAATAATGCAGCAGCAGCTCAGAGAGGTCGTGGTGGTTTTGTGCAGAATTCTAGAGGACGAGGACGAGGTGCTATGCCTCCACAAACGAATGATCGTCCCTCCAATCACTTTGATCAACGAAATGGACAATCTGCTCAGCAAAATAGATCTCAACAATATCTTGTTGAAGACTATTGTGAAGTAGATGAGGATTCTCAACAAAATGGGTACTAGGACAGCCATGGACAGAGAAAGGGAGTAGTATCAGTTCCAGTGGATCAGAGTGGGCCTTATGTCGCAGTAGCAACATCAGGTGTAGTCGAACCGTTTCTGTTGGATACTGGTGCCGCGAAAAGTTCTATCATGCATGCGAAACTCCCTGGCGCACCTTTGTCTGGCTCAACAAATGTTTCCGTAGGTTTTTCAGGCGCCCCTGTGTACAACCCGATATCTGGTCCTTTGTCTATTTCTGTTGGACCGTGTCACTTGAAAGCACCCCTGATTTTGACGACAGGTTGTAATGAAAATCTGCTTGGTTTAGATTTGTTAAAACGACTATATGCGACATTGTACTGTTCTCCGGAAGGAGTACAGCTTACTTTGGGTAAAAGACTCACCTCTCCGATGTACTTGTCAATGGACGCACTCCCGCCGGAGCTACGTTCACTCCCTGATTCTCTTTGGGCGACTGGTCCCAACGATGTAGGTCTACTAGAAATTCCACCGTATGTAGTAACTTTGAAAGCGAATGTAAAATTTCCAAGAATTCCTCAATATAAAATCTCAAGTGAAGGAGAACGTGCACTTTTACTAATTGTGCAAGATTTGATTAAGAAAGGTGTGGTTGAAGAAACGCGAGGAAATGTCTGTAACAGTCCTGTATTGCCGATCTTGAAACGAACTGATCCTACAAAGCCTCCAGTTTATAGGTTTGTCATAGACCTTAGAGAAGTTAATAAGATTGTAATTCCGCAGTTTCCTGTAGTGCCAGACATTACTGCCTTGTTAACATTGATTCCTGCCACAGCTACGTGGTTCTCAGTTATAGACCTTAAGAATGCCTTTTTCAGCATTCCGATAGCTGAAGAAAGTAGGGATATTTTCGGCTTCTGTTTAGGAGGTCGCAGTTTCAGATTTAAACGCGCTCCACAAGGCTATTGTGAAAGTCCATCCATTTACAGTCAAGCTTTAAAAAGTCAGCTAGATTCTTTTGTCCTTCCTCCAGGTTCTGCCCTAGTACAGTACGTAGACGATCTTTTAGTGGCTGCCGATGACAAGGAAACTTGCAAAGCAGCTACAATTTCACTATTGCATCATTTGTCTAATTTGAATCACAAGGTGTCACCTTCCAAAATGCAATATTGTTGCCAAGAAGTAACCTACCTAGGTCACCTCTTATCAAAGGAGGGAAGGAAGTTGACCCCAGAGAGAATAAAAGCAATTACGCAGATGAGTGTTCCACGCACACAGAGAGAAGTACGTGCCTTTCTAGGTATTACCTCTTACTGTAGGCAGTGGATTCCAAATTTTTCACTTTTAGCGAAACCATTGGTAGCTTTGACTGGGAAAAATGTTCCGAGTCCGGTGCCATGGTCTGATGAATGTCAAGAGAGTTTTATTGAGTTACGAAAAGCACTGTGTTCAGCTCCTGTATTGGGTACACCTGATTATAGCAAGCCATTCACGCTCTACGTTCACGAAAGAGAAGGTTGCGCGTTGAGTGTTCTGACACAGAAGTTTGGTGATAAACAACGCCCTTGTGCGTATTTCTCATCAACATTAGATCCGGTAGCTAGAGCATTGCCTAGTTGTTTGAGGGCTACAGCGGCAGCTGCAGCTTCCATTCGACAATCTGCTGGTTTGGTGATGAACAATATGCTAGTGGTCATGGTTCCTCATGCAGTGGATACACTCATGAACCGAACGAAGACACAACACCTTACTAGTGCGAGATTATCTGGTTACGAGCTGACGTTATTAGCGAGTCATATTCAGATCAAAAGATGCAATGTATTGAATCCAGCAACATTGTTGCCGACTGATCAAGAGTCGAGTGATTCTGAGCCACATGACTGCTATTTCAAAACGGAGGAAGAGACAAAAGGTCGCATCGACTTGAGGGATACTCCCCTATCCGACCCGGATGGTACGCTGTATGTGGACGGATGGTACGCTGTATGTGGACGGGTCATGTTTTAAATTGGAGAATGGTGATGTGACTGCTGCCTACGCGGTAACGACTTTGAAGACGATTGTGGAGACTGCAAGAGTGAGTCAGAATTCTGCCCAAGCAGCAGAATTAATAGCTCTTACGAGAGCGTGTGTTTTAGCTGAGGGAAAGAGAGTGAATGTGTTTACAGATAGTCAGTACGCATTTGGCGTGGCCCATAGTTTTGGCCGGTTGTGGAGAGAAAGGGGTTTCATTACGTCCCATGGGACTAAGATTCAACATGGTCAACTAGTTAACGACTTGTTGGAATCTCTAACCTTACCGACTGAAGTTGCGATTGTGAAGTGCAGTGCTCATAAAGCGATCACGGATGATGTTGGTCGGGGAAATGCCTTTGCTGATGAAACCGCTAAACAAACAGCTAGAGACATGATGAGTAGAATGTATGTTGCTACGTCTGCAAGATGGATTGCTGAGTCTGGAATGTGTGAGGACACTATGGAAAGTGTGAAAGAGATTCAGAAAGAAGCGACTGAGGAAGAGAAACGTGTATGGAGAGAAAGTACGGGCAAATTGGACTCGAATGGATGTTGGATCGATTTGACAGAACAGCAGCGTTGGATGTTGCCTGATGCGTATGTGCTTGCAGTAGTGACGATGACGCATGGAGTGGCGCACATAAGTTCTAAAGGGATATGTAAAATGTTAGCTCCGGTCTGGAAGAATGAGGGAATCAGTAAGTGTGCAGAGAGAGTGGTGAAAAATTGTATGGTGTGCTTGATGCATAATCCTGGCAAGGGAACTCCAACTCCAGCTGGTCATTTTGCTCCTCCTTCCTGTCCCTTTGAAGTGATTCAGTTAGACTTCATTCACATGGAACGCTGCAACAATTTAAAATACGTCCTGGTGGTAGTTTGTGCTTTTTCCAGGTGGATAGAAGCATACCCACTAAAGGACAACACTGCTCTATCTACTGCCAAAATTCTTCTAAAAGAATTTTTCCCTAGGTACGGAATGCCACGGATTGTATGGTCAGATAACGGAAGTGAGTTTATAGGGAAAGTTATGCAGAGTGTGTGTGCTGGTCTAGGATTGAAACAAAAATTCCATAGTGCAAACCATCCCCAGTCTGCTGGTTTAGTCGAGGGTTACAATGGCACCCTCAAGCTTAAAATAGCCAAAATACAAGCATCCACAGGTTTGGCTTGGCCAGACGCACTTCCTTTGGCTTTGTTATCAACGAGAGCAACAGTGCATTCTAGAATAGGGCTTTCTCCATATGAGATTGTGTTTGGCCGCCCAGCAAATATCTGGGGTGTGCCAAGGCCTAAAAGGTTTTGCTCCATTGAATATCCTATGTTGATAGACTACCTTTACGACTTGACTGCTAAATTAAGTCTTATTCATCAACAGGTCTTTGATGCTTTGCCAAAACCTCCGGAGAGTCCAGGGCATCAGCTGAAACCCGGCGACCACGTGGTGGTCAGAAATTTTGCGAGGACAAAGAATCTTCAGCCTCGCTACATCGGCCCCTTCCAGGTCCTGCTGGCGACGAGGACAGCTGTACGTGTTGCTGGTCGCAAGCACTGGATCCACGCTTCTCACGTAAAGCGTGTTCCACTGCCGCTGCCCTACGACGACTGGGTGAAGAAGGGAATTGGTGCCTCCGAATCTGAAATAACTCCGAAATTTGTCCCTTTCAGCGATGCCGGTTTGATTACTGACACTTTGAAACTTGACTCTCCTCCTGAAAAGACTGCTTTGAACATTGAACATTTGTCTCCAGCATCAAAAGAAACTTTGCTATCTGCGAACTTAAACTCTACAACAGCTGCTAGTGATACACTATTTTCCGATCAGACAGTACCAGCGAAGAAGAGATACAACCTTAGAAGCCATAAAACGGACAAATAAAGCAGGCAACTGCATATTGTGATTTTGATATATATATATATTGAACTTTTGCTTTTCAGCCAGGAAGTTTGCTATTGTTTATTGTTTTTTTTAAAATTGCCTTGCCGTCTGGGTAGCCGTAGGGTCGTGGCTGTGTGCCTAGTTTGAATTTGCAGGGGTCTGACACAAGGTCGATCTTTCTGTTAGTTCTGGGAACTCCCAGGGCTGACAGAGGCATTTTCATCTACGTACACATCATCAGTGGTCGCGAGCGGATTGTAGAAGATGGAACTTCCTGCGCTGCAACGAGAAAATGTGATCTACGTTCGCAGAAACAGACTTAATAGAATTCTTCACAGCAAATGTTTCTTGATGCAATGTGCCATTACATTTTTGATTGTTTTAGCAACATTGGTGGGTGGAATTGTCTTTAGCATAAATTTGATTTTTGTGCCAGTTTCTACAGTGCCTCCCCTTGATCCAGCTATTTCTACTGTTTCTTCTATACACTCTTTTCACTCATTTCCAGAACATGAGCAAGCTCGACGCTCAGAATTCATTAATAACACTTTTGTGCAGCTCTTGCACCAACACCAACTGGTGGTTAACACTACAGACTGCTGGGTGTGTGGCTTGATACCTCACACTATGGATAAAGGTATTCCCTATTTGGTTTTGCCTTACAGCTATAATGGATCATTTCAGGCCTTCCAAACCATCTTTGCTTATGCCCTTGAAACCTATCCTCCACGTCCACCACGTTCCACTAAATATAACTCTGCCAACAAAGCCTTAGTCCAGGGAATTATTGACATGGTCAAGGACGTCAATAATACTCCATCTTACCCTAGAGACGAATTGCGAGTATATTTAAGTTGGAATACTTCAGAGTATCGCCTTAGTTTAGGAGAAAGCAAGCGTAAAAGCTCAACTCCAATCTGGGTCGTACCTCACCGAGGTCAGGTCTGTTTGCAAGGTAATGGGAGAAATCCGAGAGCTCAGCTAGGGAGGAGTGAGTGCGTAGAGACTTATGTGTTTCCGGCTAACTCTTCCCCTGCCTTACCGAAACTGCTGGTGCCCTTAGCAATCTGACAGCTGAGCTTCAGGCGGATAGACTCATGACATTGCAGAACCGTATGGTTCTAGATGTTATACTTGCAGATCGAGGTGGGGTATGCAGAATGATCCAATCGAGCTGCTGTGTCTTTATTCCTAATAATGCTCCAACAGTTTACGAGGCGATCTCTAAGTTGCACAAGATTTCGGACTCAATACATGTAGACAAGGGAAACTGGTCCTTCATGGAGTGGGTTTGGACTCTGATCTCAGTGTGGGGATGGAAGATTCTAATGGTCATTGGTGTCATCTTAGTATTCCTATTCTCATGTTGTCTGATTATCCAGTGTGGTCCTGCTCTGTGTAGTCTTTGTGCTGCAACTTGTCTCAGAAAACCACCTGCGTTTGGAGAAAAGACACGAGAAAGGATGATGATACAACAGCATGTCACTGACCTGATGAGCATAGAACTAGATTCAGACATAGATTGAGTAATTGCCTATGTAAGGGCAAAAGGAGGGTCTGAGGTTCCGTGACGGTTCCGTGACGACTTGAACCCGTGTTTTCAAGTTTGTCGGAAATACATAAAAATGGTATCAGTGAACCGCAAATGATCCATTTAGTATATCCTAGTGGTTCCGCTACGCTACGAGCAAGAGCACTCCTTCCACTGACACATTTCTGATATACACACGGCATCCATCTTAGATCGTGGCCGCCATTTTGTGTTTCCTTGCCCTCACATATGCAATAGCCTCTGATCACTTCATTTACTCCACTTTGATTAAGGACACGTAGCTTTAGCCGGAGATTCACCTCGTACATGACACGTGCACCTTAAACCAAATCACGCTGTATCTGCATGACTCGACAAAGACTGCCTCCTCTGCCCGAGGCCAGTCCTGCCAAACTGGTCTTCGTGTCCATTGTACCTGATCATGATTAGGCGGCCGGAGCCGGTAGCCTTGCCCATTTACAACCCACAAACATCTCTTATCCCGCTTTTCTATCTTCTGCACCTGGCTCTGCTCCTTTCCTTCTGGGCCTTTATTAGGGGGAGGTAACGAACTTTACGATGAGGCGGTCCGGCTCTTGAATACAATATTGACAAGGGATTGTGATGGACTGGTGGGAACCCCTCTTCGTGATGTTTGGTATCAGATATTATCGACAGTTCCTGTGTAACGCCAAATATTTATTGTTTAGAGACACAAAAGGTTTGGGAATGTACCGACATGTGAAATATTTGCCTAGAGCACAATTTTTGGTATATAAGGAGCAACCCACTTTGTACAAATCGAACAGGCTCCTGGTTACTGCCCGTGTGTAGTATCTATGACTTCTGTGTCCCTGCAGTAATAAACCTTTGGTCTTTGACGCCACCATCGAGAAGCCCGTGTTTCTGTTCATTTGTGCACCAAGGCAGGTGGGACTCCGGGGTCTTTGGGTGTTGTACCCTGACACCTCTGGACGGAACCAAAAAAGTCCAGAACTCCACTCTGGCAAAGCGTTTTGAACCTGTTGATGAAGAACACGTAATTTAGTGGTAAGGTCATGCAAGTAGTCAATTAGCATTGGGTATGGAATATCAGAATACTTTTTAGGTCGAGGAACTCCCCAGACATTTGCTGGTCGCCTAAAAACGACCTCATACGGACTCAGACCTAAACGGGAATGCACAGTAGTTCTTGTAGACAGGAGTGCTAATGGTAAGGCATCAGGCCAGGCAAGACCTGTGCTCGTCTGAATCTTTGCCAATTTGAGCTTGAGAGTACCATTATAACACTCTACCAATCCTGCTGACTGAGGGTAGTTTGCCGCATGGAATTTCTGTTTGATACCAAGACCTGCACATACTTTCTGCATGATCTGGCCTACGAATTCACTCCCATTGTCAGACCAGACAATGCGTGGCCAACCAAACCTTGGGAAAAACTCCTTCAAAAGAACTTTAGCAGTGGATAAGGCAGTATTGTCCTTTAGGGGGTAGGCCTCTATCCATCTGGAAAAGGCACAAACCACCACTAGAACATACTTGAGGTTATTGCAACGATCCATATGAATGTAATCGATTTGTAATACCTCAAAAGGATACGTAGGGGGAGCAAAATGACCTGCTGGAGTTGGAGTTCCCTTTCCTGGATTATGCATTAGACAAACAATGCAGTGCTTCACCACGTTTTCTGCACATTTAGGAATTCCTTCATTCTGCCATACTGGAGCCAAGATTTTACAAATACCCTTTGCACTAATATGGGCTGGACCATGCGCCATAGTAACTACAGGTAGTGCATAGGCGTCTGGTAACAGCCATCGTTGATGCTCTGACATTTCCGTCCATCACCCAGTCGCGTCCAACATTCCCGTACTCTCTCTCTACTTACTCAGCTCTTTCTCAGTAGCCTCTTCTTGAATCATTCTAACACTTTCTATCATGTCCTCACACATTCCTCCTTCTCTGACCCATCTTGCAGGGCCCGCAACATACATACGACTCGTAACATTTCTCGCTGTCTCTTTTGCTACCTCTTCTGCAAAAGCATTCCCACGACCCACATCATCAGTAATCTTTTTGTGAGCGCTTCACTTGATTATTGCTATTTGTGTAGGCAAGGCAAGTGAGTCGAGAAGATCAGTCACCAACTGGCCATGCTGTATTTTAGTCCCATGGGAAGTAAAGAATCCTCTTTCCTTCCACAAGCGACCGAAACTATGAGCCATACCGAAAGCATATTGGCTATCAGTGTAGACGTTTACTCTTCTTCCTTTCGCCAAAACACATGCTCTCGTTAAAGCAATTAATTCAGCTGCTTGGGCTGAATTCTGTGCAATACGTGATGTCTCCACTACAGTATGCAAAGTAGTAACAGCATAAGCTGCAGTTGTCTCACCATTTGAAAGCTTAAAACAAGCTCCATCTACCCATAGGATCCCGTCCGGATCCACAAGTGGTGTATCTTTTAGATCTATTCTGCCTTTTGTTTCCTCCTCTGTTCGGAGAAAACAATCATGCTGTTCTTGAATGCCTTTCTCATCCGGTAAGGGCAACAATGTTGCTGGGTTCAGAGTATTACAACGGTTGATATATATATGGCTAGCCAAAAGCGTTAGCTCATATCCAGACAAGCGAGCACTCATGAGGTGTTGTGTCTTAGTCTTATTCAAAAGAGTATCTACTGTATGTGGTACCATAACAACGAGGGTGTTGTCCAATACCAATCCAGCAGACTGACGAATAGAAATTGCTGCCGCTGCTGTAGCTCCGAGACAACTAGGCAATGCCTTGGCTACTGGATCCAACGTAGTCAAAAAATAGGCACATGGCCGGTGTTTGTCTCCAAATTGTTGCGTTAAAACTGACAATGCACAACCTTCTCTTTCATGCACATAGAGGGTAAAAGGCTTACTGTAATCCAGAGTACCTAACACAGGTGCAGAACACAAAGCATTACGTAAATCAGAAAAACTCTTTTGGCATTCATCGGTCCAAGGGAGAGGTTGTGGTGTACCTTTCAACGTAAGCGCCAGCAAAGGCTTAGCTAACAAAGAAAAATTTGGAATCCATTGTCTACAATATGAGGTAATGCCCAAAAGGGCATGTACCTCTCTTTGTGTGGTTGGCTCAGACATTTGTGCAATCGCTTGAATTCGTTCTGGGGTCAATCGTCTTCCCTCCTTCGACAAGAGATGACCTAAGTAGGTAACCTCTTGGCGGTAATATTGCAACTTAGAAGGGGACACTTTATGATGTAGATCAGACAAATGACGCAACAAAGAAACCGTCACATCTTTACAAACATCCTCCGAATCAGCAGCAATCAGCAAATCGTCAACATATTGGATCAAAGTAGCACCTGGAGGCAAAATGAACGCGTCAAGCTGAGATTTCAAAGCCTGACTATAGATAGAGGGACTTTCACAATAACCTTGAGGAGCACGCTTGAACCGGAAACTTCGGCCCCCAAGAGAGAAGCCAAAGATATCTCTACTTTCCTCAGCGATAGGAATACTAAGGAAAGCATTCTTCAGATCGATTACAGAAAACCATGCCGCTGAGGCGGGTATCATAGTAAGCAAAGCAGTGATATCTGGAACAACAGGAAACTGGGGGACAACAATCTTGTTGACCTCCTGAAGATCAATCACAAAGCGATACACAGGTGGTTGAGAAGGATCGCTGCGTTTAAGAACAGTAAGAACAGGACTGTTACAAACATTGCCTCTCGTTTCTTTAACCACACCCTTCTGGACCAGATCATAGATAATAGCCATCAAGGCTCGCTCACCATCATTAGAAATCTTGTACTGTGGAATGAGTGGCAACTTAACATTAGGCTTGATAGTAACCACATAAGGAGGAATCTGTAACAAACCAACATCGTTCGGACCTGTAGCCCAAAGCGTAGCAGGAAGAGATTGCAACACAGGCAGAAAAATTATCCTTCGGTAGATATATATTTCTTACCCAAAGTAAGACGCACACCAGAGGGGGAACAATACAACGTTGCATAAAGACATTTCATCAGATCCAGACCCATCAAATTCTCTCCGCAACTAGTCGTCAAAATAAGTGGAGCTTCCAGATCGTAAGGACCAATCGAAAGAGGCAAAGGACAAGAAACTGGGTTAGCAACTGGGGCGCCAGAAAATCCTACTGAAACGTTCGTTAAGCCAGACAAAGGTGCCCCAGGGAGTTTTGAATGGATCAAAGAACTTCTCATTGCACGAGTATCCAAAAGAAATGGCTCTGTAACACCCAAAGCAACTACCTCAACATAAGGCCCATTCTGATCCACTGGAACTGATACAACTCCCTTACTTTGTCCATGGCTGTCTAACTGGAATGAAAATCCTGAACCTCACATTCAACACAATAATAATCATTGTAATATTGCGCAGACTGAGTATTCTGCTGATCAAAATAATTTGAAGAGTTCTGAGGGGGAAAGGAACGCTGCCCCTGAGGCAACGCACCTCGCCCTCTACCCCTAGGTGCTGATTGAAAACCACCACGGCCTCGCGGCCGTTGAAATCCACCATTACGCTGCAATAAAACCGGACAACTATTCTTAAAATGGCCTTCCTCTTTACAATAGGCGAACTGATTAGGACCAAGGAAAGGTAGCGGAACAAAAGGCTAAGGTTTCTGCAGCAACCTCTGAGACTGAATAGGCTGCTGGAACTGACGCTGACCGGAACGAGGAGGATAAGCCTGCTGAAGAAGAACTTTAATTTTTAAATCCTTAGTCTTCTACTTGGAGTACCTGACCTTATGGGCCAGGCGGCACAGGGCATGCCTAAAATCTCAGGGTTCACCTGCTTTAGCAGACAGAGACACAAGACACTCTGTTAGGCGTAGAAAAGCAGATTTATTAGCTGCAGCTAAGCACAGTTGTCCTGTAAGTACACTAATGGTAGGTTCCCAGGAGACTGCCACTTCCTTCCATGGCGCACAATCTATTATACTACACAGGTTTACAATGCCAACGCCCAAAACATACAAAACTGACAAATAGGAATAGTTTGAAAACAAGCTATCGAATGTCTAAAACACACCCCTCTTTCAGACCCTGTGTGCTCTCCTCCCCTCAAGTTAATCAACACTAGTGCCTGTAATTCAATTTGCAGGTGGTAGAACATGTTTGAATGCTTCAAAAGACAGTTTATGTAACAGGAGAACACACGAAGAGAATAGCGAAGGTCAGTTAAACAAGATAAAATCAAGAAGAATGGTGGGACCCAAACAGTGGAGTAAGACATGGATTAATCAGTCTAGACATGGATTTACAAACTCGGGAGACCCTGACATCGGTTTCGTAAACATGGGCAGGAGTTACTCTTTAACGGGAGAGAAACGTAGTGACTGAAGAAGCAAAAACATCCCGTTCACCACGTCCGCCGTGCTGCCTGAGTGAGGCAACACAAAATGGCGGTTAAACACAAAATGGCGGCTAGAAACGAAGCGAAGTCGAAAACCACGTAACCTCAGACCATCCTTTTGCCATACTCAGGCAAAGCACAAAAAGACTCACGTTAGTCTGAGTCGATATCAATGGTCATGAGGTCATTGAGTTGTTGCTGCAACATCATTCTAATATTCTCTGTTTTCTGTGTTACTGGCTTAGAAACACACACAGTGGCACAAAGTCCGCAAATAGCTGGACCATACTGTAAACAAAGACAACAAGAAAAGATGATTGCTAGAATCGCTCCAAGGAAAGTTAACACTTTCCATCCCCATGTGGACAGGAGTCCCCAAAACCATCCCATCACAGACCAGTCTCCAGTGTCCTGATGAATGGACTCGGAGATCACATGTAGCTTAGAAATGGCTTGGTATACTGTAGGGGCATTGTCAGGAACATAAATGCAGCAACTAGACCCAAGCAGTTTACAGACTTCTCCTCTATCCGCAAGGACAATGTCTGGAACCATTCTGTTTTGCAAAGTCATAAGGCGATCCGCCTGAAGTTCAGCTGTCAAATTATTCAATGCTCCAGAAGTTACGTTTATGGTAGCATCGACCATACGAACTAGGCGTCTGATGTTTCTACTATTAACTATTGGACCCCAAAAAGGAAGAACCCCTTTCAGGAAATCTCCTCCCTCTTGTTCGGCTATGTCTTCTGCATCAATAACCCCTCTACCAAATCTTTTTCTATGGTGATCTGCAGGAGCAGTATATGTTGGGGGAAGAAGAAAGGCTATATAACATGTTCCCGAGAAATATGTGGGAAGCCATGTATATGCTCTATCGTGGCAGATAAAGTATGTACCTTGAGATGGCACTAACGGTGAAGAAATTAAGGGTGTATAAACGTATGTGTGGGAACAATTACTCCTTTCTTGCTTAACTTTGGTATTCTGGCCATTTATTTGTAAACACAAATTACCTCTCTGGGGTAAAACCCAAATTGGTGATCTCTTCTGTTTAACCTTGTCAGTAAGACTAGTGATATACCGAGTCACGTTCCATCCATCATAGGCTCTCTTCTCATCCTTGGGAATTTTAACAATATCAGCCATTTTTGCCATGGTCACTATTCCCTTTATCAAAGAGCTGTGACTGTAATCCACTCCACCATTATAGGACCCACCAGGAGGATATTGGAGTAGGTTCTGGTAGAAAACATAGCCAGATAAGCCCAAGCAGAACCTTCATACGTAAATGGAAGGACTAAATACGGCATCCCTCTCTCTGTATTATCTGGTATGAGCCCACAAACCCAACAATCAGTAGTATTTACTACCAATTGATGCTGATGTAACAATTTAATAAATGAATTGTTGAGATATTCCATTCTTCTCATCTGCTCATATCCTCCTGGTGGGTCCTATAATCAACGACTGAATAATAATTTCTTATAATGATTTATTTTCATTATCTTAATATCATCCCCTTTTCCTGCGCTATCCATTACTCTAAAGGCGTTGCTCACGATAATCTTCCTTAATCACTTGGCTGTGATTGTTAGCCGTCCTATGACACTGCAAGTCCTGTTGACTAGTCACTATTCAGGTCACAGCCTAAGACTCCTACCGTGACCCTGCAACTTGATGGATGCTGGAAAAGGAATGTTTCTCTTTTTAACAAAGACAAAATTATAAAACACAGGATTTAATTGTCTTTAGGCATCATTTTTCTCAGGTTGTACCGGGTCTTGCCAGTTATCGTTTGGTCCTTAAACAGAGTCTCTGGATCCGATGTGCTTAGTCGTAGGTGTGGAGGTACAGCTTCCTGTAAAACGTCGTCGTCCTCTTTCTCAGAACTTGTCCAATCCAGGCGTGCACTGCTGAATGGTACGAATGTGGGTAATTTATCACAGTCACTATCACCAACACCTTCTCGGACCCACTGGTCATAAGGTAAAAGTAATGGTACCCTTTTGCAGTGCACGCCGTTCATCCAGTTTTTCTTTCCGACGACCTTCACTGCTGTACGGGTTGTTAGTAGAACTTGTCTCGGCGGCCCCCAACGAGGTTCCAGATTCTTTTTCCTCTGGAAATTCTTCAGACAAACCCAGTTGCCAGGTTGGATGGAGTGTCCTGGATCTGAGGAGGCCTCCGGCAAAGCGTTTTCGACCTGTTGACGAATAACACGCAATTTAGTGGTGAGATCGTACAAATAATCAACCAACAATGGATATGGAATGTCTGAGTACTTTTTGGGTCGAGGGACTCCCCAGACATTGGCTGGGCGTCCGAAAACAATCTCGTATGGGCTAAGCCCCAAACGAGAGTGGACAGTCAGTCTTGTTGAGAGAAGTGCCAAAGGTAAGGCATCAGGCCAGGAAAGGCCTGTGCTGGTCTGGATCTTTGCTAATTTAAGTTTGAGAGTGCCATTGTAACACTCTATCAAACCCGCTGACTGAGGGTGGTTTGCCGCATGGAATTTCAGGCTAATACCAAGACCCACACACACCTTCTGCATAATCTGACCTACAAATTCACTCCCATTGTCACTCCAGACAATGCACGGCAAAGAGAACCTTGGGAAAAATTCCTTCAGAAGGACTTTGGCAGTAGACAAAGCAGTATTGTCCTTTAGGGGGTAGGCCTCTATCCATCTGGAAAAGGCACAAACCACCACTAGGACATACCTGAGATTGTTGAAACGTTCCATATGGATGTAATCTATTTGCAGTACCTCAAAAGGATACTTAGGGGGAGCAAAGTGACCTGCTGGAGTTGGAGTTCCCTTTCCTGGATTATGCATCAAGCAAACAATACAATGCTTCACTAAATTTTCTGCACATTTAGGAATATTTTCATTCTGCCATACTGGAGCTAGGAGTTTACATATACCCCTTGCATTAATATGAGCTGGTCCATGAGCCATAGTAACCACAGGTAATACATACGCATCTGGTAACAACAATCGCTGATGCTCTGACAATTCCGTCCAACATCCCATCGTGTCCAACATTCCCGTACTCTCTTTCCACTTACTCGATTCTTTCTCAGTTGCCTCCTTCTGAATCATATTCACGTTTTCTACTGTGTCTTCACACATACCAGCATCTGAGACCCAACTTGCCGGTCCTGCAACGTACATGCGACTTACAACATTCTATGCCGTTTCCCTCGCTATTTCCTCCGCAAATGCATTTCCTCGAACCACGTCATCAATGATCTTCTTATGCGCACTACACTTCACAATCGCTATTTGATTAGGCAAAGCAAGTGATTCAAGAAGGTCGGTCACCAACTGACCATGCTGTATTTTAGTGCCGTAGGAGGTAAAGAATACTCTTTCTCTCCACAAACAGCCAAAGCTATGGGCAACGCCAAACGTGTATTGACTATCTATATAAACAGTCACTTTCTTTCCTTTCGCCAACACACATGCTCTCGTCAACGCAATCAACTCTGCAGCTTGCGCTGGATTCTGTGGAATGCGTGCAGTTTCTACTATCGTATGTAGGGTTGTAACAGCATAAGCTGCTGTCGTCTCGCCATCAGGAAGCTTGAAACAAGACCCATCTACCCACAGGATCCCATCCGGATCCATAAGTGGTGTATCTCTCAAATCAATTCGACCTTTAGTTTCTTCTTCCCTACGAAGAAAACAATCATGCTGATCTTGTACATTTTTCTCATCCAAAATAGGCAACAATGTTGTTGGATTCAGAACATTACATCTCCTGATATGTATGTGACTAGCTAAAAGCGTCAACTCATATCCAGACAAACGGGCACTCATTAAGTGCCTGGTTTTGGTCCTGTTCAAGAGAGTATCTACTGCGTGTGGCATCATAAAATTAAGAGTATGATCCAACACCAATCCGGCAGATTGACGAATGGAAATCGCTGCTGCCGCTGTTGCTCTAAGACAACTGGGTAATGCTTTAGCAACTGGATCTAATGTAGCCGAAAAATAGGCACATGGCCTTTGTTTATCTCCAAATTGTTGTGTCAAATCTGATAATGCACAACCTTCTCTTTCATGAACATAGAGTGTAAAAGGCTTACTGTAATCTGGAGTACCCAACACAGGAGCCGAACACAAAGCAGTACGTAAGTCAGAAAAACTCTTTTGACATTCATCAGTCCAAGGAAGAGGTTGGGGCGTATCTTTCAAAGTGAGTGCCAACAAGGGTTTAGCCAGTAGGAAAAAGTTCGGAATCCACTGTCTACAATAAGAGGTAATGCCTAAGAAAGCACGCGCCTCTCTTTATGTGGACGGTACAGACATTTGCGCTATTGCATGGATACGTTCTGGGGTCAATCGCCTTCCCTCCTTCGACAAGAGATGACCTAAATAGGTAACCTCTTGGCGACAATATTGCAACTTAGAAAGTGACACTTTGTGGTGTAGATCAGACAAATGTCACAAAAGTGACACAGTCGCATTCTTACAGACATCTTCCGAATCTGCAGCCACTAACAAATCATCCACATATTGGATAGGAGTAGCACCTGATGGCAAAGAAAAGGTGTCAAGCTGAGACTTCAAAGCTTGACTATAGATGGAGGGACTCCCACAATAGCCTTGAGGTGCACGCTTACATTGGAAACTTCGGCCTCCGAGAGAGAAACCAAAGAGATCCCTACTTTCCTCAGCAATGGGAATGCTAAAGAAAGTATTTTTGAGATCAATAACTGAAAACCAAGCTGCCGAAGCAGGAATCATAGTAAGCAAAGCAGTAATATCTGGAACAACAAGAAACTGAGGGACAGCAATTTTGTTGACCTCTCGGAGATCTATAACAAAACGATACACAGGTGGCTGAGAAGGATCAGTACGCTTAAGAACAGGCAGAACAGGACTATTACAAACATTTCCTCTGGTCTCCTCGACCACACCCTTCTGAACCAAGTCATGAACAATAGCCTACAACGCTCTCTCACCATCATTAGAGATTTTATATTGTGGAATACGTGGTAACTTAACATCAGGCTTCACAGTAATCACATAAGATGGAATCTGAAGCAAACCAACATAATTCGGACCCGTAGCCCAAAGCGTAGCAGGAAGCGAACGCAGTTTGAGTGGCAGTTGATCTTTAGATACGTACATCGGGGAAGTCAATTTAGCACCCAAAGTAAGATGTACACCAGAGGGTGAGCAATACAATGTGGCATGCAGGCGTTTCAATAAATCCAAACCCAATAAATTCTCTCTGCAACCCGTCGTCAAAAGAAGTGGAGCTTCTAAATCGTACGGACCAATGGAAATGGGCAAAGGACAAGAAACAGGGTTACTAACTGCGGTGCCAGAGAATCCTACAGAAACATTTGTTAAGCCAGACAAAGGTGTCTCAGGGAGTTTGGAATGCATGATAGAACTTCTCATTGCACCAGTATCCAAAAGAAATGGTTCTGTAACACCCAATGCTACAACATTAACATAAGGTCCATCCTGATCCACTGGAACTGATACGACTCCCTTACTCTGTCTATGGCTGTCCTAGCAAGTGAGGAAATCAGCATTCTCACTATCTACGCAATAATCGTCATTATAATATTGTGCAGACTGAGAACTCTGCTGGTGAAAATAATTTGCAGAGTCCTGAGGGGGAGAGAGATGTCGTTCCTGAGACGACGCACCACGCCCTCTACCTCTGGATACTGACCGAGAATATCCACGACCCCATGGCGCTAGTGATCCGCCATAATGCTGCAACAAAATCGGAAAACTATTCTTAAAATGACCTTCCTCTTTACAATAGGCACATTGATTAGGACCCAACGGAAATCGTGGAGCTGAAGATACAAGTTTTTGCAACAGCTTCTGAAACTGTGGAGGCTGTTGAAATTGCAACTGAGCAGAACGAGGAGGATACGCCTGTTGCAGAAGAACCTTAGTTTTTAATTCTTTAGTTTTCTTCTCCGCTTTTTCCTTATCTTCCTTATCCCTATTCTCATAATATTGAGCAGTAGCTAATATCTGGGCAGTTGAAGAAACAGCCCATGCACTCTCAGATTGTTTCAATTTATGCGATATTTCTGGAAGTAAATTAAAAACGAATTTATCTACAAATAATCGCTGTCCACCTTCAGTACTCATATCTTGACCACTATGGTCGATGAAAGTCTCTTTGAAACAAGTAAAGAAATCAGAGACGCTTTCATAAATCTTTTGTTTGCACGCTGCTAACTTATCCCAGTTAACGCGTACAGCGGCATCATCATTTTCATAAGATCTATTATTCTACCGGGCAACTCCGTAATCAGATCATCAGGTTTGGCACCACCTACTTGTCCTGCATCTGCGGCTGTAATAGCAGCCCAATCACCACCTAACGCTTGAGCATGGTCTTGCCTACGAATTTTAGCCCATAAAGCTTGTGGGACTACATTTCCCATAAGTAAATCAATATTTGCCAAATTCATAATACACGCATTAACAGTCGGAGACAATTCTTTATAATACCCAGCAGGATTCTTACGAGGGTCCAGTAAGGACTGCTTAAGTGCCAACACTTTTGATCTTTTCCAAGGATCATGTACCCATATGCGCTGAAAATGAGCTGGGACAGCTGGATTAGAGTTTGGGTCTGCCTCTCTCCATATTGGAGGAACTTCTCGCATAGGAAATTGTGCCATCTTACGACGAACCGCAAGATCAGGCTCAAGAGAATTTTGAGAGAAGAAGGAAGAACGGAAAGTAACAAGCTTCTGAACAGTAGACTCTACATCAGGACCCAAGATAAGTCCCTTATCAAATTGATCCCGTATGTCAAATAAATCCTGAGGAGGTGAATCCAAGTCCATATCTTCCCACCCTTTGATAAGAGTGTTGCACATAGTATTAAAGACATACCTCTGCGTAGGCGCGTTCCATTGCAAAAAGGTGTCTAAAATATCACGTACACTATACTGTAGACTACTCATGATCCAATTATGAGCAAGAGAATCTATCTTAGTCCGTTCTTCCAAATCTGGAATCTGGCTACGAGATTGTCTTCGAGATGAAGCAGGAGAAAAGAAAAGAGGTCCAAGAAAAGGTGACAAAAGACCAGAAACAGTTTCAACTAAGCGTTTTCGAGCTGTAGGGGAATCTGACGCTAGAACAGGAGACAACGTATTCTGCAAAGCAGGAGAAGAACCAGTAGCTAAAAAGGTAAAGGTAAAGTTGACTGAGGCACAGAAGATTGGGGTACAGAAGTCGGTGGCAAAGGGGGTGGAGGAGGAATCACAAGAAGAGGCAACTGTGGAGGAACCAGAACAGCTGGATTAGCAACAGGTTGTAATGGAGGTGCATTAGCGCCTAACACATAAGGTGGAGGCAACATCAAGAGATGGGACACAAAAGGATCTTCGTCAGACCCCTGACTCTTTGATATAATAACAAGAGGAGCTTAGAGGGAAAACAAAGGGTACTGTTAGGGAAAGCCCTCCACTCAATGAAATGCAATCCAAAAATTCCCTGTACCCTGGACTCGAGTTAGCAATTGTCTTGCAGGCATGAGAACAGTCTCCACTCGAATTTTCTATAGTAAAATTCTGGATGTACCTCTTCGTAATTCTCTAAGTAGGTATTTATTGTCTCTAATGCCTCACTTTCCTAAACAAACACATTATTTGTAAATATTAGTAGGAAAAAGAGGGGGGGTTCACTATATATTCAACTCGGCGCGACCAATGTAGTCAGCCCTAAATAGGACTATATCCACAACCACATATACACAATTCGTACCAGAAAGAAAAGTGTGGCGGAGAGGAAGGCACCTCACGGGCGAACACCCTCGGGGCAGTTTGGTTAGATGTTTACCAAATGTTGTGCCCCTTTCTCATCATAGGTGGCAATTCCTATTTCCAGAGTTTGTGAATAAAGTGAAAAATAAATAAATAAATAAAGAAAGAAAGAAAGAGTGCACAGAAAGGAGCTTAGAACGTGGCTCCTAGCATAGACAAAACAGAGTGATGGTAAAATCAACAGTCAGACCTCTTGAACCACTTTATTACTAACTGAGGTCTGAGCTGCTGAGTTAAAAAGGCTGGTAGCTTATTGTCGCATACCACTACCTGCATCCGACATGTTTCACTGCCCGTTAAAGTTTATGGCAGATTCATCAGGGTTAGCACTCTGTTGCTGCACCCACATCAAACATCTTTAGAACTGGAAGCTGCCGAGTTGAAAAAACAGACATAAAATAAAGTAAGGACCCATTCTGAACCAGAACATTGTTAATGTTTTAGATTATTAAATCAAAACAATAACCTCCACCATTTAAAATGGAATTGAACTGTACCCTGGATCAGCTATGCTCATCGTACCAGCTGACAAGGCAGTTCTCCGCCTCACTGTTGGTTGTCGTGTCAACCTAAAAACCATTAAAGGACAATAAGTACAAAGCTAGCATGCCCTTAGCATCACGTTTTAGTACTGTGCTGTTCTCACTTCATGGAGTCCTAATCCCCTCAAACATCTAGAGTGGAGACTGTTCTCATGCCTGCAAGACAATTGCTAACTCGAGTCCTGGGTACAGGGAATTTTTGGATTGCACCCTTACTCTTTGAAACAGTAGGCAACTAAGCATGGGCGAATTTTGCGAATTTGCGATCCGCGAATTTGCGGATTTGCGAATTCGCGATCCGCAAAATTCGCGAATTTGTGCGAATTTGCGGATTTTTGATTTTTTACGTGTTCGCGGGGTTTTTTGCGTGTTCGCGGGGATTTTTGCATCTTCGCGAGCCGCTTGCATAGCGAAGTTACCCATGCAGTCGTTTATGGGAGAGGGAGAGAGAGAGAGATAGATAGATAGATAGATAGATAGATAGATAGATAGATAGATAGATAGATAGAGAAAGAGAGGGAAAGAGAGAGGGAGAGAGAACGAGAGAAAGAAAGAGAGGCCGGATCTCTGAAGGGCCAGATTCCTGAGTTGCCTCTACAGAACATACAGCTTTTTATTTTTAGCAAAATGCATATGAAAATTGTGCTGTAAAGGTCTCTTTTAGTTTAACCCCTCCTGACAACTCAAAATGGGTGTATTTGCCATCCTCTCCCTTCTTCCTGTTTTTTATATCTGTAAGTGCTTCCTGATGAGGTTTAATTCCTTGGACAGGTGCCTTGTTGCCTACTTGTAACTATTCTCTGACCCTGCTTCAAGGGTCAGAGCAGGGTCAGAGAATAGTTGCAAGTAGGCAACCTTTTGTAAAAGGTTACAAAGAAATTAGGTTCAACTTTTGCACCTGCTGCTGTAACCCTTGCTTGGCTGAAAATTCGTCCCCGCTGAATTGCGGATTTTCCCGCGATTTCGCGAGATTCGTGGATCGCGAAATCGCGGAAAATCCGCAAATTCGCCCGCGAAACGGATTGTACGCCCACCCTTATAGGCAACACAGGATAACATCTGTCTATTGCCATACGATGCTGTCTTTCCGAAACCTCAACCATCTGATCAGCTTCATCATTTTTAAACTGTTGGGCAGCCTGTAAAAACGTCATATTCTGCTCTTTCTTATCTTTCTTCATTTGCTTAATTTCTTTCAGTTTGGCTTCTTTACACCAGAGGCGGAAAGAGTCAAACATTGCCGGCCGGGCTTTTCTCTTAAATAAAATCGCTTCCAAATTATCTAGTATAGCAGGCTCAAAGGTGCCATTTTGTGGCCACTATAAGACACCATCCTTTTTGGTATATCTAATCCATGTGTCATTAAAAATAATAGGACCTAAACCATGTTTTGAATAGAGCTCATAAGTGGGAGTTCCAACCGGAGGAATCGGACAAGAATCCTCTAGCCGGGAATCCCTAATACAACCAAAGCAACAAAATTTCCTAAACTTACTAAATCCAGGCATCTCGTAACAAACTGGACTACTTACAAACGTCAAGGGATTTTTGACAATATAGTCACAGCACAAACGTCCTTACCACTTGGCTTCGGTTAGTGCACTAATTGAATAACAAAAAACAAAAACAAAAAGTGGGCCCTACCCACGAATACTTAACTAAATGTTTTCTCACGCCAACAGATGTCCGTCTAACGTCTCGCGATACTAATCATCACCATGGGCCAAAGCAAGGGCGACAGTCAGGGCAGCAGTCGTCAGCAGCTGTCGGGAAGGAGTACCCGCGCTTCAAAAGACCTTCGGTCCACTTTGACATGCAGGGGTCGCTCACGTGGTTCCCGAAATCCTCCGGAATTTTCTTGCGAAGCTCCTCACGACCCTTGGGCAAAACTACTACAGCTAAAGTCGCCCACAAGTTGGGCCGCCAATTGGAGAACCTGACCTTTTGGGCCTGGCCGCGCAGGGCACGCCTAAGATCTCCGGGTTCACCTGCTTTGGCAGACAGAGACACAAGACACTCTGTTAACCGTAGAAAAGCAGATTTATTAGCTGCAGCTAAGCACAGTTGTCCTGTAAGTACACTAATGGTAGGTTCCCAGGAGACTGCCACTTCATTCCGTGGCGCACAATCTATTATACTACACAGGTTTACAATGCCAACTCCCAAAACATACAAAACTGACAAATAGGAATAGTTTGAAAACAAGCTATCGAATGTCTAAAACACACCCCTCTTTCAGACCCTGTGTGCTCTCCTCCCCTCAATTTAATCAACACTAGTGCCCGTAATTCAATTTGCAGGTGGCAGAACATGTTTGAATGCTTCAAAAGACAGTTTATGTAACAGGAGAACACACGAAGAGAATAGCGAAGGTCAGTTAAACAAGATAAAATCAAGAAGAATGGTGGGACCCAAACAGTGGAGTAAGACATGGATTAATCAGTCTAGACATGGATTTACAAACTCGAGAGACCCTGACATCGGTATCGTAAACATGAGCAGGAGTTACTCTTTAACGGGAGAGACACGTAGTGACTGAAGAAGCAAAAACATCACGTTCACCACGTCCGCCGTGCTGCCTGAGTGAGGCAACACAAAATGGCGGTTAAACACAAAATGGCGGCTAGATACGAAGCGAAGTCGTAAACCGCGTAACCCCAGACCATTCTTTTGCCATACTCAGGCAAAGCACAAAAAGACTCATGTACGTCTGAGTGGATATCAATGGTCATGAGGTCATTGAGTTGTTGCTGCAAAATCATTCTAATATTCTCTGTTTTCTGTGTTACTGGCTTAGAAACACACCCAGTGGCACAAAGTCCGCAAATAGCTGGACCACACTGTAAACAAAGACACCAAGAAAAGATGATTGCTAGAATCGCTCCAAGGAAAGTTAAAACTTTCCATCCCCATGTGGACAGGAGTCACCAAAACCATTCCATCACAGACCAGTTTCCAGTGTCCTGATGAAAGGACTCGGAGATGACATGTAGCTTAGAAATGGCTTGGTATACTGTAGGGGCATTGTCAGGAACATAAACGCAGCAACTAGACCCAAGCAGTTTACAGACTCCTCCTCTATCCGCAAGGACAATGTCTAGAACCATTCTGTTTTGCAAAGTCATAAGGCGATCCGCCTGAAGTTCAGCAGTCAAATTATTCAATGCTCCAGTAGTTACGTTTATGGTAGCATCGACCACACGAACTAGGCGTCTGATGTTTCTAATATTAACTATTGGACCCCAAAAAGGAAGAAACCCTTTCAGGAAATCTCCTCCCTCTTGTCCGGCTGAGTCTTCCGCATCAATAACTCCTCTACCAAATCTTTTTTTATGGTGATCTGCAAGAGCAGTATATGTTGGGGGAAGAATAAAGGCTATATAACATGTTCCCGAGAAATATGTGGGAAGCCATGTATATGCTCTATTGTGGCAGATAAAGTATGTACCTTGAGATGGCACTAACGGTGAAGAAATTAAGGGTGTATAAACGTATGTGTGGGAACAATTACTCCTTTCTTGCTTAACTTTGGTATTCTGGCCATTTATTTGTAAACACAAATTACCTCTCTGGGGTAAAACCCAAATTGGTGATCTCTTCTGTTTAACCTTGTCAGTAAGACTAGTGATATACCGAGTCACGTTCCATCCATCATAGGCTCTCTTCTCATTCTTGGGAATTTTAACAATATCAGCTATTTTTGCCATGGTCACTATTCCCTTTATCAAAGAGCTGTGACTGTAATCCACTCCACCATTATAGGACCCACCAGGAGGATATCGGAGTAGGTTCTGGTATGTATTAGAAAACATAGCCAGATAAGCCCAAGCAGAACCTTCATATGTAAATGGAAGGACTAAATACGGCATCCCTCTCTCTGTATTATGTGGTATGAGCCCACAAACCCAACAATCAGTATTATTTACTACCAATTGATGCTGATGTAACAATTTAATAAATGAATTGTTGAGATATTCCATTCTTCTCATCTGCTCATGGTCTGGGAGTGAGTAAAATTTGTGTGGAGAAATAGTAGTAGAGGAAATCAAAGAAGTAGAAGTAGGGACATGTGTCAGCTGCATACTGTGTACGATCCATCCTACACATGCTAATAAACTACATAAACATACTGAAATACATGATGCTACGCCACAACGACTGAATAATAATTTCTTATAATGATTTATTTTCATTATCTTAATATCATCCCCTTTTCCTGCGCTATCCATTACTCGTTGCTCACGATAATCTTCCTTAATCACTTGGCTGTGATTGTTAGCCGTCCTATGACACTGCAAGTCCTGTTGACCTAGTCACTATTCAGGTCACAGCCTAAGACTCCTACCGTGACCCTGCAACTTGATGGATGCTGGAAAAGGTATGTTTCTCTTTTTAACAAAGACAAAATTATAAAACACAGGATTTAATTGTCTTTAGGCAACCTTTTTCTCACGTTGTAACGTGTCTTGCCAGATATCGTTTGGTCCTTAAACAGAGTCTCTGGATCCGAAGTGTTTAGTCGTAGGTGTGGAGGTACAGCTTCCTGTAAAACATCGCCGTCCTCTTTCCAAGAACTTGTCCAATCCAGACGTGCACTGCTGAATGGTACGAAT
This sequence comes from Lissotriton vulgaris, assembly GCF_964263255.1. Classification (NCBI taxonomy): domain Eukaryota; kingdom Metazoa; phylum Chordata; class Amphibia; order Caudata; family Salamandridae; genus Lissotriton; species Lissotriton vulgaris. The sequence goes on along the minus strand of NC_141685.1, from coordinate 1,375,810,522 downwards.
GTGGGTACTTTATCACAGTCACTATCACCAACACCTTCTCGGACCCACTGGTCATAAGGTAAAGGTAATGGTACCCTTTTGCAGTGCACGCCGTGGATCCAGTTTTTCTTTCCGACGACCTTCACTGCTGTACGGGTTGTTAGTAGAACTTGTCTCGGCGGCCCCCAGCGAGGTTCCAGATTCTTTTTCCTCTGGAAATTCTTCAGACAAACCCAGTCGCCAGGTTGGATGGAGTGTCGTGTATCTGAGGAGGCCTCCGGCAAAGCGTTTTGGACCTGTTGACGAATAACACGCAATTTAGTGGTGAGGTCATACAAATAATCAACCAACAACGGATACGGAATGTCTGAGTACTTTTTGGGTCGAGGGACTCCCCAGACATTGGCTGGGCATCCGAAAACAATCTCGTATGGGCTAAGCCCCAAACGAGAGTGGACAGTCTTTCTTGTTGAGAGAAGCGCCAAAGGTAAGGCATCAGGCCAGGAAAGGCCTGTGCTGGTCTGACTCTTTGCTAACATAAGTTTGAGAGTGATATTGTAACACTCTACCAAACCCGCTGACTGAGGGTGGTTTGCCGCATGGAATTTCTGTCTAATACCAAGACCCACACACACCTTCTGCATAATCTGACCTACAAATTCACTCCCATTGTCACTCCAGACAATGCACGGCAAACCGAACCTTGGGAAAAATTTCTTCAGAAGGACTTTGGCAGTAGACAAAGCAGTATTGTCCTTTAGGGGGTAGGCCTCTATCCATCTGGAAAAGGCACAAACCACCACCAGGACATACTTGAGATTGTTGAAACGTTCCATATGGATGTAATCTATTTGCAGTACCTCAAAAGGATACTTAGGGGGAGCAAAGTGACCTGCTGGAGTCGGAGTTCCCTTTCCTGGATTATGCATCAAGCAAACAATACAATGCTTTACTAAATTTTCTGCACATTTAGGAATATTTTCATTCTGCCATACTGGAGCTAGGAGTTTACATATACCCCTTGCATTAATATGAGCTGGTCCATGAGCCATAGTAACCACAGGTAATACATAAGCATCTGGTAACAACCGTCGCCGATGCTCTGACAATTCCGTCCAACATCCCATCGTATCCAACATTCCCGTACTCTCTTTCCACTTACTCAATTCTTTCTCAGTTGCCTCCTTCTGAATCATTTTCACGCTTTCTACTGTGTCTTCACACATACCAGCATCTGAGACCCAACTTGCCGGTCCTGCAATGTACATGCAACTTTCAACATTCTGTGCCGTTTCCCTCGCTATTTCCTCCGCAAATGCATTTCCTCGACCCACGTCATCAATGATCTTCTTATGCGCACTACACTTCACAATCGCTATTTGAGTAGGCAAAGCAAGTGAATCAAGAAGGTCGGTCACCAACTGACCATGCTGTATTTTAGTGCCGTGGGAGGTAAAGAATCCTCTTTCTCTCCACAAACGGCCAAAGCTAAGGGCAACGCCAAACGCGTATTGACTATCTGTATAAACAGTCACTTTCTTTCCTTTCGCCAACACACATGCTCTCGTCAACCCAATCAACTCTGCAGCTTGGGTTGAATTCTGTGGAATGCGTTCAGTTTCTACTATCGTATATAGGGTTGTAACAGCATAAGCTGCTGTCGTCTCGCCATTAGAAAGCTTGAAACAAGACCCATCTACCCACAGGATCCCATCCGGATCCGGAAGTGGTCAATCTTTCAAATCAATTCAACCTTTAGTTTTTTCTTCCGTACGAAGAAAACAATCATGCTGATCTTGTACATTTTTCTCATCCAAAATAGGCAACAATGTTGCTGGATTCAGAACATTACATCTCCTGATATGTATGTGACTAGCTAAAAGCGTCAACTCATATCCAGACAAACGGGCACTCGTTAAGTGCTGGGTTTTTGTCCTGTTCAAGAGAGTATCTACTGCGTGTGGCACCATAACATTAAGAGTATGATCCAACACCAATCCGGCAGATAGACGAATGGAAATCGCTGCTGCCGCTGTTGCTCTAATACAACTGGGTAATGCTTTAGCAACTGGATCTATTGTAGCCGAAAAATAGGCACATGCCCTTTGTTTATCTCCAAATTGTTGTGTCAAAACTGATAATGCACAACCTTCTCTTTCATGAACATAGAGTGTAAAAGGCTTACTGAAATCTGGAGTACCCAACACAGGAGCCGAGCACAAAGCAGTACGTAAGTCAGAAAAACTCTTTTGACATTCATCAGTCCAAGGAAGAGGTTGGGGCGTATCTTTCAAAGTGAGTGCCAACAAGGGTTTAGCCAGTAGGGAAAAGTTTGGAATCCACTGTCTACAATAAAAGGTAATGCCTAAGAAAGCACGCACCTCTCTTTGTGTGGACGGTACAGACATTTGCGTAATTGCATGGATACGTCCTGGGGTCAATTGCCTTCCCTCCTTCAACAAGAGATGACCTAAATAGGTAACCTCTTGGCGACAATATTGCAACTTAGAAAGTGACACTTTGTGGTGTAGATCAGACAAATGTCGCAAAAGTGACACAGTCGCATTCTTACAGACATCCTCCGAATCGGCAGCCACTAACAAATCATCCACATATTGGATAAGAGTAGCACCTGATGGCAAAGAAAAGGTGTCAAGCTGAGACTACAAAGCTTGACTATAGATGGAGGGACTCTCACAATAGCCTTGAGGTGCACGCTTAAATCGGAAACTTCGGCCTCCGAGAGAGAAACCAAAGAGATCCCTACTTTCCTCAGCAATGGGAATGCTAAAGAAAGCATTTTTGAGATCAATAAATGAAAACCAAGCTGCCGAAGCAGGAATCATAGTAAGCAAAGCAGTAATATCTGGAACAACAGGAAACTGAGGGACATCAATTTTGTTGACCTCTCAGAGATCTATCACAAAACGATACACAGGTGGCTGAGAAGGATCAGTACGCTTAAGAACAGGCAGAACAGGACTATTACAAACATTTCCTCTGGTCTCCTCGACCACACCCTTCTGAACCAAGTTATGAACAATAGCCAACAACGCTCTCTCACCATCGTTAGAAATTTTATATTGTGGAATACGTAGTAACTTAACATCAGGCTTCACAGTAATCACATAAGATGGAATATGAAGTGAACCAACATCATTCGGACCCGTAGCTCAAAGCGTAGCAGGAAGCGAACGCAGTTCGAGTGGCAGTTGATCTTTAGATACGTACATCGGGGAAGTCAATTTAGCGCCCAAAGTAAGATGTACACCAGAGGGTGAGCAATACAATGTGGCATGCAGGCTTTTCAATAAATCCAAACCCAATAAATTCTCTCTGCAACCCGTCGTCAAAAGAAGTGGAGCTTCTAAATCGTACGGACCAATGGAAATGGGCAAAGGACAAGAAACAGGGTTACTAACTGCGGTGCCAGAGAATCCTACAGAAATATTTGTTAAGCCAGACAAAGGTGCCTCAGGGAGTTTGGAATGCATAATAGAACTTCTCATTGCACCAGTATCCAAAAGAAATGGTTCTGTAACACCCAATGCTACAACATTAACATAAGGTCCATCCTGATCCACTGGAACTGATACGACTCCCTTACTCTGTCTATGGTTGTCCTAGTAAGTGAGGAAATCAGCATTCTCACTATCTACGCAATAATCGTCATTATAATATTGTGCACACTGAGAATTCTGCTGGTCAAAATAATTTGCAGAGTCCTGAGGGGGAGAGAGACGTCGTTCCTGAGACGACGCGCCACGCCATCTACCTCTGGATACTGACCGAGAATCTCCACGACCCCGTGGCGCTAGTAATCCGCCATAACGCTGCAACAAAATCGGACAACTATTCTTAAAATGACCTTCCTCTTTACAATAGGCGCATTGAATAGGACCCAACGGAAATCGCGGAGCTGAAGATACAGGTTTTTGCAACAGCTTCTGAAAATGTGGAGGCTGTTGAAATTGCGACTGAGCAGAACGAGGAGGATACGCCTGTTGCAGAAGAACCTTAGTTTTTAATTCTTTAGTTTTCTTCTCCGCTTTTTCCTTATCTTCCTTATCCCTATTCTCAGAATATGGAGCAGTAGCTAATATCTGGGCAGTTGAAGAAACAGTCCATGCACTCTCAGATTGTTTCAATTTATGCGATAATTCTGGAAGTAAATTAAAAATGAATTTATCTACAAATAATCGCTGTCCACCTTCAGTACTCATATCTTGACCACTATGGTCGATGAAAGTCTCTTCGAAACGAGTAAAGAAATCAGAGACGCTTTCATAAATCTTTTGTTTGCACGCTGCTAACTAATCCCAGTTAACGCGTACAGCAGGCATCATCGTTTTCATAAGATCTATTATTCTACCGGGCAACTCCGTAATCAGATCACCAGGTTTGGCACCACCTACTTGTCCTGCATCTGCGGCTGTAATAGCAGCCCAATCACCACCTAACGCTTGAGCATGGTCTTGCCTACGAATTTTAGCCCATAAAGCTTGTGGGACTACATTTCCCATAAGTAAATCAATATCTGCCAAATTCATAATACACGCATTAACAGTCTGAGACAATTCTTTATAATACCCAGCAGGATTCTTATGAGGGTCCGGTAAGGACTGCTTAAGTGCCAACACTTCTGATCTTTTCCAAAGATCATGTACCCATATGCGCTGAAAATGAGCGGGGACAGCTGGATTAGCGTTTGGGTCTGCCTCTCTCCATATTGGAGGAACTTCTCGCATAGGAAATTGTGCCATCTTACGACGAACCGCAAGATCAGGCTCAAGAGAATTTTGAGAGAAGAAGGAAGATTGGAAAGTAACAAGCTTCTGAACAGTAGACTCTACATCAGGACCCACGATAAGTCCCTTATCAAATTTATCCCGTATGTCAAATAAATCCTGAGGAGGTGAATCCAAGTCCATATCTTCCCACCCTTTGATAAGAGTGTTGCACATAGTATTAAAGACATAACTCTGCGTAGGCGCGTTCCATTGCAAAAAGGTGTCTAAAATATCACGTACACTATACTGTAGACTACTCATGATCCAATTATGAGCAAGAGAATCTATCTTAGTCCGTTCTTCCAAATCTGGAATCTGGCTACGAGATTGTCTTCGAGATGAAGCAGGAGAAAAGAAAAGAGGTCCAAGAAAAGGTGACAAAAGACCAGAAACAGTTTCAACTAAACGTTTTAGAGCTGTAGGGGAATTTGATGCTAGAACAGGAGACAACGTATTCTGCAAAGCAGGAGAAGAACCAGTAGCAAAAAAGGTAAAGGTAAAGTTGACTGAGGCACAGAAGATTGGGGTACAGAAGTCGGTGGCAAAGGGGGTGGAGGAGGAATCACAAGAAGAGGCAACTGTGAAGAGGAACCAGAACAGCTGGATTAGCAACAGGTTGTAATGGAGGTGCATTAGCGCCTAACACATAAGGTGGAGGCACCGTCAAGAGATGGGACACGAAAGGATCTTCGTCAGACCCCTTACTCTTTGAGACAGTAGGCAACACAGGATAACATCTGTCTATTGCCATACGATGCTGTCTTTCCGAAACCTCAACCATCTGATCAGCTTCATCATTTTTAAACTGTTGGGCAGCCTATAAAATCGTCATATTCTGCTCTTTCTTATCTTTCTTTATTTGCTTAATTTCTTTCTGTTTGGCTTCTTTACACCAGAGGCGGAAAGAGTCAAACATTGCCGGCCGGGCTTTTCTCTTAAGTTTAAATTGCTTCCAAATTATCTAGTATAGCAGGCTCAAAGGTGCCATTTTGTGGCCACCGTAAGACACCATCCTTTTTGATATATCGAATCCATGTGTCATTAAAAATAATAGGACCTAAACCATGTTTTGAACAGAGCTCATAAGTGGGAGTTCCAACCGGAGGAATCGGACAAGAATTCCCTAGCCGGGAATCCCTAATACAACCAAAACAACAACATTTCCTAAACTTACTAAATCAAGGCATCTCGTGACAAACTGGACTACTTACAAACCTCAAGGGATTTTAGACAATATAGTCACAGCACAAACGTCCTTACCACTGGGCTTCGGTTAGTGCACTCATCGAATAACAAAAAACAAAAACAAAAAGTGGGCGCTACCCACGAATACTTAACTAAATGTTTTCTCACGCCAACAGATGTCCGTCTAACGTCTCGCGATACTAATCATCACTAGGGGCTAAAGCAGGGCGACAGTCAGGGCAGCAGTCGTCAGCAGCCGTCGGGAAGGAGTAGCCGTGCTTCAAAAGACTTTCGGTCCACTTCAACATGCAGGGGTCGCTCACGTGGTTCGCGAAATCCTCCGGAATTTTCTTGCGAAGCTCCTCACGACCCTTGGGCAAAATTACTATCGCTGAAGTCTCCCACAAGTTGGGCCGCTAATTGGAGAACCTGACCTTATGGGCCAGGCCGCGCAGGGCATGCCTAAGATCTCCGGGTTCACCTGCTTTGGCAGACAGAGACACGAGACACTCTGTTAGGCGTAGAAAAGTAGATTTATTAGCTGCAGCTAAGCACAGTTGTCCTGTAAGTACACTAATGGTAGGTTCCCAGGAGACTGCCACTTCATTCCGTGGCACACAATCTATTATACTACACAGGTTTACAATGCCAACTCCCAAAACATACAAAACTGACAAATAGGAATAGTTTGAAAACAAGCTATCGAATGTCTAAAACACACCCCTCTTTCAGACCCTGTGTGCTCTCCTCCCCTCAATTTAATCAACACTAGTGCCCGTAATTCAATTTGCAGGTGGTAGAACATGTTTGAATGCTTCAAAAGACAGTTTATGTAACAGGAGAACACACGAAGAGAATAGCGAAGGTCAGTTAAACAAGATAAAATTAAGAAGAATGGTGGGACCCAAACAGTGGAGTAAGACATGGATTAATCAGTCTAGACATGGATTTACAAACTCGGGAGACCCTGACATCGGTTTTGTAAACATGGGCAGGAGTTACTCTTTAACGGGAGAGACACGTAGCGACTGAAGAAGCAAAAACATCGCGTTCACCACGTCCGCCGTGCTGCCTGAGTGAGGCAACACAAAATGGCGGTTAAACACAAAATGGCGGCTAGATACGAAGCGCAGTCGAAAACCACGTAACCTCATTCTCAGCCTTATTTTTTTCCTCCTTGTCCCTATTCTCATAATATTGATCAGTAGCTAATATTTGGGCAGATGAAGAAACAGCCCAAGAACTTTCCAAATCCTTCAACTTATGAGACAATTCAGGAAGCAGATTGAAAACAAATTTATCCACAAATAATCACTGTCCCCCTTCAGTACTCAAATCCTGACCACTATGGGCAATACATTTCTCCTCAAACCGAGTAAAGAAATCAGAGACACTCTCATCTTTCTTTTGCTTACACGCAGCTAACTTATCCCAGTTAACGCGTAAGGCAGGCATCATCGTCTTCATTAAAGTTATGATTCTACCAGGCAACTGTGTAATCAAATCATCTGGCTTAGCACCACCCACTTGTGCTGCATCTGCAGCAATTATATCGGCCCAGCTACCACCTAAAGCTTGGTCGTGGTCCTCTCTACGAATCCGAGCCCACAATGCTTGTGGAACTACATTCCCCATCAACATATCAACATCAGCCAAATTCATAATACATGCATCAACAGTCTGGGACAACTCTTTATAATAACCAGCAGGATTTTACGAGGGTCCGGCAAAGACTGCTTAAGTGCTAAAACTTCAGCTCGTTTCCAAGGAACGTGCACCCATACACGCTGAAAATTAGCAGGGACACCTTGAGCAGCACCTACTTGGGGAACCGCTTCCCTCCATACTGGAGGAACTTCTCTCATAGGATAATTTTTTGTTTTTTGTCTAACTGCAGGATCAGGTTCGGGAATAGTCCCGGAAGAATATAAGGACCTAAAAGTAACAAGTGTCTGTATAGCATCCTTAACGTCAGGATCCACAATAAGTCCTTTATCAAACCTATCCTGTATCTCCAATAGACCCTGAGGAGTTAGATCCTTTTCCATATCCTCCCATCCTTTAGTGAGCGCGTCACACATAACATTAAAAACGTATCTCTGTGTAGGCGCATTCCACTGGAGAAAGGTACTCAGTATATCGGGTACACTATATAATGGACCATTCATCATCCATCTATGAGCAATGGAGTCAAATACAACTCGTTCTTCGGAATCTGGGAGTTGACTACGGGATTGCCTTCGAGAAAAAACAGGAGACCTGTTGAACGAGCCAAAAAGGGGGGAGAAAAGACCAGAGGCAGTATCAACTAACCGATTACGAATCGGGGAAGAAGTAGGGAGTAAAACTGGAGACGAAGTATTAAGCAAAGGAAGAGAAAGACTACTCGTTGCAAGAGACACAAAAGGCAAAGGAGACTGAGGTACAGAGGTTTTTGGTAAAGGAGGTTAAGGCGGTATTACTGGAAGAGGCAAGGGTGCAGGAGCCGGAGCTCCTGGCTAAACAACAGGTTGCTGCACAGGTGGCAATAATACAGGTGCATTAGCACCTGGCGCATAAGGCGGAGGCAATTTCAACAAATGAGACATTAAGGGATCTTCATCAAGATCTTTGAGTTGTGGAGGTAACACAGGATAGCACCTATCGATTGCCATCGGATAGCTGTCTATCCGTGACCTCAATCGCTCGATCAGTCTCATCGTCTTTAAATTGCTGGGCAGCCTGAATAACCGTCATATCTTTCATCTTCCTATCTCTTTTTGCTTCTTTAATTTCTTTCTGTTTGGCTTCCTTACACCAAAGGCGGAAAGAGTCAAACATTGCCGGCCGGGCTTTTCTTTTGAACAGAATCGATTCCAAATTATCTAATATATCAGGCTCAAAGCTACCATTTTGTGGCCACCGTAAGTCACCATCTTTCTTTGTGTATCGGATCCATGCATCGTTAAAAGCAATGGGACCAACACCATGCTTAGAATAGAGCTCATAAGGGGGAGTTCCAACCGGAGGAATCGGACATGACTCCTCAAGCCGGGAATCCCTAGTACAGCAAAAACAACAGAATTTCCTAAATCCGCTCAGACCAGGCATTTTAAGCACACAGATCCGTTTACTAACTTCAAGTAGTGAAAGCAAAGAACACAGTACAAAAGTACTCACCCCTCAGCTTCGACTATTGCAATAGACGAATAACAAAAATCAAAAACAAAACAAAGAAGTGGGCGCTACCCACAAATACTTAACTAAATGGTCTTCTCACACCAACGGAGGTCCGTCTAACGTCTTACGATACCAATCATCACCAGAGGGTCCAAGGCAGGGCGGCAGTCAGGGCAGCAGTCATCAGCAGCCGTTGGAAAGGTCCACTTCGACATACAGGGGTCGCTTGGCTTGGCTCGCGAATCCTCCGGAATTTTCTTGCGGGACTTCTCACGACACTCGGGCTGAACCGCTACCACTGAAACCACCCCACGTTAGGCGCCAGTTGGAGAACCGGGCCTTATGGGCCGGGCGGCGCAGGGCACGCCTAAATCCCCGGATTCACCTGCATTGTAACTAACAAAGACACGAGACACTCTGTTGAGCGTGGAAGCCAGGTTTATTAGCTGCAGCTAAGCACAGTTGTCCTAGAAGTTACACGCAGGGTGGATTCTAAGGAGACTGCCACTTCAATCTGTGGCGCACAATCTTTTATAGCCAACACATTTACAATATCCCACTCCTTACACATACAAAACGAACCAATGAGAAAAGTTGAAAAACAAACTATCAGGTGTCTCAAAATTCGCCCCTTTCTCGGACCCCGTGTGCTACCCCTCCTGACAAATTAATCAGTGATGGTGTTCACAATCCCCTCTCGCAGGTGGCAGGACATGCTTGTGTGTCTCAAAGGATGGTTGTGTAATAGGAGCATACAAGGAGAGAATTGCGAAGGCCAGTCGGATAAGATAGTATAAGGGAAGAATAGGAGAGGGCAAATAGTCGGCCTGAGACTGGGATCAATCAAACTTGACATGGATTAACGAACTCAGCCAGACCCTGACATCGGGTTTCATGAACAAGGACAATGGAGTTACTTTTTAACTGAAAGGACACGTAGCAGCTGGAAAAAGCAAAAGCACATCGTTCGCCGTGCTGCCTGAGTGAGGGCAAAACAAAATGGCGACAGGACACAAAATGGCGGCTAGATACGGGACAAAATCTGAAATCGTAGAACCTCAGATGCATAGTGCAATTACAGGCACACTTGCACCACAATGCAAGGGTGCCTGCATAGGGAAAATGTAGGATCAGGTGCTGTAAGGTGCCCCTTCCTGCCCATACACTGACCATACCCTCCAGGATTTCGCGATTTCGCAATTTGCCGCGAAATCGGCACTTTGGTAAAAATGCCACGATTTTTACAAAAGTGCCAGCAAAATCGGCACTTTTGTAGAAATCGTGGCATTTTTACAAAAACTGCTTGATCCTGGGGGGTCTGTTTAACGCTGCTGCGCATTCACAAGCTGTATTACATCATCCCACACGCCCTGCAGGGCAGATTGATGCAAAACGTGCTAATCTGCATTACGTTCACACAGCAATATTCTCAGGTTTACCGTACATATGGGACTGCCCGGAGGCCTTTGTGAATGACATGATCGGCGTACTGCTCAGCAGAACAAAGAAAACTACAGAATCTTGTGATCATTTTATGGAACAAATCACCATCAAAAATCAACGTGCACAGATCTCTCCATCAGGGTATGTGCACATTGGACACAAGAGTCGTTGTGCATGGGCATATAAAGTACTGTTTAACGAGCTTTGAAATGAAACTTTTGTATATCTTGATAAATAGGCGAATTAAACAACCTTTGTGCGTACATCATGAGGACTTTTCCCACTTTAGCTCACACTGCTTTGTGTCTCACAAGCTGACTTCTCCCAAACTCTTCTCCTCTTTCCCTCTCGTGTTCCGCTACCTTCATTTGCCTTCTCACCTCTCATGCACCACTATGCGTTCCCCTTCTCCAACCAGCCTCCATCCAACTCATCATTACAACTTTGCCTCCCTTACCTCATCCCCTTCTCTGCTGCCTTCTTAAATTGTTTTGCCTCTCATCTGCTCGTTTGTCACCTTCATCCTTTTATTGAATGCTCTCCTGCACCTGCCCACGCACTCACCCTTCAGACTTCCCTTGTTCCATGTATCCGCCTTTCGTACAGTAGCAAGGCTGGGTCAGAGAGGACAGTTTCAAACTCAAAGCAGCCAGGACTTTCTCACAGGCCCCGTGAATTTTCAGGCTCCCCTCTCCCCTTATGATATGCTCTTAGCCTGAAGAAGTCAATTTGTTATTGGGAGTGTGACATGCACCGAGCTGCGACGTGTCTCCCAGCATGGGTCATGTGTCAATTGTCAATTTGCATGTAGTGACAACAGCTTTGTAAGTACCTGCTTGCCATCCAGCATCTGCCTTGTAACCTGAGTACCTGGCACTCAGCTGTAGACAAAGGAATCATCATTACCGTCGCTGGTGGACCCCCCCCCCCCACACACACCCACCCAGGAGGCTGCGATTGCCGAAGTTGGTTGAACACTTAACCAGCCCGGTCATGCAGTTTTCTTCACCAGCTCATGTGTTGGTAGCCTGGGAGCTGCCATGTTAAAATCACGTAGTGCACCAGACGTAGTGGCTGCAGTACTTGCTGGAAAAAACTCCTGTACAGTGAGGATGTGTTGTTGCAACAACAGGGGAAGGATGGGACGGGGAGCAAGATACAATAAAATATGGACAGGAAAGAAATATTCCTTCCTAGTTGTAGATTTGCTGTAAAACTGCAGCAGCCCATAATTGTGAAGCACACGCTTGATGGAAACAAAGTGTCTACATTGTGAAGAAACCAAATATACATAGCTTCATGTTGTTAAATAACTAAAAAAAAGTAAGATACCAGTGTTTGTTGTAGGAAAAATGGCCACATAAAATGCCGCAAAATTGCTGCTAAATTTCCATATTTGTGCCACTAAATTTTCATTTTTGTGCCGCTAAATTTGCTAATCCATGCCGCTATATCCTGGGGGGTCTGACTGACAGTCATGGTGTTTTGCTGTCTCGATGTGTCCAACACAAATGCTGCACAACTATGTATATCCACAAAGTTTTATTTACACAGTATTTCTCCTCATTCTGCAACATTTGTACATCATCCATGGGAAAATGGTGAAGGTTTTATCTCATCAAGTGTTTTGGCTGAACACCCATCACAACACTTATAGTACACCACATATACACTAAAGCTAATAAAGAAAATGTGTCCATTCATCCTGAACGAACTTCGGAAAACAGTTGTTACCTCCCTGATCCTGACCAAGCTGGACTACGTAAATGCTCTCTTTATTGGCATCTGGAAAAAGTCACTACAAAAACTACAAAGACTACAAAATGCGGCTGCCCGACTTCTGGCAGGAATTCACAAACAGAAACCAGCACTTCAAACACTGGTAAATTTGCAATGGCTACCCATAGCAAAACGTCTAGAGTTTAAGACACTATGTATAGCTTCCAAAGCACTGCAGAACCTTGGACCAAGCTATTTTCTTGAAAGTTAGCCTGGTATTCCCCAGGCAGAAAGCTCAGATTCTCTGACGCAATGTTGCTATTTCCCCTAGAGCAAAGCTTACCACCTGGGGTGGTAGGAGCTTTCTACTAAACGCAGCTATGCTCTGGAATGCCCTACCCCTGTAAATTAGGAAATGCTCTGACTTCCTGAGGTTTCGGAAGCAAGTTAAAACCTGGCTTGTCACACGTCATTAACCAGTTGCATCTGGCGGAGCTAGCCAGCGTCAATGGTGGACGCGTAAGAGCGGAGCTCCGAGCCAGCGCCAGCAACTATCCGACATAGATCCTATCAAAGTGGTGTTTCCTGAGCAAAACCAGCAGTTATCGCCGCCTCTGCCCCTAACGGACCTCCGGCTGAAGTTTGGGCGAGAAACGGACTCGGGAATCCTTATTTTGCCCGCCTACCCTGCAGGCGCCGGTCCAGGCCCGAATCCCCGGCCTTTCCTGCGCGACGAGGCCGAGCGACGTCACCCGACGTGCGGCTGTGCCGGGCGGACGACTCGGGGTCAGAAGAAGCCCGGTGGGGGCTGACCCTCCAGCTACCCCACACTGCTGGACCACGCACAGGAGGTCCTATAAGAGACTTGGGAGCAGACAGGAGCTGCGGGGGAGGCGCCGGTACAGCTACGGGGCCGGTTGCGGACCACGTGGCAACTGCGGACCCCCCTGAAGGTATGATTATCCTCGGCCCCAGATAGACGGTCATTGCCACAGCTGAGGGGAGCAGGGCTTCGACCAGGGAGCAAGTGGCTCTCTGAGCGCGGAGGATTCCCCCACAAGAACTGAGCTCTGTCACCCCCCCCTGGGCCGCCCCGGTGGGACTGGAGGGCGGTCTACCGGCCACAGCTATAGAGGCCTACGGACACACGTGGCGCCAACGGGCCCCAGCAGGACAAACGCCCTACACAGCCTTGACTGCCGACCCCTGAAACTGCTCGCAAACAACGAGGGTGCACGCACAGCTCACTAGTGTCCAGTGAGGCCTTCATCCGAGTGGACCCCGGCCGCCCCTTCGAACATCACTATGGGCAAGGGAGACAGAACGCAGACGAAACTGTCGTTCGATCAACGACGTAATAAGGAGCCATAACAGCCGATTGCCCAGTCTCCAAGCACGGCTAGTGACCCGGGTGCCTCACTCTGTGCGGAAATACAAGGGATGCTCACTACTATGGAGAAGGGCCTGCAGGAGGGCATGTCGGCCATTGGAAACAAGATCGATGCGTTGGCATATCGGATGGATCGTATGACGGAAAGGGTGGACAAGCATGCGGAACGGCTGGACATGGCGGAGCGCCGATTGACAGAGCCGGAGGAGGCGCAAACAGAGTGGGACACCGACCGTAAACAATTTGGAAGACTACTTCAGGTAATCCAGGAGAAGTCGGAGGACTTGGAGGCACGTTCCCGGCGCTCCAACATCCGCGTTACGGGAGTGGCCGAGTCGACCCAAACGGGCAAAATGGAACTTTTCATCAAGAAGCTCCTGAAGACGCTCCTAGGGGACGACACCTTTTCGCCGATGTTTATAGTGGAGCGCGCCCACCGCACCCTCGGACCAAGGCCTCCTCCGGGCGCCAACCCTAGGCCGATTATAGCGAAATTGTTAAATTACAGGGACAGGGACGCAGCCCTCCGAGCTGCCCGTGAGAAGGGCAAACTACAGTACGAGGGAATGGACATATCGCTATACCCTGATTTCACCTCGAAAGTACAGGAGGAGAGGCGAAGGTTTGTCCCGTACAAACAGCAACTCAGAGACCTTGGCCTGGACTACGCCATGTTATACCCAGCGCGGCTGCGCATTAACAGGCAGGGACACTCCCATTTCTTCACTGATCCAAAAGAACTGCAGAAATCCCTGAAGGTGTGGATGAAAGAGAACCGAGGGGGCCCGGAGACACATACGGCGGAGCGGACCGGTAATGAGGATCTTGAGGAACAAGACTGATGAGAAGGGGACGATCCACGGCGCACCATGGACACTCTACATCTTGCGCACCCCCGGATCCCCTTATTGGACTGATGGGCGATACCCTCACGGAACGACCTGCTGCTGACCCTGGACTATTGTATGCTGTACTGTGGGTGAGCTCTGCACGCTTTGTGTTGGTACTACTGTGGGGTTGCGCTCACACTACTGTAGGTGCCCTACGTGGGACATGGCTCCCAAATATCCAACGCAGGAGGGAATAGTGATGTTGGGGTTCGGGGGGGAGGGGCGGTGTGGACTTGTACATATTGGTAGAATACTGGGCTTGCCAGTCACTGCTAAATCCTACTAACGGGGCGCTGGCGAAGGGGCAGGCTATAGACATTGTACGGAAGTCCCGGAAGGAAAGTGGACGACAAAAGGACTCATTAGGCTACCTCTGCCCCAGCGCTTTCTGCGATTACGGCTCGGATCAAGCTTGTTCGGGGACTTGTTTCATGGGTTTGAAAGTGGGTGGGGGGGAGGGACAATGGGGATTCGGTCTCACCAGGTTGGGGTTGGTTGACTGTGGGAGGCGGGGGGTAGCGGGAGTTTTGGGTTCAGGTATGTTCGGGGGGGTGTTCTTAGCGTGCTCTGAAATGTTGTTACCCACAAAGGTGCTTGGCAGTTGCTGCAAACGACGAATGGTAGTACCTATACTTGAAATGCACATGCAGTATGTCTACACGGTAAATGGCTGACACACCACACGAAGAGTCACAGAGTGACACAGAGACAATGAAGGCTCTGACATGGAACGTGAGGGGGTTGAACGACTATCGTAAACTCCGCAAGGTGTTGCACTATCTCCAAAGACATCACATAGACCTAGCCCTGCTGCAAGAAACGCACTTACCCAACAACAGTAAGATGCTTACACATAGGGGCCTCCAGGGTAATTCCACTTATGCAGGCTTCATCTCACATGCTAGGGGGGTTCTCACATGGGTCAATCCAAAATCCAAATTGTCCCTCACACTGTTGGTAGCAGATCCGGAAGGAAGGTTTGTGCTAAGCAAATGCACGGGCAAGGGACAAACTCTGCTGGTCATGAATGTGTACGGCCCGAATTACGACTCCCCGGCATTTTACACGGCAGTTGCGGGACACTGTACTGAGTGGCCCTCAGATAGAATGCTGTGGGGGGGTGACTTTAACTTCATTTTTAGCCCGGAACTAGATAGGTCGGCGGGGCCGCCCCGACGCCCGGCAGCAGCTGCGCAGCAAATGCAAGCTGAAATGGTGAGACTGGGGCTGGTGGATGTCTGGAGGGAAAGACACGGGACAGAGGGGGATACACACACTACTCTGCGTACCATAATATACACACCAGAATCGACTATTGGTTGTCCACTCTCCCGCTACTGTCGATTGTGAGGGGCTGTAGGGTGCTCCCCCGTACACTATCGGACCACTCCCCTATATTGTTGGTATTTAACACTCCCAGCCAGAGGATACCCCCGTTCACGTGGCGCTTCCCACCATATTCACTGTTAGATGAAACGTTCAGGGCCGAACTAGGGGAGGAAATAGATATGTTTTTCGATACTAACCTAGGCACGGTAGACAGCTTCGGGACGATATGGGAGACTTTTAAGGTCTATGTCAGGGGAATAGCCATGGCGAAACATTCCAGTGTCCTGAAAGCTATTAGACGCAGGCTGGCACACCTTGAGGGGCTAATAGCAGAGTGTGAAAAACAACAACTAGCGGGTCACACCCTCACAGGAGAAGGGACTCTGCAGGAACTCCTGAAAGAGTTCCACGAGGAAGCAGACAGAGAAGTTCGGCACCTAGGAAAGTATGCGACGGCGCGCACTTACGGTGAGGGAGATCGGCCAGGTTCGCTCCTAGCCAGGATAATGAAGGGCGCCAGGCGGAGACAGGTAGTCACGGAATTACAATCGGCAGGGGGGACGCTGCTAACAGCGGAGGAGGACATTCTTGCGGAGTTCAAGGGCTTTTATGCGGAGCTATACACAAACAAGATCTCCGGGGTAGAGGATCAAATTGACAACTACTTAAGCTATATCAAAATGCCGTTTCTCGAGAACTGGCAGAGGGACTTCTTGATGTCCCCCATCCTCCGGGAGGAGATATCAGACGCTCTGGATGGCATGAGGTCTGAAAGCGCCCCAGGGACCGACGGTTTAACTGTGACCTTCTACAAGGCATACAAAGATAAGCTTTTGCCCTACCTCTCCACCCTCTTTGACGAAATCTGTGAGGAAGGTGCCATGCCGCCCTCTATGAGAGAGGCTCTGATTGTAACGATATTGAAGCCGGGCAAACTGCATGACCTCCCAGGCTCATATCGCCCCCTGTCTCTTCTCAACGTGGATGCCAAGCTATATGCTAAGGTGCTGGCGACCAGGTTGGCACTTGTGGCCCCTGAGTTAGTTGCCCCAGAGCAAGCGGGATTTATTCCAGCTCGAAACCTCACATACAACATCCGCACGGTGATGGGAGCCATGCAGCATACCAAACATGACACCAAGGCCATCGCAGTCTTTCTAGACATGGAAAAGGCGTTCGACTCCGTAGAGTGAGCATTCATGCACAGAGTACTTAAGAAGCTGGGACTGGGAGAACTCTTCCTCCAACTCCTGGGCGCGCTTTACCATAAACCCACGGCACGAGTTAGACTGGGCGATGCAGTCTCGGAGCCGTTTGTCATCAGCAGAGGCACGAGACAGGGATGCCCCCTCTCGCCGCTACTTTATGCTCTGGTGGCGGAGCCTCTGGCGTGCGCGATTCGGGAGTACCACTCTTATGAAGCCATCAACTACCCCACCTACAAGATTGGTATATCCACGTACGCAGACGACACCCTGCTGTACGTCAGAGATCCGGTGAACAATCTCTCATCGGTTCTGAGGGAGGTAGTACGTTTTGGAGCGCTCTCGGGGCTGAAAGTCAACTGGTCCAAATCAGTGGCTTTCCCTCTGACCCCTGTCACCGAACCTTTCGAGATGGAGTACCCGCTCCAATGGTCCACGGAACCGATAAGGTATCTGGGCATAATGCTACACTCGGATCCCGAAATTATGCTGAGGGAAAATTACGGAGTGGCCTATAGCAAGCTCGCAGATGACGTTGAACTCTGGATTAAGCTCCCGCTGTCATTGATGGGACGAATTGCTTTGATAAAAATGGTGGTACTGCCGAGGTTTTTGTTTCTCTTTAATAATATCCCGATTGTCCTCTCTAGAACCTTCTTCAAAACCATAGATAAGCTTCTCGTACGTCTGGCCTGGGCTGGAAAGCAACCTAGAGTGCAATGGAAGGTCCTTAAGCTACCATACGAACAAGGGGGGCTGGCTGCGCCTGATCTGGAGCGCTACTATAGGATTGCGCAGGCCTCACACCTCCACACTTGGATACATGGTAATCAGGACATTCCGCATGTGATGCTAGAGAGGCTGTTTGCAGACCCAACCCCGCTCCCAGCGACTGTCTGCGGACCTAGGGACCGTAGAGTAGGAACATTGGACTCCCTACTGTCTACTAACCATGCCTGGCACTCCATATTACAGAGGCAAGATACAGAGCTGATGTACGCACCCAATATGCCGATACATTGGGCGCTATGGCTACCCACATTGGCGGAACCGGGCGTTCACAGGGCCCTCAATGAACTGGGCGCACGTACTCTGGGAGACCTTTTCGAGAATGGCAAGGTTAAGACATGGGACCAACTGACACGAGGGAGAAAGCGCCCCTCGATACTCCAGCGCTTTCAGTATCATAGGGTCCGTAGTGCCTTTCTAGACCTCCTAGGCCCCGACATGGAGGAACCCCCTGAAATACCGGAACTGGTATATGTCATAGACACAGAGGCACCGCAGAAGCTGATCTCTAAGCTTTATAAGATAGGGCACGGACATACGGCCCCACAGTACACGAGGGCACGCTTGGCCTGGCAAACCGACCTGGACACCCAAATAGATGACAGTATGTGGGCATACTGCTGTGAGGCCTCAAGGCGGATTTCGCTCAACGGGCGACACCGTCTGGTCCACTTTAAATTTTTACAGCGAGTGTATCATACGCCGGAAAGGCTGCACCGGTATGTTCAGCGGGACACGCCAGGCTGTGAGAGATGCCACGCCCCAGTTGCGGATTTCCTGCATTTATCATGGATGTGCCCGGGCGTTCAGAGATTCTGGTGCGCGGTTTTCGCGGAAATGAGCACTATTGTGGAAATGGAACTAGCCATGGACCCGGCGCTCGCCCTGCTAGGCTATGCAAGGAAGGTGCCAGTGCCTGTGAGAAAAATGGTAAGCATGGGCATGCTACTTGCTAAACGAGGAGTTCCGTGTTGCTGGATGAGGGGACCTCTTCCGACACTGAAACGTTGGTCAAGCGACATGACGTTCTGTAATACTCAAGCGGAGCTTTACAGTGAGCTGCTTCCACCCCGAAGTCGACCCAAGAACTTCTGGGCGCTGTACCAGACCTACTTAACTTCTAGGGCGGATGAAGATGACCTTGCAGAGGGAGAACGGGAGGAACGGGGGCGCGACCCGCACCTGGACCCTGGGTGAGACGGTCAGGGTAGTCACTTACAAGGCAGCGCGGCTTAGATATGTGGGAGTTACAGCTTCCCTGGGAGAGTGTAGACCTGGGAGGTGTCCCCTGGAGCTATAGAATGTAGCACGCAGCACAGGCCACAACATGTCAGCGGCATATACACTGCCACACCTGAGGAGCACTGATTGGGGAATAGTTGGGGAGAGGCGGGGTTCTCGGGGTGGGGGGATGGTTGGGAGAAAATGTTAAAAATATATAGAATTGTCCATATACACGCAACGCACAACACACTAGCAGTAGTCTTGGCTTGCCGGAGAGGTCCCGACTCTGACTGTCCACTTGCATGATACGATGGCTGGACTTTTCTTTTTGCTAAGGCTATGAGTCACTGATAAGCTAATTTGAACTACTGCCGGCCCGAGAAGGGATGTAGGCGACTGGCTACTTGCGATTTGTACTGTGCTGTTTTTTGTGATAAAGAAATAAAAAAAATATTAAAAAAAACCAGTTGCATCTGCCTTTCATGCAACACTACACCTGTCTCCAACAGCGCCAAGACGCCTCTGGGCATTCATACGCTATACAAAACCAAAATCAAATCAAGTATAGTGTCAAAGTGTGCCTCGTTAGCAAGGCAAAATCAAGCCACTTCAAGAGGACTCACACTGACTTGATTAGTGATCCATGGCCCTATCAACACCTGAACATTTTTGAAAAGTGAATTTCATGTTGCAATGGTGCCTTTGAAATTTGACCCATTGTGTAATTCACGCATGTTGTGTCATCTCACTACCTATCCGGGACACAGACTCAACAGACCCCAGTTTTTGGGAATGTCCTCTGTATTTGTTGTACTGGCTACACTGATTAGGCATTGCGGATACCTCTCTATTTTGATGGTCATAGACAGCGCACATCAGACAAATGAAAGTGCATTTATTAGCATGTGTAAAGTAGAAATTGCCACACAGGAACCCTTTTTTGTACAACAACCCCCAAATTGTGTACATAGCCTTGGGGCTGGCCAGACAGAGTCCTTGTGGGGGAACATATCATGAGACATGTAGAGGAATCAGGAATATTTAGTCAGGTGGATGATTACAGAGTCATTGAGGATGAATGGCCACATTGACAGTCCATAAAATGTCCAAGGTGAACGTAGCATGGTCAGTATGAGGACAGTGACTGATGATGTTCTGAAACCACGGAGTTTGGTCCTGGGACAGGGGGCAGCTGGACCCAATTTACAGTGAACAGAACAAAAATGCTAGCCCTCCAACTTATTTAGTCTCGCCTTAAGTTTATGAGACAACAAACAAAAATCAACGTCTCTTTGTTTGTGTGGGTAATTTTATTTAACCCTTTTGTTCATTATTTTTAGTAAGATTTATCTTTTTCATAGGCAAGAAGAACACTTTACATACACCTATATACAAATACAAAACATTTATACATATTTACAACTACTATACAAATAACACATAAACAATGAATCAAACAGTTATCAACAAACTTCTCGTATGAGAAATATATAGCAATTCCGTGTTCACAAATAGTTAATCTTTGCGAAGTAATCAAAAACCGCTACTAGACCCAAAAGGTTGAAAAGAAATAATGCGACAGAAATCAGAAATTAATTCACAGTTAATTCCAACAGTAAAGACTGCACCCGTCAAGGGCAAATATTTTGAACTGTCTGTCTGTCGTTTGCCTTGCCAACGCGTTTCGAATCTGTCAAGGATTACAGATTCTCCTCAGGGCTCTCTCAATGTTTTCAATCTAAACAAAAGAATAAAACGAAGCTTGTTTCAGTGTTTGTGACTTATTTATAAAGAACCCCCTAAATTAGCTGGACTCTGCTGAACTGGTTACCTTTATACAGAATGCGGTGGGCTCTCGTGATTCAATTGTACACGAAGGGCTGTGCGCCGCAGGAAATCAGTACAATAGAAGAATGATTCTGAAAAAAAATAATTTAAAGACTTACAACGCCATCTGGAGCAGTGCCAAGCGACTACTACAGACCTAAAACTACACGCTCATACCTTAGTCGAGTGTGGCATTAGATGCTATCTTAGGTCCTCTGTTTGCTCATTCTATCCTTTCCGTGTGACCTGTAAAGCATAAGGGTCACGCTCAGTATTGACATTAGTTATGGTACAAAGAGGCTCGTGAAGTGCTGCGGAACAATATGAAGCCACCTACCTAGACTCCTGGTAGTGAGCACGGGGCGTCGATCGCCATGCCGTGTGCTCGTTGTCTTAATCTAGCTCGGATTCAATCAGTTGCGGGGGCGCGTGTTCCTCACCGCTGTTTACAGTTGCGCGGCTCACTCGCGCTGTAAGACATAAAAGGCCCCTTAGTCCCTGACTTACTACAGTTTAGATGTACTGAAGTCTCACGCATTGGGAGCCTCACCCACGCTCACCTTTCTTCCACAGGAGCGAACCAGGAAATGCAAACACAGGAACAGCCTGGTGGCTGTACAGGGCTCCTACATCATAGTGAGCCTGGAGCTAAGCATTATGGATGTTGTAGTTTCCAAAATTTTGAGTGCATGAATTTATTACAATCTCGAGATTTCTGAAAGTGTGTTCAACCCCGTTTGGGTACTGTTGATCTTGAGTATCAAATAAGCCTCTTTTTTTAAAAGGATCTGTTCTATATTGATGCCCGTTTTTGGTTGATTAATGCTAAATAACACGGTCCAAGTGAAATCATTTTCCCCGTGTTGTTTTTCGGAGAAATGTTGGACGAGGGGCGCAGTTAGTACTTTCTTTTTAATGCGCGACCTATGTTGTGTCATACGTGTGTTGACCTGCTGATTGGTCTTACCAATATAAATCTTTTGGCAGGCGCAAATTATGGCATAGACGACATTTTTTGTTTTACAGTTGGTGAAACTGGTATGAGACCAAGACGTGTTGGAATGTTGAAAGGTGGTGCCCTCGATGGTTGTATCGCACGCGATACAATTCCCACACCTATGGTGTCCCTCGATGGGTTTGAGACCCCATTTTGACAACAAATCACTTTTAGGTTTGGCTATTCTGATGTCCGCACGGACTAGTTGTTGGCCAATATTCTGATTTCTTCTGAAAGCGAATATTGGGCGAGGGATAGGTGTCTCTAATTGTTCCAGCAAGTGCCAATGTTTCAATACCATTTGGCGTATGTTGTGAGTTTCGGCACAGAATGTCGTCACGCACACTAAATTCTCAAGGTCACGTTTGACTTTTGTTTCAAGAAGGCACTCCCTCGGTGTACAACGTGCTCTTTTAAAAGAATGCTTAAGAAGCTTTTTAGGGTACCCCCGTTGCGTTAGTTCTTCACAAAATTTTGATCCATGTTGCTCAAATTGTGTCAGCTCCGAACAATTTCTCCTGATTCGCAGGAGTTGTCCATATGGCAAGTTTGCCCTCAGGTTTCTGGGATGTGAGCTCCCATAGTGGAGTATGGTATTCCTGTCCGTTGCTTTCTTGTAGAGTGAGGACTTCAAGGAACCGTCAACATCTCTCACTTCCACATCAAGGAATGTCATTTTGACATTACTTGAGTCAATTGAAAATTTTATGTCCTTATGTCTATTATTGAGCCACTGGTGAAAGTCACCCAACTCGGCATGGCTCCCCTGCCACAGGAGCCACACGTCGTCGATGTAACGATACCAGTGCACAATGTGGTGCGCGAAAGGGTTGTCTACCTCCACATATTTATTCTCGTATTCGGCCATGTATACATGGGAGCCATGCCGAGTTGGGTGACTTTCACCAGTGGCTCAATAATAGACATAAGGGCATAACATTTTCAATTGACTCAAGTAATGTCAAAATGACATTCCTTGATGTGGAAGTGAGAGATGTTGACGGTTCCTTGAAGTCCTCATTCTTCAAGAAAGCAACGGACAGGAATACCATACTCCACTATGGGAGCTCACATCCCAGAAACCTGAGGGCAAACTTGCAATGTGGACAACTCCTGCGAATCAGGAGAAATTGTTCGGAGCTGACACAATTTGAGCAACATGGATCAAAATTTTGTGAAGAACTAACGCAACGGGGGTACCCTAAAAAGCTTCTTAAGCATTCTTTTAAAAGAGCACGTTGTACACCGAGGGAGTGCCTTCTTGAAACAAAAGTCAAACGTGACCTTGAGAATTTAGTGTGCGTGACGACATTCTGTGCCGAAACTCACAACATACGCCAAATGGTATTGAAACATTGGCACTTGCTGGAACAATTAGAGACACCTATCCCTCGCCCAATATTCGCTTTCAGAAGAAATCAGAATATTGGCCAACAACTAGTCCGTGCGGACATCAGAATAGCCAAACCTAAAAGTGATTTGTTGTCAAAATGGGGTCTCAAACCCATCGAGGGACACCATAGGTGTGGGAATTGTATCGCGTGCGATACAACCATCGAGGGCACCACCTTTCAACATTCCAACACGTCTTGGTCTCATACCAGTTTCACCAACTGTAAAACAAAAAATGTCGTCTATGCCATAATTTGCGCCTGCCAAAAGATTTATATTGGTAAGACCAATCAGCAGGTCAACACACGTATGACACAACATAGGTCGCGCATTAAAAAGAAAGTACTAACTGCGCCCCTCGTCCAACATTTCTCCGAAAAACAACACGGGGAAAATGATTTCACTTGGACCGTGTTATTTAGCATTAATCAACCAAAAACGGGCATCAATATAGAACAGATCCTTTTAAAAAAAGAGGCTTATTTGATACTCAAGTTCAACAGTACCCAAACGGGGTTGAACACACTTTCAGAAATCTCGAGATTGTAATAAATTCATGCACTCAAAATTTTGGAAACTACAACATCCATAATGCTTAGCTCCAGGCTCACTATGATGTAGGAGCCCTGTACAGCCACCAGGCTGTTCCTGTGTTTGCATTTCCTGGTTCGCTCCTGTGGAAGAAAGGTGAGCGTGGGTGAGGCTCCCAATGCGTGAGACTTCAGTACATCTAAACTGTAGTAAGTCAGGGACTAAGGGGCCTTTTATGTCTTACAGCGCGAGTGAGCCGCGCAACTGTAAACAGTGGTGAGGAACACGCGCCCCCGCAACTGATTGAATCCGAGCTAGATTAAGACAACGAGCACACGGCATGGCGATCGACGCCCCGTGCTCACTACCAGGAGTCTAGGTAGGTGGCTTCATATTGTTCCGCAGCACTTCACGAGCGTCTTTGTACCATAACTAATGTCAATACTGAGCGTGACCCTTATGCTTTACAGGTCACACGGAAAGGATAGAATGAGCAAACAGAGGACCTAAGATAGCATCTAATGCCACACTCGACTAAGGTATGAGCGTGTAGTTTTAGGTCTGTAGTAGTCGCTTGGCACTGCTCCAGATGGCGTTGTAAGTCTTTAAATTATTTTTTTTCAGAATCATTCTTCTATTGTACTGATTTCCTGCGGCGCACAGCCCTTCGTGTACAATTGAATCACGAGAGCCCACCGCATTCTGTATAAAGGTAACCAGTTCAGCACAGTCCAGCTAATTTAGGGGGTTCTTTATAAATAAGTCACAAACACTGAAACATGCTTCGTTTTATTCTTTTGTTTAGATTGAAAACATTGAGAGAGCCCTGAGGAGAATCTGTAATCCTTGACAGATTCGAAACGCGTTGGCAAGGCAAACGACAGACAGACAGTTCAAAATATTTGCCCTTGACGGGTGCAGTCTTTACTGTTGGAATTAACTGTGAATTAATTTCTGATTTCTGTCGCATTATTTCTTTTCAACCTTTTGGGTCTAGTAGCGGTTTTTGATTACTTCGCAAAGATTAACTATTTGTGAACACGGAATTGCTATATATTTCTCATACGAGAAGTTTGTTGATAACTGTTTGATTCATTGTTTATGTGTTATTTGTATAGTAGTTGTAAATATGTATAAATGTTTTGTATTTGTATATAGGTGTATGTAAAGTGTTCTTCTTGCCTATGAAAAAGATAAATCTTACTAAAAATAATGAACAAAAGGGTTAAATAAAATTACCCACACAAACAAAGAGACGTTGATTTTTGTTTGTTGTCTCATAAACTTAAGGCGAGACTAAATAAGTTGGAGGGCTAGCATTTTTGTTCTGTTCACTGATGATGTTCTGAGGCATGATGGTAATCCCAGGGCTAAGCAGAAACTGGCCAATTGACACAGATGAATGCTACCGCTAAGTTTTCCTTATGAGAGATGTTTCATCCACATCTTCCTCCTCTGATGTGTGTGGTGTCTCCTGTGAGGGTGATGTAGGATCAGCGACAGCCCAGGGAGACACTGACACATCAAGGGCAGAAGATGTGGATGCTGTAGGTGCAGCAGCATTCATCTGTGCCAACAGATGAGGCATCACTGCAACGAGTCTGAGCTGAAGAGCTTGCAAGACACCAGCTATGCCACGTTGGTAGGCAGCCATTTCAGCCAAGTGGGATTCCTGCTTAGGCTCCATGATCTCCAAGATCTTCCTCATTGCCCCCAACTCTTTGGCCACATCACTGTTGCCACTTTGGCAGGGCAGTTGTTGTTGCCTCCGTGTAATGATACCAGTGATGTCAGCCGGGGACTGCTGGAGCTACAGAGAGGACTGTTGGTGCCTCTGATGTCATCTGAGTGGTCCCTAGTGGGACTGAGGCACCCACAGATACCCTTGAGTTTGGATGCCAGGGTATCAAACCCAACCTGGACTTACTCTGCTACTGCATTATGCTGCAATTGTAGCTGTGGGTCCTCAGAGTCCAAGTTAGTGGCTGTGGTGGTAGATGGTGCCTACTGGATGTTTGATAGGGCATGTGGAGATGCAATGATGCAGCGGGATCTCACGGGGTCCGGAGGTTGGCTGCCTATGGAGTTGAGCAGCATTTGGATGGTGTCATGGTCGATGGTTGTGAGGTCTTCCTCCACATCGTCATCATCGTTGAAGAGTGGGACATGCTGCTAAGCTGGTGGTGAGGTTTCATCCTTTGCAATGTAAAGGGCAGATACTGTTGTATTTGTCTATTACATGTTACCATGTATTTTTGCTATTTAACAATTAGAGTGCATGACACTTTCCATTCTCCTGTGTTACATGGTACATCTGTGACACATAGCTTTGTGTATCAATGTACAAAATACATGATTGCTACATTTAGGTTGTTCATTGGTTTGAACAGTTGCCATGTATGCCAACAGTGAGGGTCATATTTATAAGTCCCTACTGCCACTGTTAAGTCATCTAGTCAGACCTTCCTGTGGTGCTGGTTACATCACCTCATTTACTGTGCAGCATTAAGCTACTTCTTATGGATTAACATCGCATTGGGGATACAGCACCCTTCCATATTCCAGTTTAAGTACAGGTGCTGGTCATTGAGTTTTGAGGATGGACATTTACTGACCCCCCAATTGATGTTGCCACTGCCACCTATTTACAAGTGTGGCATAAGGAGGAGGCCACCGTGACCCAGTGATTTTCACAATGAAAAGACAAGGAGATTTATTCAGATTTTCCTAATCTTAGGTGTATCTTTGTGTTTTAATGTGTGCAGCACACATTGAAACAGGTCAATCCCATGAAGGGATGTTTGTGTGCAGGAAGGAACACTTTCCTATCTATTGACAATCATTCCCTCTACCCAGACACCCTTGCACTGTGGTGCAAGGGTGCCTTTGTCGATGCAAGGTACATTCGATACCCAGAGGTACAAATGCAAATGCAGGGGTGCAGCTTAAAGATGAAAATCGACACAACCCAGATTTTTCGGTATTGAGGTAATATGAATTTTCATGGTCAGTTATGTCCCCTATCGTAGACCCCAACGGCTCCATGTACGTGCTTTAAGTACATGTATGTTCCCTCCACTTTCAGCTATGAAGACGCAAATACATTTGCGTCCAACGTTAACATGTCCTCTTTCAGATCCACCATGAATGGGTCGGATATTCCGTTCCTAAGTGTGCCTTGCCAACGTCTTTATATGGTGCACTTTTCATGTTTTCTAGCTCTGGTGAGTTAGGCCCTGATTCCTGCCATCGAGCCTTTTCTGCCTTCTGTCTCTGAAAGCCGCAGCCTGCTGCTTCCTGACCCTTGACTTACTCCCTGTGTGGCGAGCGGTGCCTAGCTCGGCCTGCCTTGCCTGCCAAGATTGTATTCAACCTTCAAGTTATCTGCTCCGCTCCTTGAAAATACATTCCTGTCTAGTAGTTTAGGAAAACATCCTTCCCAGCTGCAGAGCAAAGGGCCCGGCCTCACTGTCTCCATGCAAGTAATTCATAGCTCCCGTTACCATGGTAGGCCCATGGCCCCCTTGCCTTACACGTAGACACGTAGTTGCATATGCACGCACTAGCAGTCAGTATAGAATAGCCTCTGCCCGAGAGACCTTTCCTTCTAGATAATACAGTTCCTTAAACACAAGATATAGATATGATTTGGGTTTAGGTTGTTCTGACACCCCAGACTTCTGTCTCCTCATGTAGGGCTAAATGTCAAGTCCCCTTCACCCTCCAGTTACACGTCAATTACACGTCATACTGCTGCGCGCGCATCTCTGCCATGTATTTCTGCTGACACTGCAGGATTCTTCTAGGGATCCACCCACCTGTGTTACGTTTCCAGTGACGCTGTCTAGCACACACCTTCGTGTACGCCCTTGTGCACGCCTTCTGTTACGAACACATGTTCTTATCTCGTTTCTCTCAGCTGTTACGCCTCCTGCATCAATTTCTATTGTAAATGCATTGACTATATATATGATACTCTGTTAATAAATCATTGTACATGTCCTATCCGTTCCCTTGCACATGCTACCTGGTTCGAACCAATAACCAATTCCTTTTTAAGGAATAAAACCCCTTTAAAACCTCAAATACCACGGATTCTGTCTCTTATTTTTGACTGAGTTATTCTTATTGATATTTACCGCATAAATTCCGCATAGGTAATTAATATTTACCACATAATTGGCGCCCGAACAGGGACCCCTCCCCCACCCCACGCGCCGGAGGTGCGTTGCAGGCCCGGTCCCCTGCCACAGCCGTGAAGGACAACTACGCGTACCCGCAGGATTTCCTGTATCTCCCTCAGGCCAACGGAGGTGACTGAGGCTGCGATCGACACCCAGACGAGGCGGTGAGGAGTGCGGAGGATCCCGACCAGAGCCTAGCTGAGAGAGCAAAGTCCGAGGTATTTGGAGGCCCACCAGTTCCGAAGTTCCGAAGTACCTGCGTCACGAATCGAGTCGAGTCCAGGGTCCAGTCCAGTATCGAGTTTCCGAGGCCTTCTGTTCCGTGCTTCCCGGTGAGTACCGTTGCTGGGGACGCATCTAGACGAGTGCATTCATTTGTGCCCGGTCAAGACGGGGTTGGGTACACAGCCACGGTCTGCACTGTTTAGCAGTGTATCTGTACTGTTTAGCAGTATATCAAGTATGGAGGTAGCTAGTTTCATTTTAATAATTGTTGTTCGTTTTCAAAATGTTTAAATGTGTTTTAATGTCGTGGTATGAGTGATTGTTCGATCTATATTACTGTGCTCATTGTATTAATTGTGTTCAAATTCAAGTAAGTATCAAGTACCAAGTAGTACGGCTGAAACATGCCGCTATTCTCTAAACTGAGACAGATAGGAACTAGAAAAGGGATACTAGAGGAAGCTGTTCCCATTCCACCCAGGGACACTCCAGGGTACTTTATGTACCACAAGCACGGCTTAGACGCTGTATTATACCTCGATTTGTGGGTGGATTACACCAAAGATTTAGCAGAGAATCAGAGATGGCCCGCTGCAGGGACATGGGATGCCGAGTGCATCATGAGAGTAGAAGAAGCATTATGGAAAAAGAAAGCCAGACAGTCACAGAAAGATGCCATTGAATTATGGCGGAAAGAATCACACAGACGGACAGAAAAAGCACTCAGAAAAGCAGAGAAAAGTAGAGAGGATTCAGACAAAGCCCGTGAAAATGTATTAGTTGAAGAGGGGATACGAGTAAAAACAGAACAAGTAGACCGGCAACGAAACGCTCTTATGAATGGTATGTATCCTCTCCTGGCCGAGGGTTTACCTAAGGCCACTCCGGAAATACCAAAGAATCTGCCACCTCCATTGGTCCCGACTAAAGTACGTCACAAGGCCACAAAAGACATATTCCTTTCTTCCTATTTAGACGATGTAGCCCCCGAATATGTTAATGTTCCGCCACCACGCACACCACCTGCTGATGGCACTCCACCGCGAGATAACCTAACACCACTCCTGTAACATCAAATTCCTCCTCCCGTTCCACATCCCCCGCCGATTCCTCCACCCCTTCCGGCACCTATTCTCCCTACTATTAATCCACTTAATCCTTTTGGACCTGGCACTTCGGGAGGGGCAGTAGGAGGTTTTCAAACACCGCCACAATCACACCGATTGACTTATAGGGATCTAGCACAACAACGTACACCTCAAACAGCGAGTTACG
This sequence comes from Lissotriton vulgaris, assembly GCF_964263255.1. NCBI lineage: Eukaryota > Metazoa > Chordata > Amphibia > Caudata > Salamandridae > Lissotriton > Lissotriton vulgaris. The sequence continues at coordinate 1,375,780,989 of NC_141685.1, read as the reverse complement.
ACATACTTAAAGAGCCTCTTACAGACTGTAGATATGATCCCGTACCCGGTAAAGACGACAGAATGATGCTATCATCACTGCGTCTACGACGAGTTACAAACTATCTAATGTTACTACCTGGAATGATTGATCATCTAGACAGAATATATCATTTTGTCCAAACGGGGGAAGGTCCTGAAAGTATTGGCAAGGCCATGGCATACCAGAAAGTTGACACTCAAAAAATGATATTACGTTTCTTTATAAACTGCTTGATAAGAGAACAAGATAGGCCTGGTGTAGACCAGGAAGACATGAAAGCACTGACTAAAATGGGGTCAGAATATAGCAGACGGAAAACATGATAAACAGAATAGTATAGAAAATATGTATCGAAGGATACGAAAGGCAGTAGAACAAATACATGAAAGAAGACAGCCCGAAAGAGAAATAGATACAGACAAGACTGAGTCCTCGGGGGAGGAGGACCAACTAGAAACGACAACAGGAACATTGCAATTACCAACTAGAGAAACGATAGCATATGTAGGTAAGGGAAGACCTTTTAATAATTCAATGCGTCCGGTACGCCCAGAAAGTAAGAGACTTTTTCAAGCAGCCATGACAAATCCAAAAACTCCTGAACACTTATTTCAGGCTACTGATAAAATACTTCAAGAACGAATGGGGTACCATGTAATCAATTCCATGGATGAACAAGAATTAGCCAGGTCAGCAGTCCAATGGGCTGACAGTTCTGATACTTATAGTGATGATGGCTTAGCACAAACATTTTTAAATCTTTCCCCTGATGAACAGAAATTAGCCGGAATATACATGATTCAGCATCTCCTTATATTGTATAAAAGCCAACATTCTGATCCAGGTCCCCTACCCGATATTTTGATAGAGCTACTCATGAATAGATGGAGAGGTCTAGGTACCGACTTAATTAAAATAATTCTAGAACATCGACACAGGTATAGTGTTTTTCTGAATACACAGTCTGTTCCAGCTCCACCTCCAGAAAGAAAAATGTATTACATAGACAGACAGAATCCCTTGCGAGAAGTACATCCAGTCAAGAATGATGATAATACTTTTAGACGTGTGTTTGTGTACACACCCATAACTAAAATGGAACTGTTAGAAATGAAGAAGTTAGTGCCTAGTCATGACAAAGATCCCGCAGGTTTCCACCGTGAAATAAAAGATATGTTACTCATGGGTGATTATACCTACCCCGACATCATGAAAATATTGAAAGTATTATTGCCTGCTGGTATTTACGAGAAACTCAAGGAAAAAGAATGGGAGGTGGGAGAGGCAAAGATTGATTGGGCTGCATTAGAGAACGAAGAAAATACTCGTACCCCAGGCCTAGGGCTTGGGGACAAAATTAAAGCGTTACCTGGATTGTTAGTACAAGTCTTGCCACGTTTGTTAGCAACGAAAAAGGAGGACTGGGATGCAATCTCAGCCTGTAAACAGAAACCCGATGAAGACACTAGTGATTTTTATTCCCGATTTGAGAAATGTTTTGTTATTAATAGTGGCCTGAAACCAAGTAGCGAGTCATATCCACATCTTTTTGTATCTAAATTGGTCGAAAATTCCCTGCCCCAAGTTAAGAATCGTGTTCTGAAAGTCGAGAGCACATGGCAAGCTAACAAACCTTCACAAATGTTACAAATGTTACAGTACCACCAGAATAGAATTAGAGAAGAACATGATCACGAACAAAGACGTATGAAAGACACAAAAATGAAAATGTTAGTTGCTCAGTCAGTCCCAGCTGACGGTCAGAAAAAGGGTATGACACAGTCCAATAATTCAGCAGCTCCTGTTAAAGGGATATGCAACTATTGTAAACAGCCAGGTCACTATGTAAACGATTGTGCAGTTTTGAAACATAACATATCAACAGGTAAAACTTAAGAAAGGCCGCGTCCTCCTAGACAGGACCAGGCCCAACAACAAGTACCACAGAATATCCAGCCTATGCAAGTTTCACAACAGACAGTACAGACCGTAGCCGTGCCACAGCCACAGCCCATTGCCGCAACACAACATGCAACACAACAGATGTACTAGTATGCGCAAACAGATTATCCCGATTATCAGCGATACACATGAAACAGCCTAGAGAGGGAAGTTGGCTTGCCTCTTATTGAGGTTCCTGTAGATCAAGTGGGTCCTTATGTACACAGTCAAGTGTTAGGAAAAGATAGAAAGTTTTTGATTGATACAGGGGCAAGCAGGACAACTATAAGTCATGACGAGGTTCCAGGGGCACCCCTCTCAGGCGCACAGAATGTTTCCCTTGGATTTTCAGGCAAACCTATTGTAAATGAAGTATCACAACCAGTACCACTTTTAGTTGGTCCATTGTCTCGCACTACAGACTTGTTGTTAACGAAATCATGTCCAGAAAACTTGTTAGGTATCAAGACACTGAAAGCTCTAGGAGCTGTGATATGTTGCTCTCCGGAAGGAGTGAGACTGTTTTTACGTGACTTTAAGGGTCACTATGTGTTGAGAGATATTGATCCCAGACTACAGAGCGTTCCTGCACATTTATGGGCACAAGGCCCCACTGATGTAGGTTGTATGCACATTACACCATATCGAGTCACACTCAGACCAGGAGTAGTCTTACCACGAATCCGACAATACAAGTTACCACCAGATGCTATAGCGGCTTTACTGAAAATCATTGACGAGCTCATTGCACAAGGAGTGGTTGTAGAAACCGACTCGAATTTATGTAACTCCCCCATCATTCCAATTCTTAAACGTACTGATCCAAATGCACCCCCAGTTTATCGATTAGTTATCGATCTGCGCGAATTGAATAAATGCATCGTACCACAGTATCCTGTGGTCCCAGATATCTCGTCTCTATTGACTGCCATTGATTCCGAAGCCACGTTCTTTACTGTAATAGATCTGAAGAACGCCTTCTTTAGCGTCCCCATTGATCCGGAAAGCCAATACCTTTTCGGATTCTGTCTAAATGGACGAAGCTTCAAATTGGCAAGCGCACCTCAAGGATTCACAGAAAGCCCTAGCATCTATAGTCAAGCACTGAAAAGACAACTAGACAGTATACACATGCCTGACAACACTGCTCTGTTACAGTATGTCGATGATCTACTGATCACCGCCCGCAGCGAACCCGAATGTGAGCAAGCGTCACTGACGGTTTTGCATTTCCTGGCTGACAAGGGACACAAGGTGTCCCCTTCGAAGCTACAATTCTGTGTTCAGCAAGTTGTTTACCTTGGGCACTTGCTGACCAAAGGGGGGAGACAGCTAACACCTGACCGCATTCAGTTAATTGTAAACATGTCACAACCCAAGACACAAAAGGAGGTACGAGCCTTTATAGGCCTCACTTCTTACTGTAGACAATGGATCCCTCAGTATGCATTTCTAGCCAAACCACTCATACAGTTGACAACCCAGGAGGCAGCGACATCGACTGTCCTCCCTTGGACTCAGGAACACACACAAGCTTTTGAGGACTTAAAGAAAGCCTTATGTCAAGCACCAGTTTTAGCGACACCATGTTATAGCAAGCCTTTTACACTTTTTGTCACAGAACGTGAAGGTACTGCATTGTCAGTACTCACTCAGGATCAAGCAGGTGCATACAAACCGTGTGCTTACTTTTCTAGTACATTGGATCCAGTAGCCCAGGCTCTGCCTGCGTGCTTGAAATCAGTAGCAGCAACAGCCCTAGCAATCAGACAAAGTGATTCCATAGTGCTAGGACATCAGTTGACAGTACAAGTTCCACACTCCGTGGAAGTTCTTTTAAACCGAACACAGACCCAGCACTTGACTATAGCAAGACTGACATGTTATGAATTGACATTGTTTCAGCCACACATAGAAATCAGACGCTGCAACACATTGAACCCTGCTACACTTTTGCCATTAAGTGAGACAGACCCATTGGCACATGATTGTATTGAGGTCATTACCATTACGACAAAACCCAGACAAGACTTGACAGACACCGCATTACCAGATCCAGACCTGACACTTTATGTGGATGGTTCATGCATGAGAACAAGTACAGGAGACTTAGTGGCAGCCTACGCAGTCACGACAGAAACTGAAGTCATAGAAACAAATTGTATTGACACCTTGTCAGCTCAAGCAGGAGAGCTCATTGCTCTGACCCAAGCCTGCATTCAAGCAAAGAACAAGAGAGTTAACATATACACAGATTCACGTTATGCATTCGGAGTCGTACACGACTTTGGTGTCCTGTGGCGAGAGAGAGGTTTTTTGACCTCTCACGGAGCCAAAATTCAGCACGGTCCCCTCATCCGAACTCTGTTAGATGCAATACATCTGCCTACAGCAATATCTATCATGAAGTGCAAGGCACATACCAAAGTCACAGATATCATTTCCCAGGGTAACGACCTAGCAGACCGCACAGCCAAGCATACAGCTCAGACTCAGACTCACACAACTGACTCGACAAAGACAATAGTTCAGACACCGACACATTGCATGACAGTTAAGGATCCCGCCCTAGATGTAATTGATATACAGACACATGCTACACCGGACGAAATCAAGAAATGGACTGAACTAGGAGGGGTCCAGACAGATCAAGGATGGATGACGAAGGGAAAATCTACATGGTTTCTCCCCGACTCTATGGTCCAAGTAATCATTAACACAGTACACAGTCCTGCACATTTAGGAGAAAAAGCTATGTTAGACAGTATTCAAAACATCTGGTTTAATAAACATTTACGAGCAGCAGCCAAACAGAAAGTGCGTACTTGCATGATTTGTTGTCAGTTCAACCCTGGTAGAAGCATTCCCGTAGAGCAAGGTGGATTTCATCCTCCCGATCACCCTTTTGAAGTCCTCCAGATGGATTATATCCAGATGGAACGTTGTCGAGGATTCAAATATGTCCTCGTAGTTGTATGTGCACTTTCCCGCTGGACAGAAGCATATCCAGTCCCAGATTACACTGCTCCGACCACTGCCAAACAGCTGGTTCGTGAATTCTTCCCCAGATATGGTTTGCCCCGCATCGTATACTCCGATAATGGTCAGCCATTCTCGTCCGAGCTGATGAAGCAGGTATCTCTCCTGCTCGGCTACCAGTGGAAGTTCCATTGTGTCCGACATCCCGAGGCAGCAGGCCTCGTGGAACACCATAATCAGACTCTGAAAATTCGTCTTGCCAAAATCTGTAGAGAGAAAGGAGTCGACTGGATAGTAGCTTTGCCAGTCGCACTCTTCTATATGAGAATGGTCGCACACTCCAGAACAGGGCTATCCCCGTACGAGGTGGTCTTTGGTAGGCCACCGAATATGTGGGGGACGCCTTTGCCAAGAAAAATTACCGATGTCGATTGTAATATGCTGACAGATTACCTTGCCTCCTTGATGTCTGCACTCCAATCATGTCGTTCACAGGTTGCTGCAGCTTTTCCCGACAACACCGATGTAAAGCCACATGGGATCATTCCGGGGGACCTTGTACTCGTCAGGAACTTTGATCGGAGGAGTCCGCTGGAGCCCCGTTGGCAGGGGCCGAAACTTGTCCTGCTAACCACGAGGACTGCAATCAAGGTCGAGGGCCGCAAGGGTTGGCTCCACTCGAGCCACATAAAAAAATTTCATGGACTGCCTCCAGATTTGAACGCTCAGCCCGGCCCTCCTCCACAGACTGACTCAAAACTCCCCTTGGTCGAGAAAACTTCTTCTCAGAACTACAAATTAAAATTGAGGTCTAGCAAGTCAGACAGTTTAATTGTTTAAGTCCTCCCCTAGGTGAATCGGTTAGACGAGTTTCTGACATGTATCCCCTAGACCCCAACAGAGAGAGAGATAGACAGAAACAGCTCAAGAAACATAAATATTGTAAATCTCTTCGCAGCCACTGCATTGTGACATTATTGATTATGTTTTTTCTAAGTCTTATGATTATTGCTGCAAGTGTATTGCTACATGTATACTACCCTATTTTCAAACATGCACATTCCTCTTCAAATGGCACTGTCGAGCACTCTTTCAGTGAACTGCCCCCGCACGAACTATCTTATCGACTTGCGCTGCGCAACAACACATTCATTAGCATGTTACATCATTCCCATCAGACCAGCAATGCTACCAATTGTTGGATATGTGGCCGACTCCCTCCCTATCAGAAATACAAGGGAGTTCTGCCTCTTTTTCCGTACCCGTTCACACATAATGGTTCATGTGGTGCATGGTTTAGTTTAATTAATTCCTTAGATTCAGATTCCGTAGTTTACCAGGGCAACTGGGTATGGGGAAATCTGAACACAGTTCTGCATAGAGTATGTTTCCCTGACAAGGAGGGTCTTCCCAAAAGAACAGGAACTGACGTAGAAAACGAAGTATATGGATTAGGTAATTTTACACTTAACCTCATGATTCTGAATGTTGAATCCGAATCCGAACCAGTCTTGCCTGCAATGTCCGTACTACCAGTCAAAGGTGAATTATGTGTCAGAAAGAATGGTTCAGTACACCTGGGTCATAGTAAATGTACTACTGTGATCGAATTCAGTGATAAGGGCAAGTCTACATTTAAAGCTTCACGTCATTCCTACTTCATTTGTGGTCATACCGCATATACACGTTTACCTCTAGATTGGGATGGTACCTGTTACATTGCATTCCTTCTGCCACCCGTTTTCCTAGCCCCTCCTGATTATCATAGGGACATCCATCTAGTACACAATAGACCACAGAGAGATCTCCCGATTGTCGACTATACTGAAACGGCATGGGAGCAGTATACAGATTTCAATAAAGGTTTCTTTCCCTACTTAGGTACTGTCTTTAATAGTAAACTGATACGAAAATTAACTAGAACCCTTGAAGCAGTAGTGAATGAAACTACATCCGCCCTAGGTAACTTAACAGAGGAGCAGTCTGCTATGCGGATTGTTGTTCTTCAGAATCGTCTCGTCCTTGACGTCATCCTGGCCGATAGGGGCGGAGCCTGTAGAGTTATCGGATCGAGCTGCTGTGTTTTCATTCCACAAAACGCACCATCAGTATATAGAGCCATTACTCGTCTTCACAAGATTGCAAGTCAGATACACCAGAATCCAGGCACCTGGACTTGGTCCGGTTGGTTCTGGAGCGTGTTATCAGCCTGGGGATGGAAGATCCTATCCTTCCTAGGTATTGCCCTTCTCATAGTATTCAGTTGTTGCCTATGTTTGCAATGTGGGCCAGCGATTTGCGGCTTGTGCGCCACATCATGTATTCCTCATTCAAAACGCCGTAAGAAGAAAGAAGAGCAAATGATGTTACATGAACAGATTGATAGATTAATGAGGATTGATATATCATGAAGGGTCCGTAGGGGACAAGGAGGGAATGAGGTAATATGAATTTTCATGGTCAGTTATGTCCCCTATCGTAGACCCCAACGGCTCCATGTACGTGCTTTAAGTACATGTATGTTCCCTCCACTTTCAGCTATGAAGACGCAAATACATTTGCGTCCAACGTTAACATGTCCTCTTTCAGATCCACCATGAATGGGTCGGATATTCCGTTCCTAAGTGTGCCTTGCCAACGTCTTTATATGGTGCACTTTTCATGTTTTCTAGCTCTGGTGAGTTAGGCCCTGATTCCTGCCATCGAGCCTTTTCTGCCTTCTGTCTCTGAAAGCCGCAGCCTGCTGCTTCCTGACCCTTGACTTACTCCCTGTGTGGCGAGCGGTGCCTAGCTCGGCCTGCCTTGCCTGCCAAGATTGTATTCAACCTTCAAGTTATCTGCTCCGCTCCTTGAAAATACATTCCTGTCTAGTAGTTTAGGAAAACATCCTTCCCAGCTGCAGAGCAAAGGGCCCGGCCTCACTGTCTCCATGCAAGTAATTCATAGCTCCCGTTACCATGGTAGGCCCATGGCCCCCTTGCCTTACACGTAGACACGTAGTTGCATATGCACGCACTAGCAGTCAGTATAGAATAGCCTCTGCCCGAGAGACCTTTCCTTCTAGATAATACAGTTCCTTAAACACAAGATATAGATATGATTTGGGTTTAGGTTGTTCTGACACCCCAGACTTCTGTCTCCTCATGTAGGGCTAAATGTCAAGTCCCCTTCACCCTCCAGTTACACGTCAATTACACGTCATACTGCTGCGCGCGCATCTCTGCCATGTATTTCTGCTGACACTGCAGGATTCTTCTAGGGATCCACCCACCTGTGTTACGTTTCCAGTGACGCTGTCTAGCACACACCTTCGTGTACGCCCTTGTGCACGCCTTCTGTTACGAACACATGTTCTTATCTCGTTTCTCTCAGCTGTTACGCCTCCTGCATCAATTTCTATTGTAAATGCATTGACTATATATATGATACTCTGTTAATAAATCATTGTACATGTCCTATCCGTTCCCTTGCACATGCTACCTGGTTCGAACCAATAACCAATTCCTTTTTAAGGAATAAAACCCCTTTAAAACCTCAAATACCACGGATTCTGTCTCTTATTTTTGACTGAGTTATTCTTATTGATATTTACCGCATAAATTCCGCATAGGTAATTAATATTTACCACAGTATGGTGAAGGATAATGTTAGTAATGGAACTTAAACACACCCTTTGCCTTTCTGTGGTTAACCTACTACAAAGTGTCTACATCCTCACCTATGTTTCAAATGGTAATCAATTACTTCCTTTGTATTTTTTTTATATAGGTGTCAAGCAGGATGTGAGTCACCGTATGTACGTCTCCTGAACAGGTGTATGTATGTGTCTGTTGATCCCTCTATGTGCTTAAGACTGAGATCAGGACAAACAACTGACTGCCACACAGTTATGTGACCAGGTTGATAAGTGTTTTATAATGTCGCTACTACTTCTGTATTTTGTGGCTTGCCCTACCAGGAAGATGTTGCAATCTAATAGAAGGTGAGATGTATTATGCAGCACACCAGGGAATGCCTTTCTTGGGTTGATGGTGTGATTTCACTACATAAACCCCTTAGACCAGATTTTGAATAGACATGGTGCCACAACAACTTAAAGTGTTCAAGCCAGCATGTGTCTGCAGACACAAAACTGGGCCAGAGTAAAGATGTGTGTGCCCTCCCCTTGTGTTTCCCACAGCAGTGACAATGATGACTTGATACATGCAGGAGGACATAGGACTTTAAGGCAAGCTTCAAGGATTGGTGCATTGTTGCAAAGCATGCCTTTGTTGAACAGCTCAGGGGTGAGCACATGACTGATACATACTGAAGTGTACATAGTCCTTCAATGCATTTGTTACTGTATGAATGTTTACAGACATCAGTAGGTATGCATTTTATCCCAGCCATGTTTGACTTTACCTAAGGCCCATGCTCCACACATTTCTATATGTGTCATTGATCACCAAACCCTGGACCATGAAAACAATTGCATACTGCCAACAGAACATCACATTAAGCAACTTTCATGTGGATAGATGCATTTTTCAGGAATAGCAAGGCAGCGTGTAGCAAAGTAACATGCATTATTGCAACATTGTGAATGAGGCCCCATCTCACCCTTCACTTACCATGATAGGAACAGGAAATGTTTGGTTCAATGAGCATTGCATACACAACTGGCATGTAGATATTTAAATGAACCCGTTCCTACAATGCTGGGGCAGTAAACAATACTTCAACAAGCAGAACATGTGTGAAAACATTGTTAGCACCTTACACCTCCAGTATGCAAGTCATAATCATTATGGAATGTGCCCATCTGCAACGCAAGGTGCTTGCAAGAGATGTGCGGCTTTTCATGTGGACAACAAGGGTGAGTCAATTTCAAATAGTTATATCCGATATTTTTAGATGTGGTTATGTGTGCTGCATTCACCTGCACACATCAAACCAACAGTTCAGCAATTACTATTGCTTGTGGCATATTTCAAAGCCACTATCACCACAGGACCATCACTCTTTTTAACTTTACTGTGTGAAACCGTGCTTCGTAATATTTACTAGGCAGTGTTGACCCACTTGATGAGGCTTGGCAACACAATGTAAATGTGGCACACTTTCACACTGTATTTGGGGTCATATGTTCAAGGCTGTGACGGACCGCAGCATTAGCCTTCTTGGCTTAACGCCACACCCGGCAACCTCTGAAACTTAGGTCTGAATTCTATGTACAACAATACGGTACAGCATGGCATTTCACCCTGCCCTGGTGTGAAATGTAGCTGCCTAGGTCAAACACAGACACTCTTGCACCATTGTTTGAGAGTGTCTGTGTTGGCGCTGGGTAGCTAAATTTATTGCCAGTGCAGGGTGAAACACAGGACTGGGCTGTATAATTGTATATATGGCACAACACTGCGTTTCAGGAGTGGAGGAGCCCTGCTTTAAGCCAAGGAGAGTAACGCTGCAGTTCGTCACTTTTATTGTAAATATGCCCCAGAGTTATAAGATACATGTGGCCAGTTGAAGTTGTATGTATGCATGTATGCTTGATTACTAGGCACTTACTCCACAGTTATGTGGCTTTCAATGTATTTGTAAATGAGATATAGGTAGGTGGATGTAGTCACACCCCCATGTCCCTGGTTGATACCCTGTAGCTGATGTATTTGGCCATATTAGGCCCTATCCTGTCCCTCTACTCCAACCATCTACTCCTCACAGATAACTGCGGACACCTGTTCCTCCAAGGAATCAAGCTCCTCCTGTGGTGCTGGACTCCCGTCTTCAGTCTGCAGTACTGCCTGTTGATTGCTGGCCAGTTTCTGCTTGGTCTTACGATTGGCGTCATGCCAGAGCTTTTTTCAGTCGGTCACTGTCCTCTTGAATTCTGCTATGGAGTTCACCTTGCTGACAATGGACTGCCAAATGTCATTTTTGGTCCCCAAGACACCTTGGAGCTGACGAATAGCTGGTGTTGATCCTCCATCCCCTCTGCAATAAGAATCTCATTTTCCTCCTGACTGAGTCTGGTTTTCTTTTTCCCTTTCCCCTGGGACTGCGGCTGGTAATTCTGGCTGTTGGGGGGGGGGGGGGGATAGGGAGGTTGTTGTCTGGTGCTGAACTGGTTCCAGCAAACTGTGCCCAAGCTGTTCTGCTCCACAGCCCTTGCTCCCTGCGCCACGCTTGTATGGCTTCAAAATTCAAGTGTGTATGCTGCACTCAGACAAAGCCTGTCATTTAAACCAATTCTGATGCTGCTTTCATACTGCTTGTCTAAGTGAACAGTACAACAGCAGCAACCTATTGGTTAGAGCGGGAAGAGACAATACTCACAGGGAGACCTATATGCTGTGACTATATTCCCCGGACTCACTGACACTGTGCTAGTTGCAAGAGCTGAAGTACACTGTAGAAGTAGAGCTGATGTCTGATTGGCTGTGGTTAAAAAAAGCCAAACTGACATGCGTTCTTCATCTCACAGGGAAAGGCAGGTTGACTGCCAAACATTATGCCTGGGGAGCAGCCCACTTCTCCACATGGAAATCTAACACACACCTTTTTTCCTTTCTTTTTTTTCTGTTAAGGTTAAGAAAGGAACCAATGATGATAACGTGGGCATACTGGCGAGTACAATCCAGCAGCCGTGTGGATTTGCACAAGTGAGGTGCTTTCTAACCGTTCACACATTTTTTAAATTTATTTCTCATTTGTTGAGTTTGATATACACATTGATGTGAAAATACTTTACCACTGTGGTATGTGTATGTGATGTGGTTATTGACAATTTCTTTTTAAATTGGAGTGGCAAGGACTAATCAGTTAGTGGATTTTTTAAATGAACTGTACTGGGATGGTGTTTTCTAAAGGTAATAGCAACTCCCAGGAGTCTCTAAAGTTTGTGACTGACTGCTCTTGGAAATCAGACCTAGTTGTGTTTATAAAAGATATGGGTAAAACAGACAGAAAACTTTACTTGACCCTTATGTAACAGCTTGCTCACACATAGCGGGCCAACGCCTGTGGGACTCCTTGCAATGTATCAACACATGGTATGTGAGGTATCATCACACGGGCAAACCAGAATATGCTTTGGGACAAACTGCCCCAACGGAAAGCAATTATTACTACTGATTGACCCTAGGCGAAATCTGGTTAAAAGGGACCGTTCCCGTACATTTCTCACCTGAGAGAGATAGGGTTCAGCCCCACACATGCTTTGAGCACAATACATTCACTCAAGGATGAATTTTCAAATTCTCTGCCCTCTCTGGTGAGGTGTGCAATTAGCAAAAATAACTCTTTAACCCTTTTGCTCTTTCCTTTGTCCAACTGTTGTTGAGACATATATATCTCTAATATCACTCAACCATAGAATCTTATAACCAGAGTCACAGGCTAAACAGTCGGTGATAATATCACAATTGAATGCAGCATGTTGGTTCCATCATAACTTGTTCCAAATGAGAAGTGGAGCAGGTTTAACACAGTCTTCCACATAGGTTAGGTCCAGTTCCTCATGGAGAAATAAATGAGAGCTACTCGAACCTACTTCTATAAATCTCCTGCAAACATGTTTTGTTTCTTGCTGCACACTAGAACAATCCAGATATTCCTATATAGCATCCCAAAAAGTCAGAAATGGTAACCATTTAAGCTTAGACCCCTGCTCTTCTGGCTGGGGCTCTGCTCTCGAAGCACACAGTTCCTCTGTAAGTGCATTGTCCTGCACCGCCGCTGCCCGTGGTTTGAGGCTCGCTCCTGTCTCCTAGGCTTGGCTTTCTTAGTTGGTTCATTCAGCTTTTGCCTGCCCGCTTCTTTTGTTCCTGGTTCCTTTTCTCTTATTTTATTTTGTCTCCTTTTTCCCAAACATTTTCCCCCCGCTTCTTAGCCTCCCTTCTGGCCGTTCGTTTTCCCGCTGCTGCTGCCCCCGCGGCCCCTCCTGCTCCTGCTAGTTCCAGCCTCTGCCTGACTGCCTCCCAGCTGTCTAGCCTTCCCCCAACCCCTACTTAATATTGGCCGCTGCGCGCTATAACGAGAAAGACCCCAGACCTTCTGGCTGGGGTCCTGCTCTCCCAGCTCACAGCTCCATTAAAAGTGTATTGCTGTGAACCACTGCCTACCGTGGTTCGAGGCTTGCTCCTGTCTCCTTCCTAGAACTGCTTAGCTGGTTCACTCAGCTTTTGCATGCCCACTTCCTCTTTTCCTGGTTCCTTTTCTCTTATTCTCTTTTATTTTGTCTCTTTTTTCCTAATTTTCTTTTCCCCCGCTTCTCAGCCTCCTTTCTGGCAGTTCCTTCTCCCGTCAGTGCTGCCGGCCATGGCCCCTCCTGGGTGTTCCCGCTCTCGCCTCCCAACTGTCCCGCCCTCCCCCAACCCCTGCTTAATGGTGGCTGCTGCGCGCTGAGACGAGAAAGATCCCTTACCTTCTGGCAGGTGTTCTGTTCTCGCAGGACACAGCTCCACAGTAAGTACATTGCCCTGCTCAGCCTGCTGCCTGCAGTTCAAGGCTCACTCCTGTCTCCTTCCTAGGACTGCTTAGCTGTCTTAGCTGGGTCACTCAGCTTTTGCTGGCCCACTTCCTCTGTTCCCGGTTAATTTTCTCTTATTTTCTTTTATTTTGTCTCCTTTTACCTAATTTTCTTTTTCCCCTCTTCTCAGTCTCCTTTCTGGATGTTCTTTTTTCGTGCTGCTGCTGCCCCGTTGCACCTCCCGCTCCGGTGTGCTCCCGCCTCCCGCCTCCCAACTGTCCCGCCCTCCCCCGACCCCTACTTAATGGCGGCTGATGCACGGATGTGTCGAAGGCATCCCAAAAGCAAGCCTGTCAGCGCCTGTCCGCGAGCCAACCCCAACCTGTGCCAGGAACCCTGGTCCTCAGAGCTGCCAGCGCTACAACTCCCTATCGCTCAGAAGTCCAACCTCCATCCGAGCACCTACACCGACGGGCTCACAAATTTGATGGAACACCTCCAATTCAAGATACAGACCAACACGACCACCACCCTCCGAGCTAACCTCATCTACAGACCAGCGCACCTTTCACCGACTCAATCACCTACATCATCAACCCGCAAGCCCTCACCTCCATGGACTACACCTTGCTGGGAGACCTCAACCTCCACCTCGACAACCTCCAAGACCCCAACCCACCCTCCCTCCTGGACAACCTCCACAACATCGGACTCAAACAGATCATACCAGAACCAGTGCAATCAGTAGGACACACCCTGGACCCCAACTTCACAGCAAGAAAATCCATCACCTTCAGCCACACCTCTGGACTCCCACGGACGGACCATCGCTGCGTCTATTTCACCTTCAAAATGAAAATCACCCGCAAACCTCTTCACCAGCTCCAGAGCAGGAACAGGAACTTGAACAAGATCTCCAACGATCCGCTCACCGCCTCCCTCAGCAGCTCCACTCCCACCGCCACAGATGACGACCCTACCACCGCCACCCGCACCCTTCACAACTGGATCACTGTAGGAGAGTAGGGTCTGCTATCCTATGGTCACCCCAATTTTTGCTTTTTGCTTCACTGGTTTTCGACTTACTGAGGCTGTGGGCCTGCTAATCAGACCCCCAGCCTGCTGTTCTCTCTCTAAATTTATAATACATGTGCTATAGGTACATACCACAATTGGAAATGGACTCCTTGTCAGCCCCTGTACCATGCACTATAGGTGCTCAGGGCATAGGTGCCACCAAGGCCTACCAGGGGCTGAAGCATAGCTTTTGCCACCCCTGGCTGGTTCTTAAATTGACACAACTGGCTGATCACTCAGCTGGGGCAAGTGGGTGTAATCACCCCTTGCTTAGATATAGTATACCTATATCTAAACCTATATCTGGACACATATATAGCCTGTAAGCCACTCCTATGGAAGGCCTCATCAATCCTGGAGGCAGAGTGCGTGGTTTTATGTGAGATGGTGCTCTGGCATGAGCTGAGCCTGTCTGCAGCTGTCGGGAACAACTCCCTAAGCTGATCCGGGATAATGCCATACCATATACTCTTAAGCGCCTTATAATCCTCGCGGTTATATAGCAACTTTGGTTTGGCTTTATCAAAACATGTCGTGTAAGGTGTCATACGAATTGGAATACTACCCCCTCGCCAGTTCTGGCGACGGGGGTAGCATTCCACCCTTCTAGAGGGAGCAGACATGTTACTTTACTGAAACGCGGTTGATTTAAAATGAGCCTCAGATCCACAAAATGGATGCCCCTGCCACAGACACGGGTCTGGCCTCCTGCTGCTGACCGAAACTCGGCAGAGGAGGCCTGGACAAAGAGTTTCCTGTCACAGGGCGGTGTCAAACCACCCCAGACAGGAGATAGTGGATTGGAGTAGGGAGGTTTCAAAGAAACCAGACACTGCCTGGGGAGCACAAGGCTGCCCCTTGCAGGATCCGGCCAAACCGGTTCTGGGG
Source organism: Lissotriton vulgaris (assembly GCF_964263255.1). NCBI lineage: Eukaryota > Metazoa > Chordata > Amphibia > Caudata > Salamandridae > Lissotriton > Lissotriton vulgaris. The sequence continues at coordinate 1,375,765,628 of NC_141685.1, read as the reverse complement.
CCTCCCAGCCCCTGTCCCAGTGCGGCCAGGATCAAAGGAGAGGGGTGTAACCACCCCCTTCCTGGGTCCCACCCATAGGAGGGGACCTAGCAGGATGTCCAACCCCCCAGATTCGAATAAGAGGGGGAGCAGTCCCAATGCAACTCAGATCATCCTGAAGAAACATAAGAAACGAATTCTGGACCCTTCGACTTTCTACACGACGTGAGAAGACTGAAGAATCTCCCTTGTGGTCAAGGAGTGACCACCCTGTGCAAACAGGTACCATCCAGCCCTCGACCCTTGCTTTGTTGCAGTTCCCGCCGGAACTCGAGCGACAGAGATCGACGAGATCAAGCTTGCCTGCCTTCTACCTGCCCGATCCACAGTCCCTGCAGAGCTGAGACCCGTGGAGGCGACCGGAAGCGTGGGGCACGCCATCTTGAAAAGGCCACGAGACGCTGACCGTGCAGCCCACGAGTGACCCTCGAAGCTGTACACCGGGGTTTGAGAAGCCCCAGCCCCGACCTCCACTTGCACCAAAGCTCACCCCTCCACACTCGACGAGTGCTGCGTGGGGCCCTTCTGCTTGTGTGCGCTCGACGCGTTGGCCCGGTCACTTGCCAGCTGGCTTGTGGCCCCTGTGCCGACGAAACTTGAAATACGACTCGCTTTTCTGGTTGCTCCAGATCTGCACCAGCTCCTGTGAAAAGGAGCCCCCACTCTGACCTTCCTGGTTTGAGTGATAAGCAATCTCCCGGTTCCGCGTGGATTGCTTTTGCCAAGTGCTGTTTACTGCAATCTTGAAGCCGACGGTGCTGACGGCGAGAGCCTACGTGGGACAGATCGTGACCCGCTCCTGGACGTCGCAGATGCCCCAGAGCCCACGTGACAGCGGAGAGAAGCCTATCGACAACCGCCTGATTGCGCCCGACATTGCCTGGTTCCGTCCTGGTTCCACCCTGGTCACTGCTGAGTGACCCAGACTCTGTCCCCTCTGCTTTCAGGTACTTTTCTACTTCGATCCACCCTTGGATCGCACCGGACACTTCTGCTTCACATCGCCTGCAGCTGCAACAGCTTCAAGCCCCAAGAACCTGCGTGTCAGAACCCGACGCCACTTCGATCCTGTGCACCCACGGCCTGTGGGTGAGGTAACATTGCAACGCCGGTGTCCATACACTGGTACACACCTCTAGGGTCTGTGTCTAAAGTTTTGTGTTCCTAGGTTCAGCGGAAGTATCTTTTAATTCACTTTAATTGACTTTTACGCACCATTGACAGTGCATTGGTGCGCGCCGCACTTTCCGTGCTGCACCCGTCTCCTGTGGGCTACTCCCGACTTCATCATTGCTAGTCCTGACTGCTCCCAGCGAATCTCTAGGCCCTAGGCCTAACCATTGTTCGATAAGTGTTACTTATACCATTTTTTTAGTATATGGTTTGAGTGGCCACCCGCCCTCATCCATAATTGTGCAACTTTATATGTCTAACAGTGCTTTTGGTTTAACGCTTGTGCCCCTTTCCTCATAAAGAGTACTGGGGAGTAATTTAGAAATAAATACATATATTTTTACAATATATACTTGTGTGGTGTCCTTTCATTTGATTACAGGATTGTATGTGGTAAAACAAGCTCGCTTAACACGACCTCTTAAGTTAAGCCTTTAAGGCTGCTTAGTCCATGCTACCACTAGGATAGCTTGTCTAACAAGGTTGACTTACAACCTGACATCTTTGGGGTTTGTTTGGACTGATACCCAGTGGTTCCAGAATTGGAAACACTACATATCAGGCCAACTTCTCACATTGGTGTGCAGCGGTGGGGATTTGAGCTTGCTGTTTGTTTTACCATTGCAATCTTTATCAAATTGAAAGATCACATCAAGTACCTCTAGGTACATATAAATCAAAAGCTTAGCATATTAAGTTCTACTGAACTTAGTAGTTGTAGATTAAAGGGATTAGCACACCCTGACTACAACTCACTAGCAAGGTACAGTAGGAAACCACTTAGTGTAGGTAAGTGCACCACTTACACCTCACTAGCAGTCATGTCTGATACAGGTAGAGCTTCAGGCTCTGCTCCTGTAATAGTTGATCCTATAGGGACAACATCCAGATATGACAACCTTAGCCACAAAGACCTGAGTGCCTTGTGCACAGCCAGGGGGCTAAAAAAGGGCAGAGGCCCTACCATTCCTTCCCTAATAGCTCTCCTAGAAAAGGATGACCTAGATAAGGTGAGTCAGGCTCCCTTAGAAACAGGTGAAGGGATAAACTCCCCTGAGAATGAGAATCTTCCAGAAGAAGAAGAGGAGGAAGAAGAGGAAGAGGAAGGCTCTGATTTAGAAGAGCCTGAAGATCAGGATCAGGAGGGAAACCAGGTACAGGTTGCCAGGCTTAACCAGGCCAACTTGGACCTACATGAGAATGGAGAGGGCCAGCACCACTCCAGATCTCATAACCACATTCTCCCAGGTAACAGGAGGGTGAGATCTCTATCAAGGGATTCTCATCTTTCTAGTGCCTCAAGAGAATCTCAAAGAGGAATGACTTCCTCCCAGAGAAAAGAGCATAGGGCCAGGATGAGGGCTGTCCAACTCCAAATAGAAAGGGAAGAGGTAGCCTTGGCTCAAGCTAAACTTGCTTTAGCAAGAGAAAGAAAATTGTGTGGCTTAGATGCCACTGGTGGCAGCAAAGTTCCTAAAGAAAAAGACAGGGCCTATGACAATAGAAACCTGACAAAAATTGTGCCCCCCTACAAGGAAGGGGATGATATCCACAAATGGATGACTGCTCTTGAGAGGGCCTGCATGGTACAGCAGGTCCCTGAGGATCAGTGGGCAGCAATTTTATGGTACTCCTTTTCTGAGAAAGGGAGGGACAGGCTCCTCACTGTTAGACCTGAGGATGCCAAAAACTACTCTGTTCTGAAGAGTGCTCTTATTGAAGGGTTTGGCCTAACCACTGAGCAATACAGGTTGTTGTTCAGAGACACCCAAAAAGCACAGACTCAGGACTGGACTGATTTTGTAGATTGTGCCACTAAGGCTCTGGAGGGTTGGCTGCAGGGAAGTAAAGTTTCAGACTATACAGGATTGTACAATCTTATGATGAGAGAACAGATCCTTAATAACTGTCAGAACCAGCTGTTGCATCAATACCTTGTTGACTCTGATTTGACCTCTCCCCAAGAATTGGGAAAGAAGGCAGACAAATGGGTCAGAACAAGGATTAAGCAGAAAAACCAGAACCAAGGTGACCAGAAGAAAACAGACCAGAAGGGTGGGAATCAGAAAGATAAAGAAAAGGACCAGAAGTCTTCAGGCCCCCAAACTAGCAATAAGGAGGGGGGTTCCCAAAATGGAAACAAGAAAAAGAAGAATGATGGCCCAAAGAAACCTTGGTGTAATACCTGCAAATCAGTTTCACACTGGGGCAGTGAATGCACTAAGAAAAATCCAGTCCCCACCACTGCAGCTCCTAAAGCAACTGCACCCCCTAGTACAGTCAGCAGTGGTGGTACACAGCCAAAGGGTTTAGTAGGGTTGACCGTGGGTACTGAGGTGGAATCTGGCCTAGTCAGAATCCCCACACAGGCAGTTCTCCTATATGATGTGGACTTATCTTTGCCCACTGCAGTAAGCCCCAGTAACCTGGGCAAATATAGGCAGACTCCCTTAATTAATGAGAAACTGGCTCAGGCCTACAGGGACACTTGTGCCAGTGTCACAATGGTGACACCTGGCTTTGTGGACCCTGGACAGATTGTACTAGGTGAAAGTTACCTAGTGACCAATGCAAGCAACTCCACTACTTCCCATAGTGTGGCTGTTGTGAACTTCTCCTGGGGAGGGGTAGATGGCCTAAAGAAAGTTGTTGTGAGTGCAGACCTCCCAGTAGACTGTCTGTTAGGCAATGATCTTGAAAGCTCAGTTTGGTCAGAAGTGGAGTACAGGACTCATGCAGAAATGCTAGGGATTTCAGCTCATGTCCTTGCAGTGACAAGGTCTCAGGCTAAGAAGTGCCTTCCTGAACCAGTGGTGGATCTTGAAACAATAGACCAACCACAACCCAAGAGAAGGAGCAAGAGGGTTAAGGCTGTGCCTTCCCACTTGCCCCAGGTTGAGGATCAGGTTTCACAGGAAACTGATTCTGCAGTCCAAGAGGAGACTGTCTCAGAGGAGCTTGAACCTGATCAGGTTGAGTTTCTGGGGACAGGGGGACCCTCAAGGGCAGACCTGGGGCAGGCCCAATTAGATTGCCCTTCACTTGAACCCCTCAGACAGCAAGCTGCTGCTGAGGCTGCAGGGAATGCTCAAGGTACCCATAGAGTGTATTGGGATGAAGGACTCCTTTATTCAGAGGCTAGAGACCCCAAGCCTGGTACAACCAGGAGGTTGGTTATACCTTTGAAGTTTAGGGGCTTCCTTCTTACCTTGGCCCATGATATTCCCCTTGCAGGACACTTAGGCCAGAATAAGACTTGGGACAGGCTTGTTCCACACTTTCACTGGCCTCACATGTCAGAAAATGTCAGGGAGTTTTGTCGCTCCTGTGTCACTTGCCAAGCCAGTGGTAAGTCAGGTGGCACAACAAAGGCCCCCCTGATACCACTACCTGTGGTGGGGGTACCCTTTGAAAGAGTTGGAATAGACATTGTGGGTCCCATGGATCCTCAAACAGCATCTGGGCACAGATTTATACTGGTGGTAGTGGATCATGCCACCAGGTACCCAGAAGCAATTCCCCTGAGGACCACCACAGCTCCTGTGGTGGCAAAAGCCCTCATTGCAGTTTTCTCAAGAGTGGGCTTTCCAAAGGAGGTTCTTTCAGACAGAGGTACCAACTTTATGTCTGGATATTTAAAAGCAATGTGGAAAGAGTGTGGAGTAAACTATAAGTTTACCACACCCTACCATCCACAGTGCAATGGGCTTGTGGAAAGGTTCAACAAGACCCTAAAGGGAATGATAAAAGGTTTACCAGAGAAGCTTAGGCGGAAATGGGACATCCTTTTACCCTGCTTGCTCTTTGCTTACAGAGAGGTCCCACAGAAGGGGGTTGGCTACAGCCCTTTTGAACTTTTGTTTGGCCACCCTGTAAGGGGTCCATTGAGTTTAGTGAAGGAAGGATGGGAGTTACCTCTCAAAAAGCCTAAACTAGACATTGTGGACTATGTACTTGGTCTCCGCTCCAGGATGGCTGAATACATGGAGAGAGCATCCAAAAACCTTGAGGCAAGTCAGGAATTACAGAAAGCCTGGCATGACCAAAAGGCTGTTCTGGTTGAGTACCAGCCAGGGCAGAAGGTGTGGGTGTTGGACCCAGTGGGGCCAGCAGCTCTCCAGGACAAATGGACTGGACCCTACCCTATCATTGAGAAAAAGGGAGAAGTCACCTATGTGGTTGACTTTGGCACCCCTAGGAGCCCCCACAGGGTGCTCCATGTCAATCGTTTGAAAGCATTTGTTGACAGGGAGGACATGAGTCTCCTCATGGCCACAGATGGGGAACAGGAGGAAGAGAGTGACCCTCTCCCAGACCTGCTTTCCCAGAACCCTGATGATGGTTCAGTTGATGGAGTAGCCTTGGCAGGCAGCCTCACTGAGCAGCAACAGGTGGACTGCAGACAGGTGTTGCAGGCCCACATACATTTGTTTTCACTCACACCCAGTCAGACTAACTGGTGCACCCATGAGGTGGATACTGGTGACAATCTGCCTGTGAAGAATAAGATCTACAGGCAACCTGACCATGTCAGGGATTGTATAAAGGCTGAGGTGCAAAAGATGTTGGAGCTTGGAGTGATTGAGCCATCAGAGAGCCCATGGGCTAGCCCAGTGGTCCTTGTGCCAAAACCTCATACCAAAGATGGGAAGAGAGAAATGAGGTTTTGTGTGGACTACAGAGGTCTCAATGCTGTCACTAGGACAGATGCTCATCCCATTCCAAGAGCAGATGAGCTCATTGATAAATTGGATTCTGCCAAGTTTCTGAGCACATTTGATTTGACAGCTGGCTACTGGCAAATCAGACTAGCTGAAGAGTCAAAAGCCAAAACAGCATTCTCTACCCCTAGTGGGCATTATCAGTTTGTGGTGATGCCCTTTGGTTTGAAGAATGCACCTGCCACCTTCCAAAGGTTGGTGAATCAAGTCCTTGCTGGGCTGGATGACTTTTGTGCAGCATATCTAGATGATATTGCTGTCTTTAGCTCCACCTGGGAGGATCACCTGATCCACCTGAAGAAGGTTCTGGAGGCCCTGCAAAAGGCAGGCCTGACTATCAAGGCTACTAAGTGCCAGATAGGGCAGAGCAAGGTTGTGTACTTGGGCCACCTAGTAGGTGGGGGTCAAGTTCAACCACTGGAGAGCAAGATCCAGACCATACAGGACTGGGCTCCTCCAACTACCCAGACACAAGTCAGAGCCTTCTTGGGCCTGACTGGGTATTACAGAAAATTTGTAAAGAACTATGGGTCCATTGTGACACCATTGAATGACTTGACATCCAAGAAGATGCCCAAAAAGGTTCAGTGGACAGTTAGCTGTCAAAAGGCATTTGATGACCTGAAGAAGGCCATGTGCTCTGCACCTATCCTGAAGAGTCCTGACTACTCCAAACAGTTCATTGTACAGACAGATGCTTCTGAGTTGGGGGTGGGAGCTGTGCTTTCACAACTTAATCAAGATGGTCAAGACCAGCCCATTGCTTTTATTAGCAGAAGGCTGACCCCCAGGGAGAAACGTTGGTCAGCTATTGAGAGGGAGGCCTTTGCTGTGGTTTGGGCCCTGAAGAAGTTGAGGCCATACTTGTTTGGTACTCACTTCCTAATTCAGACAGACCATAAGCCCCTCTTGTGGCTAATTCAGATGAAGGGTGAAAATCCCAAACTGCTCAGGTGGTCCATTTCCCTACAGGGGATGGACTTTACAGTGGAGCACCGCCCAGGGACTGACCATGGTAATGCAGATGGTCTCTCCAGGTACTTCCACTTAGAACATGAAGACTTATCTGGTCAAGGTTAAGTTTAATGTCCCTGCGTTTGGGGGGGGGTTATGTAGGAGAGTAGGGTCTGCTATCCTATGGTCACCCCAATTTTTGCTTTTTGCTTCACTGGTTTTCGACTTACTGAGGCTGTGGGCCTGCTAATCAGACCCCCAGCCTGCTGTTCTCTCTCTAAATTTATAATACATGTGCTATAGGTACATACCACAATTGGAAATGGACTCCTTGTCAGCCCCTGTACCATGCACTATAGGTGCTCAGGGCATAGGTGCCACCAAGGCCTACCAGGGGCTGAAGCATAGCTTTTGCCACCCCTGGCTGGTTCTTAAATTGACACAACTGGCTGATCACTCAGCTGGGGCAAGTGGGTGTAATCACCCCTTGCTTAGATATAGTATACCTATATCTAAACCTATATCTGGACACATATATAGCCTGTAAGCCACTCCTATGGAAGGCCTCATCAATCCTGGAGGCAGAGTGCGTGGTTTTATGTGAGATGGTGCTCTGGCATGAGCTGAGCCTGTCTGCAGCTGTCGGGAACAACTCCCTAAGCTGATCCGGGATAATGCCATACCATATACTCTTAAGCGCCTTATAATCCTCGCGGTTATATAGCAACTTTGGTTTGGCTTTATCAAAACATGTCGTGTAAGGTGTCATACGAATTGGAATACTACCCCCTCGCCAGTTCTGGCGACGGGGGTAGCATTCCACCCTTCTAGAGGGAGCAGACATGTTACTTTACTGAAACGCGGTTGATTTAAAATGAGCCTCAGATCCACAAAATGGATGCCCCTGCCACAGACACGGGTCTGGCCTCCTGCTGCTGACCGAAACTCGGCAGAGGAGGCCTGGACAAAGAGTTTCCTGTCACAGGGCGGTGTCAAACCACCCCAGACAGGAGATAGTGGATTGGAGTAGGGAGGTTTCAAAGAAACCAGACACTGCCTGGGGAGCACAAGGCTGCCCCTTGCAGGATCCGGCCAAACCGGTTCTGGGGCCTCCCAGCCCCTGTCCCAGTGCGGCCAGGATCAAAGGAGAGGGGTGTAACCACCCCCTTCCTGGGTCCCACCCATAGGAGGGGACCTAGCAGGATGTCCAACCCCCCAGATTCGAATAAGAGGGGGAGCAGTCCCAATGCAACTCAGATCATCCTGAAGAAACATAAGAAACGAATTCTGGACCCTTCGACTTTCTACACGACGTGAGAAGACTGAAGAATCTCCCTTGTGGTCAAGGAGTGACCACCCTGTGCAAACAGGTACCATCCAGCCCTCGACCCTTGCTTTGTTGCAGTTCCCGCCGGAACTCGAGCGACAGAGATCGACGAGATCAAGCTTGCCTGCCTTCTACCTGCCCGATCCACAGTCCCTGCAGAGCTGAGACCCGTGGAGGCGACCGGAAGCGTGGGGCACGCCATCTTGAAAAGGCCACGAGACGCTGACCGTGCAGCCCACGAGTGACCCTCGAAGCTGTACACCGGGGTTTGAGAAGCCCCAGCCCCGAGCTCCACTTGCACCAAAGCTCACCCCTCCACACTCGACGAGTGCTGCGTGGGGCCCTTCTGCTTGTGTGCGCTCGACGCGTTGGCCCGGTCACTTGCCAGCTGGCTTGTGGCCCCTGTGCCGACGAAACTTGAAATACGACTCGCTTTTCTGGTTGCTCCAGATCTGCACCAGCTCCTGTGAAAAGGAGCCCCCACTCTGACCTTCCTGGTTTGAGTGATAAGCAATCTCCCGGTTCCGCGTGGATTGCTTTTGCCAAGTGCTGTTTACTGCAATCTTGAAGCCGACGGTGCTGACGGCGAGAGCCTACGTGGGACAGATCGTGACCCGCTCCTGGACGTCGCAGATGCCCCAGAGCCCACGTGACAGCGGAGAGAAGCCTATCGACAACCGCCTGATTGCGCCCGACATTGCCTGGTTCCGTCCTGGTTCCACCCTGGTCACTGCTGAGTGACCCAGACTCTGTCCCCTCTGCTTTCAGGTACTTTTCTACTTCGATCCACCCTTGGATCGCACCGGACACTTCTGCTTCACATCGCCTGCAGCTGCAACAGCTTCAAGCCCCAAGAACCTGCGTGTCAGAACCCGACGCCACTTCGATCCTGTGCACCCACGGCCTGTGGGTGAGGTAACATTGCAACGCCGGTGTCCATACACTGGTACACACCTCTAGGGTCTGTGTCTAAAGTTTTGTGTTCCTAGGTTCAGCGGAAGTATCTTTTAATTCACTTTAATTGACTTTTACGCACCATTGACAGTGCATTGGTGCGCGCCGCACTTTCCGTGCTGCACCCGTCTCCTGTGGGCTACTCCCGACTTCATCATTGCTAGTCCTGACTGCTCCCAGCGAATCTCTAGGCCCTAGGCCTAACCATTGTTCGATAAGTGTTACTTATACCATTTTTTTAGTATATGGTTTGAGTGGCCACCCGCCCTCATCCATAATTGTGCAACTTTATATGTCTAACAGTGCTTTTGGTTTAACGCTTGTGCCCCTTTCCTCATAAAGAGTACTGGGGAGTAATTTAGAAATAAATACATATATTTTTACAATATATACTTGTGTGGTGTCCTTTCATTTGATTACAGGATTGTATGTGGTAAAACAAGCTCGCTTAACACGACCTCTTAAGTTAAGCCTTTAAGGCTGCTTAGTCCATGCTACCACTAGGATAGCTTGTCTAACAAGGTTGACTTACAACCTGACATCTTTGGGGTTTGTTTGGACTGATACCCAGTGGTTCCAGAATTGGAAACACTACATATCAGGCCAACTTCTCACATTGGTGTGCAGCGGTGGGGATTTGAGCTTGCTGTTTGTTTTACCATTGCAATCTTTATCAAATTGAAAGATCACATCAAGTACCTCTAGGTACATATAAATCAAAAGCTTAGCATATTAAGTTCTACTGAACTTAGTAGTTGTAGATTAAAGGGATTAGCACACCCTGACTACAACTCACTAGCAAGGTACAGTAGGAAACCACTTAGTGTAGGTAAGTGCACCACTTACACCTCACTAGCAGTCATGTCTGATACAGGTAGAGCTTCAGGCTCTGCTCCTGTAATAGTTGATCCTATAGGGACAACATCCAGATATGACAACCTTAGCCACAAAGACCTGAGTGCCTTGTGCACAGCCAGGGGGCTAAAAAAGGGCAGAGGCCCTACCATTCCTTCCCTAATAGCTCTCCTAGAAAAGGATGACCTAGATAAGGTGAGTCAGGCTCCCTTAGAAACAGGTGAAGGGATAAACTCCCCTGAGAATGAGAATCTTCCAGAAGAAGAAGAGGAGGAAGAAGAGGAAGAGGAAGGCTCTGATTTAGAAGAGCCTGAAGATCAGGATCAGGAGGGAAACCAGGTACAGGTTGCCAGGCTTAACCAGGCCAACTTGGACCTACATGAGAATGGAGAGGGCCAGCACCACTCCAGATCTCATAACCACATTCTCCCAGGTAACAGGAGGGTGAGATCTCTATCAAGGGATTCTCATCTTTCTAGTGCCTCAAGAGAATCTCAAAGAGGAATGACTTCCTCCCAGAGAAAAGAGCATAGGGCCAGGATGAGGGCTGTCCAACTCCAAATAGAAAGGGAAGAGGTAGCCTTGGCTCAAGCTAAACTTGCTTTAGCAAGAGAAAGAAAATTGTGTGGCTTAGATGCCACTGGTGGCAGCAAAGTTCCTAAAGAAAAAGACAGGGCCTATGACAATAGAAACCTGACAAAAATTGTGCCCCCCTACAAGGAAGGGGATGATATCCACAAATGGATGACTGCTCTTGAGAGGGCCTGCATGGTACAGCAGGTCCCTGAGGATCAGTGGGCAGCAATTTTATGGTACTCCTTTTCTGAGAAAGGGAGGGACAGGCTCCTCACTGTTAGACCTGAGGATGCCAAAAACTACTCTGTTCTGAAGAGTGCTCTTATTGAAGGGTTTGGCCTAACCACTGAGCAATACAGGTTGTTGTTCAGAGACACCCAAAAAGCACAGACTCAGGACTGGACTGATTTTGTAGATTGTGCCACTAAGGCTCTGGAGGGTTGGCTGCAGGGAAGTAAAGTTTCAGACTATACAGGATTGTACAATCTTATGATGAGAGAACAGATCCTTAATAACTGTCAGAACCAGCTGTTGCATCAATACCTTGTTGACTCTGATTTGACCTCTCCCCAAGAATTGGGAAAGAAGGCAGACAAATGGGTCAGAACAAGGATTAAGCAGAAAAACCAGAACCAAGGTGACCAGAAGAAAACAGACCAGAAGGGTGGGAATCAGAAAGATAAAGAAAAGGACCAGAAGTCTTCAGGCCCCCAAACTAGCAATAAGGAGGGGGGTTCCCAAAATGGAAACAAGAAAAAGAAGAATGATGGCCCAAAGAAACCTTGGTGTAATACCTGCAAATCAGTTTCACACTGGGGCAGTGAATGCACTAAGAAAAATCCAGTCCCCACCACTGCAGCTCCTAAAGCAACTGCACCCCCTAGTACAGTCAGCAGTGGTGGTACACAGCCAAAGGGTTTAGTAGGGTTGACCGTGGGTACTGAGGTGGAATCTGGCCTAGTCAGAATCCCCACACAGGCAGTTCTCCTATATGATGTGGACTTATCTTTGCCCACTGCAGTAAGCCCCAGTAACCTGGGCAAATATAGGCAGACTCCCTTAATTAATGAGAAACTGGCTCAGGCCTACAGGGACACTTGTGCCAGTGTCACAATGGTGACACCTGGCTTTGTGGACCCTGGACAGATTGTACTAGGTGAAAGTTACCTAGTGACCAATGCAAGCAACTCCACTACTTCCCATAGTGTGGCTGTTGTGAACTTCTCCTGGGGAGGGGTAGATGGCCTAAAGAAAGTTGTTGTGAGTGCAGACCTCCCAGTAGACTGTCTGTTAGGCAATGATCTTGAAAGCTCAGTTTGGTCAGAAGTGGAGTACAGGACTCATGCAGAAATGCTAGGGATTTCAGCTCATGTCCTTGCAGTGACAAGGTCTCAGGCTAAGAAGTGCCTTCCTGAACCAGTGGTGGATCTTGAAACAATAGACCAACCACAACCCAAGAGAAGGAGCAAGAGGGTTAAGGCTGTGCCTTCCCACTTGCCCCAGGTTGAGGATCAGGTTTCACAGGAAACTGATTCTGCAGTCCAAGAGGAGACTGTCTCAGAGGAGCTTGAACCTGATCAGGTTGAGTTTCTGGGGACAGGGGGACCCTCAAGGGCAGACCTGGGGCAGGCCCAATTAGATTGCCCTTCACTTGAACCCCTCAGACAGCAAGCTGCTGCTGAGGCTGCAGGGAATGCTCAAGGTACCCATAGAGTGTATTGGGATGAAGGACTCCTTTATTCAGAGGCTAGAGACCCCAAGCCTGGTACAACCAGGAGGTTGGTTATACCTTTGAAGTTTAGGGGCTTCCTTCTTACCTTGGCCCATGATATTCCCCTTGCAGGACACTTAGGCCAGAATAAGACTTGGGACAGGCTTGTTCCACACTTTCACTGGCCTCACATGTCAGAAAATGTCAGGGAGTTTTGTCGCTCCTGTGTCACTTGCCAAGCCAGTGGTAAGTCAGGTGGCACAACAAAGGCCCCCCTGATACCACTACCTGTGGTGGGGGTACCCTTTGAAAGAGTTGGAATAGACATTGTGGGTCCCATGGATCCTCAAACAGCATCTGGGCACAGATTTATACTGGTGGTAGTGGATCATGCCACCAGGTACCCAGAAGCAATTCCCCTGAGGACCACCACAGCTCCTGTGGTGGCAAAAGCCCTCATTGCAGTTTTCTCAAGAGTGGGCTTTCCAAAGGAGGTTCTTTCAGACAGAGGTACCAACTTTATGTCTGGATATTTAAAAGCAATGTGGAAAGAGTGTGGAGTAAACTATAAGTTTACCACACCCTACCATCCACAGTGCAATGGGCTTGTGGAAAGGTTCAACAAGACCCTAAAGGGAATGATAAAAGGTTTACCAGAGAAGCTTAGGCGGAAATGGGACATCCTTTTACCCTGCTTGCTCTTTGCTTACAGAGAGGTCCCACAGAAGGGGGTTGGCTACAGCCCTTTTGAACTTTTGTTTGGCCACCCTGTAAGGGGTCCATTGAGTTTAGTGAAGGAAGGATGGGAGTTACCTCTCAAAAAGCCTAAACTAGACATTGTGGACTATGTACTTGGTCTCCGCTCCAGGATGGCTGAATACATGGAGAGAGCATCCAAAAACCTTGAGGCAAGTCAGGAATTACAGAAAGCCTGGCATGACCAAAAGGCTGTTCTGGTTGAGTACCAGCCAGGGCAGAAGGTGTGGGTGTTGGACCCAGTGGGGCCAGCAGCTCTCCAGGACAAATGGACTGGACCCTACCCTATCATTGAGAAAAAGGGAGAAGTCACCTATGTGGTTGACTTTGGCACCCCTAGGAGCCCCCACAGGGTGCTCCATGTCAATCGTTTGAAAGCATTTGTTGACAGGGAGGACATGAGTCTCCTCATGGCCACAGATGGGGAACAGGAGGAAGAGAGTGACCCTCTCCCAGACCTGCTTTCCCAGAACCCTGATGATGGTTCAGTTGATGGAGTAGCCTTGGCAGGCAGCCTCACTGAGCAGCAACAGGTGGACTGCAGACAGGTGTTGCAGGCCCACATACATTTGTTTTCACTCACACCCAGTCAGACTAACTGGTGCACCCATGAGGTGGATACTGGTGACAATCTGCCTGTGAAGAATAAGATCTACAGGCAACCTGACCATGTCAGGGATTGTATAAAGGCTGAGGTGCAAAAGATGTTGGAGCTTGGAGTGATTGAGCCATCAGAGAGCCCATGGGCTAGCCCAGTGGTCCTTGTGCCAAAACCTCATACCAAAGATGGGAAGAGAGAAATGAGGTTTTGTGTGGACTACAGAGGTCTCAATGCTGTCACTAGGACAGATGCTCATCCCATTCCAAGAGCAGATGAGCTCATTGATAAATTGGATTCTGCCAAGTTTCTGAGCACATTTGATTTGACAGCTGGCTACTGGCAAATCAGACTAGCTGAAGAGTCAAAAGCCAAAACAGCATTCTCTACCCCTAGTGGGCATTATCAGTTTGTGGTGATGCCCTTTGGTTTGAAGAATGCACCTGCCACCTTCCAAAGGTTGGTGAATCAAGTCCTTGCTGGGCTGGATGACTTTTGTGCAGCATATCTAGATGATATTGCTGTCTTTAGCTCCACCTGGGAGGATCACCTGATCCACCTGAAGAAGGTTCTGGAGGCCCTGCAAAAGGCAGGCCTGACTATCAAGGCTACTAAGTGCCAGATAGGGCAGAGCAAGGTTGTGTACTTGGGCCACCTAGTAGGTGGGGGTCAAGTTCAACCACTGGAGAGCAAGATCCAGACCATACAGGACTGGGCTCCTCCAACTACCCAGACACAAGTCAGAGCCTTCTTGGGCCTGACTGGGTATTACAGAAAATTTGTAAAGAACTATGGGTCCATTGTGACACCATTGAATGACTTGACATCCAAGAAGATGCCCAAAAAGGTTCAGTGGACAGTTAGCTGTCAAAAGGCATTTGATGACCTGAAGAAGGCCATGTGCTCTGCACCTATCCTGAAGAGTCCTGACTACTCCAAACAGTTCATTGTACAGACAGATGCTTCTGAGTTGGGGGTGGGAGCTGTGCTTTCACAACTTAATCAAGATGGTCAAGACCAGCCCATTGCTTTTATTAGCAGAAGGCTGACCCCCAGGGAGAAACGTTGGTCAGCTATTGAGAGGGAGGCCTTTGCTGTGGTTTGGGCCCTGAAGAAGTTGAGGCCATACTTGTTTGGTACTCACTTCCTAATTCAGACAGACCATAAGCCCCTCTTGTGGCTAATTCAGATGAAGGGTGAAAATCCCAAACTGCTCAGGTGGTCCATTTCCCTACAGGGGATGGACTTTACAGTGGAGCACCGCCCAGGGACTGACCATGGTAATGCAGATGGTCTCTCCAGGTACTTCCACTTAGAACATGAAGACTTATCTGGTCAAGGTTAAGTTTAATGTCCCTGCGTTTGGGGGGGGGTTATGTAGGAGAGTAGGGTCTGCTATCCTATGGTCACCCCAATTTTTGCTTTTTGCTTCACTGGTTTTCGACTTACTGAGGCTGTGGGCCTGCTAATCAGACCCCCAGCCTGCTGTTCTCTCTCTAAATTTATAATACATGTGCTATAGGTACATACCACAATTGGAAATGGACTCCTTGTCAGCCCCTGTACCATGCACTATAGGTGCTCAGGGCATAGGTGCCACCAAGGCCTACCAGGGGCTGAAGCATAGCTTTTGCCACCCCTGGCTGGTTCTTAAATTGACACAACTGGCTGATCACTCAGCTGGGGCAAGTGGGTGTAATCACCCCTTGCTTAGATATAGTATACCTATATCTAAACCTATATCTGGACACATATATAGCCTGTAAGCCACTCCTATGGAAGGCCTCATCAATCCTGGAGGCAGAGTGCGTGGTTTTATGTGAGATGGTGCTCTGGCATGAGCTGAGCCTGTCTGCAGCTGTCGGGAACAACTCCCTAAGCTGATCCGGGATAATGCCATACCATATACTCTTAAGCGCCTTATAATCCTCGCGGTTATATAGCAACTTTGGTTTGGCTTTATCAAAACATGTCGTGTAAGGTGTCATACGAATTGGAATACTACCCCCTCGCCAGTTCTGGCGACGGGGGTAGCATTCCACCCTTCTAGAGGGAGCAGACATGTTACTTTACTGAAACGCGGTTGATTTAAAATGAGCCTCAGATCCACAAAATGGATGCCCCTGCCACAGACACGGGTCTGGCCTCCTGCTGCTGACCGAAACTCGGCAGAGGAGGCCTGGACAAAGAGTTTCCTGTCACAGGGCGGTGTCAAACCACCCCAGACAGGAGATAGTGGATTGGAGTAGGGAGGTTTCAAAGAAACCAGACACTGCCTGGGGAGCACAAGGCTGCCCCTTGCAGGATCCGGCCAAACCGGTTCTGGGGCCTCCCAGCCCCTGTCCCAGTGCGGCCAGGATCAAAGGAGAGGGGTGTAACCACCCCCTTCCTGGGTCCCACCCATAGGAGGGGACCTAGCAGGATGTCCAACCCCCCAGATTCGAATAAGAGGGGGAGCAGTCCCAATGCAACTCAGATCATCCTGAAGAAACATAAGAAACGAATTCTGGACCCTTCGACTTTCTACACGACGTGAGAAGACTGAAGAATCTCCCTTGTGGTCAAGGAGTGACCACCCTGTGCAAACAGGTACCATCCAGCCCTCGACCCTTGCTTTGTTGCAGTTCCCGCCGGAACTCGAGCGACAGAGATCGACGAGATCAAGCTTGCCTGCCTTCTACCTGCCCGATCCACAGTCCCTGCAGAGCTGAGACCCGTGGAGGCGACCGGAAGCGTGGGGCACGCCATCTTGAAAAGGCCACGAGACGCTGACCGTGCAGCCCACGAGTGACCCTCGAAGCTGTACACCGGGGTTTGAGAAGCCCCAGCCCCGACCTCCACTTGCACCAAAGCTCACCCCTCCACACTCGACGAGTGCTGCGTGGGGCCCTTCTGCTTGTGTGCGCTCGACGCGTTGGCCCGGTCACTTGCCAGCTGGCTTGTGGCCCCTGTGCCGACGAAACTTGAAATACGACTCGCTTTTCTGGTTGCTCCAGATCTGCACCAGCTCCTGTGAAAAGGAGCCCCCACTCTGACCTTCCTGGTTTGAGTGATAAGCAATCTCCCGGTTCCGCGTGGATTGCTTTTGCCAAGTGCTGTTTACTGCAATCTTGAAGCCGACGGTGCTGACGGCGAGAGCCTACGTGGGACAGATCGTGACCCGCTCCTGGACGTCGCAGATGCCCCAGAGCCCACGTGACAGCGGAGAGAAGCCTATCGACAACCGCCTGATTGCGCCCGACATTGCCTGGTTCCGTCCTGGTTCCACCCTGGTCACTGCTGAGTGACCCAGACTCTGTCCCCTCTGCTTTCAGGTACTTTTCTACTTCGATCCACCCTTGGATCGCACCGGACACTTCTGCTTCACATCGCCTGCAGCTGCAACAGCTTCAAGCCCCAAGAACCTGCGTGTCAGAACCCGACGCCACTTCGATCCTGTGCACCCACGGCCTGTGGGTGAGGTAACATTGCAACGCCGGTGTCCATACACTGGTACACACCTCTAGGGTCTGTGTCTAAAGTTTTGTGTTCCTAGGTTCAGCGGAAGTATCTTTTAATTCACTTTAATTGACTTTTACGCACCATTGACAGTGCATTGGTGCGCGCCGCACTTTCCGTGCTGCACCCGTCTCCTGTGGGCTACTCCCGACTTCATCATTGCTAGTCCTGACTGCTCCCAGCGAATCTCTAGGCCCTAGGCCTAACCATTGTTCGATAAGTGTTACTTATACCATTTTTTTAGTATATGGTTTGAGTGGCCACCCGCCCTCATCCATAATTGTGCAACTTTATATGTCTAACAGTGCTTTTGGTTTAACGCTTGTGCCCCTTTCCTCATAAAGAGTACTGGGGAGTAATTTAGAAATAAATACATATATTTTTACAATATATACTTGTGTGGTGTCCTTTCATTTGATTACAGGATTGTATGTGGTAAAACAAGCTCGCTTAACACGACCTCTTAAGTTAAGCCTTTAAGGCTGCTTAGTCCATGCTACCACTAGGATAGCTTGTCTAACAAGGTTGACTTACAACCTGACATCTTTGGGGTTTGTTTGGACTGATACCCAGTGGTTCCAGAATTGGAAACACTACATATCAGGCCAACTTCTCACAATCACCAACAGCGCCAACACCATCGCCCCTCAAGAAAACTTCCAACCCACACGCGATGAAAGCCAGCTGGTTCTCCACTGAACTCCATGAATCTAGATGAACCTGCAGACGCCTCAAAGAGCTATGGAGGAACTCAAAAACCACAGCAGACCTCAACATCTTCAAAGCAGCCACCACCGCCCACCACAAACTCATCAGATACTCAAGGAAGAAAGCACTCCAGGACGGAATCTCCACCCATGTACACAACATCAAGGAACTCTTCAGCATCATCAAAGAGTTTGCACAACCCAACAGTGAGACTACTGACATCCCACCCTCCCAGGACCTCTGCAATAGACTCAGCGCCTTATTCCATCACATCTATGACAACTTCGACGACAACAATCTTCATGAGGAACCCACACCCACAGTTCTCTACACCAAGTGGCCGATGCTTGACAGCTGGACCATCCTCAACATTGAAGACACCCTGAAGACTATGAAGTCAACCCACTCCGGGGTCCCCACAGACCCCTGCCCCCACCACTTCTACCACAGAGCCACAGGCATAATCACCTGAGCTTCGGCAAATCATCAACCGCTCTTTTAAGACCGCCTCCTTCCCCGACAAGTGGAAACACGCTGAAATCAACCCTCTCCTGAAAAAACCCTTGGCAGACCCCACCAAACTCAAGAACTTCAGACCGATCTCATTACTCCTGTATCCGGCGAAAGTCATCGAAAAAGCTGTCAACAGTCAACTCGCCTTCTTCATAGAAGAAAACAACATCCTCAACTTCACCCAATCAGGCTTCAGGAAGAATCACAGAACCAAAGCCATCCTTCTTGCCGCAACAGACGACATTCATTCTCTCATTGAAAGAGGAGGGACTGCGGCCCTCATCCTCCTGGACTTCTCAGCTGCCTTCGACAGAGTCTCACACTGCACACTAGCCCGCAGACGCCACAACACAGGGATCCAGAACAAGGTCCTTGACTGCATCCGCTCATTCCTCACCAGCATAACCCAGCGGGTCAGACTCCCTCCTTTCCTCTCGGAACCCATATCGACCACCTGCAGAGTCCCCCAAGAATTCTTCATCAGCCCCACCCTGTTCAACGTCAACATGGCCCGCTTGCATCTATCGTCAGATCACAGGGACTCAACATTGTATCGTACGCAGACAACACCCAACTCATCCTCTCCCTATCCACCTAACCCAACACCTCCAAACACAGCTGGCAGTCACCAGGTGGATGAAGAACAGCTGCCTACAACTCAACACGGACAATGCCGAAGTACTCATCATGAACCTACACCCCAATGTCTGGAATTACATCTATTTGCTCCCCGCCCTCGGGAACCCTCCTTCCCCCACGGACCACGCATGCAACCTCAGAATCATCCTGGACTCCAAACTCAAGATGGACCGCCAGATCAACACAGTCACCTCTTTCTGCTACCACACCCTCTCCGCCTCCTCTGAAAGACATTCACCTTCACCTTCACAAACGCAGGAAAGCCGTCACCCATGCCCTCATCAGCAGCAGTTTGGACTACAGCAATGCACTCTATGATGGGATCAACAGGAACCTTACCCACAAACTCCAGAATGTCCAGAACGCCGCCGCCACCAGACTAGTCCTTAACCTACCGCACCACTGCCGCATCAGACAACACCTACGGACACTACACTGGCTTCCCATTGAAAAGAGAATCACCTTCAAGCTTCTCTCCCATGCCCCCAAAGCCTCGACAACACTGGACCCACCTACATAATCCACCACCTCTGATTCCACACTCCCCAAAGATCCCGCCGCTCAGCCCAGCTCTCGCTGGCGACTGTACCATGCATCAAGAAGACCAGAACAGGAGGATGCTCCTTCTCCTTCCTCGCGGCCAAGGCATGGAACACCCGCCCCCTCATCCTCCTCCAACAGACACCAACACTCTCCAAGTTCCTGAAGGACCTCAAGACCTGGCTCTTTGACACAGCACTGTAACATCCAGGAGCTGTGCACCCCCTACCTCCCAGTAGCGCCTTGAGACCCTTCAGGTGAGTAGTCACGCTCTACAAACCTCTGATTGATTGATTGACAACTTCCAGTTGTGGCAGAATTGGCTTACTGACCACTCTGGTAGGAAATTCGAACAGGACCTCCACCGATTCATTAAACTGGAGACATTAATTAGAAATGTTGGGTAATCAACTTCCATATGAATCAAAAGTGACCCCAAATAGGAGAACTCCCTGGACCTTGTTATATTTTGCCCCTTAACAGAGATAGACCTAATTGTACTGTGCCTCTTCCCACACACTTGGGTCTTTGTGATGTTAAGTTCCAAATCCAATTCATCCAGAAACATAACAAATGCATCTATGAAACCGTGAAGGCCATTAGTTGTGCGAAAGAGAGCAAGACCGCATCATCAGCGTACAGCAAAGCCGGGACAAATCTGGATTTCACTCTTGGTAAGACCTTCTCCTGGGAAAATAAAAAGAGTACAAATCATTAATATATAAAAGAAATACAACGAGGGCAAGGACGCGACTATGGCACACACACCGGGACAGGTCAAAAAGTTCACGTTCACCTTCATTCCCATACTTGACTGAAGCACTGACCCCTAGATGCAGCACACAGAGAAATTCTACCAATGGGCAGGGCAGGCATATCTTCAATAAAATGCTCCACTTTTTACAGCATTTTTTTCAGTCAAAGGCACCACTAACATCTATAAAAGCCAAGTAAAGTGAACCTTTCTTGGCAATCGTATACGTACCTATTTAAAGATGTATATTCAGGCACTGTTTCTGGGCTCCTAGTCCTTCTGTGAATCCATATAGTCCAGGGATAAGTATGTCATTTTGCTGCACCCTACCCTCAGTCGTATGCAATATGCCCCACAAACTTAATCACAGAGTCCAATAATATTATAGGTCTATAGCATGGAGGTCCCTCCAATCTATTGCCTTTCTTAAAAACTAGGACAGTGCTGGTAGTTTGGCAGGAGGGAGGGATTTTTTGGGAAACTGCAGCACTTAAGACACTAATTATTATAGGTGCCCATAAGGAATATTCAACTTATAGAGCTTCATAGGGGCCCTGTCAAGACCCGGCGCCTTATTAGATGGGCTGGCAATTTTAGCAGTAAAAACCTCCTCAAAACCATACCTAATTCCCAGGGAACCTCATGACTTCCGCCATACCATTATCTGAAGGGTATTTCCAGGAAGGGTAAATCTGTCGCATGTGGTCAAGCCATCTTCCTGGGCTAATATTGAACCTTAGCTCCTCTATTGTGGTGGAAGTGATATCCCAGCAATTTACTATGGTAAGTTTTTTCCTTAATAGCTAAATTTCTCATCTGTAATGGCTCGTTTGTAGTTTAATCTCACATCAACAATTAGCTGATTTCTAGGGTTACTATTAAGAGCTACACATTACACATAACCTTCTGTTTGCTGCTCTACAGCGATTATCAAACCACCCAGGCTGGGGGCTTTTCGCAGGCTTATAATGGCTTGTTAAGAGATGTCTAATACAATTTTTTAGTTCCCCAAAGGATAGTAGGAGGTTTGATGGTCGAGGATGAATTACTAATAAGCGCTCAACTATAAGGTCATGATTTGACTTGACAAAGTAGTCAGCAATGTAGGAATATAAACATCCCTCCAGCTTAATCCTAAACCTTTTGTCTTTTGGGCCAAGGTTTGTTACACCCCCAGGCTTAGGGGGCTGGGTACTAAAGGATAGACTAGGCACCAACTCAATGGGATTCTGATCATTGTGACCGCTTTCAATCATCCCTCCCAGATTGAACATACCTGTCCAAATCCTTAGAAATAAAGATGTGTTATAATATACTTGTTGGTTAATGCATCCTCCCTATTCTTATTTTCTGCCTTGCTGCTCAGCCAGTGGTGATGTCATTTGAATGTTGAGTGTGTTTGTGCTTGAGGAGAATTCAGTTGGAGCGGATGGGCTGAGCAGCAAGGAGGCTGCTCCTAGTGGGGCATATTATGGATCTTAATATCATCCTATAACTTATAATTGAACCTGTAACCTGATAAATAACTTGTTTTCTACACGACCTGTCTACAAGACATCTTACAATTTAACACTGGCGACAATTTGAGAAGAACCTGCATGTGCTACTTCAATGGATAATGGTCTGTGAAGTCTAAAGAAACTTCAAGGAAAAGGAACTTCATGAGAACTTATAAGCTGGCATTTGAGGAAACTGGCACCCATAAGCCCCACCAGTGACCACTCCATTGGTCGCCCTACCACGTAAGTGCCAGTTTAAAGAATTGTCCTGTTTTCAAGAGCGCTGCTTGGACTGCTTTGGAGTCCATGTTTTAAGGTGTGGATTACGTGAGCACTGCCTAGTAAAGATGGCATTTAAGGCTTCTTTTCTTTTGGATTATTTGTTCTACTGCTGACTGTCTGTGCTACTGTTACAACCTGCTATTAAAACTAAAGTGTGCCTGCATTACTTCTACAATCTACGTGGACTGCCGTGTTTGGACTTCTTTGTTGTGTGCAAAATATTACTTTTGGAAGATTGTATTTGGATTATGTGTGCCCAATACTTAAGGAATCTCTCCCTTTGACCTTTATTCAGCTACATCAGACGGGCATTTTGTGAAAGAAAGTACAGTGCAGTACTTTAATAATTTACAGTGGCACCTTTACACTTGCAAACTTCGAAGTGCAATTTCCCTGCTGCCGTAATGGAGAGTTGCCCCTGGTGAGCTAATACATGCATTTATTCTGGAAGGTCTGACCCCGGTTTTCAGAACATTGGCTACATTGTCTGTGAGTACTTGCTCATTTTTAGGTCGAGTAATTTATTACTCGAAACTATTGTGTTAGAACAAACTCTCTTGACCAAGCGGATTTCTCACAATGCATGTTGTGTACTGGAGCGTGACGCTTCCCCAGGTGCGTGCTTGGCCTTACTCACACCCCATATGCCTGCTCCCCCTCCCCCGCCCCCGACGACTCACACCAGACTTTATAGGAATGCGCTCCGTGCATTCTCCCCTCCCTTTCAGCCCATCCCTTTGAAGTCTGCTCGCATTTGCCTCCTCCTCCTTCTGGGTCCTTGGCTCCTCGGCATTCCTCCTCCCTTCTCGCTTCTTATTAATTAGGTCGAGCCTGACCCACCATCTAACATGCTTCTGGTATAAAAACACGGTTTTCAAGAAACTGCTCAAAATCTCTTACATAAACCAAAATACATCCAAAGTCATTGTCATCCTTTTGAATACTATAGTTTTGCTGATAAACCATTTTTTCTCCACCACATACCCGTTTCTCTTCATCCCAGTGCTTTGATGAAAAACCTTTTACATTCCATAGTGATGGTGGTGATTATTCTTCTGCGCAAATGACTTGTTGTTTTTATTTGTAACCCCTCTTCATAGCGGGTGTTGTGACCACCATTGCATCTAGCTAGTGCTGTGCAGCTCGAACGATACGAGCTAAGAGACAGCGAGCTATAAAAACACGCATAGCATTTGGGACACTTGGTAACCTGTCCTGTGATTCTGCAGACCACATGCGCCGCTGCCTGCCTAAAACATGCCGCATGTACTCCAGATAGAGTAGGCTGGCAAATGGGCCTCCCTCCATCTTGTTTAGTTGCTTGAGACATCCAATCGGCTACTCCCTCCGCCCGTGACCTGTCCCCCCCTACTCACGCGCACTATCCGGCATTGTAGTTGAACTTAAAGGCACATTTTTTAGAATTTATCTCAGCTTTTAATTCTGATTTTCCCTTTCCTGACTTTTTTTTCAAAGCCTCACTAAATTGTCTCTGTCTTGGCCTCCACTCTTCCTCTATTACTGTCTCACTCTCTCCTGCCCCTTCACTGTCTTGGCCTCTCCACTCTTCCTCAGTTTCCGTTTCACTCTCTCCTGCCCCTTCACTGTCTTGGCCTCTCCACTCTTCCTCTATTTCTGTCTCACTCTCTCCTGCCCCTTTACTGTCTTGGCCTCTCCACTCCTCCTCAGTTTCCATCTCACTCTCTCCTGCCCCTTCACTGTCTTGGCCTCTCCACTCCTCCTCTATTTCTGTCTCACTCTCTCCTGCCCCTTCACTGTCTTGGCCTCTCCACTCTTCCTCAGTTTCCGTTTCACTCTCTCCTGCCCCTTCACTGTCTTGGCCTCTCCACTCTTCCTCTATTTCTGTCTCACTGTCTCCAGCCCCTTCACTGACTTGGCCTCTCCATTCTTCCTCTATTTCTGTCTCACTCTCTCCGGCCCCTTCACTGTGTTGGCCTCTACACTTTTCCTCTATTTCTGTCTCACTCTCTCCTGCCCCTTCACTGTCTTGGCCTCTCCACTCTTCCTCTATTTCTGTCTCACTCTCTCCGTTTCATTCTCTCTTGCCCCTTCACTGTCTTGGCCTCTCCATTCTTCCTCTATTTCTGTCTCACTCTCTCCTGCCCCTTCACTGTCTTGACCTCTAAACTCTTCCTCTACTGTCTTGGCCTCTCCACTCTTCTTCAGTTTCCGTTTCACTCTCTCCTGCCCCTTCACTGTCTTGGCCTCTCCACTCTTCCTCTATTTCCGTCTCACTCTCTCCTGCCCCTTCACTGTCTTGGCCTCTCCACTCTTCCTCAGTTTCCGCCTCACTCTCTCCTGCCCCTTCACTGTCTTGGCCTCTCCACTCTTCCTCAGTTTCCGCCTCACTCTCTCCTGCCCCTTCACTGTCTTGGCCTCTCCACTCTTCCTCTATTTCTGTCTCATTCTCTGCTGCCCCTTCACTGTCTTGGCCTCTCCACTCTTCCTCTATTTCTGTCTCACTCTCTCCTGCCCCTTCACACTCTTGGCCTCTCCACTCTTCCTCAGTTTCTGTCTCACTCTCTCCCCTTGTTTTTTTTGTTTACGTTGGGTGCCGTGTTAATTAATGTTCATATGTTGTTTACTCTGCTTCCCATTACAGCCAGTGGTCACACAGCCTTTCGTACAAATAATATAAATTATAATATAGTAGGTGGAGATGCCCAGCAGCATAGTCAAACTTGTTTTCTTCAAGTTGTCCCCTTAATGTAAGTGTAAGGCTTGCAAATTAAAATAATAACATAGATAAGAATGGAAAGACACGCCCCTTTCACGTGCCCCTGGTTATAAAAGGAAGTGACACATAGGTTGAAAGCCTACAGCACGTGTTGTGCACATGAAAGTGACAATTCGGAAACAAAGTGGCTGGCTGCTCTGGAGTCTGCAGAGATCTTATCGCCTCTATAACCGTCTCCACCACAAATGGGCCCCAAACACTGTCGATCACACAAAGTGGCCATATGTTAAAGTGATGTTTTCCACTTTGAATTCTCACAACTCTGCCCAGAAAAGAAACGTTTTCCTTTCCAACTGATTTGCCCGATGCTGTTCTATTCACTTTAATCCTGAATGTGTGTTGGACAGGCCACGTGAAGGGCTTGCTCCCTCCCCGCATGACCGGGCCCGAGCCCCGGCCCTCCAGGTGTTACCCACAGAAGCGACCCGCACCCCGTCTCCTACGGGACTCCTGACCCCGGACATCTCCGTATCATGGGGCCGAGCCACTACCAGCTCCATTGCCCGACCCGGCCGCCATCTTGGACACTGCACCACGAGGCCGCGTGGCCTCAGCTCGACCCTAACCCTGGGCCTGGCCAGGCCCCGACATCCCGGCACCACCATCCACCCAGGAGGTGAACGGACCACTTGGCAGGTCAATGGGAGAAAGAAGTGTCGATGGCTCCCCCCCGCCAGGTGCCGATCGCCCCCAGCTCCCCCGGGCGCTGGCTCCACCCCCCTGCTGGGTGTCTGGACTCCCTCATCCCGGACCTCCCGACCTCCAAGTGCGAGGGTCCGGACATCAAAGGAGGCCAGACCTATAACTGGGGCAGCTCCAGAGCAGGAAGGCAGTTGTATCCTGGAGTCGAGAGACACCGAGAAGAACTCATCCTTGACGGACTACTGGCGCTGCTGTAGCCTTGCCTTGTGAACTATTGTCCTGCCTGCTGGCGCTGCCGCAACCTTCTGCATCCTTCATCCTCGTCGGGACCTGCTGGCGCTGCCGCGGACCGTTGTCCTTACCACCTTCCCCGGGACCTGCTGGCGCCGCCGCGGACCGTCGCTACCTACGATCACCTCGGGACCTGCTGGCGCTGCCGCGGCCCGTCCACCTAGAAGGCCGAGCTCGAGGATTGTGAGCTATCCATCATATCATCACATCTACCAGATTGGTAACAAGACTGTCCCGCTACCCCCTGTCCCATCCAAGAGACTAGAATCGAGGGGACCCCTGAGTCCAGACCTCCTTGTACCATCTTCTCGTACCGAAAGATTACTTATAAAGAACGTTAAACCTTATCTTTGTGTGGTGTCCGTCTGTGGGGGGGAAGTTACTCGTCTGTACGATCACTGGAGATGGCTCTCCCCGGAGACCTCTCCCCTAGTCCTCGGCCGACCCTCCCGGTCCGTCTAACATTGGTGGCCAGCGGCGCGATCCGAATCAACGCGTAATCGTACAGAGAGTAGCTCACCCCACAACTAAACCACAATGACAACCAAAGAGAGCGGATCCACCGAGAAATTCCATATGGAGAAATTGGAGGAGTACAACCATCGTGAGTTGAAACAATTCTGCATTGAACTAGGCATTGCTACCACCGGTCTGAGCACTAAAGACGACTTCAAGCACGCTATTGAGTCTTGGGCCGAAACCGGGGCCGCCAGACCCCCGGACCAAAACATTGCAGCATCAGAGAAGAACACCACGGCTCCCGAGGAGCGAAGAACAGGTATCTCGCGGGAGGAGGTCCAAGAGAGAGAAAGAAGCAGACTACATGAGTTAGAAATGGCACGGCTCAAAATGGACGGTGAACTAAAGTTAGCCGAACAAAAACTGAACCTAGAACATCTGCGGCTCCGAGAAGAACGGGAAGAAAAACAGAGGCAGAGAGACCTCGAAGAAAAAAGATTAGCGTGCAGAATTAGACCTCCGGAAGCAAAACAAAGAACTGGGGGTGCCCGAGCAACTGCGCACCCCAGGAGCAACAGAAAAAAAGGTCCACATCCCCAAGGATGTCGTCCGAGAGTATTTCCGAGATGACGACATACAACAGTGGTTTAAGGCCTACGAGATCGCCATGACCTCCCACCGGATCGACCGAAGTGACTGGGGAGCCGGCCTATGGGGGAGGTTCGTCAATGAAGGCCGCGATGCCCTGTTACAGCTCCCAGACCATCTGATGACCTCCTATGACCACATGAAGGCTGCCCTCATCACCCGATATGGGCTCACACCCGAAATGTACCGCCAGAGGTTCCGAGACTGCACCCGGATCCCAGGTACAACGTGGGTGGAATATGTAAACTATTTCAGCAGAGCCTTCGAGGGTTGGATCAAGGGGAGCCACGTAACAACCTACGAGCAACTTTTTAATCTCATGGTGTGGGAGCACCTCTCCAACAACTGCTTCGTCGAGCTCAGGCAGCACCTCCTCGACAGTAAATTGACTGACCCACGACAGCTCGCCGCCGAGGCTGACCGGTGGGAGAGCACCCGAGTAGGCCGGAATGGGCCGCACGAACAGAACAGGAACAACCAAGGTCAGCACCGTCCCCGAGGAGGAGGAGGAGGCCAGGGACGAGGAAGAGACACCGTCCCGGCCGCTCCCGCTGCCAGCACCCAGCCCCCGGCCAGCCGGGGCAACCCCCCGATGCGCCCGGGGTTCCGAGCCAATGTCACCTGTCATCGATGCCAGCGAGTCGGTCACTACGCCAATGACCCGAACTGTCCACAGAACCAGACTCCAAGGCCCCGCCAGGTAGCTGCCGCCGCCCTGGGGGGAGAGCAAATCTCAGAAGAACAGGAAGAATGCGAACAAGAACAACAAGAGTGGGAACCGGCCGCCATGGTTCTAGCGTGCCTAGGGGGAAGAGACATGATCCCGCGGGCTCCCCTACCCGCCAACACCAGAAAATATAGTCAGTGGGTGAACATTAATGGGCGCAGGGCCGAAGCACTACGTGACACAGGGGCCAGTGTGACGGCTGTCCGCTGTCACCTGGTGACCCCAGAACAGATCCTGCCGAACATCCTCTGCCCCGTCCGTTCAGCCGACAATTCCGAGAGTCTGTGTCGGATGGCCTGCGTCCCCTTCAAATGGGGAGGAGTCTCCGGCATGTTGAAGGTAACGGTCCGAGATGATGCCCCCGTGGACTGTCTCTTGGGGAACGATCTTGAGAGTTCCCCGTGGGCCGCCGTGGAAAGAAGAGAGCACCTGGGGATGTTGGGCCTCCCGGACTGGGCGTGCGTAACCACCCGGTCCATGGCCGCCCGTGCCATCCCCCGACCTGAAGAACCCGAATGGCCAGCACCTCCTACTCCGATCGCTCCAGTGGAGGACACCGACCATACCAACCCCCCAGAGCAGACCCCCGAAGGGCCCGCTCAGCTCCAGGACCTTCCCGATCTGGCTCAGTGGCGTCAAGAAGGGGGGCCCACCCCGGAGCAGTTCCGTCAAGGGCAGAAGGCCTGTCCCTCCCTCGAGGGACTCCGCCTGCAAGCCCTCGCCCAGAGCGCAGGGGACACCACCGGAGCCCATTGGATCTATTGGGACAACGACCTGTTGTATAGTGAACAAAGAATCGCGGAGTTAGGGGCCAGTCGAGTGTTGGTGGTGCCCCTCCGTTTTAGAGACTTCTTGTTAAATTTGGCCCACGATGTCCCTCTGGCGGGACACCTGGGACAGGACAAAACCTACAGTCGCCTGGTGACCCACTTTTTCTGGCCAAAGATGAGAAACGACGTCCTCAACCACTGCCGATCCTGCCCCACGTGCCAGGCCAGCGGGAAGAGCGGCCGCAAACTCAAAGCACCTCTGCAACCCTTCCCAGTTGTCACCACCCCGTTCGAGAGGGTGGGAATAGACATTGTGGGACCCCTGGACCCCCGAACAGCCCAAGGACATCGGTTCATCCTGGTACTGGTGGACCATGCCACCCGCTACCCCGAGGCTGTTCCCCTACGAACTGTAACAGCCCCGGTGGTCGGCCGGGCCTTAATGGGGATCTTCTCCCGGGTGGGCTTCCCCCGAGAAGTCGTCAGCGACAGAGGCACAAACTTTATTTCAAAATATATGAAATCCCTCTGGCAACAGTGCGGGGTCACCTACCGATTCACGACCCCCTATCACCCTCAAGGAAACGGACTAGTCGAGCGGTTCAACCGCACGCTCAAGGGAATGATCGGGGGGTTGGAAGAGCCCCTCCGTCGCCAGTGGGATGTGCTGCTCCCGTGCCTCCTCTCCGCATATCGAGAAGTCCCCCAGAAGTCCCTCGGCTTCAGCCCTTTCGAACTCTTGTACGGACACCCTGTTCGAGGGCCCCTCAGCCTAGTCAAAGAAGGTTGGGAGATGGCCCCCCTGAAGTCCCCTCCAGACGTCTTCAAGTACCTCCTGACCCTACGCAATCAGACCCGACGATTCAGAGAGATAGCAAAAGCAAATCTTGAGGCCAGTCAGGAGGACATGAAGAAATGGTACGATCAAAATGCCTCCTCCATCGAATTCGAACCTGGCCAACAAGTATGGGTGATGTCCCCCACCGAACCATGTGCCTTGCAGGACAAGTGGACGGGGCCCTTCAAAGTGGTCGAGCGCAAGAGCCCCGTCACCTATCTCATCGATATGGAATCTCCCCGAAACCCCCTCCGGGTCCTCCACGCCAACAGACTCAAACCCCACTTTGTGCGCTCGGAGCTCAGCCTCCTGATGGCTACAGACAGTGGAGCGGAAGAAGACTCCGAACCTCTCCCTGATCTTCTAAAGACCCGTGAGAAAGATGGTTCCGTAGACGGGGTCCGACTCTCCGATGCCCTCACCCCGGAACAGCACCAAGACTGCTGGGACCTCCTGCTGCAATTTGCGACCCTGTTTTCCCTCACCCCAGGGGTCACCCCCTGGTGCTTGCACGACGTGGACACTGGGGACAGTCCCCCTATCAGACATCGGGCGTACCGCGTACCAGATCGGGTACGGGCCTGCATCCAAGAGGAGGTGTCAAAGATGCTCACGCTCGGGGCCATCGAGCCCTCGGACAGCCCCTGGGCCAGCCCAGTCGTGCTGGTCCCCAAAGCTGCTGCCCCCGGCACCACTCCTGAGCTCCAATTCTGCGTCGACTATCGGGGCCTGAACGCTGTCACCAGAACCGACGCTCATCCCATCCCCCGAGCAGATGAACTGATCGACCGCATGGGGGCTGCCCGCTACCTCAGCATCTTTGACCTGACAGCGGGCTACTGGCAGATCGGTCTCACACCCCGGGCTCAGGAACGATCCGCCTTTTCCACCCCCGATGCCACTACCACTTCAAGGTCATGCCATTCGGCATGAAGAACGCTCCAGCTACTTTTCAGCGGCTGGTGAACAAGGTATTGGCGGGACTCGAGGAATTCAGCGCCGCCTACCTGGACGATATCGCTGTGTACAGCCGCCACTGGACCGACCACCTCCACCACCTCCGAGAGGTCCTGCAGGCCCTCCAACGGGCCGGCCTCACCATCAAGGCCAGCAAGTGCCAAATTGGTCAGGGGTCCGTGACCTATCTCGGACACCAAGTGGGAAGCGGTCTGGTGGCCCCCCTTCAACTCAAGGTCACCGCCATCCAGTCCTGGCAGCCTCCAGTCACGCAAACAGAGGTCCGAGCCTTCTTGGGGCTCACCGGCTACTACCGGCGATTTGTGAGGGACTATGGCAGCATTGTGGGGCCCCTCACAGAACTCACATCCAAAAACCACCCGAAGGAAGTCAACTGGACCCCCGACTGTCAAGCGGCCTTCGAGAAACTGAAGGCCGCCATGTGCACTGCCCCGGTGCTCCAAGCCCCCGACTACAGCCGGGAATTCATCGTACAAACGGATGCCTCCGAACATGGCATCGGGGCGGTCCTCTCCCAGTTGAACCGCGAAGGACTTGACCAACCGGTGGCCTTCATCAGCAGACGCCTCCTGGCCCGAGAACAGCGCTGGAGCACCATCGAGAGGGAGGCCTTCGCCGTAGTGTGGGCCCTCAAGAAGCTCCGGCCCTATCTCTTCGGTACCCACTTCCGGGTGCAAACAGATCATCGGCCCCTGCAGTGGCTAATGCAGATGCGGGGGGAAAATCCCAAACTATTGCGATGGTCCATCCCCCTGCAGGGGATGGACTTCACTGTGGAACACCGACCTGGCCAGGACCACGCCAACGCGGATGGCCTGTCACGCTTTTTCCGCCTCGACGAGGAGAGTCCCCAAGAGGATGGGTGACTCTCCCCGCCTTCAGCTGGGGGGGACGCATGTTGGACAGGCCACGTGAAGGGCTTGCTCCCTCCCCGCATGACCGGGCCCGAGCCCCGGCCCTCCAGGTGTTACCCACAGAAGCGACCCGCACCCCGTCTCCTACGGGACTCCTGACCCCGGACATCTCCGTATCATGGGGCCGAGCCACTACCAGCTCCATTGCCCGACCCGGCAGCCATCTTGGACACTGCACCACGAGGCCGCGTGGCCTCAGCTCGACCCTAACCCTGGGCCTGGCCAGGCCCCGACATCCCGGCACCACCATCCACCCAGGAGGTGAACGGACCACTTGGCAGGTCAATGGGAGAAAGAAGTGTCGATGGCTCCCCCCCGCCAGGTGCCGATCGCCCCCAGCTCCCCCGGGCGCTGGCTCCACCCCCCTGCTGGGTGTCTGGACTCCCTCATCCCGGACCTCCTGACCTCCAAGTGCGAGGGTCCGGACATCAAAGGAGGCCAGACCTATAACTGGGGCAGCTCCAGAGCAGGAAGGCAGTTGTATCCTGGAGTCGAGAGACACCGAGAAGAACTCATCCTTGACGGACTACTGGCGCTGCCGTAGCCTTGCCTTGTGAACTATTGTCCTGCCTGCTGGCGCTGCCGCAACCTTCTGCATCCTTCATCCTCGTCGGGACCTGCTGGCGCTGCCGCGGACCGTTGTCCTTACCACCTTCCCCGGGACCTGCTGTCGCCGCCGCGGACCGTCGCTACCTACGATCACCTCGGGACCTGCTGGCACTGCCGCGGCCCGTCCACCTAGAACGCCGAGCTCGAGGATTGTGAGCTATCCATCATATCATCACATCTACCAGATTGGTAACAAGACTGTCCCGCTACCCCCTGTCCCATCCAAGAGACTAGAATCGAGGGGACCCCTGAGTCCAGACCTCCTTGTACCATCTTCTCGTACCGAAAGATTACTTATAAAGAACGTTAAACCTTATCTTTGTGTGGTGTCCGTCTGTGGGGGGGAAGTTACTCGTCTGTACGATCACTGGAGACGGCTCTCCCCGGAGACCTCTCCCCTAGTCCTCGGCCGACCCTCCCGGTCCGTCTAACAATGTGAATTCCTGCTTGCATACAATAATATTGTATTTGTGCACACAAACGAAATGGATGTGTTCCTAAAAAGCAGGGAATACATACATGAAATAAATGCACATTTGAATTGTTCATTAGTGATAAAAGCATATTTGCTAATTAATTTTACAGAGTGCCTGTGTCAACCAGGGAGGTCTTGAGGACAAATAGCTGGGCTTTCAGAAACTTGATCCGAAACACTACTTGCTCATAATATGAATGGGGCATATTAGCAACAACTAGCAATAATTATAGCTATGTTGGTTTAGCGGCGATATTTTTATCGCCGAGCTGCGGCGATTTTTATCGCTTAGGAGCCTTGCTATTACCAAGGTTTATCTCCTAAGCGATAAAAATCGGCCGAAATGCATGAATATCGCTGTAAAGTCAGCGATATTCATGCATTACTGAGCAAATGCTCTAAGCCATGTTATCCACCTCCCATTGGATAACATGGCTAAGAACTGCTCAGGAGCAGGTGTTAGCTTTTGGAGATATTCGCGCTTAGCGCGAATATCTCCAAAAGTTGGTAATAGGAGATAGCGATGTTAGCGACTGTTTCCAGTCGCTAACATCTTGGCACGCCCACTTTGAATGTCATTAGTGATAAATATCACTGACATGCAAAGCGGGGCCCAAGATGGTCGCTATCTCCTACTAGCTGTCGCTAACTGGTGTTAGTGACAGCTAGGTAATAGGGAGATAATTTTATCTCTGCTTTCTTGGCTTTTAAAGCCAAAAAAGCGGAGATAAACCCCCTTGATAATATGCCCCAATGTCTTTTTTTATGAGTGCTTAAGTTCATCGTGTTTTGTGGCTTGGAGATAAAACACGCACAAATCTAGGGGCATATTATCAAGGGGGCTTATCTCCGCTTTTTGGGCTTTAAAAGCCAAGAAAGCGGAGATAAAATTATCTCCCTATTACCTAGCTGTCAGCTAGTAGGAGATAGCGACCATCTTGGACCCCACTTTGCATGTCAGAGAAATTTATCACTAATGACGTGCAAAGTGGGAGTGCCAAGATGTTAGCGACTGGAAACAGTCACTAACATCGCTTTCTCCTATTACCAACATTTGGAGATATTCGCGCTAAGCGCGAATATCTCCAAAAGCTAACACCTGCCCTGAGCAGTTCTTAGCCATGTTATCCAATGGGAGGTGGATAACTTGGCTAAGAGCATTAGCTCGGTAATGCATGAATATCGCTGACTTTTCAGCGATATTCATGCATTGCGGACGATTTTGATCGCATTTGCGATAAACCTTGGTAATACCAAGGTTTATCTGCGATAAAAATCGCCGCTAATCGGCGAAACATTTTTGTCTCTAACCAAGCAATAGCGATAATTATCGCTATTGCTTGGTAATATGCCCTCTAGTCCGGCGCAAATGCTATTTCAAAGTGTTTATATATTGAAGTCAAATCGTTTTCCATCAACAAGCACATTTTCAATGTCACTTCACATTGTGACATGAATGGCAATGAACAGCTGTGTTAAGAGATTTAGTGTTTGCATTAAGAGATATATTGTGTGCAACTACTGATTATAGAATATGCAGCCTTTCATGTGTGTGGTCTGTGTGCAAACACACATTTATAGCATATCTAGTTTTAAAAGCCACCATATTTTTCGTATTTTACACTGGCAGTGAGCTGCTCTTTAAGCAGGAGCTTCCCATGCCACTGACACTGTCCCCAGCCCTTAGTGTGTCTGAAATGGCAACATGGAATTTTTTACTTTTACTAGAAGGCACCACAGTTTTCACCTTTTACAGTGGCAGAGAGTTGCACGTCAAGCAGGCTTTGCTATTCCGCTAATACTGCCCCAGCCCTTCCAGACTTTCCAACTCACGATCCACCTACACATAATACCAGTACACTCAAAATTACATAATTACTATCCATATGATGCCACTGCACACTATGTCACATAATTCCACTACACACATCCACTCCACACCACACATTTACCCGTCACACAATTCCACAACTAACAATTCCAACCCAACCTACATAATTCCTGACTACATACATGTACAGGGGCACCACCACATCACTCGGGGACACCACCAAATCACTCAGGGACACCACCACTCACATGTCTTGTCTGATCTACTATGTTCCCTTGTTTCCCTGTTTTATTTGCTCTCATTTGATAACCTATAGCCATTCAGTGCTCAATAACTTTGTTAATTGACTCGCTCGTTTTTCTTATTCCATGTACTTGTAAAGCGCTCTGATATCTGCAAGGATCTTGTTCGCGCTTTATAAAACTTTCAAAATAAATCACTCGGGGACACAACCACATCACTCAGGGACACCACCACATCACTCGGGGGTACCACCACATCACTCGGGGCACCATCACATCACTCAGGGGCACCACTCAGGGGCACCACCACATCACTCAGGAACTCCACCACATCACTCAGGAACACCACCACATCACTCAGGGGCACCACCACATCACTCAGGGGCACCCCTCTGGGGCACCACCACATCACTCGGGCACACCACCACATAACTCGGGGACACCACCATATCACTTGGGGACACCACCACATCACTCAGGGACACCACCACATCACTCGGGGACACCATCACATCACTCGGGGACACCATCACCTCACTCAGGAACACCACCACATCACTCGGGGACACCACCAGATCACTCGGGGACACCACCACATCACTCGGGGACACCACCACATCACTCTGGGACACCACCACATCACTCAGGGACACCACCACATCACTCTAGGATACCACCACATCACTCTGGGACCCCACCACATCACTATGGGACACCACCACATCACTCAGCCCAACCACATCATCACTCAGCTCCACAACAGCACTCTCCTTGCTTTCTACCAACAAGCATTTCCATAGCCAATAGGACTCGCATTAGGAAAGTGTAGGCTATTGGCTTTGTGAATAACGATGCTATTAATTTATATATTTTCAAAGCCAACACATATTTAAAAAAATGTGTAATTTACAATACCAATAGCTCACACTTTCCTAATGCGAGACCTATTGCATTGCAAATGCTTGTTTTTTATGTCTCCTTCTTTGCAATTGAACTGCCATTACATGTTTAAAAGCTGCCACAAGCACTTGCAGAGCGTGCACAACCTTACCTGTGCTCAGCTGTCTTATCTCTTTCACTGCCGCCGTGACATGATCTTACTGTCTTCTACAACGCCTGTGAGTACTGTGTTGCCGGGAGCTATCCAGCGCTGGGTCACCTGTGCGTGCCGCCATCTTGTTATTGGCATTTCGACGTTATTTGCAGTTTTCAGCATGCGTCGTGCTCGTCTTGCCAACCACGTTGTGCTTTCCATAAAGTTCAATAAAGTTCAACTGGGAAAGTCATAGTGTTCCTTTCTCTCCAGTTTGTGTCTTCGTTGTGCAAGTTTTCAGCAGTTCCAGTTTCCTTTGTGAGATGCAGGACATTTTCTTGTTTTGAAAGCAAGGTACTGTTTCATTCCGTTTTATTTTCCTTCATCGAACTTGTTCTGTCAAGACTGTACCTATTGTGTGCCATTTTGCTGATGCCGTCTTTGGAGCTTGGAGAGCGTATCATCAAATTTTTTGATCTACGGTGACACGCACACCTGGGGGCCGATTCCGATCCTGGAAAAAAACGTACGTACGATTTTCATCCGGAACCATCGCCGTACGATTCGTACCCGTCCGTCCGAGTCGCGTAGTACGATCTGTATTCCGTCAATCCGTCCAAATCGTCGCGATCCGTACGTATTGCAAGGCTGAAACAGTGAACCGTACGGCTCGTTCACATGCCGTACGACCCGACGAGTACGATCCAGACTGGGGTATGAGGACGTGATTCGTACGGTCCACGTCAGGTAAGGGCGATTCGTACAGAAAAGCACACAATCACGTACACACCGTACGGTGCGTACACCCCATGATAGCAGGGGTACGGTGCGTACCCCTGCGATCTTGGGGTGTATGCACCGTACCCCGCGATCGCAGGGTGTACACACCGTACACCCAGCGAACTAGGGGTACGGTGCGTACACCCCAAGATTGCGGGGTACGGTGCGTACACCCAGTGAGCGCAGGGGTACGCACCGTTCCCCTGCGATCATGGGGTGTACGTACCGTACCCGGGGTGGCCGTTCCGTACCTGTCTCGGTGCAAACTCTGCTTTTACAGCTGTTTTCAGCTCCCGTAGAAAAAAGGTTGTACGGTGCATACCCGACACAAATCGTACTTGCCGGGTCGGAAAAAGCAGCCGCGAACTGTACAGATGTTGCGTACAGCGGGTTTCGAGGGAGATTCGTACGGGGATTTGATTCGTACGGTCTCTGTACGATTCGTACGCAGTCCAGCTCCTGGTATGAATCGTACTTCGTCGTACGTAAGGGGGACGTTGCAGGGTACAATTCGTATGGGAAAAACGCTCCAAACGGCTATTCGGAGCGTTTTTTCCCGAATCGGAATCAACCCCCTGATGTACTCATTACACGTCATTACTGTATTTCTTTTCATTTCTGAATTATTGATCTGTCTATGCTTAATTCTATTTATGTTTCCTGGATTTTTTAACTTGGACATGTTTTTGTTATTGCAGGTGTTACAATTGCTAATTTTTTTGCATTCCTAAATTGAAAATGCCCATGTCATTAAGTGTATTTTCCTGTTTCTTATATTACCGTATTCAGTTTTATACTCTTGGGAGATGTGTTCCTCTGTTAGGGTCTTGTTCTGATTCTTTGGAAGGTGTGTTCTCCTATAGGGAGGTGGTTCCTCTATTACGGTGTTCGGTGTTCAGTTTCATAGGGAGGTGTGTTCCCTATTTCAGTGTTTCTAAGGGAGGTGTTTCCCCTATAGGGAGATGTGTTCCCCTATTACGCTGTGTTTTTTCTGTTTCACATCGAGGTGTTTCCCCTATTACGGTGTTCAGTTTCATAGGGAGGTGTATTCCATTATAGGGAGGTGTGTTCCCCTAATATGGTATGTTCTCCTATTACGGTGTGCTTGTTCCGTTTAATAGGGAGGTGTATTTCCCTATTACAGTGTTTCCTAGGGAAGTGTTTCCCCTATATGGAGGTGTGTTCCCCTATTACAATGTGCTTTTTCTGTTTCATAGGGAGGTGTGTTTCCTTTATTACGGTGTTCAGTTTCGTAGGGAGGTATATTCTCCTGTAGGGAGGTGTGTTCACCTATTACGGTGTGTTCTCCTATTACGGTGTGCTTGTTCTGTTTCATTGGGAGGTGTGTTTCCCTATTACGGTGTTTCGTAAGGGAGGTGTTACCCCTATAGGGAGGTGTGTTCCCCTATTATGGTGTACTTTTTCTCTTTCATAGGGAGGTGTGTTTCCCCTATTATGGTGTTCAGTTTCATAGGTAGGTGTATACCCCTATAGGGAGGTATGTTCCCCTATTACGGTGTTTCATTGGGAGGTGTATTCCACTATTAGTACTGTGTTCATGTGTGCATATTTTGGAATGTTTATACCATCTTTTCTCATGCACTGATTTTTTAACATTGTGGTAACACATGTATGAATCATTCTGTGTCCAGTGTGATTAAATAAAACTGTACATTAAGTACCAAACGTCTTTTCTATTCTTTTTTTATAAAGTATTTTTTCTTTCTATGCATATGAAACTATCCACTGGGATCTCTGTCTCTATGTACTGTTGAATACCCAGGTCCCAGTGACTGTTTTGGGTTTACCCTTTTATGTAACTGCGGTAACGGATCACTGACATAATATCGAGGGACATAATATCGACTACCTAAAATATCCGCGACAAAATATCGACAGACAGAATATCGACTTTGTATCTACAAACAGGTAAGTACAAAAATATTGAGTAAAAAATATTGTTTACTAAAATATAGTTTGTAAAAATATCGAATTTAGTAAAAACAATGTTAAATTAAATTAATATTAAAAATTATTTACTAAAATATACTTAAAATTACTTAAATTAACTTATAATAATTAAATAATTAATTAAAGCTATAAAAAATATTTACAATCATATTTGTTAAAACATATATATATAGTAACATAATATAATGAAAAAAATATCCAATATTATTACCGTAGGATAACGGAAGTGTAAAATTACTATTCCCACTCCAAAGAGTGCAACAGTAGATAAGGCGTTGGATAGCGTAGGGGTAAAAATTACTATTCCCACTCCAGAGAGTGCAACAGTAGGGAAAGGGTTGGATAGCATAGGGGTAAAAATTACTATTCCCACTCCAGAGAGTGCAACAGTAGGGAAAGCGTTGGATAGAGTGGGGGTAAAAATTACTATTCCCACTCCAGAGAGTGCAACATTAGGGAAAGCGTTGGATAGCGTAGGGGTAAAAATGACTATTCCCACTCCATAGAATGCAACAGTAGGGAAAGCCTTGGATAGCGTAGGGGTGAAAATTACTATTCCCACTTCAAAGAGTGCAACAGTAGGGAAAGGTTTGGATAGCGTAGGGGTAAAAATTGCTATTCCCACTCCAGAGAGTGCAACAGTAGGGAAAGCGTTGGATAGCGTAGCGGTAAAAATTACTATTCCCACTCCAGAGAGTGCAACAGTAGGGAAAGCGTTGGATAGCGTAGGGGTAAAAATTACTATTCCCATTCCAAAGAGTGCAAAAGTAGGGAAAGGGTTGGATAGCGTAGGGGTAAAAATTACTATTCCCACTCCAGAGAGTGCAACAGTAGGGAAAGCGTTGGATAGCGTAGGAGTAAAAATTACTATTCCCACTCCAATGAGTGCAACAGTAGGGAAAGGGTTGGATAGCGTAGGGGTAAAAATTACTAATTCCACTCCAGAGAGTGCAACAGTAGGGAAAGAGTTGTATAGCGTAGGGGTAAAAATTACTATTCCCACTCCAGAGAGTGCAACAGTAGGGAAAACGTTGGATAGCGTAAGGGTAAACATTACTATTCCCACTCCAAAAAGTGCAACAGTAGGGAAAGGGTAGGATAGCGTAGGGGTAAAAATTACTATTCCCACTCCAGAGAGTGCAACAGTAAAGAAAGCGTTGGATAGCGTTGGGGTAAAAATTACTATTCCCACTCCAGAGAGTGCAATAGTAGGGAAAGCGTTGGATAGCGTAGGGGTAAAAATTACTATTCCCACTCCAAAGAGTGCAACAAATACCAATAAATAATTTTACATATTTCATTAATTATGAATAAATTACTTCCCACCCTACTCCCCTATAAACCCACAACCCACCACAAAAATAAAATAAATTAAATTAACATAATTATCAATTAATCAATTAAATAAATTTAATTGGCAATTAAAAATTTTATTAATTACAAAATATAAATTAATTATAAACAAATACCAATAAATACATTTACATATTTAATTAATTATAATTAAATTACTCCCACCCTATTCCCCTATTAACCCACAACCCGCTACAAAAATTACATTAATTAAATTAACATAATTATCAAGTAATCAATTAAATAAAATTAATTGGCAATTAAAATGTAATTAATTACAAAATAAAAATTAATTAACAATTAATTATAAACAAATACCAATAAATAAATGTATACATTTAATTAATTATAATTAAATTACTTCCCACCCTATTCCCCTATAAGCCCACAACCCGCTACAGAATTAAATTACTCAAAATTTAAATAACATTAAAGTCATTAATTAAAATACATTATAACATAAATAAACATTTTAAACACATAAAATACACTATAAAAAATTTGATATTATTACATTTTCGATATTTTTAATAACCTATATTATGTACTTCGATATTTTGACTATCTATATTTTAAATTTCGATATTACATTACTTACCTTCAAAACGATATTTTTGATGTCTATATTCTGTCCATTCGATCTTCTGTCCAGCCTATATTTTGAACTCAATATTATATCCATTCGATATTTTGTAGTCGATATTTTGTCTGTTTACCTGCGGTAACCAAGCATTATCCCTGACTAAAAAGGGGGCGTACTTTGTCATACTAGTGCCCAGCTTAGCATTCAAATTTCCTCCTACAATCACCTGAAATTCATTAAACAGACTTGCTGAGTAGACTTTTAAAACCAAAAGTATATAAAATAAAATATTGATCTGACATCCTAAATCAGAAACTGAATTATAAAAATGAATAAGGAAAAAAATTAATGAATTTGCAGAAACAACACATACAATCTGAATTACTCGATTATTACATGTAATTGTAACAACCTTAAAAACGTCTTAATACGAATCATAATTATTAACGCCAAACCCGCACTCTGCACTCAGGTGATGCATTTGCTAGAACAGGGAAACTTCGAAAACCATCCCAGTAATATCCTCCAAAGACCACATACCATGTGTCATTATGTTGTAAAATTTAGAACTGTAATTAACCCACTTCTGGTCCATCAACTTAGAGCTGTAACCCTCAATGTTCGAGGAAACCAAACAAATCAAAGAATCCTTGCAGTGATCCAGTTCCAGAGGTGATCACTTTAAAAGATCACCACAGGCCTTTAGTGTATCTGATCCACTCTTAGGCAAGATGGTATCAAATAATTGTCAGTACATACCATCTAAAGAAAATCTGTTGGCAGTTATAAAAGGCGATTAAACAATAACTACCCCAGTAGGTGGGGGAAAACACTGAGGCGCAGACTCCAATCTTGGTTGCAGAGGTTTATAAGAAAATCCCAGTGGTACAAAATGTAATACTTATGGGCTTATATTCTTGTCAAATGTTGCATAGAATCAATCGGTGAGCGAAACTTGGGCACCTGCAGTTAATGATAATACAGTCCTCAAGATCTTTAGTTGTAGTACCAATCCATGCTAACCTCCTTACCAACAAAACATCATTCATTTCTGAAATCTGAAAATTTGAGTGTGGAGAAGTTGCAGGATGGATTCAACAACAGATTGTGGAAATGCGGGTACGTTATTCAGGCCAGCCACATGTAGACAGCACTTGGGAAGGAGTTTTAAATGTGGCTGATCTGATGGATAAGGGCAGAATCTACATGCTTATGACAAAAGGAGTTACGATAATCTTCGATTCTCCGCTTAGGTTGATATCCTATATTCTGAGGCTTCTAAAGTTTGGAGAAACTGTTATTACAGCAAGCTGCAGAATTGTATTGGACTTTTGTCAGTAAAATCGGGGTGTGCCATCCAAAGTTACAACATTTGTTGGTCCTGCCGCCACAACATCAGCAGCAACCGTTGACCCCTCCCTGTGTGCCTTATTAGTTCCTGAACTGAGAATTCTAAGGCCATCACTTTTTCAATCAAGGGAGTAACACAGACCTCAATAATAATCTTGATTTGCTCCAGTAGCTGACACAAATTGAGACAGATATTTCATTAACTGGGTTCTCAGGGGATTCATGTAATTCAGTAACCAAGGAAGTATTCCCTGGACACTTAGTAACTTTTTTTTCATTACCAACCAGCTTTGATTGTGTTTTCCTTTTTGCCGCAGGTCTCTCTTCACTAACTTCTGTGATGACCGAATCGTTTCGACGCATTATCACCGACAGTTGATTTTGTGCCACTACATCCTTGGAAAATCCCCTGCAGGTGGCCGGGAACTCCTCTGTCACAGCTGGTGGTAAACCAACTACAAAGAAAGTACTTGGATCTTCACATAAGTCCAGGGAGAGACAACTTTCAGCAAGGTCAATTTCCTTGAAGATGACTCCAACGGTGCTGAGTCAAAATATCGATTCCTAATTATCGAGTTACATTAATATCGAGTTTAAAATATTGAAGGTGAAGAATATCAAGGTCAAGAATATCGTTGGACAGAATATCGACCCTAAGGTAAGTAATATCGATTTTTTTTATATCGATGTAAGTAATATCGAAGTTAGTAATATCGATCAGTTATATCGATGTTACTAATTTCAATGTTACTAATATCGATATTTGTTTGTTGTTATGTATTTTATGATGTATTTTACATGTATATGTTATATGGTTTTTTTAAAGTATTTTATTTGTTTTAAATTATATGTGTACTATTTTTTGTATATTAAAAATGTTATTTTTAATTTAATTTATATTTTAGCACTGTAGCGGGTTGTGGGTTTATAGGGGAATAGGGTGGGAAGTAATTTAATAATAGTAAATTAATTATACATTTTTAGTAATTGTAATTTAATTTTAATTAATTTGTGCATTTAAGTTCTGTAGCGGGTTGTGGGTTTATAGGGGAATTGGGTGGGAAGTAATTTAATTGTAATTAAGTAATTATTTATTTTTTATTGGTATTGATATTTTTTTATTTCTAATTAATTATTGATTGGTAAATAATTATTTTAATTGGTAATTAATTTTTTTTAATTGTAATTAAGGCTTGTAATTGGTATTTACATTTTGTAATTGGCAATTCATTTTTTTAATTGGCAATTAAGGTTTTTAATTGGAAATTAATTTTTTTAATTGGCAATAATTGATAATTAATTTTTTACAATTGGTAATTGATATTTTTAATTGTTAAATACTAATTTATTAATTGTTAATTATTTTTCATAAAAAATGTTTTTTATTGAAAAATAAATTTCTTGTTTATCATTTTTTAATTGTTAATCAATTTTTAATTATCAATATGCTTTTTGTTTTGAAAAATATTCTAGTTTTCAATATTTATTATTTAGTAATTTATATTTATTAATTCATATTTATTGGTATTTATTGTTAATTTAGTGTTAATGAATTCAATTTTAAATATGTTTTTAGTAATTATTAATGGGTTTTTGCAAATGATGTGGAGTTATTTAAAAATTATATTTTTTTTTTTTATTTAAAACAATTATTTATAAGTATGTTGTATTTAACTTCTA
Organism: Lissotriton vulgaris; assembly: GCF_964263255.1. Lineage (NCBI taxonomy): Eukaryota > Metazoa > Chordata > Amphibia > Caudata > Salamandridae > Lissotriton > Lissotriton vulgaris. Next base: position 1,375,722,599 of record NC_141685.1, on the reverse strand, counting down.
CTCTATCCAATGCTTTCCCTACTGTTGCACTGTCTGGAGTGAGAATAGTAATTTTTACCCCTACGCTATCCAACGCTTTCCCTACTGTTGCATTCTCTGGAGTTGGAATAGTACATTTTACCCCTATGCTATCCAACGCTTTCCCTACTGTTGCACTCTCTGGAGTGGGAATAGTAATTTTTACCCCTACGCTATCCAACGCTTTCCCTACTGTTGCACTCGCTGGAGTTGGAATAGTAATTTTTACCCGTATGCTATGCAATGTTTTCCCTACTGTTGCACTCTCTGGAGTGGGAATAGTCATTTTTACCCCTACGCTATCCAACGCTTTCCCTACTGTTGCACTCTTTGGAGTTGGAATAGTAAGTTTTACCCCTACGCTATTCAACACTTTCCCTACTGTTGCACTCTCTGGAGTTGGAATAGTAATTTTTACTTCAAGGCGATCCAATGTTTTCCCTACTGTTGCACTCTCTGGAGTTGGAATAGTAATTTTTACCCTTACGCTATCCAACCCTTTCCCTACTGTTGCACTCTCTGGAGTTGGAATAGTAATTTCTACCTCTACGCTGTCCAACGTTTTCCCTACTGTTGCACTTTTTGGAGTTGGAATAGTAATTTTTACCCCTACGCTATCCAACGCTTTCCCTACTGTTGCACTTTTTGGATTTGAAATAGTAATTTTTACCCCTACGCTATCCAACGCTTTCCCTACTGTTGCACTTTTTGGAGTTGGAGTAGTAATTTTTACCCCTACGCTATCCAACGCTTTCCCTACTGTTGCACTTTTTGGAGTTGGAATAGTAATTTTACCCCTACGCTATCCAATGTTTTCCCTACTGTTGCACTCTCTGGAGTAGGAATAGTAATTTTTACCCCTACGCTATGCAACGCTTTCCCTACTGTTGCACTATCTGGAGTTGGAATAGTAATTTTTACCCCTACGCTATCCAACACTTTCCCTACTGTTGCATTCTCCGGAGTTGGATTAGTAATTTTTACCCTTACGATATCCAATGTTTTCCCTACTGTTGCACTCTCTGGAGTTTGAATGGTAATTTTTACCCCTACGCTATCCAACGCTTTCCCTACTGTTACACTGTCTGGAGTTGGAATATTCATTTTTACCCCTACGCTATCCAACGCTTTCCTTACTGTTGCACTTTTTGGAGTTGGAATAGTAATTTTTACCCCTATGCTATCCAACTCTTTCCCTACTGTTGTACTTTTTGGTGTTGGAATAGTAATTTTTACCCCTACGCTATCCAACGCTTTCCCTACTGTTGTACTTTTTGGAGTTGGAATAGTAATTTTTACCCCTACGCTATCCAACGCTTTCCCTACTGTTGCACTTTTTGGAGTTGGAATAGTAATTTTTACCCCTACGCTATCAAATGTTTTCCCTACTTTTGCACTCTCTAGAGTTGGAATAGTAATTTTTACCTCTACGCTATACAACGGTTTCTCTACTGTTGCACTCTCTGGAGTGGGAATGGTAATTTAAAGTTCTATGCTATCCAACATTTTCATTACTGTAGTTTTTTTACTTATGGATTTTGAATAGTATTTTTATTTATTAATTTATTTAATTTATTTTGTATAAATTTAGATAATGTAGTATATAATTAGTTAAAAAAATATTAACGGTAAATTCAATCTTTTTATTTATTAAACGTAATTCTTTACTTTTTATTTATGTTTTTGTTTTATGTTTTTAAATGTATTTGTAATTTATAATATTTTTTGTTAATTTATGAATTATTAAAACAATTATTACAACTTATTAAGTATGTATATATTATATATTTTATGTATATGTTTAATTAATGTATTATTATTATATGTGTATTCTTTATTAATTTTAAACATTATTAGATATTTTTAATTATGTTTATTTTATTTATTAGTGTTATTTACTTTATTTTACATTTATATTTTTACAGGAAAAAAACGATATTTTTAACATCGATATTTTTAACATCTATATATTTTTTCCGATATTTTTGTACTTACCATGTTGTAGATAGGATGTCGATATTTTTGCCTTCTATATTTCTGCATCGATATTCCTGTAGGTCGATATTTTGACAGTGATTTGACTCCAACGGCTCTAGCCTCAAAAGAGTCCAGTGTAGTACCACAGGAAACTCCTATAGGTTTCTCTTTATCCCTATCCTCCTGACATTTTCTTTTTTTCCCATTCCTCCCTTTCAAGTTACATGGATTAAGTGTTTACATGGTTAATCTGTTATAATAAAAATATAAACACACCGAACTAAATGATCAGTCAAAGGGGTAAACATCAAAGTCAGTTACAGTGACACCTAAAGCATGACGAGAATATTGCTCACCTCTAGAGTTGGTGTTCCTAAAATCTGAAGCCAAGGGGGGTGGCCCAGCCTTGTCCTGCACTGGACAGGAGCAGGTGGGCCTGCTCTTGGCATGGTCTTGGCCCAGGCTAGTGCCTGGGTATGTCACGTGCGCATTCTGCGCTGCGGATTGTTTGCCACCATTTTGTAGGTCCAAGCCCTGCCTCCTGGAGCATGCAGCAGTATGGCTTTGAAGTCCTGCCCAGCCAAAGTGTGATGTGCCTCTGAGTGCATCCCATGCTGCGGGCTGTTTGCCACCAATTTGTCGGCCTCAGCCCCTCCTGCTGTAACAGTGCTGAAGTATGGGACTGGAAGTCCTGCCCAGCCAAAGTTCGAAGTGCCTCTGAGAGTGTCCTGCGGGCTGTTTTTCACCAATTTGTAGGCCTCAGCCCCGCCTGCTAGAGCAGTGCAGCTGTATGGCTTTGAAGTCCTGCCAAGCCAAAGTGCAACGTGCCTCTGAACATGTCCCCAAATGAAGCACTTTTTTCTAATTCTAAAGTGTAATGGAAATAAAGAATGTAATAGGATCAAATCATACCAAGATACTTTACTTTGTGATATACAAATTAACACATTTTCACTGAAACCAAATTTCCACACAATTGTTTGTGTGCTACGTAGTTTTATACGTAAAACTGTTGTCCGTGCAAATTTAGTGGCCATTTTAATGGAAAATGGGCTGTCTGTTAATGACACTGGCTGCCACACCATGCTTTAGTAATCTAGCTGTGACACTGTGCTTCTAAATGCAACACCAGCTACCTATTACATAGTTACTGCTCTTCTGCTAAATGAGCATGGCAAATTTGTGATACTTTGCGAGGTGTTTGGACATTTCAGAATCCCTATGAGTTCAATACCTACTAAGGCCACAGGAGCTCTTACAGCACTGGGAGTTTGCTGTTAAATTCATCAGATTCCCACAGGTGCAGGAGTCAGACTATGAGCAGCAGAATGTACTGAAGAACCTGTTGGGGAACTGCAAAGGCCTTATTGTGCGAGTACTGAATGACAGAACACTGTGCATGCTCACTTTTGTAAATGCAGACTGTACTATTTAATCCTGGCTATCTGATGTAAGCAAAGTAAAATAAGTTATGCCCATGCTGCTGGGTGGACTGTGGAGACAAGACAATTACAGTAATCATTGTATTGAATGTGATGGGTGGAGGGAAAACGATGGCACTTAGTAACAGAACATAGACGTACTTATGACAGAGTTCTGGAACTGAAAAAATGACTGATTTGAGTGTTGTTTATTTTATTTTATGCAAACAAATGCACAGATCACTTAAAACCCACTTATTGGGGTCACTGGTGTAGAGTTCTTTATGTGAGATACCAAGGTTAGACACAGTATTGTACTATATATGTGCCTGGCAACAAATTAACAGGGAGAGCTGAGCCAAAGGTTTGTCTTGGCTCTAAGAGCCCATGCACAAGATGATCAATGGAAACATTTGCCATGGAAATCATGTAACAGATATTAAATACAAATATGATAAAGTGTCTTCTAAATTGAAAAAAATGTATATTTAATTGACAGCATTTCATCTCAGTGCATCAGATTGTACCACTGCATTGAGAGGGTTTTACTAAACGTGGTTAGTTTTTAAACATGAACTAAGATATATTAATGAACTAATATGCAATCATGCCCCACCCTTCACTCTTATGACAATTCCACAGGTGAACTAAGAAGTACGTTAGTTGTCATGTGCACCCTTTAAATGGGCTATATTCTTATTTTACGTGGAGCAACATTACAGTTCATTAAGACAAACTCGAGAGATTTTTGTACGGCACACATCCTCACATTTTCAACTTTTTCTAAAATGCAGTAATAAGAAAAATAAGAGGCACGATAAAAAAAATTAGTGGGGAGTACACAATTTAATCATGTGGCCACGCCAGGAATGATGAAACACACAAAAGGTGATGGGAGGCTGCTTGCAATAAGCCTCACCACTGCCAATGACTCGGGGTAGCACTCCAACACATCATACTTTTTCTCACCATGCCATCTCAGTTTGGACCTAGTTATAAGCAAATCAGTCTTGATCCTGCTCCTCATAGGAAGAGTTCAGTCTGACAAAGGGTTTGACACTAGTCTATTGTGACCCCACACAAGCTGGGGGCAGGGAGGCAGGACATTGCAAGCACCTTTGGGGGTGGAAACCTCCAGAACGTTCTGTTCAAAGTGGGCACCAAGTACAGATAATAGACCCTTAGACCTAACACTTCAGTACACCTCTGCACCTGTGGAAGACTCAGAAGGACTGCTGTGCTGCTATGCTACCAGAAGGATTGTTATTCTGCTGCCCTTTTTCTCTGCTGTTCAGCAAAAGGACTGGGCCTGACCTTGAAACTAGGACCATCACAGTAACTTCAAGGGCTAGTTGGCTGGCCTTCTCGCCAGAGCCTCAGGTACAGAAAAGGCTTCAACCACATCAGAACCAGCACCTAGACTCTGACTGCTGTGAGCCTTATCTCCTAAGTGGTGTCATCCCAGTCCTAGTGGGCCTAAAGGGGCTCCGCTAGTCCAGCTGTGATCCTGTGGTCGGCACTGACAGAGTGCAACGCAAGTCCTCACAGCTCTACTTCGGAATCGCCACAGCGTGACTCATCCCCGATGCAAAAAATGCATCGTAACCCGCAGTCTCCTCAGAACCGCTGCTGTGCAAATTATGCTCAACATAGGCCTTCACCTCACAAGTCCCTTGCCGACCATCTCCTCTATGCTGATGCAGGACTCTGCATTGCAGCCCAACCACTTCTTTGCAACCACTGGTGTGAGACGCATCTTCATATAGGACTTCGGATCGCAAGCCTCTCGTTGACGGTTTCCTCAGCAATGTAGGGTGCTGCATCACAGCCTTGCAGCTTATCAGAACTGCCACTATACAAATCCTTGTCAATTTGTTATCCTGCAACGCTCCGCAGACCAGGATTTAGGGTACTTTGTTCGGTGAGCCTAATTTAGTCTCTGCATCCAGGCCACTCTCAATCATGGTTGGCCTGAACTTGTGATTTTGTCCTGGTCCGGCGCAACCGGATGACCACAGTTGGCGCTTTGTACTTCTAGCCACTACTTTTACTTAAACCTTTGAAATTGCATATCTCCAGTTCTACTGATTGAATGTTTGTTTTTTGGTCTCAAATAATGAATTAAATGTTATTCTATTTTTCTAAATTGGTGTGGGATTTTTCTTGTGTTGTGTTTTAACTTTATTACTGTTTGAAATGCTACATAAAAACTTGACACACTCCTTTGAAGTTACGCCTCACAGCTTTGTGCCAAGCTACCAAAGAGTTAATCACACGTTAATTAGGGGTTTGCTTTTTTTTTTACTCTGACAGAGATTGTGGTTGTTGTCTGAGTAGGGTTTACCCCCCCCTCAACCAGTAACCAAGTGTTCAACACATTGGCTTTGATAAAGTTTTTTAGGGATATGGGCTTGACTTGCAAAAATACAGTGCAGGTAGTTCATATATAATAGTATGTGTATGAGATGGGTCTTGAGTTTTGACATGGTTGAGGCAGAATCTGTCAAAGGAGGCTGATGAGTGTCTGGGGCAGCTGTCATCCTAATGAGGGGGACAAGCTATTTTTCTTGTACTATGGCAGATGGCAACCTGGATACATCACTGTGTGTGGGCCTTTTTTATGGTCGTTTGGCCAAATAAATATATTGGGAGTGACTCACCACCAAGGGACTGGGTACCAATGTAAATCACAAAAAGAGAAAGATCCTTGGGAAGACCTATAGTAAATACCTGGAATTCAAACACACTCCATTCGTGCTGATGTCACCAGATCAAAATGCCCCTGGTGCATATTTAAAATTAAAACCCAAAGTACATAACAGGAGAAATTAAAATTCTAGTACAATTTTATTGTTACTAATAAATAAATCACTGTGTTAAAAATGTTCCTGAATATACACAATTAAAATAATATCCTATTCATCAAAGACAAAAAAATTACATCATGTATGAAAACATCAAGAATTATTAATCCGATTAGAATCTAAACCATTGTGTCCCATTGATGTTGAATGATGGCACCCTAGTGATTTCTCGGATTTAAATCAAAGTAATAGGCGTCGACGCGTTTCGGTGTTGTGACTTGATGAGCACCACCTTTATCAAGACGATAGTACTATGTAAGCATGGGCGGAAAATCCGTTTCGCTCGCGGATTTTCGGTAAATTCGCAATCCGCGAGATTCGCGAATCTCCCGCAAAATCCGCAAATCCGCGAGCAGCGGATTTTATGGCTTGCTCGCACTGTTCGCGTGAGTTCGCGGCTTCCCAGTACAACTTCGCGCCCCGCGAATAAGCGCAAAATTGCAGAAATACGATCTTAGCAAAACTGAAACTACTTACCAGGTTCAAAAGTTCAGGCTCATCATTAGTAGCCATTTCCTGTAGTGCTTCCTGAGGGGCCCCTCCAGAGTTCAGTTGCCAGTTGCAACTATTATGTGACCCTGCTCTGAACCTCAGAATAGTTACACATATGCCACAAAGGTCCTGAACTACAGCTAAGGGAGACAAGCAGGAGCCAGGCTGGAAGTTCAAATCCATTAATCAGCCCCTAATTCATTATTGTCAGTTGGGGCAGGGCAGGTGTTGTAACTAATTTTGCAACAATGAAAGCACTTAGCAAGTGCAAAAGATCACTAATCAGGAAGCACTAAGGAAGCAGGTGCCAGCTAAAAAAATATTCTTTGACACATTAATCAGCCCCAAATTAATTCAGGTCACTTGAGGCAGGGAAGGTGTGCTTGCTTTGCTACAATAATGTACACTGACTGGACAACCAGAGGGTGCTGTGATGAAACAGAGGGGGGCATGGGTGGGCCAGAGGGTGGCATGAGTAGTCAGAGAGTGGCAGTGGTGACAGAGAGTGGCAGTGATGAAGAAGAGTGTCCCAAACAGGCTGGACACGTAGAAACAACAAGTTCGCGAAACTTGCGACCCGACAGGTAAGTTCGCGTTTGCGAAATTGTACAAAACCCTCGCGAACTGGCAGAAACCCGAGCGAACACACAAAAAAAAAAAATCCGCAAATTCGCGAGAATTCGCGGATTTTGCGAATTGCGAGTTCGCAAATCCGCAAAATTCGCGAACGCGAGATTCGCAAAATTCGCCCATGCTTAGTACTATGTTGTCTCTTATTGAAATCAAAAACTTCTAGATGTTGAAGATAATAATAATACAACTGGACGGTACTCCAAGTCTTAACTACACTGTAATTCAAATACTGAGATAAGTAGATTAAACGATTAAAAACTGTATCTTCTTTTTTGCATGATGGCTGAAAACGATCTCCTGCTTTAAATCACGACTTTCTAAGTTCAAGTCTAGCGCTTTATGCAGGTAGCTTTTAGTGACTCTGCAAAAAACTGTGCCTGGTTTAAATATGCCATAACGATCCTAAATGTATTGATGAAAGGACGCCTGGCCCGAGTGATTTAGTGACAAGATTAACCCCCGATGATTCTGCAGTAAAATTTGGCAGCCATATAGCAACGGCAGTCTTCTTTGACGTTGCCGCAAAAGTGAAGGAGAAAACAGTGCCCCAAGTAATGCAGTGGTTCCCAGATAGGGTGAATCTAACTGTTGTTTAAGTTGGTGGAGAAACGGCCAATGCGTTATTCTCGTGAGTTTGGATTATTAATTCTTGATGTTTTCATACATGATGCACATTTTTGTCTCTGATGAATAGGATATTGTCTTAATTGTATATTTAGGAACAATTTTAACACAGTGATTTATTTATTTGTACCAATAAAATTGTACTAGAATTTTAATTTCTCCTGTTATATACTTTCAGCCAGATGCATCAAGTATCCATTTTGCGATTCCTTATTAGCGAAAAATAAGGAATCACTAATAAGGAATTGCAAAATGCTATGCATGAAGAAGTCGCATAAAAAATAGAGATTTCTTAGAATTCCTTAATTGCGACTTGGAAATTGCGAGACGCAATTAAGGAATACCTCCCACTTCATTCCTATGGGCCTAGAGGCCCATTGGAATGAATGAGAAGACAATCTCAATTTGTGAATCGTAATTAGCGATTCGCAAAATGAGATTGCGATTTCAAGGGTGCAGGGGTGTCCAAAGGACACCCTGTTGCACCCCTGAAATTGTTCTGTGCACATATGTTGCGCACACACATGCCCTTAGGGCATATGTGTGCGCAACATGAAACCTTGAAAACTGCACTTTAGTGTATTTTTCAAAGTTTTTGCAAATTACCATGAAGGTGTACTTCGTGGTAATTTGCGTGCCCTATTAGCCAATTCGCTATTTTTGAAACTTTCATGCATTGCATTTAAGGAATCTCAATTTGAGATTCCTTAAATGCAAACAATTGCAATTTAGCGAGTTCTCAATTTGCAATTTTTGCATTTGGGATGATGCATCCCAAATGCAAAAATACCGGTCGCAAAGGGGCAGATTCTGAGAATCTGCCCCTTTGGGTTTTAATTTTAAATATGCACCAGAGGCATTTTGATCTGTTGACATCAGCACGAATGGAGTGTGTTTGAATTCCAGTTATTTACTATAGGTCTTCCCAAGGGTCTTTCTCTTTTTGTGATTTATTATGGTCTTTTGAGCCAATTCTTACTGTTGATTTCCCTTCAAAAAGACATTAGTAGCAACAAGCACAAATGCATGCAGTCTTCCATACCTAGCACATACTTATTCAGCATATCTTTACAAGTTCAAAACTGCCACATTTTGCCAACATAGGCACCTTCTTTTCTTTGGTTCTCTGCTTCACTAATGAAGGCCCCTGGTACTGCCAAGGCAAATTTTCTGTCCTAGTCTGACCCTGCAAATATCTTAATTATTTTCAGTAACTTAACATCATCAAATCGCTCAAACGTTACGCAAGTCTATGGCGGCTCTCTCATATGCATTTTCTCGAAATTGTGGATGCAAACAATTTTAAGACTGATTCATCTGTCAAATTTCGGAACCGATTTCTATCAGGGACCTTTTAAAAACTAAAGGTGGGAGGAGCTTCGCGGGCAACCAAGATGGCCGCGTGAGCTCGGAGCTCCGAAGACCCTCTGATCCTCCGTATTAATCCTGTCACACATCCTTATCAGTGTTTGTGGAATATGAAAGTTGAACCGACGCTGACACGGACCCATTGTCCGATTTCAAATCCGACGTTCCTTGGCGCAGTTACACCGTGTGGAAGTTCGCGGACTGCAGTGGGACCAGGATCCAGGCCGGGGCTGGCGGATGCGACATAGCCAGACGGAGGTGACGAGGCACGGGACTGGCCGCTCCGGCCCACAGCGGAGCTGGCGTAGTGGCGGAGTGAGCACGTACCAGACGGAGTGCGGGATAACTAATCCCTGACGTCGGTGAGCCGGTGAGGCTCGTTGTGTGGATGGACGAGGGGGCCCGGTGACTAACTATGGCTGGCAAAGGTGGCCCCGATAGATCACAGTCTCGGGTCAGCAGAAAGACTACGTACTCGCAGTCCAACAACATGGAGCGATACGCTCAGTCGAAGGGCTCGCCTGGTGCCTCCACAAGACCCAAGGACCTACATCGGGAAGTGTTGCCTGAGGCTCAAGATCCCACGCTCTGCGACATAATGGGCGCCATTGAAGGCATGAAGGCCGAGATGCACCAGCAGCACGAGGTGATGGCGCACAAGGTGGACACTCTGGCGATTGACGTTAACCTGATCAGAGCGGACTTGGGCAAAACAAATGAGCGAGTCAAGTCGCTAGACATCAAGACCTCGAGCCTCACCACGGACGTCTCGGACCTGCAAACCGAGGTCCGGAACTTGAAGTCGGCCAACGACCTTTTCGCGAGGAGGCTTGAGGATTATGAGGGTCGGCATTATCGGTGTGCCGGAGGGGGCCGAGGATTCGGCTGTGGACCTTTTTGTTGAGGACCTGGTCCAGAACCATCTAGCCCCTAAGGGACTCAGTAAGTTCTTCTCCATTGAACGGGCGCACAGGATGCCTGGGGGCCGGCCGAAGGAAGGTGCCCCTCCGAGACCTATCATCGCCCGTGTGTTCAACTTTAGGGACCGTGACTCCATTCAACAGGCCTCAAGGAGCGGTGGGCCTTTGAAGTTCCAGAACGCTGCCATTAACTTTTTTCCGGACTTCACTCAGTCCGTGCAGAGACGGAGACAAAGCTTCATGGGAGTGAAACGGCATTTGCGGGATATGGGCATGAAGTATGCTATGCTGTTTCCTGCAAAACTGAGGATCGAACATGGCGGGCGGGCTCTGTTCTTTGACTTGCCGGAGGCGGTGTCGGACTGGCTTGACACCTTACCCCAGCGACGTGAAGACACCGAGGAGCGGTCAGAAGAAGCTACAGGCGGCCACGACCGGCAGGAGTGATGGCTGGCTACAGGACTTTTTTGGACAATGGGTCTACCCTCAGCAGTTTGATTTTGGTAATCCTGTACTCATGGGGGCTTCCCCTGTACTTTTCTATTTGGAGGATGGGGGGGGATAGGGTTACCTCCTTTCTCCTCGGGGGCTTCTCGTAGATTCGTTTTTTCTAGGGGCGACAGGCACACTGCGAGTTGGGCGGGCTTTCTAGTCTAATGCAGGGGTGCAGGGTGGGGGGGCGGACGGGTTCCTTGTTTTCGTTCTTGGGTTGAATTCCTTTTTTCTTTGTTCCCTTTTTGGCAAGGCAATTGGTGGTATGATTCTGTTCATGTAGCGGCAGTGCCCGCCGAGGGTGGGATGGGTGTGGATTTCGATGATGGGGGGTAGGAAATTGAATGTTTTAAGCTGGAATGTCAATGGGCTGGGGGACCGTATCAAGAGGGGTATTGTACTACAAATGTTTAAGAGATGTGTGCCGGATGTAATACTGTTGCAGGAAACGCATTTGGTAGGGAACACGTGCCACGCACTTAACAGAAAGGGCTTCAAAATGGTGGCACACTCGGGTTCTCCTCGGGGTCCCGGGGGGTGGGGATTATGGTGCGCTCGACCCTCCCCTTGGAGATTGACTCAAGAGTGGTCGATGAGCGAGGACGCTACGTCGCCGTCACGGGGAGATGGGAGGGGCGTACCCTGGCTCTAGTTTCGATCTATGTCCCCCCTGGGCTACAGACGGACACCTTCAAAGACCTTGGGGGCGCCATTTTAGGTCTACCCGAGGGGCTGCTTCTTATGGGAGGTGACTTCAACGCATTAGGTTCAGGGACGTTAGATCAATACCCATCCAGAGACCTCCGAGGTGCGCAGACCTGGCTTCCCGACTTTCTCGACACCCTAGGACTTGTTGAATGCTGGAGGCTTTTGCATCCTACCCAGCGCCAATACTCGTTTCACTCAGGGGCTCACGGTAGCCTCTCCAGGATTGATTATATCCTGACATTGGCGGCCCACGCATCGGCGGTCTCTGAGGCCAGATTGATGGCGAGGGGCATCTCGAACCACTCTCCGGTCTGGGTATCCTTCGATTTTGATGTTGGGGTAGCTGAGAGGGTGGCGCCGATTAACCTGTGGTACTTTCGTGATCCCAAGACTCGTGGACTCCTGGCCAAAGCCATGGAGCTCTACTTCTCCGAAAACACGTGCTCGGTTACCTCCGCTGTCTCCTTATGGGAGGCCTTCAAGACCGTCCTGAGGGGGGAGGCGTTCTCCTTAATAACTGAGGTACGGAGATGCAGAGACGTGGACGTGGTGACAATCAAGTCCGACATAGTGGAGATAGACACTCAGTTGGAGGTCGGCCCGACACCGGACCTCCTACACGCTCTCTCACTCAAACAGTCGGAGTAGCGAGCTACTGTTACGGAGGCGGCGAAGGCCATGAGTAGGGAGCAGCAGGGGCGAATCTATGAGGTCGGAGACAAGGCCGGTAAGCTCATTGCCTGGCTTGACAAGAAGGAAAGGGCCAGCCGCGTTGTCCCGGAGGTGCTGGGGGGGGATGGCACGGCTGTCACCTACCCTAGCGCTATTGCTCTGGCCTTCGCTGAATATTTTGCATCCGTTTACGCCTCGGCCTCCGAGACTCTGAAGACTCTGGCGCCTTGTTGCGAGACATAGAGGTACCGTGTTTGTCGGAGACTGAGAATGAGGACATGGATAGAGACATTGCGGTGGACGAGAACGCTCAGGCGATACGCTCCCTGCGATCTGGCAAGGCTCCCGGCCCCAACGGTTTCCCAGTGGAGCTGTATAAGATTAAACCGGATCTTGTCGCTTCGCCACTGCGGGCTATGTTTATTGAGGCACAGGAGTCGGGTGCACTTCCCCCCGACCAGAGGCTGGCCACCATTGTGGTCATTCATAAGGAAGGGAAGCCCAGAGATTTGTGTTGGTCGTATCGTCCTATCTCGTTACTGAACGCAGAGCCCAAGATCTTGGCTAAATTGCTCGCCAACCGACTGGTTGGAGCGATTGGCGACTTGGTGCACCCGGACCAGTCTGGCTTTATCCCACACCGTAACACCGCCCTCAATTTGAGAAGACTTCACGGAGCCCTCGCGAGGGTCCGCACCCTTCAGGAGCCGGCCCTCTTGGCGTCCTAGGATGCCACAATGGCTTTTGACTCCCTTGAGTGGCCATACTTGTGGGCGGTGCTGGAGAAGTTTGGGTTTGGTCCGGGGTTCATAGGATGGGTTAAGCTCCTATACGCCAGCCCGCTTGCCAATGTGGCGGTTAACGGCCGCGCATCGGCTCCATTTGCCCTCGGCAGGGGTACCAGGCAGGGTTGCCCCCTGTCGCCCCTTTTGTTTGCACTGGCACTGGAACCACTGGCGGCGTGGTTGAGAGGGCATCCGGACATCAGGGGGATCAAGTGGTCCCCGGGCTTTGAGGATAGGGTGTCTCTGTACGCAGATGACATCCTCCCGTACCTCACCTCGCCGTGTATGTCCCTTATTGTTGTGTGTGATGTCCTACGCACCTTCGGTAGACATTCTAGACTCGTCATTAATTGGTCGAAGTCTCATTTGTATGTCCTGAGGGGTGAGGTCCCGAGACTCCCGCGGGACTGTAACATACAGGTCGCGAGGCAGGGGTTTAAATACCTGGGCATCTACATTTCTGCTGATCCCACTGTACGTTACGCGAACAACTTGCTTCCCCCTCTTGCGTGCCTTTGGCGTGATGTGGAGGGGTGGCGGAAGTTGCCGCTTTCCCTGCTTGGACGGGCGGCCTTGTTCAAGATGATGTCTTTGCCCCGGTTTCTATACGTGCTTCAGAACACCCAGGATCTGGTCCCGTCTGGAAATTTTAGAGAGGTAGAGGGCCTACAGCGGACCCTGCTCTGGGATGGTAGGCCGCGCATCGCCATTACTAAATTGACCCTCCCGTGGTACGATGGAGGGATTGCGCTGCCTGACATCCGCAGGTATTATTGGGCGTCTCAGCTGGCAGCCCTTAATCACGGCTTCTATGGACCGGCCATGAATCCGGGCTTTGCCATGGACCGGTGGCTCCTGGGTGATGGGAAATATTACAGGGCTCTGTACTCTAGGTCCCTGGATGGAAGAATGACAGGTCCCACTAAGACATCGGTCCACATCTGGAGAGCGGTGACGAAGGAACAGGGATGGAAAGGCAAACTCACGATGGCGACCCCACTCTATGACTCCGATCTGCTGGGCAACTTGTGGCATACCAAGGGGTTTGACCGCTGGGACTTGATAGGCATCTCTAGGGTGGAAGACATGATTGCTAAGGGACAGGTAAAGCCCTTCGAGGTGCTGCAGAGAGAGTTTCAGTTGGGGGAAAGGGAGTTCTTCAGATACGCTCAGTTAAAACACGCCCTTCTGGCAGTTATGCCGGAGGGTGAAAAGATCCCTGAATCTTCCCCGCTGGAGGACAGGTTGCTGGACGGCTATCTCACTGACCTACAAGAAACTGATTAACGTTTGTACGGACCTTCTTCTGGGGGTGCGAGATCAGTGGACCCGTGATGGAATTGAATTGGATAACGAGGATTGGCAGTGTGCGGTCTCGTCTCCGAAGGAGGTGGCAATTCCGGCCAGACTGAGACTGGTACAACTGAAAATCCTACATAGGGTTTATGTCACTGGCCCCCGACTGATTCACATGGGCCACTCGGAGGATGGTCTCTGTCTACGAGGGTGTGGTTCCCTAGCAACCTTCATGCATATTATATGGGAATGTAGGGCGGTGGCTGCGTATTGGAGGCGTATACACGTAGTGATGGGTGAAGTGACTGGAGTTGACTTGTCCGCTGAGGCCCGGCGCTGTCTGTTAAATGTGTGGGGCCCCACGGATTATACCAGTTCACAGACTCAATGGGTCACTCTAGGCAACATGGTGGCTAAAAGGGACATTGCACAGAAATGGGGAGCGGCTCTGCCCCTCACAGTAGAGATGTGGAAGGCTAACATGGACTGGTGCATGTTCCCGGAGAAGACTATCTATGTTGCCAGAGGTAGGCCCAAAAAATGGAATAAGATTTGGGGGCCCTGGAATGACTATAGGGGTGATATCTGCCTCCCGCCGGACACAGCGCCCTCAGAGGAGCGACTGTCCCCTTAGCCCTTGAATCCAGCTGGATTACTGATATACAATGTCCTGTCTTCCTTCCCCCCCCCCGATATTCACGCATGTGACCTGTTCACGTATCCTATTCCGCATATGGGCCCATCCTGCCCCTGAAGTGGGGCGATGCCACATTCACGTTCCTTTGCCTTGCCTTCTTGCACCGTTGTAGGTGCCTTTTTGTTATCACACTGTTTCTTCTCTTTTTCATAAAATAAAATAAACCTCATGTGATTTTGTATTGTATTCTGTGTGCACCACTCATGCTACGTAATGAATTGCTGCCTAGCCTCCGGGATGTATGGCTGAATAGCTGTGTACTACTGTGTCGTAAATAAAGGCTTTCCAAAAAAAAAAAAAAAACTAAAGGTGGGCGAGTAACTAAAGCTCGAGCCAGGCTTGAACCTGAGGCTTGGCTCTGGCTCAGCTCAAGGTCGTCTTGGACCCTCGAGCCCAAAACGAGCCGAGCTTTCATGTGGCTACTGCCTGGCACCCACAGTGTAACGTCCTGCTCCAAGAATGAATGACAAAGCATTTATCTACGATTTAAAACAGGAAAATGTAATTAAGTTAAGGTTTAAAATCTATTGCTTCGAGTGACGTACCAAAACTGAAAAATATTGGCAGGGTGGGTGGAGTTGACAGGGGGGGGGGGGCAGTGGGAAGCACACGGGGGAGTGTGTGGCAGGGGGTTAAATGATAAAAACAAAGATGAAAAACACTTTTCTGGTGCTGCCGGCTGCCTTGCATGCCTATGCTCCAGTTCCTGGTCAACATCACAACTCCAATCCAATCCCTGTGCTGCTCTCAAACATGGGAGCCCTGTGGGGATTGGCCTGAGTGGGTTGAAAAGAAACTCGCTCAGGGACAGAGAGTCCGTGCTGTTTTTCCAGCCCGGCTGTACAATACAGCCAGGTTTGAGAAACCTGAGTGCGCAATTCAGTTTGGCCTGGCTGAGATGGCCCAGCCAAACTGACATGCGCACTTAAAAGTGTGCGAACCAGTCCTCCTCCCCCTCCTTTGGCCCAGCCCTGCCCCTCCCTGCACACGCTGGCTCAGAGCCAGCAGTTAAAAAAAGTAAACAATAGTCAGATATCATTTCATTTTTCAGCTGCTGGCTCTAAGCCAGTGGGGTGATGCTCCTCCGCCATTGTGGAGGGGCCACCGCTGATTTCTTTTAATAAATACCCCAAATACAGTGTGACATGAACTGAAGTACTAAAGTTAAACATTCCTTCATGTTACAGAAGTGTTTTATTGTAAATTTTCAAAATTAAATGGTTGACCCTTGACCCTGTTGTAAGGCAGGTCGCTCCCCACGCCACGCAGCTACACCTGTCTGTGCCCATGTTCCCTGCTCGCTGCTGCTGCCACTGCCACGAGTTCGAGGCCCTCCTCCACCCCCAGGGTACCACCTGTGCCTCATCCCTGGTGGCCAGTGGTTGGCTGTAGGTTTGCTGACACTGTACCTTTATTGTTCACCGTATTATTTTTTACTGTGTAATTCTTAATTGTTCTGTTCCATTTCTCATACTTTTCCCCTCTGTGTTCTGTGCCCTTACCCTTTGCCTTCTGTTCCCTATCGCCGCTCCTGCTTCCTGTTTCTCCCCGCCGCTGCGTCCCCTGAGGCCCACCCCCCTGCTTGTCCTGCATTTTCTCTGTTTAATTGTCAGTTTTTCATCCTTTTTCCCCTCATATTCTGTGCCCTGTGCCCCTTTTACCTTCTGTTCCCTGGCCGTTCCTGACCCCGTTCTTCTCGCCGCTGCGTCCCCTGCGGCCCGTCCCCCGATCGCCCATTCGTTCACTCCCTCCACCCAGGCTGCTCCTCCCTCCCACCTCCCCTTCTTATGGCGGCCACAGCGTGCCAAAGGCGCACCTAAGGCAAGCCCGACTGTGCCCGTCCGTGCCTGGACCGCTCCCAGCGCCAGAACCCCTGGCCCCCGCGAACGCCACAACGCTCGTCTCCGCTGCGATGCCAACACCCTCCACTCAACACCGTACGAGCACACACCTGCTGCCTGGCCGCCCCAAAGCGCACCCAATTACCCTTTCTCCTGCCGGAACTGCAGCTTCACCAGCATCCGAGCTACAAACCCACCCACCAGGACAGGACGCAACCACCTCAGATGCATACTCCTGATCACCCGCTCCGCAAGTAAACACGCAATCGAACTCTGTGATCTGCTCAACACGTCCTCCCAGGATGTTGCCTTCCTGACAGAGACCTGGATGAACGACTCCTCGGCACCCGACATTGCCATAGCAATCCCGGATGGCTACAAGATCACCCGCAGAGACCGCACCAATGGGGTCGGAGGCAGAATCGCCATCATCCACAAGTCCACCCTCATGGTCTTGGCCAAATCCGACGACACCCTCAACACCGTGGAACACCTGCACTTCCAGATCCACGCTGAGCCCAACACCACCCTCAGAGGAACCCTGATCTACAGACCTCTCGGACCCCAGCTGCAGTTCAGTGACTCCTTCGCCGACTTTATCAGTGAGCACGCCCTCGCCTCCACGGACTACTTCCTCGTCGGAGACCTGAACTTCCACCTTAAGAACAACAACGACACCAACTCTACCACCCTGATCAACAACCTCGCCAACCTCGGACTCAGACAGCTGGTGACAACATCCACCCACTCCGCCAGCCACACGCTTGATCCCATCTTCTCCGCAAGCTCCCACGTTTCCTTCAGCCACACCTCCGAACTCCACTGGACCGACCATCGCTGCATCCACTTCACCTTCCAGAAACCCACCACGCACCACCGCACCCAACAGATCCCCGGCTGCAGCTGGAGCAAAATCACGAAGACCAGCTAAACTCCGCCCTCGCCTGAAGCCCACCAACAGACCCCACCGACCCCAACACCACTGCCAGCAACCTCAGATGCTGGATCGATGACTGCGCCAACACCCTCACCCGATCAAGAGTCCCTCCAACAGACGCACCAACGAGAATGCCATCTGGTTCACCGCGGACCTCCAGACCTCCAAACAAAACTGTCGAAAACTGGAGAAGAAATGGCGTCACAAACAGACACCGGAGAACCAAACAGCCCACAAGAACGCCATGCGCCAACACCATCACCTCATCAGATACGTCAAAAAGACCTCCTTCAAGGACCGCCTCGACAACAAGGTACACAACAGAAAAGAGCTCTTTAACATTGTGACGGAACTCTCCAACTCCAGCTCCAACACCAACGACATCCCACCTTCGCAAGACCTGTGCCACTCCCTTGCCTCCTTCTTCCACGCAGGATCGCAGACATCCACGACAGCTTCGACAACTAGACCAGCATGGCAGCCAACGGCACCTCAGACCCCACTGCCACCACCCACAGTGACCCCCTGCTCACCTGGACTAACATCAACAATGACAACACCATCAAAATCATGAGCACCATCCACTCTGGCTCCCCGTCAGACCCGTGCCCTCACCACATCTTCCACAAAGCCAGCACCACCATCGCACCCCACCTCCGGAAGGCCATCAACATCTTCTTCGAGACAGCGACCCTCCCGGAGAGCTGGAAGCACGCCGAGATCAACGCCTTGCTCAAGAAACTCAAGGCAGAACCGGGGGACCTCAAGAACTTCCGGCCCATCTCCCTGCTCCCGTTCCCGGCTAAGGTCATCGTGAAAACTGTCAACAAACAGCTGACCTGCTACCTTGAGGAGAACAACATCCTGGACCCGTCCCAGTCCGGGTTCCACAGCAACTACAGCACTGAAACGGCCCTCACCACCGCCACCGATGACATCAGGACCCTGCTGGACAACGGCGAGACTGCGACCCTCATCCTTATGGACCTCTCAGCCGCTTTCGACGCGGTCTGCCACCGCACCCTAAGCACTCACCTCCAAGATGCAGGAGCCGGAGGCAAAGCACTGGACTGGACCACCTCCTTCCTCTCCGACAGAACACAGAGCGCCTGCCTCCCCCCCTTCCGATCCGAAGCCTCCAAGATCATCTGCGGCATACCCCAAGGATCATCCCTTAGCCTGACATTGTTCAAGATCTACATGGCCTGCTCGCCCGCGTTGCCAGACTACACAACCTCAACATCATCTCCTACACCGACGACACACAGCTGATCCTCTCCCTCACCAAAGACCCTTGCACCACCAACACCAACCTCCACTAAGGAATGAAAGCCGTCGCCGAATGGATGAAGAACAGCCATCTGAAGCTGAACTCGGTCAAGGCGGAGGCCCTCATCCTCCGCTCCCCCCCCTAAGCCTGGGAAAACTCCTGGTGGCCGACTGCCCTGGGAGCAGCACCGACACCCACCGACCACGGTGCGCAACGTTTACAACGCGCGCGTTACCACGACCTACTATTACCACGCGGTTGTAACAACGAAAGTTGTTACAACGAATTGCGCTGGGGGGGGGCGCTCAAGGATAGTAAATCATTTAATTTACTATCCCAACACCTTCCCTGCTATCCACGGGGACTGGTGTTGGAATAGTAATTTAAATGTTTTAAATTTGCGCCCCCCCAACGCAAGTCGTTGTAACGACTTGCGTTGTTACAACCGCGTTGTAATGGTAGGTCGTTATAACGCGCGCGTTGTAACGACATATATCCACCGACCACGCACGCAACCTGGGATTCATCCTCGACTCAACACTCTCCATGACCAAGCAAGTCAACGCCATCTCATCCTCCTGTTTCAACACCCTCCGCATGCTACGAAAGATCTACAGGTGGATCCCCACAGACACAAGAAGAACGGTCACCCAGGCACTCATCAGCAGCAGGCTGGACTACGGAAACGCCCTCTATGCGGGAGCCCCGGCCAAACTGCTGAAATGACTGCAACGCATACAGAACGCCTCTGCACGTCTGATCCTCGACATCCCTTGCCACAGCCACATCACACTCCACCTGAGAGACCTGCACTGGCTTCTCGTCAACAAGAGGATCACCTTCAAGCTCCTCACCCACGCACACAAAGCACTCCACAACACCGGACCAACATACCTCAACAGACGACTCACCTTCTACACCCCGAACTGCCAGCTCCGCTCCACCGACCTTGCCACCGTCCCCTGCATCCAAAGAGCAACCGTCGGCAGCAGATCCTTCTCCCACCTTGCTGCCAAGGCCTGGATCACCCTCCCCATCCTGCTATGGCAGACCGAAGACCTACTAACCTTCAGGAGGCTACTCAAGAACTGGCTGTTTGAGCAGTAGCAGCACCCCCCACCCCCTGCGCCTTGAGACCCTCACAGGGGGGTAGTGCTCTGCAAATGTCCTGATTGATTGATTGATTGATTGATTGATTGATTGATCTGTCACCTCTTCAGCGGAGCTCAGGAACAGTGAATCGCCTCAGCTGTCTGGCCACTCATCTGTGCTGTAGCAATAAAACCTGTGGGATATAAATTGTGTTGCATATGGACAGTGTACCATCAGTGACCCTCCTGCTGTTCAAAATACCTCTGGGATAGTGTCTCCGGCTGCCCTATAATCTCCTGAGAAGAGAACCAACACCCAGAATGCGACAGCCAGAGTGCTTAGTAAAAATACAAAGGTGCCCTGGCCCTCGAGAGGAGACCATTGTATCTTACAGCACCCATTGCTGGCAATGATAGTGCCAACACAATTACTAACCATCACGCTCCTATTATTCCTAGCCCCAATAGCTATAAGAATGATTTGGGGGTTAGGAATTAATCATTTTTATGTATATTGATTTTTTAAATAACTGTTACTGTGGTCGTCTCTAATTAAACAGCACCAGCATTTGTCAAGCTATCATTAAGTTCAGGTGTTCACAATTAAGTGCTGGTGCGGACCACTGGCTTAAATTAATCAGTGCCCTCGTGCTGTTTGTGGCCCTTCGTTCATCCATTCCCTCTGGCCTGCCCTGGGATGTCTTTTCTTCGGCAGCCTGTTTTTAGTCGCTCAGTCCTCAGGCACTGGCCTGTAAGGCTTACATGCCTCAGGCCTGTAAAGCTGTAAGACCTACAGGCCTGACACTGTAAGGATCTGTCCACTGCAGCCTCCTGTCTCATCTCTCAAGATTCTTTCGAAGCTCCACATTCAGCTCCCCAGTGAAACGCCCCCTTGTGATAACGTGTGAGATGAGGGGGGGGGGGATGCGGGGCGTCACTGGTCCTTGCGTACCTCTGAAGCCCTGATGCTCTCTCATCGCGTGCCTCCTGTTTCTGAGCCTTTGTGGTACCTCGTCACTTCCTTCCTGTTCTAGGGCATGTTTTAAGTATTTTTTTGACCAAGGCTGCTTTCGATGACGGTATCTAAGGAGCTTTACAGCAAACGAGCCACCAGACCAGCGAGGCCACAGAGCCCACTGCCATATCCTGTTTAAACGCTCGACCACCTCTCGGAAAAATCAAGTCGTTTTGCTTACTCTATAGCTGTTGTCGAGCATGTAATATCAAGCAATGTTTTATTTTACACAATATGTAATACTGAAATAGGAAAATACAATTGGGAAAGATCAAATGTAATCTGTTTAAAGAAATCATGAACTTTACATTCATTACATTTTGATGTCAATCATTCCCCGTTGTAGTGTTTGTGACCAGATAAAGTATTGAAGTGTATGTAATGTTCTCGTACTTGTTAAGATATGGGCCGTCCATTTTTTTCCGGACTAAATATGTACATCAATAGCGTGATTTTTTTTCCAACCAGATTAGGTGCGTGAAAATGTATCTACAATTTAAACATGCACATTTTCTTTGTCATCCATAATGTCTTTGTAGGTGGTAGCTCATGTGCATAAAAACATATTTTTCCACTTTAAAGCCCTCCATACTCAGATCAGGCTTCAATTTTGTGGTACATCATTCAAAATATGTCACTGCTAATGTCCTAGATCTTGGCGTATCAGAGAGTAGTGTGGTTGAAAGCAGCGCTTAATTTGAGCAGGTGCTTTCAAGTGCTCAGCACCTGCACTTATTTCACAGGGCCAGGGCTACAATTTCTGAACCTGCAGGTGGTGGTCTCAATATTAATTGTTCAAATTCAAAATAAAAAGAATAACATACATTACATGGTGACTGGCTGGTAAATCTTCCTAGGCAGGCCGGCATACGCCTGTCCAGGCAGGCATGATTGTGTATCACCACATTAGTGATGATGTCATCACGCTGACCACAAATCCAAGAAGTCATTGACAAACTATGGCTTGCATTCTATTCCCCTACTCTGGTGCACCCTGCTACTGCCTGAGCCTAAACCTCCCATTGGATAATTATAGCTGGGGGCTGGCTCATGACGGAGTTGAGGCAAGGAAGCTGCAAGAGCGCATTTGGAACTTGGGAGTGAGGGCACTTGAGGAAGAATAAATGAAAGTAAGTGTGGACTTTCCACTTGTTGCGTAGCCAGAGTAGCATATCCCGCACCCCTGCATTGCTGTTATCCTCAATGTGCTCGATGTGGCTGTGGCCCAACACAACATTTGTGCACCATGGCGTCACCTGTAGAATCTGTGTGCTGCACCCCAGCATGGTAATTGCTGAGGCTGAGTGAGTCCAGTAGGCACAACAGCCATACTTACCGGCATTGGCAGGATATCCAGATAGTTGCATTCTGCAATAATGTTCCTCTTTTACCAAGGTCAATATTATTGTACATAGAAACCACTAGTTATTAGATAGAAGAACAAAGCCCTATTATATAGTGAAATTCAAATTAGCAAAAAAGAAAAGAACAGTAAGCAGCACGTAGGCCCCGGTTAGATAATATAATACCGTAATCAATAATGTGGCTCACCTCATTGTAAGAGGAAAGGTTTCCAAAAGTAACGATGAAATTATAATTAGATATGAAAATCTTCAATTTCGTCAAGACGATGAGTTTGATAAATATATATTTTCTGTAGCAAGAGATAATAAAATAATGTTCCTGGTTGAGTCAATAACGTCCAAAACAGTAAAGTGAAATTATCCAAACTTAGCCATGTCAATTACACTCACCCGTATTCTTGCTAACAGTTTCCAAGGTTTCTGAATAACCCGTTCTTGACACGAGTACGTGACGGGTTGTCTTCTATCTAAAAAGTTTAAAGAAGCATGTGTACAACGGACAAGTACACAACAAAACCGGGCAGCTTACCTGCATTCAACCGCGTCCTGGTAAAAGAGGAACATTATTGCAGAATGCAACTATCTGGATATCCTATAGGAATATTAGGACAATATTGACTTATTATGATTTATGTGGATTAAATGAGGAGTATTAGAAGGAAATGAGGAGTGTCCTCTCTTGTTCTAGGGTGTGACTCACGGCTATACCATTGGAGGTCTGAACTACAGGAAGGATATAACTTTTCTTTGGTAAAGCGAATTTTACTTTACTATTTCTTTCAATCTTGGGACTTGTGGGTCTCTTCTTGTTTTTCTATCTATAAACCAGGGTAGCACCTCTATACGTAGGTGATTTTCTAAATAGTATAACATCAGTCACATGGTAATTTTAATGGTGACCCCACACATGACTTTTCCTCCCGTTACTACAATTTTACGTTGATTATTGTCTTATACGTTCTAGTTATTAAGAACTTTTATCTTCTTTGCTTGCAGCCCTGAAAGAAGTCGTAAGGCATGACAATAATGCCCGACGAAACACGTGTTGGCTGTGGCTGTGTTTTTGTTTGATGGAATACGAATCGAAATAAATGACACTGATGCTTGGACAACAAACCCTGGTGTTGTGAATCTGAAGAATACATCGCTTTGGACACAAAGCAGGATACTCCATAGTCTATCAGTGATACATACATTCCTTGAGACTATTATTGGACTTGAATATTGACTATATTCTGCTCAGCTAAGAACTTTTTAAAAAAGCATTTTCAATTGGTGTACATTTTGTTTTTGCACTCGGTGTAGGTAAGAAAGAAAAACACGTCATCTTCCGCTTCTTTAGGAATGACAACAGGAAAACGCAGAGTTCAAAATAGCAGGGACATGTACAGGCTGACGACAGGGGTCACAGGCAGCAGCAGTGTTAGAGATGAGAGACAGCAAGAGTAAAGAGGAGAAGAAACAACAAGAGAGGAGAGAGATATTATGGAGCAAAGTAGAAGAAAAGGAGGAGAGCTAATCAGATACAAAGAGAAAGCAGCCATGATGTGAAGAAGAAAGCGTTAAGAAGAGAGGAGATAGAATGAAAGGATTTGGAGGACAAGACAGATGAAAAAAGCAGACAAATGATAAAATGGATACACAGGTAATCACTGCTAGAGAGTGATAGTAAAGAGCCAAGATTGAGGGGAGAGAGAGGAGAGCATGGATAAAAGTGAAGGGAAAAAGGGCGGGACTAAAATGAATAGAGGGCAAATCAGAAATACAGTTTGTGACAAAGATGATAGAAAACAATTAGAGAGGTGAGAGGATAGACTCTTAGAGCAAAGACTTAAGGGACAGACAACAGATCAAGGTTATAACATTGAGACCGAGGCAGTGAGAGTGTTGAAAGTGGGGCTCACCGGAGGACGACGTGAGCGGTGGCCTCCTGGCAAAATGTTCGGCACCTGCACTTTTCACAAATTAAGCACTGGTTGAACGCTGGAATAACCCCTGACTACCAATAGTGAAGGGCTTTTACTAAGTCAGGCCAGGGAATGTACAATTTAAAAGATATCCAGTGACCTGCTGCTAAAATTGTAGATGTGGAACTGGAGCAGTATTCTGTCACGTTTCCTGTCCCCCAACAACTGAGGCCAGGGAAGGAATACCAGGTGCCCTGCCTCGAGTTGTCCACTGCCAGCTTTCTTCTCATGGGCTTCTCACTCCTCTGTCAATTTGTGGCCTTTAGCCCCACTGCCCCCCACTGCTAATCGGATGAAATACCCTGCGTTGATCATTCTTGTTCTTCTCAGGTCACCGTCCTTTAATGAATATTCATCTACCCATTTTTGTTACAATTCCTTCCAGTAGCTCATAGGGGTCCAGCGTATTGCTTTTTCTGTTCCGTTGCCTCAATGGATCCGTTTCTCCTAATTCCCTATCACTTATCAGGGCTATCCAACAAGTAAGAAGACACATACACTACATGTTCAATAACACATTCTCCTGGTCCTCTGGGACATCCGGAACTGGTACCTGGGGCTGAATTCGTGATGCTGGAATCCATGATGCCTGATACTACACCTCCCGCAATACAGTATTCAATACTACCACTCTCAAAATGCATTGTAGTAGGACATAGTATATTCAAAGATTGTCATATCATAGCTGAGGTTGTACCTAACCAGACCGAGTGCCAGAGGAAGAAGTTCTGAAATAAAGCGCAAGAGAACAGTTGCTCTAAAAGGGCCCATTACAGGGACCAAGCAGGGGCCTGTGCTTGAAAGCAATGCTCGGACTTTGTCACAGGGATCTATCTTGAATGCAGCTCTGCTCCCTAAGCAAAACCATCTCTTCCAAACTCCAAACGATTTGAAAACATCTCTTTATAAGGTCTAAAGTATTAGCCTTACACCATCAACTTCAAATAGTTTTTCACAGCCAAAGTTGGCGAGGCTGAGAAATCCAAAGAACCAGATATTGGGGAGTAGGTGGGTGAAGGGGAAGAAGGAAGTACTATTCTACCAATAGTTGTGTCTTAGTAGCCAAAAATGTTCCATTGAACAAAAAAATAGTTTATTCTCCAACCCACTAGCAGCTATTGGCATGCGTTTGGGGTTTACTATTGAGGCTGAGGAAATTGTGGCAGAGATTTCTCTTTGACTGCAGATCAGGCGGACATTTCTGGATGAAATATTTTCTTTTTGTGTAAGGTTGGAAAGACTGGACTATCACTTTTCTCCTCAGCTAATTTCTGTAGTGGTTCATTTAGCTAGGGAATACACAACCTTTCTTCCAAAAATGGGAGACCATAGATCAACCATCTTGCCATAGATCCAATGTTCACAGTTTCATCCATAAAAGTCACCTTTCATCAACAGAAGCCCCTAATAAAGTTACTGATGGCCACAGAAAACGCATGGATATATTTCATTACAACTGTTTTATAAAATTAGGTCCATATTACACAAAATTATGGAAGGACCTTTGCTTTCCTGGAGCCAATCAAACAACATCTGAAAGCCTTTTAGTAATGTCTAGGTGGCATAGGATGCATACGTGGAGGATACATTTGATGCTGTGTAAACCCTCTTAAGTGAGCCTTCCACCTTCCTACCAGATGCATCCAGCAGAGAAAAAAACCCGAGGCTTGAGAAAAACTTGATGTCATACTTGCAAGAATCAAATTCACTTTTGACATTCGAGATAAATTTCCTTAAAATGTTTCCATCAGATGTCTCTTAAACAGGAAATAGGAAAACTTGAATTATCTATATTCTTCCGTCTTTTAAAATCATTTTTTTAGTTCAAAAGAATTTATTAGAATTTGAGGCAGTAAATAAATAGTTAAACATAATAAAAATTGATACAGTTGATGAGTATCAATAAAGAGTAATATATCATGGAGGCTAAGTTACAAATAATTCATTGGGTAAATTCCATATAAATATTGAAGCAAACAAAGAATTAGTGACCAGGATAATAAAAAGCATCAACAGTATCACTATGCAATAAAGAGAGGAGAACTAGCAAGAGAAAGGAGAAAAGGAGAAAGAAAAGAGAAAGGAAAAGAGGACGAAAGCGGGGAAAGAAGAGAAAGGAAAGAAAGGATAGAGAAACGAATTCCTGTAGGGTTCCACAAAACAAAACATACAAGACACACTCAATCAGGCAACACAAGGGGATATAGAGCAACCAAACCTTTCGATGCTAAATCCATAAAAGCATCTAAAGCTCTCCAAACACTACTAGAGGTCAAAGGAACGAGATGGGCCTCATCAACCGAAGTATGCGCACTTCTCAAAAAGGAAACCCATGCCCACCAGGTGTGGTATGAGACTGAGGAAAAAGACTTCCATTCCATAAGAATCACTTTGACAGCAACAGTTAATAAAAGATCCATGAGTTTTAATTCTAAGGAATCTAAAGGCAACGGGATTGGAGAGGCCAAAAGACCCAGTATAATCATGGGAAAAGAAAGCTGGAATTGAACATCAAATATTAACATAAGAGGCTTATGTATCAAATCCCAAAATGATTGCAGAAGAGAACACTCAAAAAACATATGTGGAAAAGTGCCAGCCGATAAGCCACAACTCCAGCATATGTCGTCTTCCTTGAGAGACAGGGAATACAATTGAGCTGGAGTCCAATGAAGGAGATTGATAGAAAAGAACTTAGACTGCATTAGAGAAGGAGCAATTTTGTTACGCAGAGACATCTTCCCAATTAACTGCCAAGAATCTGGTGAAATATGTTCTGTAAGATCAGGAGCAAAATGGTGCAACCATTTGTGTTAGGTAACCGTATGCTGAACAGAAGTATTGGAAGATAAAAATGCATAGATTTTGGAAGCTATATGACCAGTTCTAATCCACAAATGAAATAAGGTAACGGTAGGTGAATTGGGAACCAATTGTAATTTAGCAAGAGCAACTTTAATTTTTAGAAAGGTGTAGAAGTCTAAGTTAGTGAGAGAAAATTGTTGAGCTAAGGAGGAGAAGGGTAACGGATCATTATTTGCATCATAAAGATGACGCACAAGCGATATCCCCTTAGTAGCCCAATAAGACATCAACTTGTGATCAATAACAATTTTAATCTTAGAATTACGCCAAATTGAGGACCATCGTGATTTGTGAAGAGGAGTAGCAACTCTTTTGTCGACCAACCGGACTGCTGCAATGGTATCTAAAATGATCGAACGAGAAAACGGAATAGATAAAGTAGAAGTGGTTAAAAACGAAGAAGGTGGCAAAGGAGCAGAAAGCTCTTGTTCAATGAATAACCAGGAGGGCATATGATCAGGATCCAAAGAAAACCAAAGAGCTCCTTGAGAGGCTAAAAAAGCAACTTGGTATTTCTCCCAATCAGGGAAATTGCAACCCCCCATATCATAAGGCTTTCTCAAGAATTTGTAAGCAATTCTAGCTCGCTTGTCATTCCAGAGAAATTTAGAGGTAATGACATCCATCTCAAGAAAAAAAGAAGAGGATAATTTCACCGGGAGCATAGCTGATACAAAATTAATGATAGGTGTTATCATCATTTTCAAAGTTTGGAGATGACCCCACAACTAAATATGTTTCGGAGACCGGGTGTCCAGAAGACAACACACTTTGATTATAGTCTGGGCTTCATTATACGTTACAGTATCATAAAGGGTACCACAAAACCAAATCCCTAAATATTTAAGCTGTTTAGATTGCCATTTAAAACCTGCAGAACCCATGTGTGCTGGGAAACAATAAGCATTTAAGGGAAACATCTCAGTTTTGTCTCTATTAAGGGTATAACCCGAAACTTTAGAAAAAAGAGAAATGGTGGCGGTAATGGTAGGAATGGCCAATACTATGTCATTAGAAAAAATAAGAACATCCTCTGCATAGGCAGCAGTCTTCATACAGTGGGAGCCAAAATTAAAGCCTTTAATGTCTGGGTGGAGATCAATCAATCTGAGGAGCGAGTCAATAGATAATAAAAATAAAAGCGGGGATAAAGGACAGCCTTGTCTGGTGCCTTGGCAAAGGTTAAAAAAAGACGATGTAGCCCCATTAACTCTAATGTTGGCTCTAGGTTGAGCATAGAGGGACATAACCATGTGAACAAAAGAATCCCCAAGGTTATGCGCACATAGAACAGCACATAGAAAAGGCCAAGAGACCTTGTCAAAGACCTTTTCAGCATCAAGGGCCAAAGCTGCAGCCGGAAGATTAGAACGTTTAGCTGAACTCAAAATATGACAGAAGGTACGAATGTTGTCCCTAGCAAGTCTACCCTTGACAAATCCCGTCTGAGAAGGGTGGACAAGCTTAGGAATATAAGCCTCCAAGCGTCTGGCTAAAATCTTGGCAAAAATCTTAGCCTCCATATTAAGAAGGGAAATAGGAAGAAAGTTCTTGGGATCGGAATGATCCTTACCCTCTTTAGGGATCGCCACAATAGTGGAATCAGCTGCCGAACCCGAAACAGACCCCCTTGAATAAAGGCATCAAAAACTGACTTAAGACGAGGAACAACAGAGGGAAGATAGGTCTTATAAAACAAAATGGGGAAACCATCCGGAACGGGAGCTTTCCCAGACCGCGTGGCTTTGATTGCGGCAATAATTTCCTCAGAGGTAATCGAACCACCCAATTTGGTACTATCCTCCACAGACACAGATTGAATAGGAATCGTCTTCAAAAATTCCTGGCATTGGGGAAAGGATGCCTGATTGGTGGGAGTATAGAGCTTACTGTAAAAATCTCGGAATACATCAAGAATCTCTGTAGTCTGAAATTTTTTAATTCCCGAGCTATCATTGATAGAGGAAATCTGAGAGGATCGAAAAGAAGACTCCTGAAACTTCAACGTAGCCGCCAAAATTTTACCTGATCGGTTTTTTAAAAGTGGCCGTTTAGATTTCTGAGCCTGTACCCCTATATGAGCTCTCTTAGTAACAATAGTGTTGTAGGAATACTTTAAATTCTTAATGGACTGTAAGCATTTGTTGTCCTTAGAGTTGCGATAGAGAGATTCTTGCTTTTTGATTTCATCCGCTAAATCAG
The DNA here is from genome assembly GCF_964263255.1 of Lissotriton vulgaris. Classification (NCBI taxonomy): domain Eukaryota; kingdom Metazoa; phylum Chordata; class Amphibia; order Caudata; family Salamandridae; genus Lissotriton; species Lissotriton vulgaris. Next base: position 1,375,693,080 of record NC_141685.1, on the reverse strand, counting down.
CAAGTTCCTTTTTGATGGTAGCATTTCTAGTCGCCATACGCTTAATAATGTGACCACGAAGAGTGCATTTAAAAGCATCCCACAAGACTATTGGAGAAAAAACGGAGCCTTCATTGTCAGCGAAAAAGGTATCAATTTCTTTGGAAATGGCCAATATTTGAGAGTCATCATGCAAAAGCTCAGTATTTAATTTCCAAGAACGAGGACGCGATTTAGGAGCAAAGGACAGAAGTGTCCTGACATGTCCAACAGACGCTTCCGCAGATTGAAGAAACCCTTTCTATGAATCACAGTATCTCTCGCAAAGTCTTGCGAAATAGAAATGCGATGGCCCTCCCAAGTCACAGATTTGACCTTCCTCATATGTGCCAAAATTTGCTCAGAATTTTGGTGACGCAATGGCTTGAAGATTACCGCTCTTGGGCTTGTAGAAGATGTAGACCTGAAGGAGGTTACACGATGAGCCCTCTCAATCTCAAAGTCTCTCAGAAATGAAATCTGCAAGGTAGAAGGAAGCCATTGGGAGATAAAGTCAATCATCAAAGAAGCTGACTTCTCTGCATCCTCAGGAAGGCCAAAAACTTGCAGGTTACTTCTCCTGTTACGATCTTATTGCTCCGTAAGGTCTCTCCTCAAAGCCGCCATTGAACGATCCATTTGTTGAAGAGACCGTGAGTGTTGGTGCGTATTATCTTCCACACCACTAATGCGAGTTTCAGCAGCCGTAACCCTAACACCTAATGCCTTAAAATCATTCCTGAGAGCCGCCACTTCAACTTGTAAAAGGTCAGTATTAGTTTTAATAGATTGTGCGATATCATGGACTGCATTGAGACGCGACAAAATAGTATCTAATGTGGCAATAGAATCCTTCTGGGAAGATTCCGGAGTAGGGGAGTGCTGCTTGGACCTCTTAAGAGCCCCTTTAGAGTCCTTGGCATTAGAAGAAACACCCATGTTGTCCGCCATAAGCACAACCTACGTTGAAAAAACACCAACACTATGTCTGAAGAAGTATGCGCAAAGAGAAGATTCAACAGGTGTAATACAAGACTCAGGGGCTCCTTGTTAGCAGTAAATGTGTGATCAGCACCGTTAAGCAATGATCGTAGTAGTAGAGCACAAAATGGCGACTGAAGCACGAATGGTGCGAAAAAATACCACAAAAAAGAAGTCACCAAATATTCAAAAATATCGACTTCCAGACATCCAGTAACCTCGTAATCAGGTTGACCAGAACATCAATCCATAGTAGGTAAAAAAAATATGCAAAACGTCAGGAAGTCCACAAAGAAATATATGAGGCACATCAAGCAGGGAAAATCATGAAACAAAACTGCCAGCAGTATAAAAAACCGCAAAGTCAATAGTGAGAATAGTGAATATTGAAGATATCAGGAAATATCACCTCACTGCAGTAGAGAACAACGGCTCCCAGAATGCGCCCCTTCACCTGAGGTAACATGCACGAGCGACACCACACAGGAGACAAAATGGCGGCCACACGGCAAAAGCAGTGAGCGGAACTTCAAAGGAGCTGAAAGGAAGACTCCCGCTATTCGCAGTGGTAGAAATGCATCTCCTTACAATTCTGGCTCATTCCGATACATTTTGCGCCGTTCGGGAAAGAAAAGCGATGCCGATAAGGTTCCCAAAGATGTCCCGGCAACCGCTGTCCTCCCGGAGCTCAAGCGCCGACCGCCATCTCAGAGCGGCGCGCAAGCCACGCCCCCCTCTTTTAAAATCATGTTGTTAATGGCATTCAAAGATCATCAACTGGAGGAGAGTCATATTGTGGAAAAAATTGGCTTCTGAAATACCCTTGAACAGAATGTGCTTTAACAACCTTTGGATCTGGGAATCTTGCTTATATTCCTCTTAGTATTTTTTCCTGATCAACTTCATCTTCTTGGCTCAATTTCTGCTTCTTTGCAGCCAGTTCTGATAAAGCTGCTTTTACAGTCTCGTTAATTGTGGTTTGAGTACCACAGTTGTCACTGTAGCAATTTCTTCCTTCTATGGCTGTTCTTCGCTGGAGGTAGCTTTGTTTTTCTGATGTCTTCCTGAGCTCCATTAAATGAAGAAAACTGCGCTACGGCCACGGTTCTTGATCTTATACAGTTTCTTAGCAACCATTTGTTCATTTTGTGAGATGCAGACTGCTGCAAAACAAAGCTCCATGCATATTCACTCTTGTGTATGTACCCAATCGGAAACCACAACCGAGTGGAAATGCCTTTACGTCAGCTTTTTATCTAACTTAGACAGGTAGCCTGGAACTCCCTACTCCAGCGGTGGCACCTAAGTGGAGAGAACACTCCCACCGAAACAACTCATAAAATTGGTCATTAGGGGCCAGATGTAGATAATCAGCATTTACCGATTCTAAAATACCGAATTATACCGATTCGGTATTTTAGAATCGGTAAATGCTATGTAGGGATCCAATCGGTAAATTTGACTGAATCTGTAAGATTAGGTAAATACCGAATCGGTATTTACCGATTCAGTATTCCCCATTCATTCCTATGGGCCTTAAGGCCCATAGGAATGAATGGGAATTACTGAATCAGTAAATACTGATTCGGTAAAAGGGGGGAAACATTGAAGGGTGGCAGGGTGTCACTTTGACACCCTGTTGCACCCCTAAATTGTGTATGGGTGCACATGTGGCACACATACATGCATGTATGTCTGCCACATGGCACTGTTATGATTTGCATACATTTGCATTTTTTAGGGTTTTCGAAATTTACCACCAACTTGTAGTTGGTGGTAAATAACGAATCCTAAAATGGGAAAACACTCATTTTAAGTGCTCCCTACATATCAGGATTTGATAATTTACCAAATCGCTATTTAAGAAGTCGGTAATTTACTGATTCCTTAAATTACCGATTCGGTAAATTACCGAATCCTTAATTTAGGCCCCTACATATGAAAAGCCTAATTCAGGTCGGTATTGGCCGAAATTCGGTAATTTTGGCCGTTACCTACATCTGGCCCTAGAAGCCTTACCCAGGAGTGGCTCCGCCGTTAAAGCTGAGGAGCATCATCCTACTAACTAAATTGCCCCGAGGGATGGAAAAATAAAATGGTAATAAAGGTAATTTTTTACCATTTTATTTTTCCAAACCCCATCCTGAACCAAGTGGCAGTATTGGGAACGGAGCTTTCTGCTGCTGCCAGTCAGACAGCAGCAAAAAGCAGTGATGGGCAGGGCACTTTAAATTTAAAGTATGCATGTCTCTTTGGCCTGCCGTCTCGCGTCTTGCGATGGTCTAAGACAGCTGGGTTAGAGACAGCATGAGGCTCTAGTGTCTTTGGGAGCATCGAGGAGAACGCTCCATCCAATACTGGTGATGGAGCAAGTATTCGCCTGTAATGCGACTTGCTTGTATTCAGTCCTCTCTACATAACGTTAATGTACTAATCAACATGTTTGTCCTATTAATATTGCATTACATGACATCTAAGTGAAGCTTGCATATGTGTTACGCGGGATTTCTTACTGCGCATGCTTCTGTCACACTCACGTGACATGACGTACTCTCTGCTTTTGGAGGGAATCTTTTGCTTCTGCGCACTAGAAATAAGATGGCTGCTCTATGTCCTCACATGCAAGAAGCTTGCACTGCTGCTTATGCTAAGCTGTTCGTTCTGCTTAACTCTAATGCAATAGTTAAATATAGAGTAGAGATAAGTGGTATACAGTGCATTCATTTATTCTTTGTTCTAAAACTGTTTCTTTTCTATTTCTCATATGTATCGAACTATGGGCCTGACATGTATTTCTTAACTCCATCTTTGGAGGAACTGCGACTGCGCAGAAAAGCTCAAGTCCATGAAGCACTGGCCTTTGAAACCCAGCCAACTCCTGCCTTGCTAGAAGATGTTCATGGGAACGTCAACTCCTGACCCCTGTGAAGGAAGCTGAACTAAAATATGGACTACATTGTAATCATTATTGATACATTCACTGCCGGGTGGAATAAAAGTGCATTGGAAAATAAATTGATGGGCGGGAACGCAAACAATATTATTCATTTTAAAAGTTTCATTATGGTATGGTGTGATGACCTCTCTTCATTCTTTTGTCCAATCAAAATTGGGAATCCTTACACTTGCAACATTGGGGGGTGGTACACTGACCTGGAAAATAGTATAACTAGGGTAGGCTTAGCTAGTTAATTGTCCGACTTGCCCGAATAGCTGACCTGTCACTGATCCAACGCACTCAATAAGTGATTGGGAGCAGAGGTGCTGGCGGAGCCCTCTGTCAGACGGTTCGAAACCCAGATCGGGGTTTGAGAGCTGAAGTGCTGGCAAAGCACTTTGTTGGAGAAATCGATAACTCTTACCGGGTTCTGGCTGTTAGCTGCTGAGAGGGAGTAACGCAGGCGTTGCAACTTTAACTGCGGGTGCTGGACTTAGCCCTTGGTGGTCCTGTCCTGATCCAATTAGGCTTTACCTGTCCTGACTCTGAGCTGCACCTGCTTGCCTTTATGGTGAATGCACTTTTGGGGTTCTGTCCTTTAAACTGACCCGTGGCCAGGGTTAGTTCTTTACACCATTCTAGGTAAATATTCAATGTGGGTATGTCATTGTACTGTTTCCTTCTATCTTCCCACCCTAATGTCAAATGCGTAAAGACGGCTTTATAAAAACTCTGCATATTTTCATTCTAATCGTTATTTTCCTAATTGAGAATTTTCTATTGTTCAATGCTTGGATTATGACATTTTAAAGATTTTAGATAAAGAGTTTAAACCTTTCCCGAGTTGTGGTTATTTTATGAGTGCAAATGTTATTATTCTACCTATTATTCTAACTCCTTTGATCCCTTAGGACTTTAAGTACAGATGATGGAGATTGGTAAGTCAAAGGTATAGGTCCTAAATGAACTTTATAAATCACTGATTAGAGTAAGTGCACAGGTTACCTGATTAAATCTCATCATATGTTGTTTATGGGCCCAGGTGAGTATTGTAATCTGAGTCAGGTGACCTGCGCACTCTATCAGTATTTCTTTTGGTAGCAGCAAGATGGTTAGGGTTTAGTTAAGATAGGTAGTTAGTGGTAATTAGTTGGTTAATGAAAAATATTTTTACATATTTGAGATTGTATTATTGAATGTATTGATTAATGTATTAACCAAAATTGTTCGTACCTGTTATATGTTTTGTCTGGAATCCCCGGGGGAAGAATAGCGGGTGGTAAATGGAAGCCACACTGCAGTGAGGTCATTTACCTGTTGGAAATAAGTGCATGGTTAGGTGAAACCAGACGCACTATTTAGGGTTTTTCTGAAGGAATGTGTGAATTAAAGATAGCAAAGAGTTCGGTAGCAAAACTTTTTGTGTGATATCACCTAGAAAGGGTCACACGGAAGGAGTAGCAGGTTCTTACGAGCTTGATTGATAGCAAAGGGGTTCACTGGTGAAACTTTGGCCTTAGTATATCCCAGAAGGGATAAGTATGAAGAAGTAACAGGTTCTCTAATGCTTTCGTGAAGGGTAGACGGAAGGGATCTACTCGTAGTTTATGAAGAGTAAGCGGAAGTTATTTACTCATAGAGAGGGAAATATATATTTCCTTCCATTTAGTCACTCAGGTACAGTGGCAAATGTTTTTACGTTGTTGAATAATAAAATCTGCATTAAAATTGAAAGAAATTAAGTTTTCGTATTACCTTCCAAAGGAGGGAGTCAGTCGCGGAGCTGCACTGACGTCACTCAGAGCCGCCCTGGTATTGGTTGAGACAGCGGGTGTGTAGCTGAGATAAATTGTAAAGGAGGGGTGAGTACAGGAGCGTGAGAACTAGTCTCACGAGAAAAGCAGCGCAACTATTGGTTGGATTTATTTTGAATTCAAAATTTTGATTGGTCACTGAAAAATAAAAGACGCGCTGGTATTGGAAGTAATTTGTAAACAAATTGAGAGTTATCCAAAAGATTTGTGTTTAAATTATATGTGGCACATAGGTCCGATTGTGGGTGGTAGACCCGATAGGAGATATCTAGGGTTTGCGCAAGAACAGTATATAAGAGGAAGACCTTATATCTTGTACGGAGAGAAAAGAAAAATGTCATTCATTAAAAGAATTAAGAATTATTTCAAGAAAGATAAAGCAATTAAAACAAGAGAAGGGATTATTATTCCACCACCAAATCATACATGATGGTCGGAAGGGGCTATCACACTTGTGTGTGGTTAGAAAATTGTTTTTCTTTTTTCTACAGGGTTCTGTTGCAAGAATGTATTTGTTTTGTATAATATTGGGTTAAGTAATTCTAGTATTTTGTGTTGAAAGGCTGACTGCAATAATTTGGGGGGTAAAAAAAATGCTGTGAAAAAATTATAATAAAAATATTTAAAAAAAAAAAGAAAATTGGATGTAGTACACAAAAGATGATGGTGTTTTAGCCTTTCCAGAAAATAGTACATTTAATGGTAGAGTTTTGTACAATTTAAGAACACGTATGAATGAATTAGATCCCAGACCTAGATTAACGCAGTATGAGGCATTGGAGGAATGGGAAACTGAGGCTTTTAGATGAGATAGACCCAGAAGTAACAGGAATTGGAGTAAGTTTTATCCCCGATTTCCAAAAGAGACAATAGACAACCAAATGAAACAATGGAGCCAGTCCATGTTAGTTGAAGGATTATACCCTGTTTTAACTTTAGAAGAACCCTCTGGAAGTAAAAGGACTGAGAAAACGAAACATTTTAAGACTATTGTTGGAAGGCGGTGACCCCAGGGGTCAAGAGGTCTCTCCTAACCGCCTGGAACCTCCTCTCCCACAACTACTGCCGAGTCTTATCGAGGGGGAGTCCTCGCCGGGGAGGACTGATCGTACACACTGTCGACACACCACACTTATGAACGGACAACACACCAGGATTCTTTATCAGAAAAGACTTTATCAAGATATAAAGTAGGGAGCATTACACAGCGATCGAGGGATCGCGAAAGTCTCGTAACGAGGGCTCGGGGAAGCAGGACAGTCTTAGGAGGCAAGCTGGTACACCACGCACCCAGCGCACAGTTCTCAATCCTCGAACTGGGGGGTACGGGGGCTGGCGATGGGACTTGCCGTCCTCCTCACTTCTGTTCAAGATGATCGTGAGGGTAGCGTCGATGGTCCAGACGGACCAGAGAGTTCGTCAAGCCGTGACGAGGTCAGCAGGGCTTGATCAGGAGTACTCCGTCGTACTCGTAAGCAGGGGGAGCCGCGACAGCGTCAGCGGGGCTCCGATGGTTTAGGTCTGGTGCTTCAAGAGGGGGGGAGCCGCGACAGCGTCAGCAGGGCTCCGGTGGTTCAGGTCTTGTACTTCAAGAGGGGGCTGCAAGAGCTTCAGCAGGGCTCCGGTGGTTCAGGTCTTGTGCTTCAAGAGGGGGCCGTGACAGCGTCAGCAGGGCTCCAGTGGTTCAGGTCTTGTAGGTTCGAGAATGAGCCGCGACGACATCAGCAGGGCTCAGTGGGTCAGAGTCTGTTCTCCTCAGGGTCAGCCGCGATCAGGTCAGCAGGGCTTTCTTGTCCAAGATACAACTGCCGACTGGAGGGAAGGCAGGCTGTCTTATAATCCTGGAGCTCTTTGATGTCCGGACCCTCATAGGCAGGAGGCCGGAGGTCCGAGGGCCAGGCGCCTGATTGTCTGGGCGGTTGGTTCTTTGATGCTTTGGACCATGCGTCCAGGGAATCCCAGACGACCGTCAGGACCTGGAGCCCACTCACTAGGAGGCCCAAGGTGCGATCGAAACCAGCCCTCAGGGATAGTTCCAAGGTGTGAGGGGAACCAGTTCCTCGGGAGGGGGCCGGAGGTGTGAGGGACGTCTTGGTTTTGGGTACTTGGTGAGTCGTTCCACCCCCGGGTGGAGCTGGGCGTGCCGGACGCCCAGGCTTAGCTGTAGCCAGAAGAGGCCAGGAGCTGCCGAAAGGAAAGAAGGCGGCCGGGCAGCCGGGGTGGCCAAACATGGAGTCTGATGGTCACGTGCACGGGTGCAGGCACGCGGTCGGGAGATCGTCTCAGGTCGGGAGTAAGAGTGTCCTGTACCGGTCTGGGTGGACGGGAATCAGTTCCACTCATAGTTCTGGAGCGGCGGAGATCCGCGAGGACCACGCCACGAGGCCGGGTCCAACATGCGTCCCCTCCAGCTGAAGGACGAGGAGAACTACCCATTCTCTTGGGGGTTCTCTTCGCTGAGGCGGAAGAAGCGGGACAGGCCGTCAGCGTTGGCGTAGTCGGCACCAGGCCTGTGTTCTACAGTAAAATCCATCCCTTGGAGGGAGATGGACCAGCGTAGCAGTTTAGGGTTCTCTCCTCTCATCTGCATGAGCCACCGGAGAGGACGGTGGTCGGTTTGGACCCGGAACTGGGTCCCGAACAGGTAGGGCCTCAGTGTCTTCAAGGCCCAGACTACTGCGAAGGCCTCTCGCTCGATGGTGCTCCATCTCTGCTCTCGGGGTAGTAGCCTCCGGCTGATAAAGGCTACCGGATGATCAATCCCCTTGTCGTCCACTTGGGAGAGTACGGCTCCAATGTCATGCTCGGAGGCGTCGGTCTGGACCACGAACTCTCTGGAGTAGTCAGGGGCCTGTAGTACTGGAGCGGTGCACATGGCCTGTTTCAATTCTTCGAAAGCCTTCTGACAGGCGGTGGTCCAGATAACCTTCTTGGGGTTGGCCTTGGCTGTTAACTCTGTGAGGGGGCCTACAATACTCCCGTACCCCTTGATGAATCTACGGTAGTACCCTGTGAGCCCTAGGAAAGCCCGCACCTCGGTCTGGGTCGTGGGGGTCTCCCAGGCAGTGATCCCGTCTATCTTGGGTTGGAGGGGGGCCACGAGGCCGCTGCCGACCTGGTGTCCTAGATAGACCACTGAGCTTTTTCCGATTTGGCAATTACTAGCCTTAATGGTGAGCCCGGCTCGACGCAGGGCGTCCAACACCTCCCAAAGGTGGTGCAGGTGCTCGAGCCAGTGAGCACTGAACACCGCAATGTCATCTAGATAGGCCACACTGAAACCTTCTAACCCGGCCAGGACCTGGTTGACCAGTCGCTGGAAGGTGGCGGGGGCGTTTTTTATGCCGAAGGGCATGACTCGGAAGTGGAAATGGCCATCCGGAGTGGAGAAAGTAGACCTTTCTTGGGCCCTCTCCGTGAGGCCGATCTGCCAGTAGCCACTGGTGAGATCGAAGGTACTAAGGTACTGAGCCGACCCTAGGCGGTCAATCAGTATGTCGGCTCGGGAGATGGGGTGTGCATCGGTTCGGGTGACTGCGTTGAGTCCGCGGTAGTCTACGCAGAACCTCAGCTCAGGAACGGCGCCGGGGGCGGCTGCCTTCGGCACCAGGACCACGGGACTAGCCCATGGGCTGTCGGAGGCTTCCACCACTCCTAGGTCCAACATTTTGTCGACCATAGCCTTGATGCAGGCTCAGACTCGATCTGGGACTCGGTAGGCTCTGTGCCGTACTGGAGGGCTGTCCCCGGTGTCCACGTCGTGGACGCACCAGCTGGTGACGCCGGGAGTGAGGGAGAAGAGGTCCGAGAATTGTCCCAGCAAGTGGCGACATTCTTCACGCTGCAAGGGGGTGAGGGAGGAGGAGAGACTCACTCCCTCTACGGAGCCATCTTGATCCTTTGCACACAGGAGATCGGGTAGAGGGTCCGTCTCCTCTTCCTCTCTGTTGTCGGTGGCAAGGAGTAACCCCAACTCAGACCGCACAAAATGGGGTTTGAGCCGGTTTACGTGTAACACTTTTCAGGGCGTTCCTGGCTGATTTCGTATCAACGAGGTAGGTGACCTGACTCTTGCGCTCTATCACCTTAAAGGGTCCAGTCCACTTGTCCTGCAAGGCACAAGGTTCCACTGGGGACATGACCCAAACCTGTTGGCCTGGTTGAAACTCGACCAGAGTGGCATTCTGGTCGTACCAGCGTTTCATCTCCTCTTGGCTGGCTCCCAGGTTGGCCTCGGCCAGTTCGCGAAACTTCCGCGTCTGGTTCCGGAGGGCCAGGACGTAGGAAAATACGTCGGGGGTGTGCTCGGGGGGCTGTCTCCCAGCCTTCTTTGACCAGGCTGAGGGGGCCCCGGACGGGGTGTCCATAGAGCAGCTCAAAATTTCTGGGGTACCTCTCGGTAGGCGAACAGGAGACAGGGTAAGAGGACGTCCCACTTGCATCGCAAGGGTTCCTCGAGACCCATGATCATCCCTTTCAGGGTGCGGTTGAACCGCTCGACCAGGCCGTTGCCCTGGGGATGGTAGGGGGTGGTGAACCGGTATGACATCCCACACTGTTGCCAGAGGGACTTCATGTACCGGGATATAAAGTTTGTGCCTCGGTCGCTTACCACTTCTCGGGGGAATCCCACCCGTGAGAATATCCCCATGAGGGCCCGGCCCATGACCGGGGCCGTCGCGGTCCGGAGGGGGATGGCTTCGGGGTATCGGGTGGCGTGATCGACCAGAACCAGAATGAACCGGTGGCCTAAGGAGGTCCGGGGGTCCAGAGGTCCGACGATGTCGATCCCCACCCTCTCAAAGGGGGTACTGACAACTGGAAAGGGCTGGAGGGGAGCCTTGCGCTTGCCTCCGCTTTTGCCGCTAGCCTGACACGTGGGGCAGGACTTGCAGTGGTGTTCCACATCAGCCCGCATGTGGGGCCAGTAGAAATGGGTCACTAGTCGTTGGAAGGTCTTATCTTGGCCCAGATGTCCTGCCAGGGGCACATCGTGGGCCAGATTGAGGAGGAGTCCGCGGAAACGTAGGGGTACCACCAGCACACGGGCTGACCCTAGTTCCGCGGTCTTCTGTTCACTGTACAGTAGGCCGTTTTCCCAGTTAAGGTAATGGGAGCCGGACTGGTCTCTAGCAGCCTGGGCTGCGGCCTGTCGGCGTAGCCCTTCTAGGTTAGGGCTGGAGGTCTGTTCTTGGCAGAACTCCTCTCGGGACGGTCCTCCCTCTTGGCGCCACGGGGCCAACTCGGGGAGATCTGCTAGGGTCGAGACTGGTTCGACAGTGGGTCCGAGGGGACCTTCGTCGGATGCGTTCTCTTCGCGGGAGGGCTGGTCGAGGACCGTGGGGTGCTCACCGCCCTCGGGGACATCAGGGGCTGAACTGGGGAACTCGGGCTCTTCGTTCCCGGGGTTGGACATTCTGGCGGTCATGGCTCGGGTGCTCACAAGGCCCATTGGGGCAGTCCCAGCATTGCTAAATGGGTCCTTCTCTCTACCTCTTTCCACTGGGAACTCTCTAAGTCATTCCCCAGGAGGCAGTCTACAGGCATGTCCGTGCGGACTGCGACCCGCAGATCGCCCGAGACCCCCTCCCACTCAAACGGGACCTGGGCTATCCTGCAGGTGCGGACGGAATTATCGGCTGCTATCACTCGACAGGAGGTGTGGGGGATGATCATGGACTCAGGAACTAGCGTGTACCTAACAGACGTGATGCTGACTCCTGTGTCCCGAGGGGCTCCTATGCTGCGCCCGTTAACCTTTACTGTCTGGCGGTATTTTTCGGTGTTGTTGGGCAGATAATCTCCGGGGATCATCTCACTATTCCCCAGGGAGGCTAGGACCATGGCTGCGGGTTCCCACTCCCCCTGTTCTTCTATTTCTTCCTCTTCTAAGGCTACTGAGGATATCTGTCTAGAGGGGGGCCCAGTGGGAGTGGATTTCGGGGTCAGGGGACATCGGGGGTCACCGGCATAATGTCCGGGTTGCTGACACTTGAAGCACGTGGAGTTGGGCGGAGCCCCGGGGGTCCTGCACTTGGGATGGCTCTTGTCGCGGGAGGAGAGCGTGGGGTCTGGTTTCTGGGAGGACTGCGCTGGGACCCTGACTGGGAACCTTGTTGCTTGCCCCAACCTCCCCCACCCCGCTGGCGTGAAGATCCTTGGTCGTTCCGCTGAGTGTCTCCCCCGGGCCCCTTCTGGACTCGGGTGGCCACCCATCGATCGGCTTCCACAGCCAGTTTCCCTGGGTTGGCGAGCTTGCTGTCTAGGAGATGCTGTCTTAGTTCCACAAAGCAATTGGCGGACAGGTGCTCGTAAGCCACTAAGTCGACTAGGCCTTCAAAGGTGGTCACATTGCTGCCCTTGATCCACCCGTCTAGGGCCCGGGTGTAGTAGTTCACATAGTCTACCCAGTTGGTGCCAGGAATCTTTTTGCACTCCCTAAACCGCTGGCGGTACATTTCCGGTGTGAGGCCGTAGCGGAATAGGAGTGCGTCTTTCATGTGGGGGTAGGCGTTCATGTGTGCCGTCGGTAGGTCCAGCAGGGTGTCTCTCCCCCTCGCTGAGGAAGCGGCTTCACAGGCCGGCCCCCCAATCCTTCTCGGGGACCCGGTGAGCGGACATGGCCACCTCGTAGGCTTTGAACCACTGCTGGATGTCGTCCCCTTTGTAAAATTATTTTACAACGTCCTTGGGGATATGCACCTTCGTTTCTTTGGGGACCACCTGCTCCCCAAGGCCCGGTGATCCGGTTGCCTCTTTTCTTGCTTTTAATTCGAGCTCTTTGAGGCTGCGCTCGTGCTCGAGCTGAAGTTTCCGTCCTTCATGCTCCCTCTGGAGCTTCTTCTCCTCTAGTTCTCCTTGGAGCCGTAACTGCTCCACCGCCAACTTCTTTTCTGCGAGTTTGAGTTCGCCCTCCAATTTGAGGCGCGCCAGTTCGAGCTCATGGCTTCGGTCACGTTCTCGATCGGCCATCTCCTCCGATGACCGCTCTCTCCCAGTTGCGGGGCTCCGGGACGGTTGCTGGACTCTCTCACCGGTCGGTGTACCTGGTTCGGTCTGTGGTCTCCCTCCCTCGTCTTCGATCAGGGGTAGAGGTGCTCCGGACTCGACCCAAGCGATTAGCGCTTTCTGGAAATCATCCTTGGTGCTTAGTCCGGTACTCGGGATACTCAGTTCTTTGCAGAACTGTTTCAGCTCTCTATGGGTGTAGTCTTCCAGGAAGTCCTTGTCGAAGGTTGTCTTTACACCAGATTCTGTTGCTGCGTGTGGGTTCAGGTAGTGTGTCAGTGGTACGATCTTTTTAGACGTAGGTTCGTATCGCGTCGCTGCCACCAATGTTGGAAGGCGGTGACCCCAGGGGTCAAGAGGTCTCTCCTAACTGCCTGGAACCTCCTCTCCCACAACTACTGCTGAGTCTTATCGAGGGGGAGTCCTCGCCGGGGAGGACTGATCGTACACACTGTCGACACACCACACTTATGAACGGACACCACACCAGGATTCTTTATCAGAAAAGACTTTATCAAGATATAAAGTAGGGAGCATTACACAGCGATCGAGGGATCGCAAAAGTCTCGTAACGAGGACTCGGGGAAGCGGGACAGTCTTAGGGGGCCAGCTGGTGCACCACGCACCCAGCGCACAGTTCTCAATCCTCGAACTGGGGGGTACGGGGGCTGGCGATGGGACTTGCCGTCCTCCTCACTTCTGTTCAAGATGATCGTGAGGGTAGCGTCGATGGTCCAGATGGACCAGAGAGTTCGTCAAGCCGCGACGAGGTCAGCAGGGCTTGGTCAGGAGTACTCCGTCGTACTCGTAAGCAGGGGGAGCCGCGACAGCGTCAGCGGGGCTCCGATGGTTTAGGTCTGGTGCTTCAAGAGGGGGGGGGGGCCGCGACAGCGCCAGCAGGGCTCCGGTGGTTCAGGTCTTGTGCTTCAAGAGGGGAGCCGCGACAGCGTCAGCAAGGCTCCGGTGGTTCAGGTCTTGTGCTTCAAGAGGGGGCCGCGACAGCGTCAGCAGGGCTCCGGTGGTTCAGGTCTTGTAGGTTCGAGAATGAGCCGCAACAACGTCAGCAGGGCTCAGTGGGTCAGAGTCTGTTCTCCTCAGGGTCAGCCGCGATCAGGTCAGCAGGGCTTTCTTGTCCAAGATACAACTGCTGACTGGAGGGAAGGCAGGCTGTCTTATAGTCCTGGAGCTCTTTGATGTCCGGACCCTCATAGGCAGGAGGCCGGAGGTCCGAGGGCCAGGCGCCTGGTTGTCTGGGCGGTTGGTTCTTTGATGCTTTGGACCATGCGTCCAGGGAATCCCAGACGACCGTCAGGACCTGGAGCCCGCTCACTAGGAGGCCCAAGGTGCGATCGAAACCAGCCCTCAGGGATAGTTCCAAGGTGTGAGGGGAACCAGTTCCTCGGGAGGGGGCCGGAGGTGTGAGGGAAGTCTTGGTTTCGGGTACTTGGTGAGTCGTTCACCCCCCGGGTGGAGCTGGGCGTGCCGGATGCCCAGGCTTAGCTGTAGCCAGAAGAGGCCAGGAGCTGCCGAAAGGAAAGAAGGCGGCCGGCCAGCCGGGGTGGCCAAACATGGAGTCTGATGGTCACGTGCACGGGTGCAGGCACTCGGTCGGGAGATCATCTCAGGTGTGGTAAATAAAATTACCGGGACTATTTTTCTATACATTAAATGACAATAAAGGATAGCTCAATAAATGAGAGGCAGAGTCCGTGGTATCTGAGTCATACGGGCTTTAATCAAGATTCTCGAGAACCGGGACATCGAGTTCCATCACCACTAAGGTTCAGGAAGGGACATTCAACATTTTATTAACATCACACATTATATATAGTAAAACCGTATAATTGAAATGAATACAGTAGGCGTAACAAGTGAAAAGAGAGAGATAAGAACACATGGGCGTAAAAGAAGGCGTGTACAGGGGCGTACACGGAGGTGTGTACTGGAAACGTCACAGAAGTGTCATAGGTGGGTGGATGCATAGAGAAATTCTGCATGGTCAGCAGAAACCTTTACCCTGAGTGCGTGCGCAACTGAGCATGACGTGGTATAGACGTGTAACTGGGGAGAACTGGGGGGCTTGACTTTAGCTCTAGTAGAAGAGTCTTGGTGTCTGGGATGTCAGAACGACCTGCACCTATAGCATATCTGGTATCTCATGTTTGGAGGATGTGTTGTCTGAAGTAAAAGGTCTCTCGGGCAGAGGCCGTTCAATACTGAATGCTAGTGCGTGCATACGTGTCTTGGTGCAATGCGCAGGGCCATGGGCCTACCATGGTAACGGGTTCTGTAAAACACTTGTAAGGAGGACAGGAAGGCCGGGCCCTTTGCTCTGCAGCCGGAAACATGTTTACCTATTTCACTAGACTGGAATGTGTTTTCGAGGAGGCTGAGCAGATAACTGTAGGCAAAATACTGTCTTGGCAGGCAGGCCAGGCCGAGCCGGGCACCGCTTTGCTGGGCAGGGAGTAAGGCAGAGGTCAGGGATGCATACCTATACTGCAGCTTCAGAGACAGAAGAGACTCGGAGCCTCAATTAAGGGCCTGGCTCGACTGAGCCAGAAAAACGTGGAAAACGTGTGCTTCGCGTTATTTAAAAGTGCACCATGTAAAGACGTTGTCACCATAGGCCTAAAAGCCAAATTAACGTGGTTTTCTTGGAGGACTGAATAACTGACATGTTAACGTTGGACGCAAATGCATATGCGTCTTCATGGCAGGCACGGGAAAGGAATTACACGACATACATGGAACATGGGTGCATGGATAGGGTGCGAGTGGGGGACACATTGGTTACCTAAAAATTTCTATTTCCTCATTCCCTCCTTGGCCCCTACTTCACCCTTTAGGATATGTCTATTTTCATGAGACTATCTATCTGTTCGTATAGCATCATTTGTTCATCTTTTTTCATTCTGGAACGGGAACGTGAACTTGGACGGGTAATACAAGCTGTGGCGCACAAGCCGCAAATCGCTGGCCCACATTGCAGACAGAGACAACAACTGAATAGAATAAGCAGTATTATCCCTAGGAATGACAGTACTTTCCATCCCCAGGCGGATATCACACTCCAGAGCCAACCGGACCAAGTCCAGGTGCCAGGATTCTGGTGTATCAGGTGAGCTATCTCATGAAGCCTTGTTATCGCTTTATACACTGATGGCGCGTTATTAGGAATAAACACGCAACAACTGGATCCGATCACTCTACAAGCCCCGCCCCTATCGGCTAGGATGACGTCAAGGACAAGGCGGTTTTGAAGAACAACAAGTCTCATAGCGGACTGCTCTTCGGTCAGGTTACCTAAAGCAGAAGTAGTCTCATTCACTACTGCTTCCAAAGTTCTGGTTAATTTGCGTATCAGTTTACTGTTTTGGACAGGACCTACAAAGAAAAAGAATCCTTTATTGAAATCTGTATATTGCTCCCATGTTGTTTCAGTCTGGTCGACAATCGGGGTCTTGATCTCCCTTCTATGTCTTACATGCACAAGATGTGAATTTCGATGATAATCAGGTGGGGCTAGAAAAACAGGTGGCAATAGGAACGCGATATAACACGTTCCATCCCAATCTAATGGCAGACGTACATAAGCTGTCTGACCACATATAAAATAAGAATGGCGGGAAGCTTTGAAAGTAGACTTTCCTTTATCACTGAATTCGACCACAGTATTACAATCACTGTGTCCTAGATGTACTGAACCATTCTTTCTGACGCATAATTCGCCTTTCACTGGTAAAACTGTAATAAACGGCAAGTCCGAATTAGTCTCGGATTGAACGTTCAGAATCATGAGGTTAAGTGTAAAATTACCTAATCCATACACTTCATTTTCTAGATTGGTCCCTGTCCTTTGGGGAAGACCTTCCTTGTCTGGGAAACATATTTTATTCATAACTGTATTAAGGTTCCCCCATATCCAATTGCCTTGGGAAACTGTGGACTTACTGTCTAGGGAGGACATTAAAGTAAACCATGCTCCGCACGAACCATTATGTGTAAACGGATAAGGAAAAAGGGGCAGAGCTCCCTTGTATTTCTCATAGGGAGGGAGTCGGCCACATACCCAGCAATTTGTGGCATTGCTGGTCTGGTGAGAATGGTGTAACATATGGATAAAAGTATTGTTGCGCATTGCTAATCGATAGGACAGCTTGTGAGGGGGCAGGTCACTGAAAGTATGTTCTACAGTGTCATTAGAGGAAGTATGTACATGGGAACCAAGAGGAGGAAAGAAAACATGTAGCATTAAACTTATGCATATAATGGTAAGACTCAGAAAAAACATAAAAATTAAAGTAATGACGCATCTGCTGTGCAGGTTTTTGCAATATTTTTCTCTCTTTTCGATTCGCCTATCTCTCTGACTATTTGGGTCTATCTTATACATGTCAGAAACCTGTCTAACCGCTTCACCCGAGGGGGACTTAAACAATTAAACGCTGTCTGACTTACTAGACCTCAACTTAGTTTTGTACTCCTGTTGTGGAGTTTTCTCTAACAGGGGGAGTTTAGGGTCTGTATCGGGGCAGTCCTTGGGAAATGTCTTTGGACACAGTCCATGAAATCGTTTGATGTGGCTGGAGTGGAGCCACCCTTTTCTTCCTTCAATCTTCACAGCGGTCCTTGTGGTCATTAACACCAGTTTCGGTTCCTTCCACCTGGGCTCCAGAGGGCTTGAGCGGTCAAAGTTGCGGACCAACACCAGGTCTCCTGGAACAATTTCATGCGGTTTCACCTGGGTGTTGTCCGGGAAGGCAGCCGCGACCTGTGAACGACAAGATAGTAGTGCAGACATCAAGGAAGCCAGGTAATCTGTCAGCATGTTACTATCAACATCTGTAATCTTACGAGGCATAGGCGTACCCCACATATTTGGGGGACGACCGAAGACTACTTCATACGGGGACAGTCCGGGTCTGGAATGGGCTACCATACGCATGTAAAAGAGGGCAACCGGCAGGGCTACCATCCAATCTACTCCTTTTTCTGCACAGACCTTCGCTAACCGTGTTTTCAGAGTTTGATTATGTCTCTCAACGAGACCAGCTGCTTCGGGGTGTCGTACGCAGTGGAATTTCCACTGGTATCCTAACAGGAGTGATACCTGTTTCATGAGTTCGGACGAGAATGGCTGTCCATTATCTGAGTACACGACACGGGGCAAGCCGTATCGCGGGAAGAATTCATGGACCAACTGTTTGGCAGTGGTTACAGCAGTATAATCTGGGACTGGGTACGCTTCTGTTCATCGGGAAAGGGCACATACAACTACGAGGACATACTTGAATCCTCGGCATCTGTCCATCTGGATATAATCCATCTGGAGGACTTCAAAAGGATGGTCAGGAGGATGAAATCCACCTTGTTCCACGGGAATGCCTTTGCCTGGATTGAACTGACAACAGATCATACAGGTACGTACTTTCTGTTTTGCTGCTGCACGTAAATGCTTGTTGAACCAGAGATTCTGGATGCTGTCTAACATGGCTTTTTCTCCTAAGTGTGCTGGAGTATGTGCTGTATTAATGATAACTTGAACCATAGAGTCGGGGAGAAACCATGTGGCTCTTCCCTTCGTCATCCATCCCTGATCTGTCTGGATCCCTCCTTGTTCAGTCCATTTCTTTATTTCATCTGGAGTTGCATGTGTCTGTATGTCGAGTACATCTAGTGTGGGATCCTTAACTGTCATGCAATGTGTCAGTGGAGTTACTTCAGTCTTTGTCGTGTCAGTCAATATGTCTGTTTGAGTCTGAGCTGTAAGCTTAGCTGTTCGATCTGCCAGGTCGTTACCCTGGGAAATGGTGTCGGTGACTTTCGTATGTGCTTTGCACTTCATAATAGCAATGGATGCAGGTAAGTGTATTGCCTCTAACAGAGCTTGAATGAGGGGACCATGTTGTATCTTGGCGCCGTGAGAAGTTAAAAAACCTCTTTCTTGCCAGAGGATACCGAAATCGTGAACGACTCCGAATGCGTACTGTGAATCTGTGTATATGTTTACTTTCAGGTTCTTGGCTCGTATGCAGGCTTGGGTCAGAGCGATGAGCTCTGCTGCTTGAGCAGACAGTGTGTCAATACGATGTGTTTCTATGACTTCAGTTTCAGTGGTCACTGCATATGCGGCCACTAACTCTCCTGTACTTGTTCTCATACATGAACCATCCACATAAAGTGTCAGGTCTGGATCGGGCAATGCAATGTCGGTCAAGTCTTGTCTTGGCTTTGTCACGGTATTAATGACGTCCACACAGTCATGTGGCGTAGGGTCTGCTGTGATAGAGGGTAACAGTGTAGCAGGGTTCAGTATGTTGCAACGTCTGATCTCTATATGTGGTTAGAACAGTGTCAGTTCATATCCTGTCAGTCGTGCTATGGTCAAGTGTTGGGTCTGTGTCCTATTTAGGAGAACTTCCACAGAGTGTGGAACCTGTACTGTCAATGGATGTCCTAACACTATGGAATCGCTTTGTCTGATAGCTAGAGCTGTTGCTGCAACTGATTTTAGACACGCAGGCAGAGCCTGGGCTACTGGATCCAATGTGCTAGAAAAATAAGCACAAGGCTTGTGTTTTCCTGCTTGATCTTGTGTGAGAACAGATAATGCTGTGCCATCGCGTTCTGTGACAAAAAGTGTAAAAGGTTTACTGTAACATGGTGTCGCTAAAACAGGTGCTTGACATAGAGCTTTCTTCTGTTCATCAAAAGCATGTGTATGTTCCTGAGTCCAAGGGAGGACAGTCGAAGTCGCTGCCTCCTGTGTTGTCAACTGTATGAGTGGCTTGGCTAGATATGCATATTGAGGAATCCATTGTCTGCAGTAAGAAGTGAGGCCAATGAAGGCCCGTACTTCCTTTTGTGTCTTGGGTTGTGGCAGATGTGCAATTAACAGGATTCGGTCAGGTGTCAACTGTCTACCCCTCTTGGACAGCAAGTGTCCAAGGTATACCACTTGCTGGGCACAGAATTGTAGCTTCGAAGGGGACACTTTATGCCCCTTTTCGGCCAGAAAATACAAGACTGTCAGTGATGCGCGCTCGCAGTCACGTTCGGTCCGTGCTGTAATTAACAGATCGTCAACATATTGGAGTAGGGCAGTGTCAGTAGGCATGTGAATACTGTCTAGTTGTCGTTTCAGTGCTTGGCTGTAAATACTAGGGCTTTCTGTGAACCCTTGAGGAGCACGTGCAAATTTGAAACTTCGGCCATTTAAACAGAATCCGAAGAGATACTGGCTTTCCGGATGAATGGGGACACTAAAGAAGGCGTTCTTGAGATCGATTACAGTAAAGAACGCTGCTTCGGAATCAATGGCAGTCAATAGAGAAGAAATGTCTGGGACCACTGGGTACTGGGGTATTATGCATTTATTTAATTCTCGAAGGTCGATCACCAGTCTGTAGACCGGTGGTGCATTTGGGTCAGTTCGTTTAAGAATCGGGATGATTGGAGAATTACATACATTGGTGTCAGTTTCTACAACCACTCCTTGAGCAATGAGCTCGTCAATAATTTTCAGTAAGGCCACTACAGCCTCAGGTGGTAACTTGTATTGTCGGATTCGTGGCAGCACAACTCCTTGTTTGAGAGTAACACGATAAGGTGTAATATGCATGCAACCTACATCAGTCGGACCTTGCGCCCATAAGTGCTGTGGTACATTCTGCATTCGTGGATCAAAATCTCTTAACACATAATGTCCTTTAAAATCACGTAAAAACAATCTCACTCCTTCCGGAGAACAACAAATCACTGCTCCTAGTGCTTTCAATGTTTTAATACCAAGCAAGTTTTCTGGACATGATTTCGTAAGTAACAAGTCTGTAGTACAAGACAATGGACCAACTTCTAGGGAAACTGGCTTTGACACTTCGTTAACAATAGGCTTTCCTGAAAATCCCAGGGAAACATTCTGTGAGCCTGAGAGGGGTGCCCCTGGAACCTCGTCATGACTGATGGTAGTTCTGCTCGCCCCTGTGTCAATCAAAAATTTTCTGTCTTTCCCTAATACCTGACTATGTACATAGGGACCCTCTTGATCTACAGGAACCTCGATAAGGGGCAAGCCAACCTCCCTCTCTAGGCTGTTTCATGAGTACTGTTGATAATCGCGGTAGTCTGACTGAGCATACTGGTACATTTGCTGTGTAACATGTTGTGTGGCAGCGATGGGTTGGGGTTGGGGTACTGCTACTGTCTGTTGTGCATTCTGTGGAGGTTGCGTGTTCTGTGGAATATTCTGTGGAACATGTTCTTGTCTCGGTGGACGCGGTCTTTCTTTCGTCCTGCCTGTAGCGATATTGTATTTTAGAACGGCACATTTGTTTATATAGTGACCTGGCTGCTTACAGTAGTTGCAATTCCCTTTAACAGGAGCTGCAGGATGACTAGTCTGTGTCGTACCCCTCTTCTGACCGTCAGCTGGGACGGACTGGGCAACTAGTACTTTCATTTTCGTGTCTTTAATACGTCTCTGTTCATGTTCGTGTTCCTCTCTGATTCGATTCTGGTGGTACTGTAACATTTGTAACATTTGGGAAGGGGTATTAGCTTGCCATGTACTCTCAACCTTCAGTACTCTGTTTTTAACCTGTGGTAAGGAATTCTCGACTAATTTGGTCACAAAAAGATGTGGATACGATTCACTACTTGTTTTCAGGCCGCTATTAATAATGAAACATTTCTCGAATCTGGAATAAAAATCACTAGTGTCTTCGTCTTGTTTTTGTTTGCAGGCTGAGATTGCATCCCAGTCTTCCTTTTTCGTAGTTAGTAATCTTGGTAAAACTTGTATTAACAACTCGGGTAATGCTTTGGCTTTTTCCCCAAGACCAGTACCAGGGACTCGTGTTTTCTCCTCGTTTTCTAATACTGTCCAATCAATCTTTTTCTCTCCCACCTCCCATTCTTTTTCTTTAAGTTTTTCGTAAATGCCGGCTGGTAACAGAACCTTTAACATTTTAAGGATATCGGGATACGTATACTCCCCCATGAGGAGCATGTCTTTTAATTCACGGTGGAACCCTGCTGGATCTTTATCATGACAGGGTACTAATTTTTTCATTTCCAATAATTCCATTTTGGTCAAGGGTGTGTATACGAATACTCGTTGAAGCTCACCCCCTTCCGTCCGGACAGGATGAACTTCTCGTAAGGGATTCTGTCTGTCTATGTAAAATGGTTTCCTTACTGGAGGTGGAACAGGAACGAAATGTGGAGTCAGGAAAGTTCTGTATTTGTGTCGTTGTTCTAGAATGATATTAATTAAATCGGTACCTAGGCCTCTCCATCTCTTTAGGAGTAACTCTTCCAATATATTATATAGGAGACCTGGATCAGAATGCTGACTTTCATACAGTGTAATGAGGTGTTGGATCATGTACATACCAGCTAGTCGCTGTTCGTCTGGGGAAAGACTCAAAAACGTTTGCGCTACTGAGTCATCTTTATATACGCTAGTATTGCCAGCCCATTGGACTGCCGACCGGGCTAGTTCTTGTTCATGCATGGTACTAAGTTCACTGTAACCTATTCGTTGTTTGAATACTTTATCGGTGGCTTGGAATAAATGTTCAAGAGAACATTGTTCTGGTATGGGAGAAAGAAAACGTTTCTTGCATTCTGGGCGTATGGGTCTGTCAAAGGGGTTCGCCCTACCTACATACGCTATTCTATCTGCACTCGCAGTTTCTATATCATCGTCTTCTGAGACTTCATCATCCGCTTTCTCGGCTTCTCTCGCGGCTTTTTCCCTTGCGTGTATGTCTAGAATTTCTTTATAAATCTTTCTGTACATGGATTCTATACAACTTTGTTTACTATGTTTACCATCAGCTATGTTGTCACTCCACTTTATCAGAACCTTCATCTCTTCTTTGTTTTTACCTGGCTGGTCTTGTTCCCTAATCAAACAATTTATCAAAAACTGTAGGATCATACCTTGAGTCTCCACCTTTCTGTGTGCCATGGCCTCGGGAATACTTTCTGGTCTCTCCCCTGTTCTAATAAAGTGATATATGTTGTCTAGATGTTCATTCATGTCTGGTAAAATAGTCAAATAGTTTGTAACACATCGTATACGTATCGAATATAATATCATCTGGTCTTCGCCTGGTACCGGATCATATCTACAATCTGTAAGGTACTGTTTAAGGGCTGCGTATGTAGTTACTTTTGGTGTGCGTTGTAATGCTGCTTCTCTGAGTGTGGTTCGTTTTATTTGAGGCGGGGTGATAGGGGGACCTCCTACTGCTCCCCCTGAAGCGGGATCGTCAACCATTACTGGCTGTGCTGTCACTGGTGGCGGTGTAGGGGGTAAAGTAGGTGTAGGTAATACAGGTGGGCCCTGAGTTGCAGGCGGATTAAAAGGATTGCTAGGGCCAGTGGCCGGAACAGTGGCCGGAGCAGTGGCAGATGAGACAGTGGGAGAAATCGTGTCATCAACAGGAATGTGAACAGGGTTGGGAGGATGAACATTTGGAGGAGGATTTCTGTTTGCATATTCTGGGACAGTGTCATCTAAGTACGAAGAAAGGAAAATTTCCGCTGCGGTCTGTTTATGACGTAATTTAGTCGGGACCGATGGTGGCGGCAAGTTACGGGGTACTTCCGGGGTCGCTTTGGGTAGGCCCTCAGCGAGAACAGGATACATGCCTGTAATAAGGGCATTTCTTTGTCTGTCTAATTGTTCTGCTCTAACTCGTTCACCTTCTTCTAGTAGCTCTCTTTCTCTAGCTTTTTCAGATTCTTCTCTACTTTTCTCTACTTTCCTGATTTCTTTCTCTGTTCTTCTATGCGCTTCTTTACGCTACAATTCTATAGCATCTTTCTGGGATTGTCTGGCTTTCTTTTTCCATAGTGCTTCTTCTACTCTCATGATGCATTCAGCATCCCATGTCCCTGAGACAGGCCATCTATATTTCTCTTCCAGATCCTTTGTATAATCAACCCACAAGTCTAAGTACAATATGGCATCTAAGCCATGCTTATGGTACATAAAATGTCCTGGAGTGTCCCTAGGCGGGACGGGAACTGCTTCTTCGAGTATCCCTTTCCTAGTTCCTATCTGACGTAATTTCGAAAACAGCGGCATATTTGAACTGACTTGAACGTGAACACAATAAACACAGTAATGAATAGCAAACAATCATTCATACCACGACATAAAACACATTTAGAACATTTCAGACTCATACTACCTGATACATAGAAAACACTAATTCTGAAATTCTCGAGAAACAATACTTGAATACTGAATCGCTAGATGCACTGCTAAAACAGTACAGACATACCGGTCCCATAAAGAGACACGTCATACCGTATTCACCTAAGTGAACACGTCTGGACCGGGTCTGTGTACCCAGACCCGTCTTGACCGGGCACAAATTAATGAACCCGTCTAGATGCGTTCCCAACAACGGTACTCACCGGGAAGCAAAACTGAAGGCCTCGGAAACTCGACACTGGACTGGACTGGACTGCTACGGCGTCAGGCTGCTACTACTGCTACGCATGCGCTTCGGGACAGGTGGGCCTCCGGATACCTCGGACCTTGCTCTCTCGGCTTGGGCTCTGGTCGGGACTCTACGCATTCCTCACCGCCTCGTCTGGATGCCGGACCGCAGTCTCCGTCTCCTCCGTGGGCCTGAGGGAGATAGCAGGAAAACCCGCAGGTGTGCACAGGAATCCGTCACGGCTGTAGAAGGGGTCAGGGGCCTGCGTACATCGCCGGCGTGTGATGAAGGGGAGGGGTCCCTGTTCGGGCGCCAGATTTATGTGGTAAATAAAATTACCGGGACTATTTTTCTATACATTAAATGACAATAAAGGATAGCTCAATAAATGAGAGGCAGAGTCCGTGGTATCTGAGTCATACGGGCTTTAATCAAGATTCTCGAGAACCGGGACATCGAGTTCCATCACCACTAAGGTTCAGGAAGGGACATTCAACATTTTATTAACATCACACATTATATATAGTAAAACAGTATAATTGAAATGAATACAGTAGGCGTAACAAGTAAAAAGAGAGAGATAAGAACACATGGGCGTAAAAGAAGGCGTGTACAGGGGTGTACACGGAGGTGTGTACTGGAAACGTCACAGAAGTGTCATAGGTGGGTGGATGCATAGAGAAATTCTGCAGGGTCAGCAGAAACCTTTACCCTGAGTGCGTGCGCAACTGAGCATGACGTGGTATAGACGTGTAACTGGGGAGAACTGGGGGGCTTGACTTTAGCTCTAGTAGAAGAGCCTTGGTGTCTGGGATGTCAGAACGACCTGCACCTATAGCATATCTGGTATCTCATGTTTGGAGGATGTGTTGTCTGAAGTAAAAGGTCTCTCGGGCAGAGGCCGTTCAATACTGAATGCTAGTGCGTGCATACGTGTCTTGGTGCAATGCGCGGGGCCATGGGCCTACCATGGTAACGGGTTCTGTAAAACACTTGTAAGGAGGACAGGAAGGCCGGGTCCTTTGCTCTGCAGCCGGAAACATGTTTACCTATTTCACTAGACTGGAATGTGTTTTCGAGGAGGCTGAGCAGATAACTGTAGGCAAAATACTGTCTTGGCAGGCAGGCCAGGCCGAGCCGGGCACCGCTTTGCTGGGCAGGGAGTAAGGCAGAGGTCAGGGATGCATACCTATACTGCAGCTTCAGAGACAGAAGAGACTCGGAGCCTCAATTAAGGGCCTGGCTCGACTGAGCCAGAAAAACTTGGAAAACGTGTGCTTCACGTTATTTAAAAGTGCACCATGTAAAGACGTTGGCACCATAGGCCTAAAAGCCAAATTAACGTGGTTTTCTTGGAGGACTGAATAACTGACATGTTAACGTTGGACGCAAATGCATATGCGTCTTCATGGCAGGCACGGGAAAGGAATTACACGACATACATGGAACATGGGTGCATGGATAGGGTGCGAGTGGGGGACACATTGGTTACCTAAAAATTTCTATTTCCTCACAGGTCCGGAGTAAGACTGTCCTGTACAGGTCTGGGTGGACGGGAATCAGTTTCACTCATAGTTCTGGAGCGGCGGAGATCCGCGAGGACCACACCACGAGGCCGGGTCCAACAACTATTGGTGAATCAGATGATGACTATTTGGAGGATTTATTAATGAAAAATTCACCACCTTTAATGAGGAACCAAGCACAGTTAATACAAATGCTCCGTTCCTGAAACCACCTCTGATTCCACAAGTGGTACATGAGACTTCGTTAGAAAAAGTACTACAAGACAGGGAAAGAGAAGCATTAAATAAACAAAGAAGTGAGTTGATTCAGAACATTTCTCAATTGAATACGAGTCCTGAATCCCTAACAATTCCAGTAACTATTGGCCTTGTTGTTTTTTTTTACCGAGATAAGCAGGCTAGTCCTAAAACTCCCGTTCTGACTACACCTGTAGTTCAGCCAAGAAAAGAACCCTTAATAGTTGATGATCAAGCGAGTGAATGTGAGTCGGTGATTTCCCTGATGGACTTACCAATAAGAGAACCAGTGAGTGACTCGGTCAGGAAAACCACTCCTATACATTCTAGGGAAGTACAAATGGAGACACCCTCAGGTACAAGAAGTGCCACAGTAGTAATCCCCCCAGAAGAAATAGAGAGATGGACATGAGAAATAGAGAAACCAAAGTCACAGTCAAAAGTATTGGACATATTCAAATTAAGGGCCTCATTAGGATCACGTACGGACTTGCGTCCGTCCGCGACCCCAGAGCAAGAGGGAACCTCCGCATGGCATGTGGAGTTCCCTCCTGTGCAATTAGGATGTGACCGCAGTGAAGTTACACATGCTTTTCCACGACGGAAAACCCGCCGCGGAAAAGCATCTGAAACAGGCCATCCTAATATGGCGGACGGTGTCTGACAGACACCGTCACCATATTAGAGCTTTTCCACCACGGTTGTAAGCCAGCCGCGGAAGAAAAGCTGCGGACTGAAACCAGGACCCACCAGCCATCCTAATGTGGCGGTGGGTCTTTGGTGGGTCCGCTGCGGATTTTCTGCATCCTCCGGTCCGGCTGTGGCTTCCGCCGGCCCAGAGGATGCGGAAAATCCGCAATCCTAATAACCCCCTAAGAGTCGAATTAGAAGAAATGATGGCTGGAAATGTGGGATTAGACAGATTGAATACATTCAGTGAAGATGAATTGTTGTTCATATGCAAAAGTATTACTATAAATACAAGAGTGTTTTATGAAAAGTTAATGGATATGGCAGTTAATATGGGAATTGACATTGGCAAATCTAAAGTATTACAGAAACCATATCGAGCTGAATTTTCTGACAAATATTTGGAAAATATGAATGTGTCAGGTAGAAAGGTACAGATCAGGGAGCTTATGACATTATTGCAGAAATGGGGTGACAAAGAAAAATGGAAAAGTAGGTGTGCAAAGAAATAAGAAGAGGCCTGATGAAAACAAACTGCATCCGAATATGTGGTAAAAGAAGCAGACAAGGTGGAAAGGTTATGTCCCATGAGAGAGGTACCAGGTGGAGGTTATGTACATGTCCCATGGTCCCGACAGGATATTTGTCATTCACAAATGATTTCCAAAAACTTCGAGAGAAGCCTGTAGAATGGTGCAGACAAGTCAAGAGATTTGTGAAGGTTTCGAAATGTCTTTTGAAAGATTTAGATGGATTATTTGACATTGCTGTTCCTGTAGATTTGTGGACAGAATGTAAAATTGCTACAGATTGGCCTACTGATGAGTACCCTAGAGATCCAAAGACAGGAGCACCTTCTGATGAAGTTATGAAGAAATACAACCAGGTAATACTCTACCTCAAAGGGAAGGTGCCTGCAAAAGAAACTGATTGGACTGGAATAGATAGAACCACTCAGAATAAAGATGAATCTGTGCATGCATATTATGAACGCCTGTTACAAGTATTCAAACAGTATAGTGGACTGGATAATATCGATATGAAAGACATGACGCATTTCATCTATCGGTTTGTGTCAGGATTAAGGCCAGAAATTTGACAATGGATTAAAGATCATAAAATTTGCTGGCAGGCTAAGCCGATTGATGAAATTCTTAAATATACAAAGTATTGTGAAGATGAACTTGACAATAAAAGAAAAGAATTAAAAGAAAAGGTAATGTGGGCACATTGAAATTAGCAGAGCAACAGTAACTTCAATTGAGCCAAATAAACAATAGACTCAGGGTGATGGTAATGGGGGTAAGCTAATGGGAAAATTCAAAAGAGAAGAAGCCAAAAAGAAGTTCCCTTGTCACGGATGTGGCTAGTTGGGGCACTGGAAGAACCAGTGTAAGGCTGTACAAAACAGTAACATGCAAACTAATTATTTGAATCCACAGACGCAGAATGAGGTGCCTTGGAAGCAACAGCTGATACCAACACTGGGCTGGGGCTTCAAAGCAGTAAGGCCTAGCCTCAATAACTATCAAAACAAATAACTGCCAGTACTGCCACTCTATTTGGGGAGATTTCAAAGGAACGTATTGACAATTAAACAATATGTACCATAGACCTTTTGTTCAGTTTGAAATAAATCAATTTTAATTAATATTTCTTTTTTTCACATAGCAAAAACAATTTCTTCTTTTTGTTTCTCTTTATGTAATCTAAAAGATTTACATTTGCACCATCGAATATCCTAGAAAAACATTCACTCTACGTCTCTCACTCTTCTCATTCATTCCAGCATTCACAGCCACACTCTATCTACAACAATTGTTACAAAAACAACATTACAATATATACATATAAAACAAGAGATTCAACATTAACAGCCATGGAATCTTTTTTTAGTGATTTTCATAATTCACAACATTTGTAATTAATCCTAAAGCTGTGTGGCAAATAGGCAACAGCAGCAGGTAATACAAAAACAGTTACCCCTTGCACCTTTGCCAAATTTTAGGAGCAAAGCACACCGGAGTGTGGATACCAAAAATTGGGAGGGAAGTGAGAGGAGAGACACAGCAACATCACAATTGTGTTTGAGTGATACGTTTTTCAGTGAGGATACATACTGACGGTGCCTGAGAGGGGAGGACGAGGAGTGCGTACTTGGCGCCTCCTTGCCGGTAGATCAGTCAGGTCAATAAATTGAAGGAAAGGTTGAAGGAAATGATGTCACCTTTCTATTGGACACTGGTGCTAGCTGTTCTACTGTGAGAACAGCAGACGTTCCAAACCTACCCCTCTCAGGAGAAGCGATCCAGGTAGTGGGCGTTTCTAATAAACAAATTAGTACTCCAGTCACAGAACCAATGGAAGTCTGAATAGGCAATTTTAAAGAAATGCATAGATTTGTTATGTGTGATTCAAGTCCAGTGAACCTGTCAGGCAGAGACTTGTGCAAAATGAATTGCACCATCTTTTGCACCTGAAGTGGTGTTGAAATTCAAAGCCCAGACAAAGGCGGAAGCTATAAATTTATGTTAGCAAAACAAGAAATAGAGAATAACCAGTTAACTGTAGAAGACCTACCAGAATAATTACAACAGACTGTAAATCCTAATGTATGGGATTTTACCGAATAAGATGTAGGATTAATGGCAAATGTCGATCCAATAAAAGTGACAGTAAAAGAAGGTGCAGTTTACCCAAATACTCGACAGTACAAAATGAGCCCAGAAATAAAATCAGGTGTTGCAGCAGAAATAAAGCGTTTGGTTGAAGCAGGTATTTTACAAGAAATAATGAGCAGTCCATGTAACTCACCTATAATTGGCATAAAGAAGCCAAGTGGGAAGTATAGGGTCGTACAGGACTTCAGAAAAATCAATAAAATTGTTGTCCCATGCTGTCCAGTTGTGCCAAATCCTGCAGTAATTCTGTATCAGATACCGTGGGAAGCTGGATGGTTCACCGTAATAGATTTGTGTCACGCATTTTTCTCGATTCCATTGCACCCAGATAGCAAATTTATTTTTTCTTTTGAATTCGACAGTCATGTGTACGTCTGGAACCCGGTTCCTCAGGGGTATACAGAGAGTCCATCCATTTTAATCAGATTCTGAAAAAGTGCCTTGAGTCTTTGATGCTGCCTGGACAGTCAGTCCTGGTCCAGTATGTAGACGACCTATTGGTGGCGTCTAAAACTCGAAATGACTGTGTTGTTGATACCATTGCTTTACTGAATCATTTAGGTGAAGGAGGACATAAAGTGTCACCTGAAAAGTTGCAATTTTGCACCACATCAGTGAAATATCGGGGGCACCAGATAGAAAGAGGTGTCAGAAGGGTTACCTCAGACAGAATCAGAATAATCAAAAACATGAATCTACCTCAAACTCAGAAAGAAATCAGAATGTTTCTCGGAGTTGTAGGTTACAGCAGGCAATGGATTGTGGGATTTGCAGTCCTAGCAAAACCATTAATACAAATGACAAAGAAAAGAGCAAAATATCCTGTAGAATGGGATGACGAAAGCATGACTGCTTTCTTGAAATTACGAGAATGTCTGTGTACAGCTCCAGCATTAGGGATGCCTGACTAGTCGAAAGATGTTGCACTATTCTGTGATACACAAGATAATTGTGCACTTTCAGTTTTGACCCAAACTCACGGTCTGATGAGACGTCCTGTG
The DNA here is from genome assembly GCF_964263255.1 of Lissotriton vulgaris. Classification (NCBI taxonomy): domain Eukaryota; kingdom Metazoa; phylum Chordata; class Amphibia; order Caudata; family Salamandridae; genus Lissotriton; species Lissotriton vulgaris. The sequence goes on along the minus strand of NC_141685.1, from coordinate 1,375,662,724 downwards.
GCATATTTTTCTTCCACACTAGACCCAGTGGCATCTGCATTGCCAGGATTCCTGAAAGCAGTAGCTGCAACCTGCATGAGCCTTGAGCAAAGTGAGTCCATAATTATGGGACATCCAGTGACAGTGTATGTTCCACATGCAGAAGTGATATTGTTAACAAGAACCAAGACCCAGTATCTAACTCCTAGTCGGCTGACTAAGTATGAGCGAATTATCGTAGGTGCAGGAAATGTCACCATTGCCAGATATAATATTCTGAACCCAGCAACACTGGTACCTGATTCACACTTTGCAGAAGTGAAGGGAGAAGTCGAACATGATTGTATCGACTTGACGGAATACAGTACAAAACCACGTCCAGACATAAGAGAAGAAACATTAATTGATTCTGAATATGAACTATGTGTAGATGGTTCATGCAAGAGACATGAGGAAGGAGGTTTGAGTGCTGCCTATGCAGTATGTACTTTGGGGGGTCCAGTTGAAGCATCCTATTTAACTGGAGTCAAGTCTGCACAAGTAGCCGAATTGGTTGCATTAACAAAAGCCTGCACATTTGAGAAAAATTGGAAAGTAACCATATACACTGATAGCCAATATGGTTACGGGGTTGTGCACGATTTTGGCCAGCTCTGGATGCAAAGGGAGTTTCTGACTTCTTCAGGTACTCCTATTAAAAGTGGTCATTATGTAAAAGATTTGCTTGAAGCAATCCAATTGCCAAAAGAAGCGGCTGTGGTCAAGTGTGCTGCTCACCAATCTGGAAATGACAAAGTGACAGCTGGTAACCTATATGCTGACCAGTTAGCCCAACATTGCGCAAAATTTAAAATGGCTATAAACAAGAAAATTGAAGTGGGTGGAAACAGCTGCCAACTTATGTTGCTTGAAGGTGTGAGAACGTGGGAAGAAGTGAGAGACTTGCAATATGAAGCAGAACCAAAAGAAAAGGAAGAGTGGCGGAAGATAGGTTGTCAGAGAAGGATTGAAGATGGTGTCATTGTTTACCTTGATGGTAGGCCTATGTTACCAGGCCTATGTTACCAGACTGTTTACTTGCTCCTATGGCTAGGATGTTCCACGGAGATTCTCATTTGGGAAGAGATGCCATGAAACGTTTGTTCAGACAGTCATGGTTCAATACGAAATTCAGGAACATAGCAGAAGCACTTTTCCATAGATGTGTAATTTGTCAACAAATAAATCCTGGGAAGAAAACTGTAGTGTTACCAGGAAAGATTGGGAAGGCAGAGGGCCCCTTCATACGATTACAGATTGATTTCATTCAGTTACCCCCTTGTCGAGGACTAAAATACATTCCTGTCATTGTCTGCATATTTTCAAAATGGGTGAAAGCTTACCCCACACGTAGGAATCGTGTGTCACTGTAGCCAAACTCCTACTCAGAGAACTCATACCTAGATTCGGTTTTCCAGTAACGATTGAATCAGACCAAGGCTGGTATTTTAATAATGAAATAATTGGCCTAATCTGTGAAGCATTCAACATTAAGCAAAAGCTGCACTGTGCATACCGCCCAGAGGCTTCTGGAGTGGTAGACCCTTGACACTGTCACCCGGTAGGTAACTCCCTCAGCCACCACACAGCCCTCCTGTGTGCCCTTGACCTCGCTGCTGCCTCTCGCTTGCTTGTGTGCCTGTCCTCTGCCCACCGTGTTACCACCACTGCGGTTGGTCTTTATTGTCAATTGTTGTTGCCAGCTGTATTTCCTTTTTGATTACTATGAGCTTTTGCCCCGCTATACTGTGTGACCCATTACCCTCGTCCCTCTGTGCCCGTTTTTTTGCCTTCTGTACCCCCGCTCCTCCCTCGAACTTTCCCGCCGCTGCGTCTCCTGCGGCCCCGCCCTCCTGGTCCCATTCGCCTCCCCGCTCCCGCCTCCCAGCTGCTCCTGCCTTCCACATCCCCTCATATGGAGGCCGTGCAGCAGATGCGCGCAGCGGTCATGCCTCTGGCGCGCCCAAGGTGCGCCAAAGGCAAGCCCGTCTGAGCCCGTCTGCACCTGGACCGCGCTCAGCGCCAGAACCCGTGGCCCCCGCGGAAACGAATAAACTCGACGAAGATATGACACCACCACCCTCCACGCGCTCAACACCGGCCGACCATCTGCCTGCTACCAAGCCACCCCGAAGCGCACCCACGGACCCTTCTCCTGCCAAGTCTGCAAATTCACCTGCGTCCGAACCTGCACCCCACCGCCCGGACCAGGCAACAACAGCAACCACCTCAAGTGCATCCTGCTCAACACCTGCTCAGTCCACAAACACGCTGTCGAACTCTGGGACCTCCTCAACACAACAGCACCAGACGTCGCCTTCCTCACAGAAACCTGGATGAACGCCTCCTCAGCCCCTGACATTGCCACAGCCATCCCGGACGGCTACAAGATCACTCGAAAGGCCCGCGTCAACCAAACCGGAGGAGGAATCACCATCTTCCACAGGAACACAATCAGCGTCATGACCAACTCTGAAGATGCCCTCACCACTGCCGAACCCCTACACTTCCAGATCCACACCGACCCCAAGACCACCCTCAGAGGAACCCTCATCTACAGACCCCCGGGCCCACGTACATAATTCAGTGAAGCCATCGCCGACTTCATCAGCACACACGCCCTCGCCTCATCAGACTACATCCTCCTAGGGGACCTGAACTTCCACCTGGAGAATAACAACGACAACAACACCACCACCCTGCTCGACAACCTCGCAAACCTCGGACTTAAGCAACTGGTGAACACCCCCACCCACTACGCCGGCCACACGCTCGACCCCATCTTCTCTGCCAGCAGCCACGTCACCTTCAGCGCCTCCACCGGACTACACTGGACTACAGCTGCATCCACTTCACCTTTAAGAAAACCACATCCCACCACCGCCCGCAACAGATCCCCCGCAGATGCTGGAGCAAAGTCACCACAGACCAGCTAACCACATCACTGAGCCAGAACCCACCAATCAACACTGCTGACAACAACGACGCAGCCCGCAACCTCACACAGTGGATCATCAACGGCGCCGGCGCCCTTGCACCACTGAGGAACCCTCCAGGAAAGCCCGGCAACAGGAAAACCACATGGTTCACCAACGACCTCAAAGAATCGAAGAAATCCTGCCGAACCCTCGAGAAAACCTGGCGTCACGAACAGACAACAGAAAACCTGACAGCCCTTAAGAACGCCACTCGCAAACACCACCAGCTGATCCGCACCACCAAAAAGACATTGTTCAAAGAGCGGCTGGACAACAACATACACAACAGCAAGGAACTCTTCAGCATCGTAAAAGAGCTCTCCAACCCAAGTGCCAGCAGCAACGACATCACACCGTCGCAAGACCTTTGTAACTCCCTCGCCACGTTCTTTCACCGTAAGATCGCCGATATACACGACAGCTTTGGCACCCAGACTCCGCCACCAAGCCACTGAACCAACGCCCCCTACAAACACCCTCAGCGCTTGGACTCCCATCAGCACTGAAGACACCACCCACGCTATGAACACCATCCACTCCGGCTCTCCTTCTGACCCATGCCCTCACCACATCTTCAGCAAAGCCGACACCATCATCGCACCCCACCTACAGAACATCATAAACATCTCCCTCGCGTCCGCCACCTTCCCAGAGAGCTGGAAGCACGCAGAGATCAACGCCCTACTGAAGAAACCCACAGCGGACCCTAAAGACCACCAGGACTTCTGCCCCATCTCTCTTCTTCCCTTTCCTGCAAAAGTTATTGAGAAGATCGTCAATAAACAGCTGACTGCATTCCTCGAGGCCTATGGCTCCCTCGACCCATCCCAGTCTGGATTTCGAGCCAACCACAGCACCGAGACTGCCCTCATCGCAGCCACCGACGACATCAGGACCCTGCTTGACAACGGGGAAACAACCGCCCTCATTCTCCTAGACCTCTCAGCTGCCTTCGATACAGTCTGTCATCGCGCCCTAATAACCTGCCTCCACAACGCCGGGATCCAAGGTAAAGCCCTGGACTGAATCACCTCGTTCCTCTCCATCAGAACCCAGAGAGTCCGCCTCCCTCCCTTCCGCTCCGAAGCCACCGAGATCATCTGCGGCGTACCCCAAGGCTCATCGCTCAGCCCAACCCTCTTCAATATCTACATGAGCCCCCTCGCCGCCATCGCACGCAAACACAACCTCAACATCATCTCATACACCGACAACACTGAGCTGATACTCTCCCTCACCAAAGACCCAGCCACCGCCAAACTCAACCTCCAGGAAGGAATGAAAAACATTGCGGAATGGATAAAACTTAGCCGTCTGAAACTGAACTCAGACAAGACGGAGGTCCTCATCCTCGGACCATCCCCATTGGCCTGGGACGACTCCTGGTGGCCCACAGCACTGGGCACCGCACCGACACCCACTGACCACGCACGCAACCTGCGATTCATCCTGGACTCATCTCTCAAGATGACCAAGCAAGTAAACGCCATCTCATCCTCATGTTTCAACACCCTGCTCATGCTCCATAAGATCTTCCGGTGGATCCCTACTGGAACAAGAAAGACAGTCACCCAGGCCCTCATCACCAGCCGACTAAACTACGGGAACGCCCTATACGCAGGAACCACAGTCAAACTTCAGGAAAGACTCCAGCACATACAGCACATACAGAACGCATCCGCATGACCGACATACCTGTCCCAGAGGTTTGGAAGATACACTCCCCCACGGTCACTCAGATCATCCAACCTAAACCTACTCGCAGTCCCCAAATTCAGACTATCCACAAAAGGTGGAAAATCCCTCGGAGTACTTGGAGCCAAAGCCTGGAACAAGCTCCCATCACAAATGCGCCTGATCCATTCCGAAAAACTGTTTCGTAAAATGCTCAAAACATGGATCTTCAAAATCGAAGACTCACTCTGCTTAGCGTTAATCTAACCCACACTCCACTCATAGACCAAGATTTTCATATAGGACCTACCTTAAGTAGCATCCCCACTTCTTCTCTGTCGGGTCAGCGATGTCTAGCGCCAAGATGCTCCCTGGAGTGTAAGTGTGCTCTATAAAAGCCTATTCACATTCACATTCACATTCCTCAACATCCCTTGCCACAGCCACATATCAGTCCACCTTAGAGACCTGCACTGGCTCCCCGTCAGCAAAAGGATCACGTTCAGGCTTCTCACCCACGCACACAAAGCGCTCCAAGACATAGGCCCTGAATACCTCAACAACCGCCTCACGTTCCACACTCCAACCCGCAAACTCTGCTCCGCCAGCCTCGCCCTCGCTACCGTCCAACGGATCCGCAGAATTACCACCGGAGGATGATCATTCTCCTACCTGGTGGCAAAGACGTGGAACTTCCTTCCCGCCCACCTACGACTGACCCAGGACCACCTCACCTTCAGGAAACACCTCAAGACCTGGCTCTTCGAGCAGTAGCACCACCCCCCTCCTTTCAGCACCTTGAGACCCTTTCGGGTGAGTAGCGCGCTCTATAAATATACTGATTGATTGATTGAACAACTTAATGGCACAATCAAGTCAAGATTGGGAAAGATGTATGAATCTACCCGATTAGAGTGGCCGGATGCTTTACCTCTTGTTCTGATGGGACTCAGAAGTGTTCCAGACCGAAACACAGGCTTTAGTCCTCATGAAATACTAATGGGAATGCTTTGTTTGCAAATACCGCCATAAGTGCGCTGGGGATGCTCAGACGTGGGTCCCAGGCACTCCACACCACTGGAGTCAAGCTAGCCGGGCTGATGAGAGGTGTTACCTCGAAACCGGTCCGGTCCTCGGATGCTTGATTCCGTTCTGGGAAGGACATGGCTTTTGTAGTTCGGACGGACTGTTCCCATGGGGCACAGGGTCAGAGCTGATTTGCATATCGCCATTGTCTAACCCAGGGTGGTGTGGAGTGCAAAAAAACGATGGATTTGGGCCCAGATCTTTGGACTGGGGTGAATGTGTGACATTGATCCACATTCGGTCCATCACCTGTTTTGTGAGCAATGAGGCAAGCATGGGTGCCAGGACACAAGCTGATAAATATATCTGATGATTTAGTACTGGAGTACTCCAAGGAACTGGCTGAGCAAGTGCGTTCTATCTATCACCAGGTTGGGGAAGACGCTGTCGCCAGACAAGCAACTCCAGCACATGACCTGAACCCAGGTTATTGGGTAGTGTTAAAGAAACACACTCGAAAATCTTGCCTTGCACCAAGGTGGGGAAAACCACAACAAGTAATTTTGGTTACCACCAAAGCTGTAAAGTGCGAAGGAGTTCCACACTGGATCCATGCCAGTCACACAAAAAGAGTGACTGAACCTGATGAAACTGAAGCTGAAGGTTGTACAGCTGAGGGGTCTCAAGATATCAATCCTGAAGTAGCTGAAGAGGAACAACCAAGCACTAGTCAAGATGATTGGATTCCAGTAGTAGTAAAAACATAGTTTATTTAGACAATAGTCTATAAACCATACACAGAACCATGGATCCACTTAGCAATAGAAAATTTTACACCATAATACATTTTAACACTCTATACACATTTAAAACCATAAAAACACTAAATTGGCATACTCCATATTTTTTAAATCTTATTGTCTTAAAATTTCCCAACCTCCTTGGATGCCTCCATTACAGCTTCTCTTGTTGTTTTCAAAAATTTCCCCAACGCAATTGTGATATACAAACACGACATTTCTGTAAGGAGAGCAACAGCCTCCGCCCATGTGTTCACCTTGTACTTTAAAAATATTGGGCGTAAAAACATTTTACAAGCAGCTAAAATCAATGTACAGTCCAGTAATATATGTAAAATATCATTCTTTACACCTAGGCCACATTTACAAATACCATCTGGTTGGATCAAGGCTACTTTTAATTTACTATCGATCTTCCATGGGTTTAAGCCTACCCAAACATTCATGATTTCGTACCTTAACCATTTACTGGGTAACAGATCCAGATATGGAAACCGGACCTCCTTTTCCCATTCATTCCTTACCCAATTCACTAATTTTTTTAACTTCAGGTACTCCAAGTCTTGTGATCTGGAATATTCGTGCCCTCGGTCACTAAGAATTTTCTTGGTAAAGATTAAATCCAATGAAGGTTGTTCGAGGTTCAATTTTAAGTGCGCAGCTACTAACTGGGGGGTTTTCCTCACTTACCATGCCCAATGTAAGCTGCTTGCTTGTATTTCCTTTCTGCACCAAAATGAAACCTTCTGTTCACCACCGGGCGCCTGGAGGTTCCAGATTCTTAGCAATGACATTTGTGCCTTTACCTCCCATGCCGTCAGTCCTATCTCCAATCTAATTACTTGCAACATGGAACCGTTAGGTAGAGACAACAGCATTTTAATTATCTTTCCTTCATCCCGGTCCCACCCCCTTTTGCCACTCAGATAGAGCACTTCAGCACCGTAAAGAACTTGTAAGGGTATCATGGCTTCAAATGCCCTTAGTATCGGTCTGTGAGACATGTCACCATAATCCTTATTAAATTTTTTCAATCCACAGACCGATGAGAACGCCTTTGAAGTTTGTGCCGCCTCGTGGGTATTCCACTTTAATGCACTGTCAAACCAAAGGCCTAGATATTTATATTCACTTACTGCCTCTAATTTGTCCAAACCTAAAAACCAATTAAAATTTTTTACCCTCTTCCCAAAACATAGGATCTTTGTTTTCTCCATATTTACAGTTAGAAACTTTATATCACAGTACGTTTGAAAGGCATTTAATTTCCTTTGGAGGCCCATTTCGGTTTGGTCCAAGATCACTAGATCATCAGCATATAAAAGGCATGAGACTTTATTACTGTTCATGCGCGGGCTCGCACTCTTTTCAACTTCCAAAACTACGGGGAGATCTGCTAGGAAGATTGAAAAGAGTAAGGGTGCCAAGACGCACCCTTGCCTCAAGCCGTTCTTTACAGGGATTTTCTGCGTTAATGAGCCCTTTGAATGTCTAATGACCTGGGCCCAATTGTCACTATGTAATTCTTTTAAAATTTTCAATATGCCCTCAGACAATGCATAGTTTTCTAACACTTCCCATAGGCTACTTCTGTCCACTGTATCAAAGGCCGCTAGGAAATCGACGAAGCAGCAACATAATTTGCTGTTTCGTTCAATTGATTTCCTAGCTAAAGCCCACAGGGCAAAGCAATGATCAATCGTGGAGTAGCCTTCTTTAAACCCACCCTGTTCCACTGGCACGATTAGCCTTAGTTCCGCCCACGCTTTTAGTTTACAGAGTATCATCTTAGCAAAAATCTTTTCTCCTATATCTAATAGGTTGATTAGCCTGTAGTTCTTAGGGACATGTACATCCCCTTTCTTGTGCAGTGGCCTTATTGTTGCACCCTTCCAGTTTGCAGGTAATACCCCTTGCTCTAGAATTTTTTAGAAGAATTCCGCCCACCAGGGCTGATTTAAATTTAGTATCAGGGCAGGCATATCATCTGGGCCCGCCGCTCTTGTTAGATTTAATGTCCTAATTATCCTAAGGACGTTTGTTACTGAGCAATCTTGTTTGAGATCCCCTACTAGATCTCTCCACAGCTTTGGTACCAAATTATCAGACCTCCTCCCCGGGGCATACAGTTTCTGAATATACTCAGCCCAAGCATCTTCCTCCACTACACAAGTCATTGGGGCAATCAAAGGTTCCCTAGCTGACTGTATTAGCTTCCAGAATTGCCGTAGGTTCTTAGTTTCAATGGTTTCCAGTAATTTGCCCCAGCAAGATTCTTTATGGATCCTTTTTGCATTGCGGATTAACATATTATATTCTCTCTTTATTTTTACTAGGTTTTCCGCCTTTGCTCGCGCAAATTATTTACGTAGGCTACGCTCTTCTCTCCTAGTTTCTCTTTTTTTCATTAAACAATCCTGATTAAACCATGTTCCTTTCTTACTTTGGGTACTTCCTTTCTTATTCTGATCATTTGCAGGCGGCCTTAATTCTATACTTATACTTTCCACTACTTGTTTTATTTTTTCCACAAACCAGGATAGGTCTTGGCCCCTCAAGCTGCCTAACTGAACCTTGTGTTGCAGGCTTGCTAACCTCTCAATAGATTTTTCAGATAGCCTAGTGGTCATCCGCTTCAGATACTCTATCTCTTGCCAGATAACTCTGTCGCACACCAAATGTTGTGCTATTCCCCATTCTAACTTTATTAAATTATGATCACTACATTCCATGGGATTAATGCTAAAATCTTTCACTAACTCAAAATTCCATGCCGGCATAAACACATAGTCTATTGGGCAATTGTGTGCCCCATATTTAAAAGTTTTCTTTGCCGACGGTCTTGAGCTACCCTTCCTTTTAGACAAAAAAAACTTTTATTTGATAAAAAATTACCCAATTTCACCGCATCAGTAAATATTTTTGTTTCCATAAACTAAGCATTTTTTATATCATATGCCTCTAGAATTTCTGAGCACCACTGATCAGATAATTTTGGATTTAATTTATGGTTAAAATCTCCCATTAACACAATCAAGTCATTTCCATACTTATCACAAAGTGCATCCATATCATTCTTAAAATGTAACAATTCAACCCCATATTCCTTCGTTGAGCTCCATTGCATATACACATTTAGGATCAACATAAATTTATATTTCTTATCGGCAAATGTAGTTTGAATTCTGCACGCTAAAAGCCACTTACACTTTACAAATATCAAAATGGTTTTAGTTGTTAAAGTTGTTGATATCATAGTCAACAAGCCACCTGCAGGACGCCCAGATTTCGATTTTACAGCTGCACGGTGGACTTGTCGAAACCCTTCCACTACTAGGGGTGCACCACAGAGCCAGGTCTCTTGTATACAGATTATTTCATTCTTTTTTGCAAGTTCTTTCACGGCTTCATGTTTTAGATGCGTTCCAAGTCATTTATGTTCCAAGAGGTCAATTGTGTGCTCTGTGGCTGCCCCATTACCTATTCTACATCACTTAAAGGCCCATTAATTACGGAATCCTCCCTGTAACTATATGAGGGTCCAGCTAGGCTGGAAGTATTACTCCAGTTCTTCCATGTCTCCAGCATATCTGAATTGTTTAATACTATGTTAAGGTTTTCTCTTCCTTCCTCTATTTCCTTTCCTGGGAGCTTCACCTGCCGCTTGCCTAGCCCGGCATGGTACCTTAGAAAAGATTTCTGCTGGGGCACCTTAAACACTAGCGCTAACTCTTCTTTGGGCACTAGTCGAATCCCCTCTTTACGGATTTCTTGCTCTGCATTTTCTATTGCGGACATCACCAAGCCCGAATAAAGCTGTACCTGGTGACCTCCTTGCCATCCCCAATTGTTTGGAATCCACCTTTCTTAGATCTTGAGAGCCTATTCCGTTTAGATTTGGGCAATGGGCAAAAACATTGAGTAGGTATGCTCTATTTAAATACCCACTCTTTTTACATTTTTTGCCACCCCTTCCCAATTTTACGTGTTCGAAATAAAGCCACTTATTCCCTCTATCAACCACTTCTTCTGGCTTTGAAACCCCCTGATGGTGTTGTATGTTTAATCTAGATATCACTTCCGAGCTACTTTCCCAGTGTACATTACTTTTATTTTTGATGGGGGGCATCCGGGCCTGTGCCTTTACTAGTTTTGTGGCTACATGTCTTTTATTTATTCTCTCATTATCCTGAAGGATTTTCTTCCTACTATACTTCTCTTTTTTGGGATTCCAGTAGTTGACATACCTGCAGAATACGTGAGAACCAGAAGTCAGACTTATTTAGACAGTCAGAGTGATAGTGAGGACAAGATAGATTTAGAAGAACGTACTCAGATTACAGAAATCCAAGCCAGTAGTAATTCTGAGGAGGACCAGATAAGGAAAGATCAGAATATTCAGACAAATGACACTCCACCAAGAACTCTTGAGTCTGAGGAGGGACAGATAGGTAATAGGGCGATAGCTCAGACAGAAGAAAATCAAGGGTTCGAAGAGCTTGAGCAGGGTCAGATAGGTGTAGAAAAAAGTGTTCAGGAAGAAGAAGGCGAAACAAATCCAAATCAAAGTCAAATTCAGCAGACTTCTGAACAAGGCCAGATTAGTAACCAGGCAGAAGAGACAGAAATAAGACCTGGACTTAGTCAGATAGAGAGGGATACAGAAAACAGCATTGAAATAGATGTGCCACAGCTGAATGAAAATAAGAGAGCACTGGAAGAAGGCCAGAGCACAGTGCCAGTAAAAAGGCTCAGAAAAGGAGACAAGTGGCCTAGGTTTGTTAAAAAGCTTAGATTTTGTCTAAAGACAATAAATGAAGAACCAGAACAAGTAAATGAAATAACAAGTCAAACTGAACAATCTACAGTACAACCAAGAAGGAGAAGTCCACGGCTGAAAAGACTGAATAACAAATTCAGAGGTCCTGAATGGACTTACATCGTCCTTGAAGATTTCGAAAACTTAGAAATAATTGACGAAAGTGATGACGAATTGATTGCTGATCAGACTGACGGAGAAGTGTGACCCACTTGAAAATTTCACAGATTAAAAGACTGTGTAAAAGCTACAAAGAGGGGTTAGATCTCCTTGGTCAGAAATGGCTAATCATACTGTTAATGGAAGACCGAAAAGAAACTGTTTGAAAACATGCTGTAGAATCTGCACATGTATTATAGTGATAGTACTCGTGTTATGGTTAGGACTGACAATAGCCATTCCTTACATAATGAGTAGAGACATGAAGAATAATACTAACGAGCTACAAATGATAGACACACCTGAAGAATAGATACACAAGAGAAAGCACTTAGCATTAAACAACAGAAGGTAGATATAGAAGCATCAGATGAGGAAGGACTACATTATACTGGAATTAAAAACAGAACTCACTTAAATGTATTTGCAAACCTATTAGTACACTATGAAGAAGCTATGGAAATAGAAGATTGCTATGTTTGTATGAGGTTACCTACTTCGGTAGCCGAAGGTGTGACTTACCATCATTTATCACTAACATATGGAATTTCATGTAGTATTTTAGCTAGTTTATTCTATTAGAAAGGACCTTTGCAGTATTACTATTCTAATTCAGATGTGATATTTTCTGAACTTCCTATACGTAGTAACCTGAATCCTGTACATACTAAGAGTGATGTAACACGTTATATGGGTGAATACTTTCTGACTATAGGTACAATAGATATAGCTGAAGCACACAAGAATAATTTAACATGCTTATTACGTGAAAAAGAGATTTTTTTTTAGAATATGGTTGAGAGAAGGAGAGAGAATTTCTAAAGAAAGGCGAATGATAAGAATCATAAAATTCCTAAATGGGCTGAAAATATAGGGTTCACCAAAAATGGCAAGACTCATGCTGCTATGTTGCTGTATTTCATAAAGAAGGGGAAACTCTGTCTCCACAGGGAAAAAACTAGTTATTATAACAATATATTCATTAGTTCCAGTGAATGTGACACAATTATAAGGTATTTCGGGGTTGGGGTTTCAAAGATGGAACTGAACCTGTGTTTCCTGAAATTAATTTTTTATGCGGAAACAAAGCTTATTACAAACTGCCAGATCATTGGTATGGGAGCTGTTATTTTGGAATAGTATTCTCGAAGATATATCATGTAAACAAAATCACTGTAAACAATGAAGAAACTAATGGATTAATAAGTAGCAAAAGAGCTAGTTTTGGAGAAATAGTAGGTGATATATTTAGTGCAATAATACCTACAGCGGGAGTGGCTCTGAATACGCAAAGAATTTGCAAATTGTAAACCGTAGTGGATCGTTTATCGACTGATACTGCTGGAGGGTTCTAAATGGTCAATACCGAATTGGTCGCGAAGATCAATGGTTTTACAAAATCGACTTGCTCTTGATACATTATTAGCAAAAGAGGGCGGAGTCTGTAGAATGTTGAAAGCGCAACATTGTTGCACTTACATACCTGACAAAAGTGTTGAAATTAAAAGGTATGTAAAAAATATTACTAATTTGGAAAAAGAGTTTAAACCACTGGAGGTTGATAGTGCATTGAAGAGACTTACAGGCACATGCATCAATCTCGGCATTTGCGATTCCTTAATTGCGATTTTTAAGGAATCGCAATTAAGGAATCGCAAATGCCTATGCATCAAGAAATCGCTAAATAAATTGCGATTCCTTAGAATTCCTTATTTGCGATTAGCATTTTGCGAATCGCAATTAAGGAATCCCTTCCCATTCATTCCTATGGGCCTAGAGGCCCATAGGAATGAATGGGAAGACAATCTCAATTTGCGATTCGCAATTAGCTAATCGCAAATTGAGATTGCGATTTCAAGGGTGCAGGGGTGTCCAAAGGACACCCTGTTGCACCCCTGAAATCAAACAATGCACAACATGAAAGTTAAAAATATGAACAAAATTGCATATTTCTAACTTTTCGCAAAATTACCATGAGGTCCAACCTCATGGTAATTTTTTCTCTCTAATTGCGAAATCGAATTTTTTTTAAGTTTCATGCATTGCTTTTAAGGAATCGCAAAATTGCGATTCCTTAAAAGCAATCGCACTTTAACAAATCGCTAAAATAGCGATTTCTTCACTTTTAGGTTGATGCATCCCAAATAGTGATTTGGGAATCGCAAACGGCCGAATTTTGCGATTCGCACCGTTTGCGATTCCTAAATCGCTTGATGCATGTGCCTGTTACTGATTGTCTCTCCTCTGTAGGTAGTTGGCTTTCTAATGTAGGAAAAAGTTTTGTAGGTATAATACTGATGCCAATGGTGGGAATAGGCCTACTGATTTTAAGGATAATAATTTGTTGCAAATGTCAGAAACACAAAAAGACATATACAGTAAATAAGAGAGGGAAACAGAGAAATATTGATGAGCTTGAATTCGAAGAGTTGAATGGGCATATATACAAGAAAGTGAAAAACGTTCACACTAACAATGAAAAGAAACAAAATAGAAAGTTTGAAAAAATTGAGCTGGGTGAAATGTGAAAAGTTGGCATCTGTTTTATTAATTGGTGATGATATAAAATATCATCAAAGAGGGGATTGATAGAGCAAGTATTTTGCCCGTAATGCGACTTGCTTGTATTCAGTCCTCTCAACATAACGTTAATGTACTAATCAACATGTTTGTCCTATTAATTACATTACATGACATCTAAGTGAAGCTTGCATATGTGCTTTTACTAACGATAATCCGCTTGCATTAATATGTCCGCTGCTACGCGGGATTTCTTACTGCGCATGCATCTGTCACACTCACGTGACATGACATACTCTCTGCTTTTGGAGGGAAACTTTTGGTTCTGCGCACTAGAACTAAGAAGGCTGCTCTATGTGCTCACATGCAAGAAGCTTGCACCGCTGCTTATGCTAAGCTGTTCGTTCTGCTTAACTCTAATGCAATAGTTAAATATAAAACAATGGGAATTGAGTAGAGATAAGTGGTATACAGTGCATTCATTTATTCTTTGTTCTAAAACTGTTTTTTTTCTATTTCTCATATATATCGAACTATGGGCCTGACATGTATTTCTGAACTCCATCTTTGGAGGAACTGCAACTGCACAGAAAAGCTCAAGTCCATGAAGCACTGACCTTTGAAACCCAGCCAACTCCAGACTTGCTAGAAGATGTTCATGGGAACGTCAACTCCTGACCCTTGTGAAGGAAGCTGAACTGAAATATGGATTACATTGTAATCATTATTGATACATTCACTGCCGGGTGGAATGAAAGTGTATGGGAAAATAAATTGATGGGCTGGAACGCAAACACTAATATTCATTCTAAATGTTTCATTTTGGTATGGTGTGATGACCTCTCCTCATTCTTTTGTCCAATCAAAATTTGGAATCCTTACACTTGCAACATTGGGGGGTGGTACACTGACCTGGAAAATAGTATAACTACGGTAGGCTTAGCTAGTTAATTGCCCGACTTGTCCAAATAGCTGACCTGTCACTGACCCACGCACTCAATAGGTGATCGGGAGCAGAGGTGCTGGCGGAGCCCTCTGTCAGAAGGTTCGAAACCCAGATCGGGGTTTGAGAGCTGAAATGCTGGCGAAGCACTTGGTCAGAGAAATCGATAACTCTTACTGGGTTCTGGCTGTTAGCTTCAGAGAGGGAGTAACGCAGGCATTGCAACTTTAACTGCGGATGCTGGTCTTAGCCCTTGGTGGTCCTGTCTTGATCCAATTTGGCTTTACCGGTCCTGACTCAGATCTGCACCTGCTTGCCTTTATGGTGCCTGTACTTTCGGGGTTCTGTCCTTTAAACTGACCCGAGGCCAGGGTTAGTTCTTCACACCATTCTAGGTAAATATTCAATGTGGGTATGTCATTGTACTGTTTCCTTCTCTCTTCCCACCCTAATGTCAAATGCGTAAAGACTGCTTTATAAAAAATCTGCATATTTTCGCTCTAATAGTTATTTTCCTAATTGAGGATTTTCTATTGTTCAATGCTTGGATTATGACATTTTAAAGATTTTAGATAAAGAGTTTAAACCTTTCCTGAGTTGTGGTTATTTTATGAGTGCAAATGTTATTATTCTACCTATTATTCTAGCTCCTTTGATCCCTTAGGACTTTAGGTACAGATGACGAAGATTGGTAAGTCAAAGGTATAGGTCCTAAATGAAATTTATAAATCACTGATTAGAGTAAGTGCACAGGCTACCAGATTAAATCTCATCATATGTTGTTTACGGGCCCAGGTGAGTATGGTAATCTGAGTCAGGTGACCTGCGCGCTCTGTCACTGGCACTTCTTCATTGCTGAATGAGATCAGAACCAGGATTGGTTAAAGCAGTTTTCTGGTCCGGCATTGGAGCCTGCCTGCCTGAAGAAGACCCGTGCGAGGAGGATGTTGCGCCAGGAAGGTAAGTGTAATTACTTTTTTTACCTATTTAGTTACTTTAATTCTTATCCAACCCCCCCACCACCCTTTGATCATGTCAGCCGCCACTGGCATTACCTTTTTTGTCTTGACACGCAGTGATTCCGTTTTGAGACCAGAACAAGCTTCATTCATGGGCGAGTGGGAGATGTTTTAAAGGAATATAATCAAAATTATCATTTAGGTTTATTTTATAATATGTTTAAATAATGGTTTCTGTTTGGAGGTTGGGCAGTCTCAAAAGTAATTACTGTAACCAAGAGGACTGACGTGAGAGTAACAGCTACTGCACTTCCAGAGTGTCATGGAAGCAGCTCATAGACACTTTGAGATTTTTCCTTATTTTTAAATGTGTGCAGCTCCATCACTAGACGATACATTCATATTCTTAAAACGGCTTTTTCCTGATGCCGTACTGTATCCTCCTTCCTGCACCTACATAAATAAAAAAATTGTGGTTAAGTATATGGCATCATTAACTTCCAAGGGGGAGCCGGGTTAGAGGCCATTCAGTAGGAAGCACTCGAAAAGCTCTTTATTGTGCCTGGTCTTCTACTTTCTGGTCCTGGGGTGCTGTGCCCTGAGTCTGGGAGTGAGAGACTCATTGGGATGCCCGAGGTCCTTACAGCTGCTTTTTCCTTGTGAAGAGCTCAGCAACCAATGAGACCAACTGTGGGTCAAGATAGCAGACACGCCCAAGCCTGACCCCGAACTGGATCCAGAGAGCATTCCAGCTGTCACTTGAGCCAGAGGATATGTACCGGAATTAGAATCCCATGGCACGGGACGAGGAGGCACCCCTCTCATGCTGCACTGATTGCCCCTACTGAGCCAAGCTTGTGCAGCCCCTACAGGTATGGGTGATGGCCTACTGATCTAGGTGAGGGAGATGGCTAGGGCCTGACACACTACTCCTTCCTTCTCCCCCACTCAGTATTTGGCACACTGCTTTGCCAGAGTAGACTGTGAGTCCCCTGCTGACACTTTCTGGTGGTGAGACCACCAAGGAGGGGTGGCAGATGTTGGCTGTGCCTAGTACCGCTCCCCTGTGGACCTCCTGTGGCACAGAGTGTGAGTGTCCCACCTACCCACCTGCGCAAGGCCTGAGGGGACATGGCACTTTAAAACGGGGGAATCCTTCTCCATTTCCTCAATATCCTCTCCTCTGTCCTCTTATCCGCCTGGACTACCACCTCCTCAGGAGACCCTGAGGCTCCCTGCTTGCATCTATGAACCTTGAGTCTGCAGAGGCATTATCATCTAGGCCATATGCTCACTGGGCCCAACACTGCAACTCCTCTGCCAGGCCACCCTATATGGACTATCACCTCTGGATTACTGCCCGACCAGGAACCCCTACTTGCTTCTGACTCCAGCACCATCTGCATTGAGCAATGGGAAGCATGACTCATCCAAAGGAGGACTCCTCTCCACAGCCTACAACAGGTTGCCTCCTACCCATCAGACCTCCTCTGTGGTGACTGGATCGGATCTAGATGTGAAAGAAAAATGTGATGCCACCCTGGCACCCATCAGCTCCACCAGAGAAGCCACAAAAAGCATATTTGATTCCAAAGTGGTGGACCTCAGCCACCTCAGAGAAGACCATCTCAAAATGACTGATTAGAGTCACATGGTTGAAACCACAGTGTCTGACTTGGGGCCACTCACATTGGAACACACCTCCCAAAGTACTGATATGGCTGATCACTTCGAGGTCCTAGGGGCCAGAATTGAGGACTAGGAAGGTAGTGCTCAACGTATCAACATCAGGGTTATGCGTCTACCAAAGAACATTGAGGGAGAGTCCATGTTCACCATTTTGGAAGACTGGCTGCAGGAAGTGGTCGCCTGTGAGGGCCTTTCCAAATTCTACCGGCATGCATGCCAGCACCGCTCATATCCAGTGGTGGCCAACCTCATTCCTTTCCAGGACTACCTGCTTCACCAAGCACACACCACAGTTCCCTGCCAGTTGTAGAATGCAAGGGTTTCCATTTCTCCTGATTATACCCCAGATGTTCAACATAATAGGGTGGCCTTCCACAATGTGAAGAAACGGCTACTCAAATTATCCATTCTCTATTCCCTACTCTTCCCAGCAAGGTTCTGCATACAACTTGATGGACAAGCCACATTTTTTGATACCCCACTTAGGCCTGGGCTTTGCTTGACAATTATGATACCCACTTCTATCCAGAGCCCTTGCAGGACACTTCTGTGATGATGCAACACAAACAGCCCTACCAGAAGAGCTGCAGTGGAGCTCACTCAATTATGCGTCAGGTCCAGGTTAGCAGAAAATGAGCTTGCATTAGGGTGACAGTAGTGAGGCTCTCTATTAGAGGCAGACACCTGGAGCTTCCTCCATCGAGGAATCTGTCTCTGGTTTGTACTGAGGCCATGGCTGTAGCATCATACTCCCTCGGGTCACGCCCAGAACTTCTGATGACATTATATAAAGTCTTACATGTTGCTTTGTCTACTGTGCCTGGACTTCAACAGCATTTGACAATCATTATCCAAGCACCACTTCTATTTTGAAGAATATGCTGTTTTTGCTGGGAGACCCCAGGGCAGGAAGGCTCATTTCTGCGTGACTTTGAATGTTGGTCTTCCATGCCCCCATAAAGGTGTGCTTCCTTATGGTTAGACTTGGTTTGGAAGGGGCGCCATGGCTCGACTGTCCTTGGAGGGGGTAGTTGGGGTGTGTTTTGTTGTTCACCCTGTAAAAGGGACTGTTGTTTACTGCATTCTGAAACTCTCATGTTGATTGGGATAATTGGGGGAAGAGGGACTCCCACTCTGACCTCCCTCTTTGCTTCCATGGTGGGCACTACCACTACTCTGTGGCGAATTACCTGGAATGCACACAGATTAAATTCCCAGAATAAACATTATCGAATTAAAGCCTTTCTTAAAAGGCACAAGGCCCAGGATGTATTATGTGCCTGACTTAGGCCCATGTAATGAAGCTGCACTTTTTCTTAAATCGTCCTCTTTTCTGCACAATAACATTATTGCTGTGACCTTTTGCATATATATGTGTGTGTGACAATGCTGGAGTAGTTTCTCTGAAACTACTTATGCTTACACATCTGTCCTTGCATAACATTATCACAATGCCTTGAATACCGAGTACAAGGCCTTTACGCATGATATACAAATGTCGTTCTATCTTCATCCATGGGTTGACAGGGCTATCTTCATATCCATAGCATTGCTAATCTATACCTTTTTGTTATAAATAGTAAGCATCTCAAGGGTTAGTAGAGGAGGCACTTCAGCTGACACAAAGTGTCTCTGTATGCTGAGACTTCACCAGCAGTGGTCTGGCATCTCCGTGAGGGGTGTCCAGGTCATGACCAGGATGGGGTCCTGCATTCTCTTCTGCAATGTAATGAGTTTAGATCATCCTGGGGGGGGGGGCGAGGGGGGGATTTTTGGCTCTACACCTACACACACTCTAGACATACATGGTGTAGGGATTGCATATTAGGAGTATGCCTGATTACTCCTTGTTCTAAATGCCTGCATATACACTGTCTTAGCACCATGGTGTTAAAAGCGTCCCACTGTGTATTCTCTGTATATTCCTCTAAGAACATGTAAGCATGAGGGACTGACCATAAATGTTCTGATCTTTTACCACGATCCCTTACTGGTCAGGGTTGTCATGTTCAGTGTTTGCTAGAATTCATTTGCTCACTGTTCGGGTTAGGGGCGCTAGTGGTGGCACTGTGAGCTAGCTGGTCTCTAGGCCAACACATCCTGAGGGGGAGCTTGGAGTCAGTCTAAGCAACACACCCAAAGTTTATGCTGTCCAACAAGCATGAAGATCCTACGGATCAGTGGGAACTAGACAATAGTTGCACTTCTCCATAAGATTCACCTCTCAAAATTAGAAGGGCAAGCACTTGAAAAACACTGGAGGGGCAAGGTCTATGCTGCTACCTATTCATCATTTGTGAGGGGGAGTGCTGATTTGGATACTTTCTTGTTTTCCCTTCCTTGCCCAGCTCAAGGTCATTTATCTGAAGAGGTCATATGTGGTGGTGACAGGCTAACTAAATGGCAAAGATATAGCATTACTTGATGTGTTTGCTCCAAAGACTGACCAACCAACCTTCTTTTCTTTCATTGCGCTCCACATTTCCTGTCTCACATTCTCTTTTCCTGGTGACCAAGGACTTCAATTGTGTAGCTGATGTCAACCAGGATAGATCACATCCTCCCCACCCTTCATTCCCACTACACAAGAGTGCTTGATCCTTCCCTTCCTGGATGGCCAAGTGGGGACTCATTGACTCCTTGAAGGCTCACAACAAGAGGGGCTCTGTAGGAAAGTACCCTTTTTTTATGGTCAACCCCAACAAACATTTTGCTCTAATGCTGATGGATATGACTCTGAAAGTGCACTGTAGCCTGCTTCCCAGGCCCCAGTGCCAGTGCTCTCTTCCAAACCTGATATGTGTGAATTTGTACCCCCAATAGGTAATTACTATAACCCCTTATAAGTTCCTAGTATAAGGTACCAGTGGTACCCAGGGTATGGGTGTTAAAGGGGGTACCATGGCCTGAAGCACTGTTTGTGCCACCCTTAGTGTCCCAAGTAAACTACTGACAGGGGCCTGCCCTTGCAGACAGCAGGAGCAGTGCAAACTGCTCAAACTTGACTTTGCCATTGCCATGTGTGCAAGTCAATTCATTATTTTATTATATGTCAGTCAGCCTTAATGAAGGCTTCCTAAGCCCAGGAGGCAGGGTGCATTATACTAAAGGTGTGGCCATCTAAGATGCAAGCTTATATGTCCCTATAGTGGTCTTTACCATTAAAGCCTACTATAAGTGATAGACCGTCCATAGGATAACATAGGCTGGCACCCAACTGGACAAACCCGAGGTTGTCGGCCCCATTATGCTATCACCTACAAATGTTGTGTTTGCTATCAAACAACTTGCCACATCACCCCTGACAAGAATCTCATGTTGAGGATAATGTGGCATGCACCCACGTGGGTACCTTAGAGGTTGCCTACCTGGTTGTTCCAGCTTTTCTCGTGCTCTGGATGCCAGGCAGCAGCTGCTGCTGCCAAGACAGTAATCTGGCCACCTGACATGAGGCGTGAACTCTCCCATGAGTCAGAAACAATGATGGGACAGGAAGGAGGTGAAACCTCCCTCCATTACAGGATGACTAGTGAAGTAGAACATCAAGGCTGCCCCTCCTGTGATATGCAATCTGGCTGCCTCCCAAAGGAGGAAACAGCCTTCCCCTGCCCCCCAGGCAAATTTGCACCTAGGCAGGTAGGAAAATGTATTCAGGAGGTGTACACCCACAGAAGGCTAGCCACAACCCTAGGGTGGATTACCTGGTCTCTACAGCTGAGGAAGACTTCTTTCATTATTAAAAATTGTAGAATAAAGGGTTCTGGGTAGCAAAGGTGATGTACACACCCAGGTGTGATCACTTTAGGGACAGATTAGGCACTAGGGCTAGTAGCCAATTGTCCACTTGCACCACTCCTCTAAGACCTCTTAATCTAGGATTTAATGACTACCCCTGACACAAGAACTTTAGTTCTGATCTGAATTGCAACAAGGAGGAGTCAACAGGATCTGCTCAAAGCACAGGAGTTATACTCTTCATCTGTGGCAACTTTCCTGGAACTGCATGACTTTGATACGCCCTGGACCAAAGTTCAGTTCCCCCAGACAGTGGAACCCCTTTGACAGCCTCTGAACCTATGGCACTAGTCCCCTGCAAAGTGCTGGAACCAAAGAATTGCTGGCCGTTGGCGCTCCGAGGGATCTCCCAGAAGTAGATGGTCCAGTGCATTGTGAGAAATGTAGTCCTGGCCTCCAAGAAGTTTCAGGCATCTACTGTGTTCCTTCAGATCTCTGGATATCAAAATAACTTTCCACTGTGCTTACCCTGGCCAAAGCCTATTGTTGGAATGTCTGGCATCCAACTGATTTTCCCGATGCTGCACCTTTGAGGAACGCTGCAAATCCTTCATCCGACATCAGCAGGGGGTTAATCCAGCTCCCCTGCGGCTCCTGCTTCAGCAGCTTGGACAACCAGGACATCTCTGCACATGGGCTCCTTGAGCGAGATAAAATCAAAATGACTGTTGTGGCTTGGTCCTTGGTCCCGCATCAAATTTAGCCTCCTTGGGTTCCACGCAACTCGACTGGCAAGTGGCCGATTGTCACGAGTGCTATTGATCGCAATGATAAATTTTTGCAGTACTGTTTTAGCCTTATTTCTTTTTGCTGCTAAAATCCATAGCTCCGATTTTACTTATCTGATTTACTTTATTTTGGTGTTTACATTTATATCAAATCTGCTTTATTTTAATAAATTGCTGTCTGGTTTCATTTGAGTCGTGTCAATTACTTATCGTACATGTTGGTACTCTGATGCTTAGCACATGTTTCTCTACTAAAGCATGACTGCTCTTGACACTGTATCAGGACTGAGTTAAGGATTTATTATTGTGAATCCAAGAACCATATTTAGGGTATGGGGAGAGCACTGTATTGCGAAGCCTAACCAGCATCCCCACATAATACTCCAAATTCCTACAGGCACAGCATACTCTTATTACTCTGGTATGCACAAACTATCTGTCCACTTAGATATGGTTCTATGCACCACCACATATCAGGACCAGGTACTCCAAGTTGAATACCACGCAAAACTCACTACAACCACAACCCACTTTTCTTAACCTGTGCCTGGAACTCACCCAGACCAAACATACTGAAATGGAAACTGAATGCCTCCACACTGGATGACCCGGTCTTCTGCTCAAAGCTTCGGGAACCGATTCATAATTACTTCACTGAGAATTATAGCATGACATTCTCTCCATTGGAGGAATGAAAGACATTCGAGTCATTCATTGATAGTCACTAAGTCAGCTGAGATAAGGGCCTGACTGCATGCTGATATCTTTCAACAGGAAAATCCCCTGGCGGAACTAGACCCATCTAAACTAACTGCGTCAGAAGGCTAGAACCCTCCTTGTACTGATTGAATGGCTCAAGATATATGACTACCATGCTTACATGGTTAAGGCACACAATGACCATGTTAAAACTGGGAAGCTGTAAGCACAGCTGGCCAACCCTAACCTCTGAAGCCCCCATATCCTACAAATGCGTGATGCCACTAGTCACTTCAAAGGATTTTTCCATTCCTGTCATACCAACCTGTATGCGCGTCAGGGGAAACACTGTGCCAAACCAATCCATGACTATGTCTTATGCGAGTGTTCCAAAAGGCTTCCTGTCATGGTTGTGGTGTCCCTGGGAATTCGCAATAACTATCCAGGAAGTTAGGGGCCATTAAGGCGCTGACCGGTGCAAGACTTCTGGAATAGATGGCTTGCCCATCAATTTGTACTCAATTCAATTCAATTCAAAAGACCTTTATTCGAATTTCATAAAATCCATAAAAGTACACAGTAAAAAATATACATTTGTACATTAAAAAACAGATGTAAGATGATAAATTTAAAAAACTGGAGCATTTCTTATGGGGCAAGTAAAAAATTTAAGGAGGGCTTTCCATGGTTTTGCGTGCATATGTAATAATTCTCAAGAAAGTGCTAGTGCGGAAAATTAATTCATCTGTATCCAGGGACAACAACATTGCATAGGATTCCCCTAATGAAAGGGGTCTGTGTTTTCTAAAATACGGAGTTAAAAACCAATTAATATATTTTAAGTAACATTTACAGAAGAATAGAAAATGCAAATCATTCTGTTTACTAGTACCATAACATGGGCATGGATTGTAATCATTTTCATGGTGATAGCCCAAGGGAAATCCCAATAAAGTTTTTTTAGAGCCTGCCCTTAATCGGAACAGTAGTGATCTATCCCAATTCGTCATCGGTAAAGTGAGGTAATGTGCAAGGTTATTCCTACTTAATTCGTTTTTCTGATAAATCACAACAGTTGATTTGACAGTTTCTTTTTCCATTCGTTCTGATCTATAAAGTGCATACAGTGCTTGTTTGACCTCAATTTTATCATTCACTTCAATGTTGTTAGGATCGGAGAAAAGATGTTCCCTGTTTACATCGCTCAATGCTTTTGAAACATCAGCGAGCCAGGGAATTGACATGCCATGATCACATTTAAGGCAGTCTTTTATTATATTTTGTGTTAAAATTGCAGAATCATTTCTCCAGATCCTTAACCAAAAAAGAACAGGTCAAGATTTAATAAAGTCGCATACATAGGAGAGGTTAAGTTCCTCATGGCAAATCCATTCTGTAGAGGAAATTGGGGCACCCAGGATTTTCCTGCAAAATCGTGCTTCTTCACGCTGGATCCCGGGACTTTTTCCTGCTCCCCAGACCTCAGCCCCGTATGTGACTACTGGTAAACACTGTAGCTTAAAATTTTTTTAAATAGCTCTAGTGGTGCCTATTTTCTTGGGTCGGGACAAACTCAAGATGGAGTTGTTAGCTTTCGAGAACTTGCTCATGGCGTGGGCCTTATGTCCACTCCATGAGCCGTTTGCAGCGAAAACCAAACCAAGATAGGGAAATGAACTAACAGATTCTAATTTGTCTGCCCCTATATGTATCGTATTGAGTTTACATTTCCCGGTGCCACAGGGCATGATAAAAGATTTTTTTAAATTGACGCGCAGGTCTAAGCCCTCCATGTATTGGACAAAGCCTCTGACCAATAGACGAAGGGCATTGGGAGTTCTTCCCATCAAGACCGCGTCGTCAGCATATAATAAAACTGGCAATGGGTGACCCTGGATCAATGGTACGTCACTAGTTACATCTTTTAGTGCCTTGGCCAAGCCATTAATGTAGATAATAAACAGCAGGGGTGCTAAAACGCACCCCTGTCTTACCCCTCTGCCTATTTCAATGGGTCCCGATACTTCTCCACCCGCCCCAATCCTGACTTGCGCTTTGAGGTCTGTGTGGAGATATGCGAGAAAATTTACAAGAGCCTCATCCAATCCGTAATCTAAAAGAATTGCCCATAGTTTCGTTCTATTCACTAGGTCAAAAGCGGATGAGAGATCCATGAAGGCAAGGTAAATAGGGGACAATCGGGCAGTGCTGTACTTATCAATAATCAATTTCAAGTTCGAGCATTGCTCGACAGTCCCCACCCCGCTCCTGATTCCCATCTGGCACGGGTCCAGCATGCCCCATGTCCTCAGTCCACTCTACCACCCTATTATATATAACTCGCCCCAAAATGTTTAGTGTATTGTCCAGGAGAGAGATCGGGCGATAATTCACTGGGTCCGATCTCTCCCCTTTCTTAAAAATTGGGACTATGATGCTGGTGGCCCAGGTTTTGGGCATAGGGACTGTAGGAAGGCTGTTAAAAACATTGAGGAGGATTGGTGCCCATAGATCTGGGTTATACTTAATCACGTCTATGGGCAAGCCATCAGGACCTGGTGCCTTGTTTCCAAGGCTCTCTTTAATGGCTAAAACCACCTCATACAGTTCTATCTTTAAGCCTTGGAGCTGGCCCTCTGGTGAGCCGGATATATCTTCGGTTGGGGCAGCGTATATTTTAGAGAAGTGGGCCTCCCATGAGTTACTGATTATATTACAGCTAACTGGAGTGAGTTGTTTGCCCATTTCTCAGTTTTTTTTCACTGCTGACCAAAATAGTCCACTATTTTTTAAATTGGCGCTCCGAACCAACGACTCCCATTGTTCTGTTAGTAATGTGGCCTTCCTTTCTGCTATTTTTAGTTTATACAATTTTCTAGCAGTCTGTACCTCAGCTAAGCATCTTGGTTTAGCATTTAATGCCCTACGCAGCTCCCTATTTGCTAGTGAGCAGGCGGAATCAAACCACCTAGGTTCTTTCAACACCTTCGGTAACGGGACTGACAGGGATGCTTTTATTGCTGTACACAGTTTTTCGAAATCTTCGATTATCCTGTGACAGTCTCCATCCATATTTAGGCAGGAGGTGAGCAGATTAGGGTGTGCTCTGGTTACGTTTTCTAGCACAACCCCACTATCGACTCCCCTCCATTTAAGGCGCAAGCCATCTCCTGTTGGTGTAATGTCTCTTGCCCCATTTATTTTTTCATAGACCTTATTACATCCTAGTTTTAACATCACATTGAGGGGATTATGGTCACCGAACGAGGTTTCTATCACAATAGATTTTATCACACAATCTAATAATCGAGGTGACATAAAAATAAAGTCAATTGTGGATGAACAGTCCCGCCCTCTAAACGTGGGGGCGTGGGATTCGCTAGAGGTATGACATATATCCATGACATTACATAGGTTATACTCAATTAGGATATTTGCTAATTCAATACGCCTGCGTTCTGCCAAATCTGGGTGATTCCTCCCATCGATGCCATATTTACTAACAATTTTTGCATTAAAGTCCCCTCCAATAAGGAACAATGTTTCATCCTTATTCGCAAAACTAGATTCAAGGTTTCGTAGAGTCTTAGAAAGTGCTTCAAAGTTCTTGTTAGGAACAAAGGAAAAATCATTATTATAAAAATTAATTAAATAAATCCGGTTCTTTCGCTTATACTCTAAAATCTGGATATTCGGGTGCCCTCTTGAAAGGTCTGTGATTGTGCCACCAGCCAGTGTCTTGATACCAATAAACAAGCCTCCCACTGCACGTCCGAAATCTGGTTTTGGTGCTGTCACACTGAAACATTGATACCCTTCTATGTATAGGTTCTCCACAGCCCAGGTTTCTTGGAACATAATAATATCTTTGCCATCCAATATTTTAATCCATTCGGGGTTTGTTAGTCTTGCCTCTAGTCCTGCAACATTCCAGCTGAGAATAGATAAGTCACAGTGTTCAATATGTTTGACAGATTTTCTTCTAGCGTTATTGGATATGCTCTGCATGGGCATAGATGAAGTGGGAAGTACTGCCTCTTCCGTGGTTAGCGATGTTGAGGCATGACTTTGTGCAGATAGTTCCTGGGTGGGAATAACTGACACCAAGGAAGGAAGTTCCTCAATATCGGCACTTCGGTCCTGCCGTTCATCACTGTTTCCCTTTACCCCAAGTCAATCCTGTTCATCTAGGTTTGAGAAAGCATACTCAAATCTATTGTAAGTTGGTATATTATATATAGGCCTCAACTCATTATACCCGGAGTTAGAATTTACATTAGAACTAAAGTGTGGCCTCTCACTGTAGTTATACCGGTGCATGAACGAAGGATGTGAATGAGTCAACGGGTATCCCATAGATTTTGTTTGATAACACTGGGCTTGGATATTCATGGGATTGAAATCTTGGTTTAGTTGGTGTGATGGATAGAAATTCCTAATTCCAAGATTTCGGTCCTGAGGATGTGCAGCTGGTTTGGGCATAGACTCAGATGCTGGGGCTGGATGTCTATAGAAATAACCCAAGAGGAGCAGGGTCGTATTAAATTCCCAGGGTGAAGGTAGTGGTGCATTAGCAAGGGTTTTTTGTGCCCATTGTGGGGACCTAAAATTGATAACAACGCAGTCTCCCTCAAACTTCTTTCTCAATGAGCCTACCCACCCCACTCTTTGTGTTTGGATAATCTCCCCTGCTCCTTTCAATGGGAAGTTGCAATTAGTAGTTAGCCAGTGGAGAATCCTATTATTGAGGGTTGTATGGCTTTCTTCTTGTTCATTCTTTAATTTTGGAACATTTACCAGAATCAGCACATACGCCCCACATTCAGGAGGGAGGTTGATGCGAGAAGGCATCTTCTTTCTAGGATTCAGTGAGTTCATTTCAGATTCAGTTATGGGGCAGTTTTGGGGATTGATCTTCGAATGGTGAGTTGAGGCCTTTGCACTATTGTCGGTGTTCGGGGTCATCCTCACCACGCTTGTTGTATTAGTTAAATTCTGGTTTGAATTAGGAGCCTGTTTTTTCGGGGTAGGTTGGTTATTGCTAGTGCTAGGTGTGGGGACAGATGGGGTGGGTTTGTTATGGGCCACTGTTCTTGTTTTTGGGTTAGTGTTGTTGTTTGTATTAGGGCCGCTGGTTTTGGCCTTAGGAGGGCCAGATGTCCCATTTTCAACTATATTACTAGGGATCTGCCCTACATTCAATTTTAATATTCGATCATCCAACACTTTCAGCTTTTTGTCCAAATTTGAAATTTGTTGATTAATTGGGCCTAAAAGTGTGGACAGTAGTGTCTCCATTCTCCCCCAAAATGCCTCATTTCCTGGTACTAGAGTAGTTTCTGTGGATGGAGTTTTAACAGCCACGTTTTCATTTTCCCCCCTAGTCTTTTCCTGTTCTACGGAGGCATGAGTTCTCCGGTTGCGCTTGCGCCCTCCTTTATTTCTGTGTGTTTTTAGTGGGGACTCAGTATTTAGATGCTTCGTTTTCCTCTTCGCTTTTTGGCCCCTGGTTCGTATCGGAATACTGTCGCTTTTATCTACCTCAGTAATTGAAATATCAATATCCGCCTGAGATTCAGTATCATTTATGCAATAGTGCGCAAGAGTCTTGGGTAGTGTTTATTTCAGCTCTGGGCAGAGTAGGGGTAGAGGATAGTCTACTGCCAGGGGTGCGTTGTGACACTGATACGTTATCCAGGATTATGCAGTTCTCATTTTGCTCTGGCCCTGGGAGTCCTGCATAAGAAGCAGCGAGTAATGAGTCCATAGAATTATCATGATGCAATAGGAGGGGAGGCAAGGTAGATGGGAGAGAAAAGCGTCTTTCTGTATTTTGAATGGCATTCGCGACAACATCTATAGTTTTTTGGAGCATTTTGTCAATTGCAGTCAATGTGGGTCACGGGGTGGTAATGACCAGAGAGTTGGCCGATTTAAGAGAGTTTTTTGGCCTAGTTACAGGAGCGATTTTCTTCCCCATAATTCAGGCGCAATTATAACCAAAATATAGATGGCTTTGTCACTGACCTTACGTGTGGTTCACAAAGATGGTAAAGGGCAACCAAAAGGGGGGTGGCCCAGCCCGGCCTCCTTCGGCCTCTGACGGCCTAAGACGGCCCGCCCTTTGCCCGGGCTTAGCCCGGTGACGCTCCCGCGAAGCGGGGGATGTGCCTGGTGATATAGCGCCTCCTGGCGCGGTTCTGGCGGCGGCTTCCGGCCGCTTAGCAGGATGGGACCTGTAGTCCTGTCGTCCCGATGTCAGCTGCCCTCCCCCGCACAGCGGCCGCAGAAGGTCTGAGGTGTCTTGCGGCGGCGGGGGGAGAGCTAGGAGGCAACAGCAGGTCTGGTTGCGCTGAGGGCAAGGGGCAGATTCTCTCCAAACCCCTACGCAAAAGGTGAGCCTCTCCCGCAGCTCAGCGGCGTTTAAAGGTTCCCCCACTCCGCCGGGGAAGTGCCTGGTGATATAGCGCCTCCTGGCGCGTTTCTGGCGGCGGCTTCCAGCCGCTTAGCAGGATGGGACCTGTAGTCCAGTCGTCCCGATGTCAGCTGCCCTCCCCCGCACAGCGGCCGCAGAAGGTCTGAGGTGTCTTGCGGCGGCGGGGGGAGAGCTAGGAGGCAACAGCAGGTCTGGTTGCGCTGAGGAAAAGGGGCAGATTTTCTCCAAACCCCTACGCAAAAGGTGAGCCTCTCCCACAGCTCAGCGGTGTTTAAAGGTTCCGGTAAGCGTGGAAGGGTATACTCAGATGTGAGTCCCTTGCTCACTGCACCATCAGGTTTCAAGCAAGCCGGGCCGAAGACGGCTGTAATGCCAGAAACCGGTCCCCGGAAGCTTGTTTCCTTTCCAGTGAAAGAATTGGCTTGGTAGTTTGGTCAGCCCTGTTCCCATGATGCATTGGGCCAGGGACAGACTAATTTGCATGAAGCCAGGTTCTGAGCTGGGATGGTGCAGTGAGCTAAAAAATGGTGATGGATCAAGCCCTGATCTGTTGACTGGGTAGGAGTGTTCTGTTTAATTCAGACACTCTGTCCATCACCACCCCCTTTTTCTGAATCGTTTTGTCCACCCTAAGTGTGGAAGGGTATACTCAGATGTGAGTCCCTTGCTCACTGCACCATCAGGATTCAAGCAAGCCGGGCCGAAGACGGCTGTAATGCCAGAAACCGGTCCCCGGAAGCTTGTTTCCTTTCCAGTGAAAGAATTGGCTTGGTAGTTTGGTCTGCCCTGTTCCCTTGATGCATTGGGCCAGGGACAGACTAATTTGCATGTAGCCAGGTTCTGAGCTGTGATGGTGCAGTGAGCTAAAAAACGGTGATGGATCAAGCCCTGATCTGTTGACTGGGTAGGAGCGTTCTGTTTAATTCAGACACTCTGTCCATCACCACCCCCTTTTTCTGAATCGGTATATCTTTTCAGCAGCTCTCCATTTGGCTCTTTTCCTATGACAAGTTTTGGCTTATTTTACCTTTCTCTGGTGGATGGCTGTATCTGTGTAGCTTTACAGGTGACAATGCTGTACTCACACTACTTGTCTACCAAAATATCTGGAGATGAATCTGTCACTGATACCCTGATGCTGGATATCATGCAATCAACTGCATCACCCATCCTATACTGCTCTAGTCTGAGAATTTGAGGAATCTCATCTTGCCAAGCTTCTAGGCGCTGTAATTATGCAGCCACAAACTATAACTTCCAGAACGTTGTGCTATGAGCTGCTAGTAACTATGGAACTGCTACCTATACATTTAGCCTCCTGCATGCTGGAATGGTGTGGAAAAAACAACCCTCATATTGTATTGCACTCAGAAATCCGAATTTACACTGACTGCTATAGCTAGGCTGAGGCAACACTGACTCAGGCAAATAGCTGGAGGCGTAAGCTCATGTCTCTGGGCTGAGGACACATGTGCTCTCATAGGCATATTAGTATGCATTAGGCTAATGTGATTATTTAAAATACGTTTTTAGAGTTTGTCCTATATATTTGCTGTAAACACAGATCTGTGCTGATCACCTGGAGGGGTCTGATGTAACTTTCTGTTCTCTGTTCTACAAAATCTTTGAAGGACTTTGATAGGGACACAGATTTGTTTGATTGGTGGTCAAAACAACTTTAGACAACAGTTTCCGACAATGAAAGAAAATAACTCTTATACAGTCTTCACTTGTGCAGCCTGTTTTTGCTACTGTCCTTATCTTCGTACCATGCCCAACATGCATCTTTTGCAGATGTGGAGATTTTGGTGTTGCTTTGATGCAGATACAGTATTAGAGGATGCACTTTCCTGCTCTTGAAAAGGCACTGGGTGTTTGTCCCTGAAACTGTGCATTCTGTTGCAGTGGTCTTTAGTCAGCAACAAACAGCAGTTGGTAGAAGGAATGCTTGAACTAATCTATGCCAATGGCAATCGCCAAAGGCTCCATTCCAATTCATCAATTTTTGCCCACTGAACCAACTGTAGATAGAAACCTGCCACATGCAAATCAGTCTTGGTCCTGCTCCATTAATAACAAAACAACATGAACTGCCAGACCAGATCTTCGTCAGACAGTAACACAACCAACCCCACACTTATTTTGGCCTACTTAGACCTCGTCAGTGAGTTATAGCTTCAGTCTTGTGCCACAGCAAGCACATGAAACACATCTAGGCATACTCCTATACTTAGAGCATCTTCTGCGGCACAGAACAAAGTAATGGAAGGAATGCTTGCATTAATTACATTCCAGTCCATTGTTTTTGCTCTCTATGCCTCTTTAGACATAACCAGTCACAGGTAAACCTTTAGAGGCCAGATGCATGACTGTTGTTTGCAGTCACAAACAGGAAATCAGCCCATTTGTGACCGCAAAATAGGTCTGCCCTATGTACAAACCCTATTTTGCGAGTTGGTAACCTATTACAGACTCCCAAATTAGGGTTTGTGACTCGTTATTAGTAAGGGGCATGCAAGGAATTGGAACAAGATCTCCAACGACCAGGTCGCCGCCTCCCTCAGCTGCTCCCCTCCAACCGCCACATACCATGACCCTTCCACCACTAACCGTACCCTACACAACTGGATCACCATCTGGACCAACATCATCCCTCCCCTCAAGATGCCGTCCAACCCACACGCCAGGAAAGCCAGCTGGTTCTCCAATCTGAGAATCTAGATGAACCTGCAGAAGCCTTTAAAAGCAATAGAGGAACAGTACAACCCCAGCAAACCTAGACAGCTTCAGAGCAGCCATTCACCACCCACCACAAACTCATCAGATACTCGAGGAAGATAGCTCTCCAGGACAGAAACTCCACCCACGCACAAAACAACAAAGAACTTTTTGTCATCATCAAAGAGCTTGCTCAACCCAACAGTGAGAGTACCAACATCCCACCCTCCCAGGACCTCTGCAACAGACTCAGTGCCTTCTTCCATCACAAAATCAAGACCATCTATGACAACTTCAACGACAACAACCTTCACGAGGAACCCACCACTCCCAACACCAAGCGGCCGACACTGGGCAGTTGAACCACCCTCAGCATTGAAGACACCCTAAAGACTATGAAGACAACCCACTCCGGTTTTTTTGAAAAACAAGGGGGACCCTATAATTGGCTGTGGACCAAGGGTTATTGACAATTGCAAGCAGACAGTGGTCCAAAGCAGTGCAGAGATAAAGGACACAAGATAATAAGCCAAGCCTTGATGAGCTGCTTATATATTTGTCCAAGTCCAGCCGGACAAGGAATTTATTTTCACAATGTAGAGATATTTGTAAATCACATTACAGAAAATGTAAAAGAGCACAATCCTGTGCCTTACCACAGAACAGAAAAGATTAGGGAGATAAGGATAGGTATAAGTGAGAAGAGGTTTTACAGGCAAGAAGAAGAGCAACCTGGACACTTTTAGATCAATAGTACAAGTGTTTTACCAGAGTAGTATATACAGTGAATGATACACATTGGTTTATACTGTACAACTACTATAAAAGGTCGACGTTTCGATCCCACGCTCTAAAATACATTGGGATCATCATCAGGACTTATTAAAATTGTATTGCCTGTTGGGAACAATTTATACGCCTGTGGGAGAACAGGAGGAGAGAAAGAAACAGAAAAGGTTTCTCAGGTTTTCATATTTACAAGCGAAAATGAGAGTCAGCAATGCTCCACAATTTTAGGAAGACTGTAATCGGAATCGCAGTGAGTTTGGCGAAAGGATGTGATGTGCACAGTAATCACATTTATGCAAGCAAGGTGACAGTTCAGTTCTCGAATAAATGATTTTGAGCACTTTAAAATTGCGACGCAGTGTGGACTAGATCGTGCATAGCGGGATTTGATGGGGAACGCCGGAGTAAAGTGAGTCAATAGTGATGCGGCGGAGAGGGGGTCCTTGTGGGACTACGTGGTGAAAGTGATCAGTAAGTATGGGCGAATTTTGCGAATCTCACGTTCGCGAATTTTGCGGATTTGCGAACTCGCAATCCGCAAAATCCGCGAATTCTCGCAAATTTGCGGATTTTTTTTTTTGTGTTCGCAAGGATTTCTGCCGGTTCGCGAGGGTTTCGTACCAGTTCGCAATTGCGAACTTACATTTCGGCTCGCAACGGTCGCGATTATGTTGTTTCTACGTCTGGTTCATCATCACAGGTTCCCAGCACCCTCTGTTTTACCACTGCCACCCTCTGTTACATCAATGCCACCCTCTGGTTCATCATCACTGTAGATTATGGGGGGGAAAAGCAAGCACACCAGCCCTGCTTCAACTGACATGAATTAATTTGGGGTTAGTTTATTAATGGGTTACTGTTTTAAAATTCCAGTCTGGCACCTGCTTCCTTATCTGTAATTTGCTTTCTGTTGCAGTGCATTTTTTTTTTCCAGGACCTTTGTGGCCTACTTGTAGCTATTCTATGAGCCTGCTGTGAGGGTCAGAGCAGGGTCATACAATTGTTGCAACTAGCAACTGAATTCTGGAGGGGCCCCAGTCAGGAAGCACTACAGGGAATTGTTACTAATGATGAGTTTGAACTCTTGCACCTGCCGAGGGCTTTCAGTTTTGTAAAGCTCGTTTTACTGCAATTTCACGGGATTTGCGGGGCGCGAACACTCGCGAGATCGTTAGTTCGCAAGGTTTTGTGCGTTTTTGCGAGCCGCTCGTAGCGCAAGGCGCGAAGTTACCCTCGCGGTCGTTCAGGGGCGCGGCCATCTTGTTTGCCTGACGTATTTCCGTTTCCGGGCGCGAAGTGTAATCTCGCAAAGTGTGCGGCTCGCCAGTACAGTTTCGCGAGTGTTCGCAAGGAAAATCTCGCGCGAACTTACCCGCGCGGTCGTGAACGGGCGCGGCCATCTTGTTTCTCATTCATTGCTATGGTTCTGGGCATGGTCTTTGTATCCTCTCTAAATCTCTGCCATCCTTTGCTTGTTTGAAGTTTTTTTTTTCTATTTTACTTATTATCTATCCCTCTATTTTTCTAGCCCTATATTTTTGTGTTTACTGCTACTTTTGGTTAAGTTTAAACTACTTTTTTATACTCTTTTCTTTTCTTCTCTTCCCTATTCTATTTTCTTTATTCCTTTCCGCCCAGACCATGGTGAAGGGAGCCGGGAAGCATCCCGAGAAGGGGAAGGGTCCCGCACCCAGTGTCCGGCTCCCGCGCGGGCGTTTGAGGGGGGAGGAGGTCGTACCCAGGGAGATCTTTACCCCGGAGGAGGTGGGCCAACTCATTTTTTATGTTCAGCGCCGCCTCCCCAGGACCATCATGGGAGGCGGCAAGATCAGTGCCGGGTACGGGGTCCGGGAGCGCCGGAAGCGGTGGGAGAAGGTGTGCCAACACTCTCGGGTCTGGCGCACCTACAACCAGGCCACCCACCGCTGGACGGATGTCCTGACCCGTGAGCAAGATCTGCTCGACCTCCTTGGCCTTGAGATCCCCGGACTTGGTGAGTAGTAGTAGCTATTTCTTTACTACTATGTTTTCTCCTGCTGTGTTATTATATTGCAAATTTTTGTTTTTTACCAAGAGCAATAATGCTGCTCATTACATTGTAGGTAAATTATATTTCAAAATCTTCTGTGCATTTCAGGTACACTGCTCTCCTTCTTCTCAGTAGTGTTGCTACTATGCTTATTTGTTTTAGATTTTGTGTTCATTTCATTGGCCTGTGAAATTATGTATGATTGTAGTTTAAAGAACTGCGTAATGCTACACACTAAGGTTCAGATTTTTAATTACCGGCGCATCCCTGCAAAGTAGCAAAGTAGCAGGGATGCGCCAGTAATTGTGCGTCACGCCACCATCACCCATGGTGCGCCGTATTTACAATGCGGCGCACCATGGGCCCAAAACCTCACCAAAGCGTTACGCATCTGTGCCGTAAAGGCGGCGCATTGCTGGAGTTGCGTCGCAACGATGGTGCAGCTCCATCAATGCTCTGGGGTGCCCTATCTCCCCAATGCTGCGTCAAGCCGTACGTTTGCTTCAAGCAGGCGCAGGGTTTGAGTCACGCATCATTGTCCTCAAAGTGACTGATTGAAATCTTGTAGATTTCCCTCAGCCACTTTTAGGATGCGTTCCTGCGCAGGAACGCCCTCCCTTGCGCCGGAGCGCCCCCTATTGGCGCAGGGCTTTACAACATGATGCATCTCCCATATGCGTCACGTTGTTAATATACACCGCACCATTGCGCCTCTTTTGTGCTGCCGCTGCGTCACAAAAGTCATGCAACAATGGAGCAAAAGAGCCGCAAGGGGCTTCTAAATCAGCCCCTACAGACTCAAGTCCAGTCGTTCCTTTGTACACATGGCGATAAGAAGAAATAGTGGTGGTGGATTGATAGTTTGAGTATTTTAATGACTGGTTAATGTAGTAGTAAACGTTAGTGTTGTCGCTGATCTTCAATCACGATGGACTTTGGCTGTCACTTCGCGTGCTGCCCACTGGTGCCTGCCAATCCTAGGCAAACCTTTTTAGTACTTTGTTTAGTGAGTTACATAAGGTAATTTCCAATTCGACGGTCCGCAAATCAAGCAATACTAAAGTAATAACGTAGTCGACCACATGAGATTGGTCAATAATATATCCCGTGGAGTAGTTGTCTATTTGCTATTTCGCAAAAATATTTTGTTACTTCTTTTGAAATGTTTGATTTGGTTGACAAATATCATCCATGCTTTCTGTTTTTCTTTCTTTCATGTTGTACATCAGCTTCCCCCAGGGGCAAGAGGAGGACACAGGAGGAGGAGGAGGGTGCTGTTGACGATGCAGGCCAGGACCGGGCAGGCGAGGGCTCCTTTGCTGGCCCCAGTAAGTTTTAATTTTAATATAGAGTACTTATTTTTTCCTAGCGTTCCTCATTCGATTTTTTCTAAATCGTCTTTGATCTTCTTGTAGACAGGATCTAAATTCTTATCCTGCCTCGACTATGACTCCGTGTGGTATTACTAGATTATTCTTATTAGTCTGTCTGTGTAGCTAACTAAGATTGCACATTTGGCATTTCCATTGGACTCCTATTCTAGTCAGCAATAGCTCTATGCACTGAGTGCAGTCCTCTGGGATTGTCCATAATGTCTTTTCAAGTATTCTAAATGTTTATGCTTTGACAATTGCCAACAATAAAAAGGTGAATGACCACCAAGAAAGAATAAGATACTACTTTACTTTTGGTTTGGATAGGAGGACAATCCATTCTACTACTGTTGCAGGGACAAATCTGCACAAACAGAACTATGGACACTAAATAATGCATTGCTTAGCTTATCAATTATAATAGGTGCTGTTAGACTTTCCACATACCTCAGTGATAACAGACTTTGTAGTTGAACCCCCAATCTCCTTACTGACTAGATAGTGTGGCAGAGTCATTTAGCTCCCAAAGTCACCGATGGCAGAGGCACGGACTTATGCTTGCAAAAATTCAAAAACCTTTAGCTCATCCACTCTAGTCTGGAGGACCAAAAACCACAGAGTCTATTTGAGTTTAAAAGCTTTATTAAAAGTAAACACATTTATTGAAATCAAGTTTGTCATAAAAGTAAACGTTTAACTGGAAATGGAAAAGTGCTTAGTGCTGACGATTAATTGGACACATTTCTTGTGGTCGAGCCGAGCTCTCACCTGGTTTGAACTTGATCCTGCTCGTGTTCTTAGAAGTCAAGCTTCTGTCTGTTAGGAGAAAAAGTGGTGCGTGTTAAAAATAAAAAGCAAGCATTCATCAGTTGTGCTAAAAAGTGCAACAAGACAACAGCCTTCCCTGGAAAAAGGGACATTTTTACTTTACAGTAGACAGTCACAAATTATTAAATTGTATACTGTTTTTTTCACATTTCTCTCTTCCTCCTAGACCAAATATTATATAGTAGTGAGTGGTGTATTCTAACATTATTAAATGTACTTTGTAGATGGAACATCTGGAGGCGGGGCTAGCGTTGAGGTGGTGGTGGCATTGGACGAGGACAACTCTGGGGAGGAGGCGGTGGAAGTGCCGGACAAATCTGTGGGGGATGACACGGTGGTGGCGGGCAGAGGTAAGCTATACATTCCTTACTCATTTGAGATTGAAGACTGCAGAGTGTGCTTTCTGCACGGGTGTATTATTAATAAACCAGGGAGTAGCCTCCTCTAAATGTACTTCGACTTAGCTGTGAAGTTTTTGGCGAGAAGAATCCCAATCAGATCTGAGGTGAACTTGATGGAAGGGATGAACAAAAACCGAAAGAAGGGTGTAAGTAAGTGTGGAAGGACGAGAAATGTAATGATGACTGGCAAAGAAGAATGATATGTGTTTGCTTGGTCCCCGAGGTGGCTGGGAAGGAAAGAATATGGTATGGTGCATGGCTGGGTGAATGATGAAGCAAGGATGGGTGTAAGGAGAACAGCCTGGGTGGGTGAAACAGAAACTGTATGTGTGCATATACTTTGAATGGATGGATGCCTGGATCATTCATGGTACTATCTGACTCTTAGATAGCATATGTGTATCTAGAGAGAGTAGACGGTCACTGGATGAACTAATTGTTACTTTGAAGAGCATGTAACACCGCACCCGCACGTCCGTACCAGTGTAGGAAAGGCAAGGAAAAGAAGTTGTAATTTTGTCCAAATACTACCAAGAATAGTAGCAGTAGTTTGTATTGCAACTGCAAGCACAGCATATATCCGGTTATTACGGTGGACACTCCCTACCTCTCTTAATAACTTTAGTTTAGTAGTAGTACGTCATTCATGTGTGGGGGTATCACTGTTCACTCAATAATAAGCAAAGCACCTAAAATCATCCCATATGTCATCAAATACATCCCATGTGAAGTGATAGATAATCAGATTATTTAGCTTCTTTATTTTCCTTTTCTAATACTCATTTGCACTGTAGGGTGAAAGCTAAATTAATTCAGCAGTAGCCCTTTTAACAGAGTATTCTCAGTGCCACCCTTAATAGAAAAGTAAGAGCTTCACCACCTGCATGTACTGGACCGGTACAGTAACGCAAGTCTGTCTCACTCACCATGGTGTGCGTCTGTTTTTCTCGGGTGCAAGTTCACTGCGCTGGCATTATGTCGGCTTGCATAAGATAACGTACCAATTTTCCTAAACAAGAGAGAAGAAGAAGAATAAGACTGGTGTACTGTCATAGTCGACTGCAATGGAAGTCCATAGTGCTTGTAGAATTTGTTCCTTAAACTCCCACTAATGTTAGAGCAAGGATGAAGAAGTCGGAGGTTACATAGATACTGTCCTCAATAGTTATGTACTGTGCTTTCAATTTGCTACTTGTACTGTGACAACTTGCTGCTCAATCATTTTGTGTTAATCTTAAGGAGCATTGGTTACAGACTATGTCTTTCTTTCTTCATGTAGTTGCTCCTTCCAAATCCAAGACACCATCAAGGAGGAAGGAGCTGGCTCGAATGGCCCGGCAACGGAGGCTGGATGCGACTGTCTCTGAATATCCGCGGCTGGTGGCCCTGGAGGAGGAGGAGACGCAGTCTGGTACAACAACAACGTCCACGGGGACAGCTGCATCCTCCTCCGTGCGGACTGCCAGCCAGCGCAGTGCTCCAGCGGTACGGAGCCGGGCTACCAAAGCCAAACGCCAACGCCGAGCAGCAAAGACAGCAGCTGCCCCCCACAGGATTTACAAGGCACACTGGCGCCGCTTATCCCTCAGACTGTCCTACCTGGAGCAGGAGGTCCTGAACTATAAGAACTTGGTGGAGGGCCTCCGCTTCGAACTTGCCACCCTCCGCAAGGAGCATGATGCCCTGGCTGCTAAAGCCAACAGCACCCTGCCATAGTGTCCCTTGCCCCTTTTTTAGAGACTTTTGGGGGGTGGGAATTGGGAGTTGGGTTTTTTGGGTACTTTTGAAGGACAATCGTTGGGGTTAGGGAGGGTCTTGCGGGAGATTATTTTGTTAGGGCTATAAAAATATACTTTTTGAAACTTTATCTGACCATACCTGTTTTTTACTGCTTTTGAGTCTGGTGGGTGCGGGTTTAACAGTAAGTTTGTTTTCCTGAATAGTCCTAGGACTTTAGTAGTACTACCGTCAATCTCTCGTCTCTCCTAATACTCCATTATACTACCTCCAACCAAACGCCTATCTTACCTGTAATTTCTGTTTGCAAGTAGGGCTAGGCCCAGGGCTGGCTCCACGGGAAACAGCGAATAAGGTTGGCAATCCTGGGCGGATAAAATTTCCTCATAGCGGTGGTACTAGTGGTGTGACACAGTGGCAGTTGCATTCCTATGAAAAAAAAGACAATGAAATCTGGTTTGTCCTCCTGAGCAATACAACGGTACAATAGAGAATATAGCAGGTGACAGACAGTACACTAGAACAGTGCCACATTGTAGCCTAACAAATGGTAAAGTATAACTACTAATTCGGTTGAAGTTTTTTGACATTAGCCATGGGTCTTTGTCAAGCAGAGTAAGAATATATCCTCGGATTTCTTCACCAGCCTGTTGGTATCACCTTATCCTCCCCAGCAAGTGTGTGGATTTATTGCTGTAATTTAGTCACACATCAATCAAAACCACACAGCCCGGGGGAAGAGGGTCAGGGTTTGAAAAATGGATGGGTACGGGGGTTTTTGGGAAAGGTTTTGTGAGACAAGAAAAAATAGCACAGCATGGACAAACAATTGTGAACATAAACAAATCTTTGGGTACAAACCTATCCATCAATCTTTGAAAGTGCATGCACTACTGCATGCATGTCAGTGAAAAGTAAGTAGTACTTTCGACAACTGTGGAAGAAAGAATGTGACAGTACAGGGCGTGTGTGGAAATATTGATAACTATATTCAAGATAAGGTCTCTGTTGCCAGATACCTGAGAGCCTTGGTAGTCACTATAAATCCATTCACAACACTCAATGGGGTTGGTCTGGAAGGTATAGTAGATAGAAAAGGAGAAATTGCTCTTTTTCTAGGTGTCCCCTCACTCACCAGGGTTGCCCCTTGGTGACATGCTTCATCATTGGGGCCATCCCGGTCCTCTACGGGCTGGGGCGTGCTGTGACTTGCGAATTACGTAGGAGCACTTACAAATGACTATTTGTGGTGCAGATGTGATAGTGGAGTGGACTAAGTGATGTGTTAAAGGATCAATTTAGAAGCAGAGAGAGATCCAAGAAATGCAGTCAAAGTCCTAGAAAAACACAATGGATACTGTATCTGTATGTTGTTGTAGTTGTCCTGTTGAATTTGGTAAGTAAGTTGCATGCAGAAAAAAATTCCTCTTATTAGCGGCACTCCTCCATTGCAGCTGACGCTTCGTCCATCGATGTTGGTCACCACCAGAAGACACCCTGTAAAAAAAGCACAGCATGGACAAACAATTGAACATAAACAAATCTTTGGGTACAAACCTATCCATCAATCTTTGAAAGTGCATGCACTACTGCATGCATGTCAGTGAAAAGTAAGTAGTACTTTCGACAACTGTGGAAGAAAGAATGCGACAGTACAGGGCGTGTGTGGAATTATTAATAACTATATTCAAGATAAGGTCTCTGTTGCCAGATACCTGAGAGCCTTGCTGGTCACTATAAATCCATTCACAACACTCAATGGGGTTGGTCTGGAAGGTGTAGAAGATAGAAAAGGAGAAATTGCTCCTTTTCTAGGTGTCCCCTCACTCACCAGGGTTGCCCCTTGGTGACATGCTTCATCATTGGGGCCATCCCAGTCCTCTACGGGCTGGGGCGTGCTGCGACTTGCGAATTACGTAGGAGCACTTACAAATGACTATGTGTGGTGCAGATGTGATAGTGGAGTGGACTAAGTGATGTGTTAAGGGATCAATTTAGAAGCAGAGAGAGATCCAAGAAATGCAGTCACAGTCATAGAAAAACACAATGGATACTGTATCTGTATGTTGTTGTAGTTGTCCTGTTGAATTTGGTAAGTAAGTTGCATGCTGAAAACAATTCCTCTTATTAGGGGCACTCCTCCATTCCATCTGACGCTTCGTCCATCAATGTTGGTGACCAGAAGACACCCTGTCCACTGCCTGCCTGGCGGATGCTGAATTGCGGCTCGCTAATGTGAAGCCTGACTCCATCCTTTTTTCCCCATTGCACAGACTGAAACCCGGCCTGTAATTATTCAACGAAAAACAGGAAGTGATATAATATTACAACACCACTGATAAATAAATATAAGGTATGTAGGCTGTGGAGTGCAAAAAGTCACACTTTGATTTTCCTAGTAGACAGTACAATATTTTTGACAGTGCGTACTCTGTCTGAGTCACCTTTTGAAGGATAAATAAGTATGGGCAAATTAATGTAGCGGATCTTTCCCCTCAAGCTAGGTGTACTGTAAACTGTGTTTTAGAACAAAATTAGATCTTCCCAGCAGTGCTCCCACCCAGACCCTTACTAAAGCCAGTCGCAAAAATGTAGAAGGCCCCCAATCAAATCGCAAAAAACGAGGCCTAGCAGAAAACTGGTGACAAAACGTACTTTGAAAGTAAAAGTAGGCCCAAATACCCCCTTACCCACCGTGGATTGCATTCAAACTACTTGCAAGAAATCAAGCAAAAGTATCCATAGCCAGCATCGCTCCAAGACTCGAAAACCCCCCCACCCAAACACATGCAATAGAAATACTGCTAACCCTAACGAACCCTAAGTTAAGAATAGTGGCAAAGGCTTTCTTTAACTATGCCAAATCCCCCCTTTCCCACCATGGATTTTCTTCAAATGACTTGCAACCAAAATTACACATTCTCACGAGTGCTCTAAGACCCACGAACTCAGTTGCAAAAATCTAGAACACCCCAAAACACATGCAATCCTGCTGCTAGGGCTAACCCTAACGAACCCTAAGTTACAAAAAGTGCCAAAAGGCTTTTCGGCGTGGATTTTGTCCCAACCACTTCTACCCGGTATTAGACCTTCCCAGGAATGGCCCAAGACCCGCCAACCCACCCGCCAAAAAGCATAACACCCCCAAACAGGCCAAAAGCAACATCTCCTACTTACAATATTTCTTGGCCTTCGGTCCAAACGCGCTGCGTAGCTAGGCCATAAGTCCGGTTTGCCACCACGTATTTCCTGAAAAGCAAATGCAATCAAGATTAGAGTGTCCCAGCAGTGCTCACAGACCCCTAAACTCACCCACAAACAGACGGAACCCCCCCTAAGAGCACCTTAAAGGCAAGCAAGTCAGCAAAAACACAAAACAATTTCTGCCTGGGATTTGGTCCAAACCACTTTTATCCGGTATTAGAGCTTCCCAGCAATGGCCCCAGAGCCGTCAACCCAGTAGAAAACGAGTAGAAGACCCCCAAACAGCCAAAGAGCAAAACTACAAAAATGGGGACTTAGTCATTTTTTTCCAAATTTCCCAAATCACTCCGCGCGCGCTCTGCAGCTAGGCCTTAACTCCCCTCTGCCACCATGGATTTGCTTCAAACCTCTTGCAAAGTAAAGTATCCATAGCCAGCAGTGCTCCCAGAACCCGAAACCCACCCACAAACACCAGGAAGCCCCCCAAACAGGCCCCCAAAAACGCTACATTGAGCAAAATGTCAGAAATAGCAAAAAAAAATCGGCGTGGATTTTGTCCCAACCACTTCTACCCGGTATTAGACCTTCCCAGGAATGGCCCAAGACCCGCCAACCCACCCGCCAAAAAGCATAACACCCCCAAACAGGCCAAAAGCAACATCTCCTACTTACAATATTTCTCGGCCTTCGGTCCAAACGCGCTGCGTAGCTAGGCCATAAGTCCGGTTTGCCACCACGGATTTCCTGAAAAGCAAATGCAATCAAGATTAGA
Source organism: Lissotriton vulgaris (assembly GCF_964263255.1). Lineage (NCBI taxonomy): Eukaryota > Metazoa > Chordata > Amphibia > Caudata > Salamandridae > Lissotriton > Lissotriton vulgaris. Next base: position 1,375,619,630 of record NC_141685.1, on the reverse strand, counting down.
GTGTCCCAGCAGTGCTCACAGACCCCGAAACTCACCCACAAACAGACGGAACCCCCCCTAAGAGCACCTCAAAGGCAAGCAAGTCAGCAAAAACACAAAAAAAATTCTGCCTGGGATTTGGTCCAAACCACTTTTATCCGGTATTAGAGCTTCCCAGCAATGGCCCCAGAGCCGTCAACCCAGGAGAAAACGAGTAGAAGACCCCCAAACAGCCAAAGAGCAAAAGTACAAAAATGGGGACTTAGTCATTTTTTTCCAAATTTCCCAAATCACTCCGCGCGCGCTCTGCAGCTAGGCCCTAACTCCCCTCTGCCACCATGGATTTGCTTCAAACCTCTTGCAAAGTAAAGTATCCATAGCCAGCAGTGCTCCCAGACCCCAAAACCCACCCACAAACACCAGGAAGCCCCCCAAACAGGCCCCCAAAAACGCTACATTGAGCAAAATGTCAGAAATAGCAACAACAAAAAATCGGCGTGGATTTTGTCCCAACCACTTCTACCCGGTATTAGACCTTCCCAGGAATAGCCCAAGACCCACCAACCCACCCGCCAAAAAGCATAACACCCCCAAACAGGCCAAAAGCAACATCTCCTACTTACAATATTTCTCGGCCTTCGGTCCAAACGCGATGCGTAGCTAGGCCATAAGTCCGGTTTGCCACCACGGATTTCCTGAAAAGCAAATGCAATCAAGATTAGAGAGTCCCAGCAGTGCTCACAGACCCCGAAACTCACCCACAAACAGACGGAACCCCCCCTAAGAGCACCTCAAAGGCAAGCAAGTCAGCAAAAACACAAAAAAAATTCCGCCCGGGATTTGGTCAAAACCACTTTTATCCGGTATTGGAGCTTCCCAGCAATGGCCCCAGAGCCGTCAACCCAGGAGAAAACGAGTAGAAGACCCCCAAACAGCCAAAGAGCAAAAGTACAAAAATGGGGACTTAGTCATTTTTTCCAAATTTCCCAAATCACTCGGCGCGCGCTCTGCAGCTAGGCCCTAACTCCCCTCTGCCACCATGGATTTGCTTCAAACCTCTTGCAAAGTAAAGTATCCATAGCCAGCAGTGCTCCCAGACCCCGAAATCCACCCACAAACACCAGGAAGCCCCCCAAACAGGCCCCCGAAAACGCTACATTGAGCAAAATGACAGAAATAGCAACAAAAAAATCGGCGTGGATTTTGTCCCAACCACTTCTACCCGGTATTAGACCTTCCCAGGAATGGCCCAAGACCGGCCAACCCACCCGCCAAAAAACATAACACCCCCAAACAGGCCAAAAGCAACATCTCCTACTTACAATATTTCTCGGCCTTCGGTCCAAACGCGCTGCGTAGCTAGGCCATAAGTCCGGTTTGCCACCACGGATTTCCTGAAAAGCAAATGCAATCAAGATTAGAGTGTCCCAGCAGTGCTCACAGACCCCGAAACTCACCCACAAACAGACGGAACCCCCCCTAAGAGCACCTCAAAGGCAAGCAAGTCAGCAAAAACACAAAAAAAATTCCGCCTGGGATTTGGTCCAAACCACTTTTATCCGGTATTAGAGCTTCCCAGCAATGGCCCCAGAGCCGTCAACCCAGGAGAAAAAGAGTAGAAGACCCCCAAACAGCCAAAGAGCAAAAGTACAAAAATGGGGACTTAGTCATTTTTTTCCAATTTTCCCAAATCACTCCGCGCGCGCTCTGCAGCTAGGCCCTAACTCCCCTCTGCCACCATGGATTTGCTTCAAACCTCTTGCAAAGTAAAGAATCCATAGCCAGCAGTGCTCCCAGACCCCGAAACCCACCCACAAACACCAGGAAGCCCCCCAAACAGGCCCCCGAAAACGCTACATTGAGCAAAATGTCAGAAATAGCAACAAAAAAAATCGGCGTGGATTTTGTCCCAACCACTTCTACCCGGTATTAGACCTTCCCAGGAATGGCCCAAGACCCGCCAACCCACCCACCAAAAAGCATAACACCCCCAAACAGGCCAAAAGCAACATCTCCTACTTACAATATTTCTCGGCCTTCGGTCCAAATGCGTTGCGTAGCTAGGCCATAAATCCGGTTTGCCACCACGCATTTCCTGAAAAGCAAATGCAATCAAGATTAGAGTGTCCCAGCAGTGCTCACAGACCCCGAAACTCACCCACAAATAGACGGAACCCCCCCTAAGAGCACCTCAAAGGCAAGCAAGTCAGCAAAAACACAAAAAAAATTCCGCCTGGGATTTGGTCCAAACCACTTTTATCCGGTATTAGAGCTTCCCAGCAATGGCCCCAGAGCCGTCAACTCACCTGCAAAGAGATAGAACAACACCCCCACAAGTGCTGAGTCTTTCTTCATTGGGCGTAAACCAGCCCTCTGCTTTGATGGAATTGGGAGTCTGGAGGAGGAGGATAGAGGAGCATGTTCTTCTGAACTTGTGAACCTGAGGAATGCAGACTGCGGCACCTTCAAATCAATTAGCAAACAAGTGAAGACAGTTCTGCTGATGGGCTTGTTTTTATCTATTAAAGTTTGAATTATATTAACTGTGCACAACAAAGAAAGACAGACACACAGGAATACAAGTGAATAAGGATGAAAAAGAAAGTTATTGATTCGTTGTCTCATTTTCAGGGCTCGGTATCACGGTCCGTGAATCAGAATAAGGCTTTGTCATCATACTCTGCGAATTCAGGCAGGGTGAGGTCAGTGTCACCTGACAGAGAAGAAATTCCCTCATCTATGTTGCTGTCCACCTCGTCTTCATCCGGCGCGCTTTCTCGTACTCTGAAATCTGGTGGTATGAGGTGCTGATTCATCTTGATCATTGTTAACCTCTCCACATTTTTGGGCGAGAGGCGGCTCCGTTTGGAAGTTACAATGCCACCAGCAGCACTGAAAACACGTTCAGAAGACACGCTTGCGAGTGGGCAAGACAAGTAGTTTAAAGCCAGGTTGGTGAGCTGTGGCCACAATTCTTTTTCCCATGCCAATACGCCAATGGGTCAGCATTAACATAGACCTCTGTTGAGTCATTCAGATAGTCCTTGACCATCGAATCAAGGTTCTCCTCCAAGGTTCCTCCACTTTGCTTAGCTGTTGCTGTGACCTTTTGAGAACCAAACCCAAGCCGAGCTAGCCAATCCTCTTCAGCCTCCAATGTTACTGTTGTGTCTGGTGGTGCAGATGATCCGGTTGCCGGTCTCTTTAACGGCTGAGAGGTCACTTGTGCCGCAGCCACAGGTGCAGAAGAGGATTGTTGTGACTGGGGATGGCCTGCTGATGCTGATGTGCTGCCTTTTCCTTCAATTTGCTGCTGTTCTCTTTCAAACCTCTTGGCTGAGGAGGCTATCCACTGTTTGTACTTTGTAACATCTTCATCAGCGAAAGGAAAGAATGCTTGGCCTGCCAGCGCCTTTTTGTGGCGTGGATCCAGAATAGTAGCACAAATGTAATGCTGGTTTGAGTGGATCATTTTAAGACGTTCATCACCTTGTAGGTGCTCTAATAATTTCTCAGCCAGAACAAAAGGGTCTTGGTTTTTTTCATCTTTTTCAAACACAGAACACACCTCCTTCAGTTGGTGCTCCAGCATGTACAACAATGGGATAGCTTTTCCCAAATTACAGTCCTCCTTGCTGACTGCACGCGTGAAGAACTCAAAAGGACGAAGCATGCGTGTCAGGCTTTTAACTATGTTCCATTGCGCCGCACCCATCCTCAGGTCCTCCTTCTGAGCTGTACCCTGTGTTAAGAAATAGTGATCCAGTACCGTATACTGCTCATACAGATGCTCAAGCATGTAGAAGGTTGAGTTCTAACGTGTTACCACCTCCTGGATGAGTGCTTTCACTGGCATTTGACGTTCATATAGCAGGCTCCTCAGATGCTTCCGGGCCCTAAAAGAATGGCTGAAATGGTTGCACATTTTTCGGCAGGTCTCCACTACTCTGTACGCTGCACTGTCTTTATCACCCAAGAATTTTTTGACAACCAGGTTTATACAGTGCGCCAAACACGGCACTCTGAAATAGTCACCCAGCTGCATGGTCTTAACTATATTGGAGCCAATGTCCGTGGAAACATAACCAACCTGGTGTTTTTTTGGGGACAGCCAGTCAAGGACCTTTGTGTTGAAGACATCCAAAATGTTTTCTGCTGTGTGACATTTCTCCAAACCAAACATGGCTAGTGTTGCATGTTTCCGAGCAGCTTTAAAAACAATGTCCGGGCCAACACCTGCGTTTAGCTTTGCTTTAGCCCCTGAAAAAGAGACCCAGTGTGCAGTGATGCACATGTAATCAGCGCCTGCGCCACTGGTCCACATGTCTGTTGTCAGATGTATAGTGTGAACAGCACTCTTCTGCAAAGCTGCCCCAATCACCTTCAGAACATCTTCATGTAGTGCTGGAACCGCAACTCGGGCAAAATAGAACCGGCTAGGAACCTTCCATTTAGGGCAGAGCGCTGCCACTAATTCTAGAAAACCAACCCCTTCTACAAAAGAAAAAGGGAGAAGGTCCAGAGCTAGCATTTTAGCCAGCTTAGTGTTATACAGACGCGTCAGTGGGTGGTTGCGTTCATATTGCGCTTCTGTAAACAACATCTTTTTAATGTTGCCCTGGACCAAGGATTTACGGGATGATGATGATGATATCTTCGACCCAGTTACGCTCGCTGATGAACTTTTTCGCATTGGTGTCTCACTCTCTCCCACACTCTTAGTGTGGCTCACATGGGGTGTGCTGCTGGCAGGGGTACTGGGTGTAAGTGAAGTGTGTGACACGTCTTCTTCCTCCTCGTCATCATCAGATGACAAATCAACGTTTTCATTACGTGCAATTCGGGCTTCCTTGATCACCTCTAGGTGCGCTAACCATTGGACAGCATGCGTTCTCCTAAGATGACTTCTCTGGCCTCCGGTACCATAGTTGGTACCAAACTTACCACGATTAACTCGAAGCTTACAAATGCTACAAATGGCTACGTTTTCCTTTTTTGGGCAAACACTAAAGAAGTCCCAAACTGGAGACTTGAAATGTCTTTGGGGGCCGGAGGAGGCGGCGATACTGGTAGTGGTGGGGGTCCTGCTGCAAATGCCAGATGAAGTGGAGGATGTGGATTGCCGAACTTCAGTACGTTTTGCACTTTCACCACCACTAATTGAGGTCGAGGTGGATGGAGGTCCCTTCTTGGGAGGAAGAAATATGGAAGCGGTAGGTGTTGGTGTACTAGTTAACTCCAAATCCAATGATTGTTGTGTTTCCATTGACTCCTCGTCGACATCATCATCACGCTCAGCAGCTTCTCGGGATAGGGTCAAAATGTCTCTTTGCTGCATGCCCGCTGGGGCTGCAGTGACCTTTATGATGACTGGCTCATCGTCGTGAGAGGCTTCTTCAGCAGCAGTATGCGTCACTTCTTGTTGAGCCTCATCACACTCCATAGCTATGAGTTTTTCGACGACCTTCCTTTTACGCTTAGGTATCTTTGTCAGATCATGGTGTGCCTCACTCTCAGACAGCCGTGGTGGCCGTGGTTCCCAATCGTCATCCAGATCATCAGAAGGAGGTGGGCTTGAAGAAGATGTAGACACCCCCCTTGATCTTTTCCTTGCTAGGGATGCGGAAGACAATGAATGATCATCAGGAGGAGTGGCTTCCTCAAATGATACCTCGGTCTGATTGTCAATTTCCTGATGTGCCCCTACTTCGGGAGGAACAACTATTGTGGGCACTTGTGGCCCTCCATGCACCTCTGCTTGCGCATCTCCTTGTGCTGCCTCTCCTTCCACATGTACTTGGGCTTGTACTTGCACATGTTGTTGTTGTTGCGGCTGTGGTTGTTCAACACTTGTCAGATGAGTTACAACAACCTGTGTTGATTCAGGGACATTGCTGCTACTTTCTTGCGATGAGCCAACATCACTGGTCGATGGTGATTGAAGAAGTACACTGACTGCCTCTGAAGCACTCAAGGGCTTTGACTTAAGTTGGCGTGGTGGTGGAGGCACTGAGCCCAATGGAGCGGGGGTGCTGCTCCCAGCTTGGTCCCCAGCACATCCCGCTGCTGCTGCAGGCGTACTTTTTTTTTACTCCCAAAAAACGCGGCGGCCGGCACACCAGCCTCCTTGGTAACTTGCTTCTTTTGCTCCTTACTAGCAACTTTCTTGCTAGAGGAGCTACGGAGACCTTTTTTGGGGGCCATCTTCTTCAGAGCAGGTCAGAACAGCAGGCCGCAGTTGCAAGAGTTGCAGAGTTGTCTGAGGCCAGACGTGACGTCGCGTGACGTTATGCTGCACACACACCGCTGAAGGACTTCTTCCTGGCACTGGTGGTTCTCTTGAGTCTTGTGCACCTAAAAGCAATGGAAGACAGAGGAACATCAGTTCAGTTATACACCCCAAAAAAAATCGAAAAAAACCCAGAAAAATCAGCACAATCCCATGCCCTCCATGATGCTTACATTCAAGACACCCCACAGAAAGACTAGGCCCATGCAAGACTCAATACCCCTGGTGAAAAGGCCACAAGTACAGCCCCAAAAAACGAAAATCACTAAAAAATCAGCACAATCCCATTCCATCCATGCCCTCCATGATGTTTAAATTCAAGACACCCCACAGAAAGACTAGGCCCATGCAAGACTCAATATCCCTGGTTAAAAGGCCACAAGTACAGCCCCAAAAAACGAAAATTACTGAAAAATCAGCACAATCCCATTCCATCCATGCCCTCCATGATGTTTAAATTCAAGACACCCCACAGAAAGACTAGGCCCATGCAAGACTCACTACCCCTGGGCATAAAGGTTGAAAAGTAGCCAAAATGGCTGCAGGCCTAACAACAATGCCTGCATTCAAAATGGCCACTTGCCTCCCAGCACATGGCCAGGGCCTGTAGCAGCACTCAAAATGGCCCCCAGCCACATGGCCTGTCCCTCCCCATGAACACCCCCAAAAATCGAAAAACACCGAAAAATCAGCACATTCCCATTCCATCCATGCCCTCCATGATGTTTAAGTTCAAGACACCCCACAGAAAGACTAGGCCCATGCAAGACTCAATACCCCTGGTGAAAAGGCCACAAGTACAGCCCCAAAAAACGAAAATCACTGAAAAATCAGCACAATCCCATTCCATCCATGCCCTCCATGATGTTTAAATTCAAGACACCCCACAGAAAGACTAGGCCCATGCAAGACTCAATACCCCTGGTGAAAAGGCCACAAGTACAGCCCCAAAAAACGAAAATCACTGAAAAATCAGCACAATCCCATTCCATCCATGCCCTCCATGATGTTTAAATTCAAGACACCCCACAGAAAGACTAGGCCCATGCAAGACTCACTAACCCTGGGCATAAAGGTTCAAAAGTAGGCAAAATGGTTGCAGGCCTAACAACAATGCCTGCATTCAAAATGGCCACTTGCCTCCCAGCACATGGCCAGGGCCTGTAGCAGCACTCAAAATGGCCCCCAGCCACATGGCCTGTCCCTCCCCATGAACACCCCCAAAAATCGAAAAACACCGAAAAATCAGCACAATCCCATTCCATCCATGCCCTCCATGATGTTTAAGTTCAAGACACCCCACAGAAAGACTAGGCCCATGCAAGACTCAATACCCCTGGTGAAAAGGCCACAAGTACAGCCCCAAAAAACGAAAATCACTGAAAAATCAGCACAATCCCATCCCATCCATGCCCTCCATGATGTTTAAATTCAAGACACCCCACAGAAAGACTAGGCCCATGCAAGACTCAATACCCCTGGTGAAAAGGCCACAAGTACAGCCCCAAAAAACGAAAATCTCTGAAAAATCAGCACAATCCCATTCCAACCATGCCCTCCATGATATTTAAATTCAAGACACCCCACAGAAAGACTCAGTCCACCCACCTGGCCCCAAAACAGCCCAAAAATCGAAAATTCCAAAATTGTAGTTGCAGCAACTGTAATGCCCCAAACAAACTTACTTGTGAAATTTCTAATCCAAAAGTGATCCAAAGAACGTCAAAAAGGCCTCAAATCCAAATATCTAGCAGCATCCACAAAAAGTAATCCTTCCAGCTCCAGATCCAAATGAAAAGTGACCAGGAGATGGACAAAGCACTGGGAGGAGCCTGCTGGACAGGAACAGGAAGTTAAAGACTGTGGGGCACTTCCTTCCTCCCACCCCCCCCTCCCCAAAATGGACTCCTCGCAAAAAAAGTGCAGGCAAATGTCAACCTAAGGAGTTATTCAGATAAAAAACATCATTTCAAGAAGGTTTATGCTGTGGTGAAAGTGGTGAAATTGCCCCGACGAGGAGGCAACCTGGTGCAGCTTTTAAATAAAGAGGAACTAAAAAGCATCCTACAATTTGACACTATCCGTACTGGCCTGAACCGAAGTGAAGATTGGACAACCTTATTATAATTTAATTCTTTTTATTGATGTCTATTTTCCAGCGTGTTTCTTCATAAATGTGAACTAAATTGCTGTACAATTTATATGTCACTTCGCAATCACCTCACCTGCACCCGTCTACCTTAATCACAGGGCCCTGGCCAACCTTAGCCACAGACCCCTCTCCAAAATGGCCGCCGTGCTTTCCACGGTCAATGGATCACTCCCTCCCATCACCAGCGGCCTCGCCCCTTTGAGGACGTAACTCCGCCCACCCTTAGCCTACCACTCTTAGGACTCCTAGCAACCAGCCCATTCACGGACTGACTGCACCTGACAGCCGCACCAGGGTACATGAGGACATCGCTCCCGTTACTAGGTAAGCCTCGGTCTTCCTTCCAACACCCAACGCTGTTTAACCACTTTCATTGAAACCGCCCCCATTCCTTTTTTCCCCCGCAGCGGATCCGTGCATCGACCAGGTACCGCCAACCTATTTATTTGCGATTCGGAAAAGCAATTGGTATGTATATCACCTGCCCACCCCCCGCTCTCACTCACTCCCTTGCAAGAATCTCTAAATCTTTTTTCTTGCTTCCTAGACGGATTAATTAATCAGGCGTTTCCCAAAGCGGGAAACATGACCTCGGCTAAAAACACTTTCTGCCGACTCTCATTCCCACCCCGTGCAATGTAACCTTGCAGGACCCAAGGAGTTCAACCAAAGAATCAAATCATTTGATACTTAAGTCCCGTTACACGCACCTCCCTCTCCCGAAGAGGTAACCGACCATTTTTGTGCATGAATAGGCTAAGCTAGTCACATCACAGGCTTGTTTTATTTAAACTGCTGATCACTTTCACCACGTAGTCCCACAAGGACCCCCTCTCCGCCGCATCACTATTCACTCACTTTACTCCGGCGTTCCCCATCAAATCCCGCTATGCACGATCTAGTCCACGCTGCGTCGCAATTTTAAAGTGCTCAAAATCATTTATTCGAGAACTGAACTGTCACCTTGCTTGCATAAATGTGATTACTGTGCACATCACATCCTTTCGCCAAACTCACTGCGATTCCGATTACAGTCTTCCTAAAATTGTGGAGCATTGCTGACTCTCATTTTCGCTTGTAAATATGAAAACCTGAAAAACCTTTTCTGTTTCTTTCTCTCCTCCTGTTCTCCCACAGGCGTATAAATTGTTCCCAACAGGCAATACAATTTTAATAAGTCCTGATGATGATCCCAATGTATTTTAGAGCGTGGGATCGAAACGTCGACCTTTTATAGTAGTTGTACAGTATAAACCTATGTGTATCATTCACTGTGTATACTACTCTGGTAAAACACTTGTACTATTGATCTAAAAGTGTCCAGGTTGCTCTTCTTCTTGCCTGTAAAACCTCTTCTCACTTATACCTATCCTTATCTCCCTAATCTTTTCTGTTCTATGGTAAGGCACAGGATTGTGCTCTTTTACATTTTCTGTAATGTGATTTACAAATATCTCTACATTGTGAAAATAAATTCCTTGTCCGGCTGGACTTGGACAAATATATAAGCAGCTCATCAAGGCTTGGCTTATTATCTCTTGTCCTTTATCTCTGCACTGCTTTGGACCACTGTCTGCTTGCAATTGACAACCCACTCCGGGGCCCCCTTGGACACCTGCCCCCACCACATCTACCACAGAGCCACAGATATCATCGCCCCCATGCTTCAACGAATTGTCAACTGCTCCTTTGAGACCGCGTCCTTCCCTGACAACTGGAAACATACCGAGATCAAACCTCTCCTGAAAAATCCCTCGACCCCATCGACCTCAAGAATGTCAGACTGCTCTCCCTACTCCCATATCCAGTGAAAGTCATGAAAAGCAGTCAACAGTCAACTCGCCTTCTTCATAGAGGAAAACAACATCCTCGCCCCCCAAATCAGGCTTCAGGAAGAACCACAGCACAGAGACCGCCCTTCTCGCTGCAACAGATGACATCCCTCCCTCCTTGACAGAGGAGAGACTGTGGCCCTTATCCTCCTGGACCTCTCTGCCACCGTCGACACAGTTGCACACCGCATCCTACCCCGCATGGTCCACGATGCAGGAATTCGAAACAAGGCCCTCGACTAGATGCGCTCATTCCTCTCCGGCAAAATGCAGAGGATCAGACTCCCTCCTTTCCTCTTGGAACCCACTACGACAACCTGCGGAGTCCCCCAAGGATCCTCTATCAACCCCACCATGTTCAACATTTACATGGCACCACTTGCATCCATTGTCAGATCACACAGGCTCAACATCATATCATATGCAGATGACACCCAACTCATCCTTCCCAACAAAGCCAACATCTCCAAACACAATTTAATTTTCAAGAAGGAATGGAAGCAGTCACCAGGTGGATGAAGAACAGCTGCCTACAACTCAACATGGACAAACCGAGGTACTCATCATGGGCCCACACCTCAATGCCTGGAATGACACCTGGTGGCCCCCGCCCTCGGTAACCTTCCTCACCCACGGACCACCCACGCAATATCGGAATCATCCTGGACTCCGAACTCAAAATGGACCACCAAATCAATGCTGTCACTTCTTTATGCTACCACACCCTCTGCCTACTCCGAAAGACCTTTAAATGGATTCCCCTCGAACATAGGGAAACTGTCACCCATGCTCTCATCAGCATCCGACTAGACTACGGCAATATACTCTACACCGATATCCACAAGCACCTCACCCACAAACTCCAGAACGTTGCCGCCAGACTAGTCCTTAACTTAGCGCATCACGTCCACATCAGCCAACACCTATCGTTTCTGCACTGGCTCCCCGTCGAGACGAGAATCACCTTCAAGCTTCTCACCTACGCTAACAAGGCCGTCACAACACCGGACCCGCCTACTTGAACCACTGCCTCTCAGTCCATGCACCCCAAAGAACCCTCCTCTCAGCCTTGTTATTGTACAACGCATCAAGAAGACCAGAACAGAAGGACGCTCCTTCTCCCTCCCCGCGGCAAAGGCATGGCACACACTCCCTCTCCACCTCCGACAGACACATTAACACTCTCCAAGATCCTGAAGGACCTGAAGACCTGGCTCTTAGAATGAACTACTGTGAACTTCCAGGAGCTGCACCACCCACATACACAGCGCCTTGAGACCCTCTTGGATAAGTAGTTGACTTCATAAACTCTTGATTGATTGATTTGAATGGCGTCCCTTCCTAATAGCGAGTCATACTTCTATGTAAGATTGTTTTGCGGCCGCATTTGCGCCGCAAAACAGTTGCAGTTTACCACCCATGGCTTACTAGAGGGGTAGTAAGCCACTCGCAAATGGGAAGGGATCCCCAGATGACCCTGTCCCCTTCGTGACAGGCAGTGAAAATATTTTTTAAGAGCAGGCAGTAGCAGGCCGTGGTCACAGGGACCACTACCTACTCATAAAATATGAAACAGAAACATATAATTTTTAATTTTTAAATGCAACCCGTTTTCCTTTAACTTATACTGCTTTATTTAACAAGCATTTGAAATGCAATAGGTCTCGCATTAGGAAAGTTTGAGCTATTGGTATTGTAAATGACAAATGTTTTATTTATTTGTTGGTTTTGAAAATAGCAAAATTAATAGCTTTGTCTTTTACAATGCCAATAGTTTTAACTTTCCAAATGTGACACCTATAGCATTTGTAATGCAATATGTGTTGTATTTACATGGCTTAGATGTATTATTATTACAAATAACAATGGCTTTTAATTTTTTTAATAATTAATACTTAAATAAAAGTTATTGTAATTTATAAAGGCAATAGCTTAAACGTTTGTAAATAACTTTTGTGAAGCTTATGTTCAGTGTATTTTAGTGTGACGAAAATCCAAGAACAGAAGTGAAATATTAACATCTTTTTGTGACATTTGTAATAAAGCTTGAAACATTGAGAGGACATATTTGAACCAGTTGTTGTTGAATGGTTGCACAAATTGATGCTGTAGTGGCGCTGAGTGATGTTGTGGTGGCGACGAGTGATGCTGTGGCGTTCAGTGATGTTGTTGTACCGCATAGTGATGCTGTGGTGGTGCTGAGTGATGCTGTGGTGATGCGATAAATAGATAGAGTGAGTGCGATAGACAGATAGAGTGAGGGAGATAGATAGATAGAGGGAGGGCAATAGATAGATAGAGGGAGGATGACAGATCGATAGAGTGAGGGCGACAAATAGATAAATAGAGGGTAATAGATTGATAGACAGACAGAGTGAGGGCGATAGATAGATAGATAGATAGATAGATAGATAGATAGATAGATAGATAGATAGATAGATAGATAGATAGATAGATAGATAGATAGATAGATAGATGGATAGATAGAGTAATTATGTGGCGTGTAATTATGTGGCACTGAGTGGTATTTGGAGTGTATGTTGCGTTGTGCGAAGTGTAAATATGTAGCATATAATTATGAGGCACTGAGTGGTATTTGGAGTGTATGTTGCATTGAGTGCAGTGTAATTATGTGGTGTGTAATTATGTGGCACTGGAGTGTATGTTGTATTTAGTAGAGTGTAATTGTGTGGTGTGTAATTATGTGGCACTGAGTGGTATTGTTTGGAGCGTATGTTGCATTGTAATTATGTAGCATATAATTATGTGGTACTGTGTGGTATTGTGTGGAGTGTGTGTTGCATTCAGTAGAGTGTAATTATGCGGTGTGTAATTATGTGGCACTGAGTGGTATTTGGAGTGTATGTTGCGTTGAGCACAGTATAATCATGTAGCATATAATTATGTGGCACTGAGTGGTATTGTGTGGAGTGTATGTTGTATTTAGTAGAGTGTAATTATGTGGTGTGTAATTATGTGGCACTGAGTGGTATTTGGAGTGTTTGTTGCTTTGAGTGCAGTGTAATTATGTGGCGTGTAATTATATGGCACTGAGTGGTATTTCGAGTGTATGTTCTATTGTGTGCAGTGTAATTTTGTGGCGTGTAACTATGTGGCACTGAGTGGTATTTGGAGTGTATGTTGCATGGAGTGTAGTGTAATTATGTGGCGTGTAAATATGTGGCACTGAGTGGTATTTTGAGTGTCTGTTGCGTTGAGCGCAGTGTAAGTATGCGCATGGAACTATGTGGCACTGAGTGGTATTTGGAGTGTATGCTGCATTGAGTGCAGTGTAATTATGTGGCTTGTAATTATGTGGTACTGAGTGGTATTTAGAGTGTATGTTGCATTGAGTGCAGTGTAATTATGTGGCGTGTAATTATGTGGCACTGAGTGGTATTTGGAGTGTATGTTGCATCGAGTGCAGTGTTTTTATGTGGCGTGTAATTATGTGGTACTGAGTGGTATTTGGAGTGTATGTTGCATTGAGCGCAGTGTAAATAAGTAGCATATTATTATGTGGCACTGAGTGGTATTTGGAGTGTATGTTGCATTGAGTGCAGTGTAATTATGTGGCGTGGAATTATGTGGCACTGAGTGGTACTTGGAGTGTATGTTGCGTTGAGCGCAGTGTAAATATGTAGCATATCATTATGTAGCACTGAGTGGTTTTTGGAGTGTATGTTGCGTTGAGCACAGTGTAAATATGTAGCATATAATTATGTGCACTGAGTGGTATTTGAAGTGTATGTTGCATCAAGTGCAGTGTAATTATGTGGCATGTAATTATGTGGCACTGAGTGGTATTTGGAGTGTATATTGCGTTGAGCGCAGTATAAATATGTAGCATATAATTATGTGGCACTGAGTGGTATTTGGAGTGCATGTTGCATTGAGTGCAGTGTAATTATGTGGCATGTAATTATGTGGCACTGAGTGGTATTTGGAGTGTATGTTGCGTTGAGCGCAGTGTAAATATGTAGTGTGTAATTATGTGGCACTGAGTGGTTTTTGGAGTGTATGTTGCATTGAGTGCAGTGTAAATATGTAGTGTGTAATTATGTGGCACTGAGTGGTATTTGGAGTGTATGTTGCGTTGAGCACAGTATAATCATGTAGCATATAATTATGTGGCACTGAGTGGTATTGTGTGGAGTGTATGTTGTATTTAGTAGAGTGTAATTATGTGGTGTGTAATTATGTGGCACTGAGTGGTATTTGGAGTGTTTGTTGCTTTGAGTGCAGTGTAATTATGTGGCGTGTAATTATATGGCACTGAGTGGTATTTCGAGTGTATGTTCTATTGTGTGCAGTGTAATTTTGTGGCGTGTAACTATGTGGCACTGAGTGGTATTTGGAGTGTATGTTGCATGGAGTGTAGTGTAATTATGTGGCGTGTAAATATGTGGCACTGAGTGGTATTTTGAGTGTCTGTTGCGTTGAGCGCAGTGTAAGTATGCGCATGGAACTATGTGGCACTGAGTGGTATTTGGAGTGTATGCTGCATTGAGTGCAGTGTAATTATGTGGCTTGTAATTATGTGGTACTGAGTGGTATTTAGAGTGTATGTTGCATTGAGTGCAGTGTAATTATGTGGCGTGTAATTATGTGGCACTGAGTGGTATTTGGAGTGTATGTTGCATCGAGTGCAGTGTTTTTATGTGGCGTGTAATTATGTGGTACTGAGTGGTATTTGGAGTGTATGTTGCATTGAGCGCTGTGTAAATAAGTAGCATATTATTATGTGGCACTGAGTGGTATTTGGAGTGTATGTTGCATTGAGTGCAGTGTAATTATATGGCGTGGAATTATGTGGCACTGAGTGGTACTTGGAGTGTATGTTGCGTTGAGCGCAGTGTAAATATGTAGCATATCATTATGTAGCACTGAGTGGTTTTTGGAGTGTATGTTGCGTTGAGCACAGTGTAAATATGTAGCATATAATTATGTGGCACTGAGTGGTATTTGGAGTGTATGTTGCATCAAGTGCAGTGTAATTATGTGGCATGTAATTATGTGGCACTGAGTGGTATTTGGAGTGTATATTGCGTTGAGCGCAGTATAAATATGTAGCATATAATTATGTGGCACTGAGTGGTATTTGGAGTGCATGTTGCATTGAGTGCAGTGTAATTATGTGGCATGTAATTATGTGGCACTGAGTGGTATTTGGAGTGTATGTTGCGTTGAGCGCAGTGTAAATATGTAGTGTGTAATTATGTGGCACTGAGTGGTTTTTGGAGTGTATGTTGCATTGAGTGCAGTGTAAATATGTAGTGTGTAATTATGTGGCACTGAGTGGTATTTGGAGTGTATGTTGCGTTGAGCTCAATGTAATTTATACAGCATATAATTATGTGGTTCTGAGTGGTATTGTACGAAGTGTATGTTGTATTCAGTAGATTGTAATTGTGTGGCGTGTAATTATGTGGCACTGAGTGGTGTTGTTTGGAGTGTATGTTGCATTGATTGCAGTGTAATTATGTTGCATATAACTATGTGGCACTGAGTGGTATTTGGGGTGTATGTTGGATTGAGAGCTCAGTAATTATGTGGTGTGTAATTATGTTGCACTGAGTGGGATTTGGAGTGTATGTTGCATTGAGCGCAGTGTAATTATGTAGCATATAAATATGTGGCACTGACTGGTATTGTGTGGAGTGTATGTTGTATTCAGTGAGTGTAATTGTGTGGCGTGTAATTATGTGGCACTGAATGGTATTGTTTGTAGTGTATGTTGCATTGAGTGCATTGTAAATATGTAGCATATAATTATGTGGCATTGAGTGGTATTGTGTGGAGTGTTTGTTGCATTCAGTAGAGTGTAATTATGTGGCATGTACTTATGTGACACTGAGTGGTATTTGGAGTGTATGTTGCATTGAGTGCAGTGTAATTATATGGCGTGTAATTATGTGACAGTGAGTGGTATTGTTTGGAGTGTATGTTGCATTGAGTGCAATGTAATTATGTAGCATATAATTATGTGGCACTGAGTGGTATTGTGTGGAGTGTGTGTTGCATTCAGTAGAGTGTATTTATGTGGTGTGTAATTAGGTGAATGTTAGAACCGGCGGTCTCTAGTTGGCAGAGGTATACACGTCTGACAAATAGGGACAGACCTTTTCTAGTCAGGGCAAGGGGATCACACCCTTCGATAACCCCTGCTCACCCCCTTGGTAGCTTGGCAGAGCAGACAGGCTTATCTCAGAGGCTGTGTGTTAAGCAATTCTGACCACATACAGTAATAGAGTGAATACACTACAAATGGACACAACACAGTAGTATTATAAAAATAAGTATTTTTATATAAGGCTTAGCACAAGACCAAATAACAACAAAAATGTACACAATCTTAATAAATACTCTGGGAAGGGAAAAATGATAGTTCAAAGGTAGTTTCTTCTTTAGCACGAAGTCTTTCGTATCAAAGCAAATCTTCTTCTTGGAAACACAGTTCTTAGCAACAGGGTAACCCACACGGGGGCTACACGACGTTGAGGCAAAGTTAATCCAAAGGTTCGGCGTCGACCGCGAGGAGCGCTACGTCGAGCCCGGAGTCACACGGACCCCCAACAACACAGTACCTTGGAAAATGAAGCACACGATGATCAGCGGCGTCGAGCAATCCGGCGTCGCGTCTTCGGTGTCGATCAGGCCTCAGCAGGCGTCGTTGTCGATGATGCGGTTGCAAAGAGTGAGCAGCGCTCACGGCGTCGAGAGGGCACGAGGGCGATGCGATCAGCAGCGGTGCAGACACGAGGTCCCTTGGAGCTGGAGCCGAACTCGCTACTCACTGGCGTTGCTGCTGGCGTCGATCGGGCCCGGCGGCCGGCGTCGAGGAAGCGGGACACTGGAGCCGTTACTCACTATGTCGAGCTGGATTCGGCGACGTCCGTCGGCGTCGAGGTTGCTGGCTCTTTCAGAGGTGCTGGCTTCACAGGTTCCAGCCAATAGCACTTTAAGCAGATGAAGCCCTTTAGCCCTGTGACTTCAGAAGGAGACTGGCACTCTTTCAGTCCTTGGAGATTTTCTTAGCAAGCGTGAGAGTACACACACAGTTCCTCTCTCCTGGTTCCTTGGCAAAAATAAAGAAGCACTGCAGGATTCCCCCCAGCAAACAGCACACTGGCAGAAGGGGTAGGCAAGTCCTTAGATCAGCAGGCCTCTTGTCCTTGGTTACAGGGTTCCTTGTCAGAAGTGATCTGATTTCATGGTTCAGGGGTCCTTCTCTTATACCCCTTTTTGGCTTTGATCCCTTTGTCCATGCAGGGGAACTTCCCAACATCCTGGGTCCGTTGTGGGTGGAGCCAGGCAGAAGCACCTGGCCTATTCATTGCGCAGGGCTGGGTCCTCAGACGCCCAGCAGGAGGTGGAGCCAGCATTGACACTGGCAGGAGCAGAGCCATCGGCCTCCTGGCAGGAGGTGGGGCTAGGATCGGCCATGGCAGGCACAGAGCCATCAGCCGCTTGGCAGGAGGTGGAGCCAGCATTGTATCAGGCAGGGCAAGCTATCAGCAACTACTCTCCCCCTACTCTCAACGCAAATGTCCCACTCATCCCACACTGACTCATCCAGACCTGTGGAGCCACCCAGCTCCTGTCACACACACGCAAGACCAGCAGAAACCAGATATGGTTAGACAAGAAAATAGACACTTTCTAAAAGTGCTATTTTCAAACCCAGAGTCCAAAAACCATCCACACCAACGGATGCGTAATTAAACCCCGAGTTCAGGGATACCAAACTCAACATTGCACCATGCTCCCCGAGCCAGCTAGGATCATAGCATTAATAATCCCGGCGGTCCATTCTAACCAATGGAGAGCAGGCTACCTCGCAATAGTGAAGGACGAAGATGGCTGTAATTCACTATTAGGACATGCCAACTTGGTCAGGCGTGTCCTACCTTATACTTACAATGCACCCTGCCCGTGGGCCTACCATAGGGGTGACTAACATGAAGTCAAGGGAAGGTTTGAGGGGCTGGCAAGTAGGTATACTTGCGCAGCCTGCGTGACAGCACTAGGCTGCACGTGGGTCTCGCAATGACCGACCCGTAGACATTCTTTTACGAGGCCGCTCCTGTGGGTGGCACAACACGTGCTGCAAGCCCACGAGCGGCATTTGTATTTACAAGCCCCGGCACTCCTGGTGCACTAGACTAGGGACTGCTAGTAAACCAAATAGGCCAAACATGGATACAATAGATACATCAATTTAACATAGGGAGCACTTGCGCTGTGGCACTGTTCAGCAGTGGCACAGCGCCCAAAGCATATACCAGCAAAACATCGTAAAACAGTGGAGGCAAACAGAAAAAATGGAGGAGAGACTCAAGCCAATGATGTCAGGTCTAACAGTGACACTGAGGGGTATTTGGAGTGTATGTTGCAATGATTGCAGTGTAATTATGTGGCATGTAAATATGTGGCACTGAGTGGTATTTGGAGTGTATGTTGCTTTGAGCTCAGTGTAAATATGTAGCATATAATTATGTGGCACTGAGTGGTATTTGGAGTGTATGTTGCATTGAGTGCAGTGTAATTATGTGGCGTGTAATTATGTGGCACTGAGTTGTATTTGGAGTGTATGTTGCGTTGATCGCAGTGTAATTATGGAGCATATAATTATGTTGCACTGAGTGGTATTATGAGGAGTGTATGTTGTATTCAGTAGAGTGTAATTATGTGGTGTGTAATTATGTGACATTGAGGGGTATTTGGAGTGTATGTTGCATTGAGTGCAGCGTAATCATGTGGCGTGTAATTATGTGGCACTGAGTGGTATTTGGAGTGTATGTTGCATTGGGTGCAGTGTAATTATGTGGCATGTAACTATGTGGGACTGAGTGGTATTTGGAGTGTAGGTTGCATTGAGTGCTGTCTAATTATGTGGCGTGTAATTATGTGGCACTGAGTGGTATTTGGATTGTACGTTGCATTGAGTGCTGTGTAATTATGTGGCGTGTAATTATGTGGTACTGAGTGGTATTTGGAGTGTATGTTACATTGAGTGTAGTGTCATTATGTGGCGTGTAACTTTGTGGCACTGAGTGGTATAGGTGTGTGAAAGGTGGGTGTTACAAGAGTGAGAGGTGGTGTGCGAATGGGGGTAGAGAAGGACACTAGTGATGGAACTGACTAGCAAGGGGAGGGGAGGCAGTAAAAGGACAATGAGTCACTGAAAGCAAAGAGAGCACAGGTGCGTGCAAGGAAGGAGAGGCAGGAGAGCAAGGCTATTTATTTTATACTTTGTAGGTTTAGATAGTGCAAGCATTGGCAAAAGTTAAAGTGTTTCCCTCGCGCTCTAATGAAAAAAAAAACAATATTGTAAAAGTGATTGGCATATTCTGGCTAAAAGTATATAACGTTAGAGTAAACTGCAGAGGATGGCAAATGGTGTGTGAATAAACAAAGTTTATTTGTGTGGGCCTCTCTGCCCCTTACGGTGCCTGCCAGCTACTGCTGTTTATTAGAGGTCCTGGCACATGGTAAACAAAACAACATCAAAGCGGCCGGCTGTGAAAGTGAAAGACACTGCTGCAGCAACTGACGGTGTGATCTTGGGCATGGCAGCTTTCAGAGAGCAAAGCCAGAAACGGAGGGGTCGGGGTAGCGGATTCCTTTGAAATGTTTGTAGTCAGATGCCGGCTGCAAGAAAACCAGCATGAGTGCGGCTCACAGGCTGCCAAATGGTGTGTGATGTGCACGCACCCGCACAAATGCACTGTAGGCAATCCGCCTCGAAAAGCCTTTGGGAGCATTTTTGAAAGTCCCTACTTAATATCTCGCCAATGGATCGCTAACGCGATGGCTTAGGGTAGACCTCAAAAGCAGTCACAGACATGGTGGTCTGCTGACCCCAGCAGGCCACGATCCCCTGGAGTGCTAGTCATTCCCAATGGGATCATAAATTGCACTTGCCTCATGAATATTAATTGAAACACCGGCAGAGCCAGTAGGCCTGGCATTCACTTCCAACCTCTTGGTAATGTTAATGGTTGTTTTGTCATAGTTTTGCAAAACTCTATTGTTGGGGAAGCTGTTGGGTCCTATCAATCTCAAATAAATACTGACTAAAACCTAAAACACATTTGTGGTCTCAAAAAGCACACGTTGTCATACTAGTCTCTGGCACTCAAGCAATCGACTTTGTGTGTTCATGTTTGCCTTGTGATATTGCAGAATGATGACATTGCCCATCAAAGGTTTTCACCACAGATGATGCTGGGGTATTGTCATTTTGACTGTGTTGTCAAGGGAAGTGGACACCTGTCATTTATTTGTTGGTCTCCTGAGAGACCTGAAATTGGTTTCTGTAACTGATGCAGTAACTGATGCTGCGATGCTGGATTCCAGATAGCCAAAAACGTTATCACACACAATCCACTGCTCCTAACCTTTATTCCCACAACACACTGATCTGAGCAGATGTAAAATAAACAAATCCGCTATTTCCAACCACTTAAATATTGTAATTATGCACGGAGAAACTGCTGTTCACCGGATGTATTGAGGTGAGAACTAGAGACTATCGGCCATATTTATGAAAGTTAGGTTTTGCTATTCTCAAGTAGCGATTTTTAGAGAATCGCTATTTGAGAATCGCCAAATGCTATGTATGCAAGATTTGCAAAAAAAATCAGAATTCTACATATTCCTTAACTGCGACTCGCAAATTGCAATTCGCTATTAAGGATCTTGGTGGACCGGTTACTCCATCATAACAGTGACAGGTATCCTTTCTGCTGAAATCGAAGTTCCGTAGGATATAATGGGATTTATATTTTGGCAGAAGGGATATCCATCACTGTTATGATGGAGTCACTCGTCTGCCAGGATCTAAAGAAATCAGGCCCTTAGTCTTCTACATATTAAGCCCTGCTTCTTTTAGTTCTTCAGTTTTAGGTCAGCCGTGATCAGTAAGTATGTTTACTCAAGTTGCAGCCCAATGTCCTTTTCTGAAAGCTCAAGTTAGCACTAGGCTGTGTAGGTCGCTTTTGTTTGCTCAGACATTTCACCTGCTAAAAGAAGGCATTATATGCAGGAGAAAAGCCCATAAATTATGCTATCCATGGTACTGATACTACCCGGTGCAGGAATACCATGTTTGGACTCGCATAGACCATTGTTTCTGCTTCTATTAATATAAAGCAAAATAGGCCCATGTGCTTCTTCACAAGTGCGAGAAATGTAATACTATAATCGAATATAAGGTTATTAACTGTTATCTGGACACCAGACTACAACTCCCAGAATGCTTTGAAGTATTGAATGCATGCGAACAACTGGAAAATGTAATCACTGGATAATGATTACGTGTGCTAGATATGTCTATGATTGAAAAGTGACCCACATAAATATAAAAACAACTCTTCCATGTATTTCACTGACTTTGTCCGAACGCTGCACCCGCTCCAGGAACCTATTACAGTAGATAAACTGGTGACATTGGAGGATCTGGAAGCTTAGTCCAACGAGGAGTAGAAAGAAAGATTAATCAATCGTCCTCGTTCCTTTCCAAACTTTTATTCTGCTGAACAAACATGAAAGGTGTTTACTAAAGCGGCCAAGGGAAATCTTTTTCTCACTCAAAATATATCTAACAAGCATTTGCAATGCAATAGGTCTCGCATTAAGAAAGTTTGAGCTATTGGTCTTGTAAATGACAATTTTTTTATTTATGTGTTGGTTTTGAAAATAGCTAAATTAATAGCTTTGTTATTTAAAATGCCAATAGTTATAACTTTCGCAAATGTGACACCTATAGCATTTATAATGCAACATGTTTTGTATTTACGTGACTTAAATGTATTAATATTACAAATAACAATGGCTTTTAATTTTTTTAAATCATTAATACTTAAATAAAAGTGATTGTAATTTATAATGGCAATAGCTTAAACTTTTGTAAATACCTTTTGTGAAGATTATGTTCAGTGTATTTTATTGTGACGAAAATCCAAGAACAGAATTGAAATATTAACATCTTTTTGTGACATTTGTAATAAAGCTTGAAACATTGAGAGAACATATTTGAACCAGTGATGCTGTGGTGGTGCTGAGTGATGCTGTGGTTGCGTGTGAGTGATGCTGTGGTTGCGTGTGAGTGATGCTGTGGTTGCACTGAGTGATGCTGTGGTTGCGCTGAGTGATGCTGTGGTTGCGCTGAGTGATGCTGTGGTTGTGCTGAGTGATGCTGTGGTTACGCTGAGTGGTGCAGTGGTGGTGCTGAGTGGTGCTGTGGTGGTGCTGAGTGATGCGGTGGTGGTGCTGAGTGATGCTGTGGTGGTGCTGGGTGGTGCTGTGGTGGTGCTGGGTGGTGCTGTGGTGGTGCTGTGGTGATGCTGTGGTGCTGCTGAGTGATGCTTTGGAGGTGCTGAGTGGTGCTGTGGTGGTGCCGAGTGATAATGTGGTGGTGCTGAGTGATAATGTGGTGGTGCTGAGTGGTGCTGTGGTGGTGCTGAGTGGTGCTGAATGATGCTGTGGTAGTGCAGAGTGGTGCTGAGTGGTGCTGAGTGATAATGTGGTGGTGCTGAGTGATAATGTGGTGGTGCTGAGAGATAATGTGGTGGTGCTGAGTGATAATGTGGTGGTGCTGAATGGTGCTGTGGTGGTGCTGAGTGGAGCTGCTGAGTGATGTTGTGGTGGTGCTGAGTGGGGCTGTGATGGTGGTGCTGAGTGGTGCTGAGTGATAATGTGGTGGTGCTGAGTGATAATGTGGTTGTGCTGAGTGGTGCTGTGGTGGTGCTGAGTGATAATGTGGTGCTGAGTGATAATATGGTGGTGCTGAGTGATAATGTGGTGGTGCTGCGTGATGCTGGGGTAGCGCTGAGTGATGATGTGGTGATGCTGAGTGGTGCTGAGTTGGTGCTGAGTGATGCTGGGGTGACGCTGAGTGATGCTGTGGTGATGCTGAGTGATGCTGGGGTAGCGCTGAGTGATGATGTGGTGATGCAGAGGGCAGAAAGGCACAAAAATTGAGTCTAACAGAGGGCACAAAGGCACAAAAAACGAGTCTAACAGAGGGCATAAGGATGTGGCCAGCCTTGATTATTAAAAGTGATGACAGTGAATTTAAAATGGCTGAAAGAAACAAAAGTGAAATGAATAACCAAATTTAAACTACTCCTCAGGCACTTCAAGTGCAACTATTCTCAATAGATTCATATGTAGTTGATCTTGCACCTACAGAGGGCATAAGGATGTGGCCAGCCTTGATTATTAAAAGTGATGACAGTGAATTTAAATCAGCTGAAAGAAACACAAGTGAAATGAATAACCAAATTTAAACTACTCCTCAGGCACTTCAAGTGCAACTATTCTCAATAGAATCATATGTAGTTGATCTTGCACCTATTAATAGCAACGCTGACAAACTCTCCAGGTATAGAGAGCCACAGGGTATAAAGACACACCCAAACATAATGCTCGTGGTGATATGACCTTTTCATTTACCAATTGCCGTTTTGGAAACTGCATCATTCGTGCATTTCACTTCTAGGGGGTAACACTCCCAATTATTTAAGAAACTCCTCTCTAATCATGCAGACCGATGAAAAAATAATGATGAAACTGTATCTCACCCGGTCGGCCGGCAACACCACAGAGTGTGTAAATAAAGTGCCTAAGTAACAAAGTATCTCGGGCAATGCAGAACCCAGATTAAATATATGTCAGCATCATGCCTCAGTAACGATGTATATACATATCAGAAAACTCAATGTTACAAACATGATGTGACAACCCTGAAGAGTGAAATTCACGTTCCAATGGATATGCTGCAAACGATGCATTAAGATGAGGACATGCAGCGAAAACCGGCGTTTTTCGAGATTCTGTCCGCGTTGTGCTGACAAGAGATTGCTATGATATTTATAATTTGCACAGGAACGTGCACTAAATAGGGGCAGAAAATGGGAGAACTGTAAATAATATATAGAATGCCTAACAATGAATGTAGAAACAAATGCCGATAATAAGCCCACCGCTGCAAAATCATAAGATCTGGGGTACCTGATAATTAAGGTACTGGTGCCACCTGTGCCTGTGTGGTGATTAAGATAACAATCCTGTCGGGGCACAAAATTTAGTGATGGCATGTGGACGGCCCAAAAATAACAGTGAAATGAAGCTGTTGATAGTGCCGTCGTTCTGTGGAGGTAAGGAACACGGCAGATTAACTAAACAACAAACAAACTGCTCTAATCATTGACGCGTTGGCATGCGCTGCATGCTCAAATAATTACCTGCGGGGCAAGGAATGCCTCCTCGCAGACTAGCGCTGCATGACTAATGCTACGTGGCTGAAAGTGATTGAAATACCGATCCTATCGGGGCACAGGATTTGATCAAAGCATGTCAACCGCCCGGAAGTTGCCGTGAAATTGGGCTGCTGATAATGCAGTCGTTCTGTGAAAATAAAGAACACAGCAGAGAAACTGAAGATAAACTGCTCTAATGGTCAACACGTTAGCAAGCGCTCCATCCTAGAATATTTACCTGCGGGACAATGAGTGCCTCCTTGCAGACTGGCACTGTGTGGCTGAAATCAGCTCTGGAAACAAGTTTTTTTTTAAAGTACACTGGGAGGGGGAGGATGTTGAAAGAGACACGGCCTGGCGGCCGTGAAAGTGAAAGTACGGCCGTGAATATTTAGGGGGGAGGAGAAATGCGAGACACGGCCTTGCGGCCGTGTGAAAGTACGGCCGGCCATGGGCAGCAACAGCAGGGGTGAATAATTAGGGGGGAGGAGAAATGCCTGAGGCAGAGCACACGTTGGGGGAAGCTTCATATGCCTGTGGGCGGGAGGCTGATGGCTTTGATTTGGACGCGGATGTGGACGCACTTTCCGCTTCAGTAAGCCAAACGTACTGTCCAAAATCCGCTGGTTTAAGAGCTTGATTTGCCCACAATACTCTTGTCTATTTATTCCTTGCGGAATATAATAGTCGAGACCTAAAAATGTATCCGATGGAACACAGCCTAATACATTTGATGTGGGGCCATCATGACACAATACATCTGACTACCACACTGTTTTAATTTCTTCCCAACATCATAATCAAGGTCAGGAATCATGTATGCTGTGCACTGTCTTTGGCTGTTTATGATGCTGCTTCCTTTGCTGGTTCCACACATCATGGTTATTTTTTGATCATTTTGTCCACTTTTATGTTCATGGTTAAGTAACCAATTTTTTTAGCTGCTTGATCAGGGAGAAAGGACCACACCATGGTCCTTGTGTTGCTACCCTGCTTTCCTTAAAAAAAAATCATCACCTTCTGTATGTTATGATACGGGCTAGGGGAACATAGTTTGGAGCCAGTGTTTTGTGTTCAGTTGAGGGAAGGGAAGACATATCAGTTATCCTGATGTCCTGCTAAAGACCAGATTGATTCATTGTCTTGACCAAACATCAATTTTGAGCAAGAGCAAAAAAATGTGTTTGGTTTTGTTGCACAATTTAGAAGGATATACCTCGAATTCCAATCTCTAAAATATGGAGGCTTATTTACAAGCATCTTGCAGCAATATGGGAAAAAGTGCCGCAGAGGCAGCACAAGGGGTTTGTAAATAAGGCCCATGGTTTTTAACTTGGCAGGTTTTCTTGCGCTGATTTGCATACATTACATTACATTTTTTTATATATTGTTTTCTGAAAACTGATATATTAACATTCACAAGACCAGCTTTCACAAAATAGGTAGTAGCGTTCCCTAAATGGGAAAACCGCACATCAATAGGAAATAATGTATGAATGTATACTAGTCAATAGCGTGAACATTTGGTGCATTTGCTGTAATTACATTAGGGTGCATAGCTAGCTTCAGTTACCCACTACCAAAAGGTGCAATTAGCATGTAACACATGCACATAAATAGCAAAAAGAAAAAAGCTAATACTGCACACAAGACCAGGTTCATTTATTGTTTAAGACCCAACATCAATTTTGAGCAAGATCTAAAAAACGAGTTTGCTTATGTTGCACAATCAAGAAGTGTAGCTTTCGAATTCAATGCTCTATAAAATATTTTTTAAGTTGACAGGCTTTCTTGCGCTGATCTACATACATTGCTTTCTAACTTTGTATATGATGTTTTCTGAAAACTGAAATATTAACATGCACCGTAAATGTAGAGCATTGCAGGTTACATATACTGCCTTTCAACCGAAACACATTTTATTGAAATTACATAATGATGAATTAAAATCTATCTGTATGGGAATGATCTTTGTTACACTGAAAGGAATGTTAACATTTGTTCCTAAAAAAAACCATAGTAAACTCTTGCCTTTCACATCAATACATCAATGTGCGTTCTCCCATGTTTTTCCTTTGGAGAGATGAGCAAAATTGTGGACCGATGTCGAATTTCAAGAATAAGTATTTAGCAAACCATATATATATATATATATATATATATATATATATATATATATATATATATATATATATATATATATATATCCCGAACTCTGTTTTCCCACAAGCTCGCGCAGCTCGCACAGCCAGCAAGTAGACACCGGACACGGACCTCGAGGTACTTCACAGATTTATTCGGCAGAAAGAGTCACAGACGTTTCGGCTCGGCGGAGCCTTGATCACATGACAGCGATTGCAATGTAAGGTACACCTTTTAAAGTGCTAGTGCGTGATTAACTGAAATCACCTGTGTAAACTTACGTGTAGATATAGAAGACATACTAGGCAAAGCACCCAATTATATTAACAATTCCATTTTCTGAATAGTTGTAAAATACATTTTCAAAATTGATATGACATATATGTGGTACAGAATCAATGTTCATTGAAACATAGATTATATAGCTAGTTCTTTAAACAATCATTGTAGAATACATTAATCCGCCTAAAAGGAACCTTATTTTCAAGTACATAACCCTCCTATCAATTAACTCAAAATATTGGCGAGTTTGAATTTTTGGACCTCAGATTGATAAATGGATCTATATAAAGTGCTATGTGCTAACAATATAAAGTGCAAAATCGTGCTTTAAAGTGCATCATTTTGATAAAATGTGCAAATTTAGCAATACTTGTGCAAATACGCATATTTTACTATTCCTAGGTCCAAATTGGAAATATTTATGAATAAAATATTTTCCAGCCTAATGTGTTTGAGGGAGGAGGAAAAAGGGTTTCTTAACTCTATTCACATTCATCCATATACATTGCAGTTTCTTATTAGTAAAACGGATTCCAAAATCACATCAAAGTTCAAGCAAATCACATGAATCTGTAACATTAACAATTGAATGGGTGCCATAATTGCCGTGTCTCAGTGTTATGTGCAAAGGAATAGGTCAAAATAACACGGGTCTGGGAGACCCAAAAACCAAGCCCCAAATAAAATAAAATAATAAAAAAAACCCATGTTAAGGAATCTTCGTGGTATACTTCATCATACTGATTCCTAACCAGGTTAAAACAGTGCACAGTGAAAAATAATAACATATACAAATAGTATTCTCAAAGCAGCAAATCATTTCCAAATAGGTTCATGATAGTCGGTGTGTGCTCGCAGCCCCCTCGAGGACTGTCCCAGCCTTCGCCCAGCCGGGTGACTGCCATGGACATTACCCACGGGGGAGAGCGCACTATCCTGACACATTTTCTCATTCAGAGCAAGCAAGTGTGGAGGTCCTCTGTCACATTGAGCCCATGAGGCACCTTCGTATTGAGCAGAAGAATGTACTTAGTTTCCAGTTTCCTGAGCCTGGTCTCCCTATCTCCACCCCTTCTGTTATTGATGACCGAATCGATAACCCTATATCTGAGACCATTATTATTACTTTGATGATGGTCTCTGAAATGGCGCGCCACAGGGTATGTGCTGTCCACATTTGTTATGGCTCGCAAATGTTGTAAATGCGTTTATGGACAGCATTCCTAGTGCTGCCCACATACTGTAATCCACATGGGCAGCGTAAAACATAAATGGCGTATTCTGTCTTACATGTTAAGACTTGGGTTATCAAATGATCTTTTCCAGTAAATCCATCCTTGAATGTTCTGGTATTTTCACCATGAGTGCAAGCTTTACAAACCTTGCAGTTATAAAAGCCTTTGTTTCTCTGCCACCACTCTGTCTTAGTGAAGGGATCAGGATTAGTTTTAACAATGTGATCCCTCAGAGAGGGGGCCCTGCTAAAGGTTAAAGATATTAGCTTTGGCAGACTACTGCCTATCACATTGTCCTTAAGCACAATGGGCCAATGTTTATTCACAATTTTTCTGATTTGGTGATGTTGCTTAGTGAATCCTGTTATTAATCTAAAACAATTAGGCTCAATCATACCAGGTTTAGATGTGTCTTGCTTGGTATCAGGCTCCCTGTCTGCTTTCCTGATAAGGAGCTCCTCTCTACTTACATTCATGGATTTCTGTACTGCTTGGTCAATCAATTTTCTGGAGTAGCCTCTTTCAAGGAATCTGTTTCTGCTTTCATTTTGTGCCTGCTCCAGATCCATGGGGTTGCTGCATATACGTCTTAACCGCAACATCTCCCCATATGGGATACTGGAGATAAGATGTACTGGGTGGGCGCTCGCAGCATGTAAAATGCTGTTACCAGCTGTCTTTTTTCTAAATACCCTAGATTCCAAACGACCCCCCTTGATGTAGAGTTCGGCATCAAGAAAAGTAACTTTTTCTTGACTTAGAGTCGCAGTGAATCTGAGATTGAGGGGATTATCATTGATGTCCTCCACAAATTTAAGGGCTTCTTCATGACTTCCTCTCCATATGACGAACAAATCGTCTATAAAGCGGAACCATGCCACTAGATTGTTCCTGATAATGTGTTGGTACCCGTAGCCGAGGACCAGCTCCTCCCAAGCTCCCATGTGCAAACATGCGTAGCTTGGAGAGAAGCTGGCCCCCATTGCTACCCCCTGTTTTTGGCGGTACAACTGTTGATTAAATAAAAAGACATTATTGGTGAGACAGAAACTTAACATGTCTAGCACCATTTTGGTGTTTTTTTCATTACCTGGTTCCCTTCTGGATAGGTAATAACGTATTGCCTCCAGACCATCGCTATGTGAGATACTGGTGTACAATGCTGTTACATCCAATGCTATCAGCCAATCTCCCTCCTGAATCTGTACTTCCTTGATCTTAACCAGAAAATCCCCTGTATCACGTATGTATGACCCCAATTGCTGGACATAACCTTGCAAAAAATAATCAATATAAATTGAGGTATGTTCCAAAAGGCCCCCCGTGCAGATATAATTGGCCTTCCAGGTGGATGGTCGGGGTCCTTGTGTATTTTTGGTATGAAATACAAAATGGGAGTGACAGGGTGTTCAATCTTCAAATAATTAAATTCTGTTTCAGTGATGAGTTTGGCTGATTGCCACTTACACAGTTTGCGGTGATATTCTTCTTTGATGGTCAACAGTTCCCGGTTATTGATAGCATAGATGGTCATTCAGTTGACTATACGCC
This sequence comes from Lissotriton vulgaris, assembly GCF_964263255.1. Classification (NCBI taxonomy): domain Eukaryota; kingdom Metazoa; phylum Chordata; class Amphibia; order Caudata; family Salamandridae; genus Lissotriton; species Lissotriton vulgaris. The sequence continues at coordinate 1,375,589,901 of NC_141685.1, read as the reverse complement.
TCTTTGTCATAATTAGTTTTTGTCATGAGGACAACATTTCCCCCTTTATCACTGTTTCTGATTACCAGATTTTTTTCTTTGTTCAATTTGTCAGTCAATGCCTTGTACTGTTGTAGTTGGGCTGAATACCTACGCTTTGTGCCTCCCGTCTGGATTTGCAATTTCTTCAAATCAGCTACTACATTTTCATGGAAAATATCAATATTGTCTCTTAACAGGATAGGGTAAAATGTGGAAGATGCTCTGAATTGGGTGGCCGTCGATATTCTATTGCCACTCTCATCAATCCCCTTGTTAGTTTAGTTGGTATTTGGGGTTGCCCCATATCCTGCTCCTTCAGTCTCCCACAATTCCCTTAGGACCCGAGTCCCTTGTGATGCTTCGGGTTCCTCTATTTCAACTGTTGGATCCATATCAGATATTGTTCCATCTTTGTTTTTCATGGCATAAAACTTACGTAACTTAAGCTTTCTGACTGCTTTATACACATTGCATCGCGCACTGGCATAATCAAAATCGCATGGAGATGCATAGGATAGGCCAAGTTTAAGAATATTTTCCTCCTTCTCTGTGAGTGTTAGCTCAGTTAGATTTACAACAGTGCGATTGGTGGTTACCTTTATTCCTGTTGAGGGGCATTGCTTCGCCCTGTTCCACCTCCTCTCTTCTTCTAAGATCCTCTTTTTTGCCACCCGCGACCTCTGGCGGTGCCTGTAATTTGCCCTGTGTTTTCTTGATTGCCCCTTGCATGGGACCTTAGGGTATTCCGCCTGTCCTGGCCTAAAAAAACAATTTCCTGGCCTGGTGTAAGCTTTGGTTGATTTGCCGCCTGTGCCTGTCTGCGGCGGTCTGCTTCAGAGTCTGTGTCAGGGTCAGAGCTAATTGTGGCATTGGAGGAATCACTCATCCTGTTGGTTTCCGTGGCTCCAGAACTGGTATGGCTTGGGGGGTTTTTTGCTTTAGGTTGCTGTTGTTTGGGGCCACCCCTGCGCAAGGTTTCAAATTTACGCGCAAAAGTAAAAATTTGGCCAAGCTCATAATCATTCCTGTCTCTCTGGAATTTGTATGATTTTCTTGCCACAATTTTTGCCTCCTCCTTCTTAAGACGTTCCTGCATGATTTTAGAAAGTCTGGTTTTTTCATCCTCTTCCCCCAGGCCATCAATTTCCTCTTGCAAATCCGCTATTTCTGTGAGGAGTTTGGCTCTATCTATATCCGCGTATTTGATAAGCACCTGTACCTGACGTCGCAATGCCTCCAAATTGATTTCCGCCCACTCTTTCATCAGGTCGGCGTTTGGATTTTCATAGGTGGGGGCTGTTAATATTCTTAAACCCCGTGGAATGCGATTCACCTCGATATAGCGCTGCAGTGACTTTGACTCCCACCACTTGGCTTGCTCTTGAAATGACTTTTTTTCAAGTATCTTAAAAAGTTCTTTAATTTTGGTTGGCTGCTGCCACTAGCTTCAGTGTTCTTTTTCCCTTGTATATTGGTTGGGATAGGGGTGTCGTCGGAAAACATTGATGCAGCTAATGTCTCCCGCTCCCTTACGCTGTCAGCCGACATCTTTCTGCAATATTTAAAACTGTACTGGTGCCGTCTAGCAATCTGTTTTTTAATCGCCGGCAGTCTAAACTAGCTCCCAGTTTTATCCTCTCTCCTTTCCCAGCCGTGTCAGTGTATTAGAGCTTACTTGATTAGGCGCCTGTGTTCTTCAGGACCGCAAACCACAGTCACGGTTGCAACTCGAGCCCGTGTCGCATGCAGCCGTAGGCGCTTGTTGATCCTTCGCTCTGTGTTCCGATAGATTTCCGGAAGCTGGGGGTCAAACGCCGTACTCCTTCCGGAGCTTGTGCTTTCCCTGAACGCCGTCCAGAGAAGAGATTCGAATTATGGTGTCGACCAATTATCAAGGAGGGTCCCGTGTGAAGCCAGGACGAATCCCACTGGCTACATATCCCGAACTCCGTTTTCCCACAAGCTCGCGCAGCTCGCACAGCCAGCAAGTAGACACCGGACACGGACCTCGAGGTACTTCACAGATTTATTCGGCAGAAAGAGTCACAGACGTTTCGGCTCGGCGGAGCCTTGATCACATGACAGCGATTGCAATGTAAGGTACACCTTTTAAAGTGCTAGTGCGTGATTAACTGAAATCACCTGTGTAAACTTACGTGTAGATATAGAAGACATACTAGGCAAAGCACCCAATTATATTAACAATTCCATTTTCTGAATAGTTGTAAAATACATTTTCAAAATTGATATGACATATATGTGGTACAGAATCAATGTTCATTGTAACATAGATTATATAGCTAGTTCTTTAAACTATTATATATATATATATATATATATATATATATATATATATATATATATATATATATATATATATATATATAATTTTTTTAATAAATCTTGCTTGCTAAAAAACTATACAGCCAATTCGACATCTATGGGATTAAAAACACCCAATTTTACCATTCCACGTCAGTGTCTCCCACAAATGAGCATAGAAATATATATTGTTAAGATTCGTAAATGTGGAGGTAAGAATAGCATAGGTAAAGGTCAATATGTTAACCTTTATATTCTGATATACAATCCCCGATGGCCACGGTATATTTAACTTTCTACACCGGCTTATCCAAATAGGCAAATCAATGCTACCGAAGATTGTTGACAATAGAGGTAGAGTGCAAAGAAAGTAACTTTATGTCCATATTTTCACTCATAAATTTACAAATATATAATGATTTTACAGATCTCAACAGCAGCTTGGCAAGAAACATGGTAAAGAAGCACAGCACGTGAACACAGTAAAAACTCCACTGTAATGAAAATATTGTTAAATTAAAAAGGACGTTTTAGAGATATGTGCTGTCCAATTCTCAAAAGCAGCCTGCAATGTGCAATGTCAGGCACTGAGTAATCTACATGCGGACCAGTGTAAAAAAGACCCAAAACTTTGCCGCTCTACGACAGCTCTGTGGGGAAGCTTATGGGGTAAGTGACTCTCAGTTGGGTTAAAATGCTTATTTATGAAGTGTTTGATTCGAATCCTATTTCTTAGTTAGGCCATGCAGGGGAAATGTACTTGTCTGCAAGGAACGTCATTTTATGTCATTTCACCCTTTGTCAATCGTTCTCAAAATTTCCATCCTTTCTGCATTTACAGAAAGGGAAAATGTTGTAAAGTTATCAAATACGTTGGAACCTAATAGAAAAGGACAGCAGCGATATTGTCAATTAGGAGTGAAGATGTTGATGTCATGTCTGAAACAGGACAGGGGTACACCAGGAACTCCACTCTGCTTTAGTTATCGTTACATTTGGTCACATCATTCTGATGGGGCTGGTAATACCAGCAGCTGAAATCTTTGAGTAAAAGTCTGGCCAAAAAGGAAGAATTTCCAGTAGAATTGGACCCCGAATTACATATTCACCTGGTGATGTTTCATTTTTTAGTTGACCTTCCAAGTCCAATTACACATTTTGCCCACTCAGTGAGGACTCCCGAGGTGCGGGATTCTGTAAAGATCTTTCTTATTAAATCCCACCATGTGCTTAGTTTTGAGTGCGCAGGATTGTTCTTGTACTGCTGATGAAAATAATTTTCCTAAGATATGACACAACCAGTGATGCTATTAAGGACACTTTTCTTTTAAACCTACTACCCCACTTGAAACATGAAGGAAACACATTATGGGGCATATTATCAAGGGTGTTTATCTCCGCTTTTTTGGCTTTAAAAGCCAAGAAAGCGGAGATAAAATTATCTCCCTATTACCTAGCTGTCGCTAATACCAGTTAGCGACAGCTAGTAGGAGATAGCAACCATCTTGGGCCCCACTTTGCATGTCAGTGATATTTATCACTAATGACATGCAAAGTGGGCGTGCCAAGATGTTAGCGACTGGAAACAGGCGCGAATATCTCCAAAAGCTAACACCTGCCCAGAGCAGTTCTTAGCCATGTTATCCAATGGGAGGTGGATAACATGGCTAAGAGCATTAGCTCGCTAATGCATGAATATCGCTGACTTTTCAGCATTATTCGTGCATTGCGGCCGATTTTTATCGCATTTGCGATAAACCTTGGTAATACCAAGGTTTATCTGTGATAAAAATCGCCGCAGCTCTGCAATAATTTTTTATCTCTAACCAAGCAATAGCGATAATTATCGCTATTGCTTGTTAATATGCCCCTATATTCGTACCAAATTAGGTTGCCTTTACCTTTGTCATGGCCGATGGATGTAAGTATTTGTATTATAGAGAGGAATTCGATTTTTTTGGGGTGTGTGCCAGGTGTGGGTAGCAGAATGTATACAGTGCCGAAAACTCTTGAATGTCCATATGAGCTTGAAGACCCACCACTTTTAGAAGCTCCAACATTCAAATTCAAAAGATTGTAGATTGGTTGGTTTGTAGTATCTTACATATATAGTTCTCCTTTGAAGTTTTCATTGTATAGGCTGTCTGTGTCTTGCTGAGATTGATGAGCCTTGGCACCTGCACACAAGTTTCTGAACCTTTACACGAGATCATGGACTGTGAAAGTGTATGCATGTCTGGTCATTATATGAAGGAAGCGGGATCTGATCCATAGGTACAAGCGAACACCCTGTCCCACAGAGCAGGACTTGCAAAATGCCCTTTTGGAGGCACTTTACCCAAATTAAATCACTCATCACTCTGGGCACCCTCCCCTTCCTGAGACGTATTCCTCATCTTTGACATTCTCCAAGTGATTATGCCTATCAGTGGAATCACACCAATCAAGGCAGCTTTCACTTTCCACTGGAGAACCAGGTAAAATGAGGCAGAGTGTGTTGCAGTATGGATAGCATCTGGGGTGATGGCAGTGGTATTTACGTCTTCAAACACAGAATTCTGGAGAACTGTTGACGTATTGGCTGAGATAGAAGCTGTGACCAGCAGACCATTTATTGTGGTTGATGGCTTTTCAGTTTGCCTAACTTCAGAATGAGGTTTAAAAACAGTTACATTAACTTGGTACATGTTATCAATACCTGTTCGCTCAGTCCCGCACCAGTACAAACCCGAGTCCTCCTCTTCAAGATCTGTGATGGTCACTGTGACTATTTGAGTTGTGTGATTGTCTTTGAGGGAAACCCTGCCAGTTGTCACCTCCTTCTCGGATCCTGTGCTTTGTAAAACAATGGAACAGTAGTTCCAAGAAGCTCCTTTACACCAGTAATGCGGATACTGTACAAGCTCCGCTTCATATCGACAAGCCACAGTGAGAGACCCTCCCAAGACACCCGTCACCTCTTCAAAGTAGCTTCCTGAGTCTCCAAACACAACTGAACATAGCATCAATGCCAACACTGTGACAATCCTTGTTATGCTGCCTCGGTTCAGCAGTGCACTCCCATTTCTCAGGTATCTCATGGGGGCGTCTCTTCTTGAACAGTCTCTTCAGTGGATCAGGGCTGGAGGTCTCTGCTCAGGAAAATCTTCTGCTTTATCGCTTCAGGTTCCTTTAGTTCTTCCTTTTCATCACCTTTGAGGCACCTTCAGCTCAAACCCAAATCTCATCCTCTGCAGCAGCTTCTTATGTCCTTCTGCTTCGTCCCTTGGTCAAGTGTCTCTTCTGACACTAAAGAAGAGCTATTAGTTTTTCTGGAACCTTGACCTATAACAAGAGGGAAGTGTAATTTCCTGTGCATCTGCAGCACCTTTAATTAGAGGAAATGCCGGTCTATTTTGAGACAGTCCTTGGCTGACACATATTGTTGTTCTGCTTTTACATATAAATGTAAAGCACAATATTTTTCATTTTTGTGTGAAATGAAACGGTTTGAAGTTTCTTTCTCACGTAAGATCCTATTTTCTAACACAAGTAACACATTTTTTCAAAGCAATTATTTTGTCATTTGTATACTTCAAGACGTTTAGTTCTGTGCGGGTCATGCCTTGGTGTTAGTCCAGAGACACATTACTTACAGCCTGTGCTTAAGTTATGAAAGTATAAGTGTCGTATGTACGCGCACAATGTATTCAGCGTGGACTGGTAGTGTCTTGCGGCACTTTCTGCCTCTGGTGAGTCCCACCTTGAGACACACCACTCTCCATGAATATATTTCACTGTTGTCAATCCATGTTGTTTTTCAAGTGTTGCTAAGTTCCTTGGCCTGTGGATGCATCAGCTGGTAGGCAGGTTTGCGGGTTGTAGAGTCAGCTGACTCTGCAGCGCCTGCTGACCGGTGGCCATCTATTGTGGGCAAAGGCTGTTTCAAATAAATCTCATCCTTTTCATCAAAGCCTCCTTAAATCATCCTTACTTCATTTTGGCGACAAGGGCGGGACACAAACCCACGCGAGCAAAGCACAATGTATTTTTCTTTCACTAACTCAGCCCCTTCTGATTCAGCCATCAATTTTCTTGAGCACGTTTTTTTCTATATAGCGTTCTCCTGGGTCCATGGTTACCGACAACGGGACACATTTTTTATCTGATCATGTGCAGCAATTTCTGGCTAAACGTGACATCAAGCACTTACGAGCAGCTCTTTATTCACCATCGTTCAATGGCCTGGTTGAAAGAGGGAATAAAGTAATCAAAGAAAGTATACAAACAGCCATTTCTGCAGGATTAAATATCAGATAATTTCTCAAGAAAAAAATCTGTGAATATAATTGTTCTCCACATTGCACCACAGGGATTACCCCATTTTTTATGCTAAGAGATAGGAACCCTCATTCTGGCTTATTTCCCAATTGGTTAAAAGACCAGTTAGGTATGAAAGAACCTGGAGAATCCTCCACCAAGGAACCTGTCTCTGGTTCATAGAGTTGCCATGGCTACAGCATCATACTCCCTCTGGTCACACCCAGTACTGCTGGTGACATTATATAAAGTCCGAGCTTTTGCTTTGTCTACCCTACACAGACTTGAACAGCATTTGACGAGCATGGTCCAGACACCACTTCTACTTTGAAGTATTTGCTATTTTCGCTGGGGTACCCCAGGGCAGGAAGGTTCAATTTTTGCACTGACCTTAAGTATTGGTCTTCCATGACCCCAGTAAACATGTGCTTCCTTATGGTTAGACTTGGTTTGGATTGAGTGCCGTGGTGCTGATGGTTATGACTCTGAAAGTGCACTGCAGCCTGCTTCCTAGGCCCTAGTGCTTTTTCCCTAAAACTCACATGTGTAAATTGGTACTCCCAATTGGCAAGGACTTTAACTCCCTTATAGGTTCCTAGTCTATGGTACCAGTGGTACCCAGGGCATGGGTGTTAAAGGGAGCACCAGGGCCTGAAGCACTGTGCGTGTTTTCCTGAGTGACCTAAGTAAACTACTGACAGAGCCCTGCAATTGCAGACAGCAGGACAGTGCAAACTGCTCGTACTCAACTTTGCCCTCACCATGTGTGCAAAGTCAATGCACTATTTTAAATATATATCAGTCAGCCCTAATGAAAGTCTCCTAAGCCCAGGAGGCAGGGTGTATTATATTAAAGGTGTGGTCATCTAAGGTGCAAGCTCCCTATAGTGGCCATTTACTATTAAAGTTTTCTATAAGTGAAAGACGGTCCATAGGCGAACATGGGTTGGCACCCACACGGGCAAACCCGAGTTTGGCAGCTATATTAAGCTACTGCCTAAATATTTTGTGTTTGATATCAAACAACATGCCTCATCATCCCTGGCATGAAACTCATGTCGAGGATGATGTGCCATAAACCTAGGTGAATACCTTAGAGGTTTCTTACCTGGTTGTCCCAGCCTTTCTCGTGTTGTGGCTGCCAGCCTGCAACTGCTGCTGACAAGACAGGAATATGACCCCCTGCCATGAGGTGTGACCTCTCCCAGGAGCCAGAAACAATGGCCTGGGTGTGAAGCAGGTCACACCTCCCTCCCTGAGAGAATGACTAGTGAAGTTGCACATCAAGGCTGTGAACTCCAAAGCTGCCCTGCCTGTGATATGCAACCAGACTGCCTGTCAAAGGAGGAAACAGCCTTCTCCCTGCTCCCAGGCAAATTTGCACCCAAGCAGGTGGGACAATTAGGTGTTCAGGAGGTGTACACCACACAGAGGTCTAACCACACCTCCAGGGTGGGCTACCTGGTCTGTACAGCTGAGGAAGACTTCTGCCATTTTTAATAGTGGTAAAATAAAGGGTTCTGGGTTCTTGGTAGAAAAGGTGACGAGGACGGGACACAAACCCACACGTGCAAAGCACAATGTATATTTCTTTCACTAACTCAGCCTCTTCTGATTCAGCCATCAATTTAATTGAGCACGTTTTTTCTATAGAGGGTTCTCCTGAGTCCATGGTTAGTGACAATGGGACACATTTTTTATCTGATCATGTGCCGCAATTTCTGGCTATACGTGACATCAAGCACTTACGAGTAGCTCTTTATTCACCATCGTTCAATGGCCTTGTTGAAAGAGGGAATAAATTAATCAAAGAAAGTATACAAACAGCCATTTCTGCAGGATTAAATATCAGATAATTTCTCAAGAAAAAAATCTGTGAATATAATTGTTTTCCACATTGCACCACAGGGATTACCCTATTTTTTATGCTAAGAGGTAGGAAACCTCATTCTGGCTTATTTCCCAATTGGTTAAAAGACCAGTTAGGTATGAAAGAACCTGGAGAATCCTCCACCAAGGAACCTGTCTCTGGTTCATAGAGTTGCCATGGCTGCAGCGTCATACTCCCTCTGGTCACACCCAGTACTGCTGGTGACATTATATAAAGTCCGAGCTGTTGCTTTGTCTACCCTACCCGCACTGCAACAGCATTTGACGAGCATGGTCCAGACTCCACTTCTACTTTGAAGTATTTTCTATTTTCTCTGGGGGACCCCAGGACAGGAAGGCTCAATTTTTGCACTGACCTTGAGTATTAGTTTTCCATGGCCCCACTAAACATGTGCTTCCTTATGGTTAGACTTGGTTTGGATTGAGCGCCGTGGTGCAACCGTCATTGGGAGGTGTAGTTGGGGAGTTGTTTTTTTGTTTACCCTGCAAAAGGGATTGTTGATTATGTTTTTTGTTGGAGGGAAACTTTTACTGCATGCTGAAACTCTCATGCTGGGTGAGATAATTGGGGGAAGGTGAACTCTCTGCTCGGGCCTTCCTCTTTGACTCCATGGTGGGTGCTGTCCCTACTCTAAGGATAATCACTTGAAATGTACACATGTTCAATTCCCAGGATAAACATCGTCGTATCCAGGCCTTTCTTAAAAGGCACCAGGCCCAGGTTGCATGCCCTCAAGAAATTCACCTAAAAATATTAGATGGGCAGGTACTTCAAAAACGCTGGAGGGGCAAGATCTATGCAACTACCTATTCATCATTCGCGAGGGGGAGTGCTGATTTGGATACTTCCTTGGACCCCCATCCTTGCCCAACTCAAGATCATTGATCTGAAGAAGTAATATGTGGTGCTGCCAGACAAACTCGATGGCTAAGATATAGCATTACTTAATGTGTATGCCCGAACACTGACCAACCAGCCTTCCGTTCTTTCATCACGCTCCACATTACCTCTGTCTTACACTATCCTTGCCCGGTGACCACGGACTTCAATTTTGTAGCTGATGTCAAATAGGATAGATCACATCCTCCCACCTTCCATTTCTACTGCACAAGAGCACTTGATACTTCCACTAATGTATAGCCAAGTGGGGATTCATTGACTCATTAAAGGCTCACAACAAGAGGGGCACTGTAGGATGTGCCCTCTTTGTATGGTCACCCCCACATTTTTATCCAATGCTGATGGTTATGGCTCTGAAAGTGCACTGCAGCCTGCTTCCTAGGCCCCAGTGCTCTCTCCCTAAAACTCATATGTGTGAATTGGTACTCCCAATTGGCAAGGACTTTAACCCCCTTATAAGTTCCTAGTCTATGGTACCAGTGGTAACCAGGGCATGGGTGTTAAAGGGAGCACCAGGGCCTGAAGCACTGTTTGTGTTATCCTGAGTGACCTAAGTAAACTACTGACAGAACTCTGCAATTGCAGACAGAAAGAAAGTGCAAACTGCTCATACTCAACTTTGCCCTCACCATGTGTGCAAAGTCAATGCACTATTTTTAATATATGCCAGCCAGCCCTAATGAAAGCCTCCTATGCCCAGGAGGCAGGGTGTATTATAGTAAAGGTGTGGTCATCTAAGGTGCAAGCTCCCTATAGTGGCCATTTACTTTTAAAGTTTTCTATAAGTAATAGACGGTCCATAGGCTAACATGGGTTGGCACCCACACTGGCAAACCCGAGGTTGGCAGCTATATTATGCTACTGCCTAAATATTTTGTGTTTGATATCAAACAACATGCCTCATCATCCCTGAAATGAAAATCATGTCGAGGACCATGTGGCATGAACCTAGGTGAATGCCTTAGAGGTTTTCCACCTGGTTGTCCCAGCCTTTCCCGTGTTGTGGCTGCCAGCCTGCAAATGCTGCTGACAAGACAGGAATATGACCCCCTGCCAGGAGGTGTGACCTCTCCCAGGAGCCAGAAACAATGGCCTGGGTGGGAAGCAGGTCGCACCTCCCTCCCTGAGAGAATGACTAGTGAAGTTGCACATCAAGGCTGTGAGCTTCAAAGGCTGCCCTGCCTGTGATATGCAACCAGACTGCCTCCCAAAAGAGGAAACAGCTTGCTCCCTGCTCCCAGGCAAATTTGCACCCAATTAGGTGTTCAGGCGGTGTACACCCCACAGAAGTCTAACCACACCTCCAGGGTGGGCTACCTAGTCTGTATAGCTGAGGAAGACTTCTGCCATTTTAAATAGTGGTAAAATAAAGGGTTCTGGGTAGAAAAGGTGACGTACACGCCAGGGTGTGATCACTTCAGGGGTGGATTATCCACTGGGGCTAGTAGACCATTGGCCACTAGCACCCACATACCTAACACCCCTTTTTACCATTGTTGACAATCATAAAGTTTTACAGTACTGTTTTGCACCGAATTAATTTTGCTTCTAAAATCTATATCTGTGGTTTTATTTATCTGATTCACTTAATTGTGGTGTCTAAATTTATCTAAAAATCTGTTTTGTATTTAAAAATTGGCGTTGGATTTGCTTCGAGACGTGTGAATTACTTATTGTCCATGTTGGTATTCTGAAATGCTTAACATGTTTCACCGCTGAAGCCTGACTGCACTTTGCCACTCTACCAGGAAGGAGCTAAGGAAATGTTATTGTGAATCCAAAGGACAATCTTTGGGGTATTGTGAGAGCATTGGATGGTGAAACCTAACCAACATCACCACATAATACTCCACCTTTCTACAGGCACAGCATACTCTTATTACTCTGATATACACAAACTATCTGTTCACTTAGATGTTTTTCTATGCACGCCACATATCAAGACAGGGTACTCCAAGTTGAATACCTCGCAAAACCCAATGCATCCACAACCCACTTTTATTAACCTGGGACAGGAGCTCACTCAGGCCACTCATACTGACGTGGAAACTGAATGTCGCCACCCTGACGCCCCGGTCTTCTGCTTAGATCTCGGAGAAGCGATTCGTAATTACTTCACTGCGAATGATGACATGGCGACATGGCATCCTCTCCATTGGTGGAATGAGAGGCATTCGGGTCAGTCATTCAAAGTCACTAAGTCAGCTGAGATCGAACCCAATTGCGTGCTGAGATTATTCAAAAGGAAAACCCGTTGGTGGAACTATAGTTCCCGCACACCAGTGGCCTGACCAATCCAAACCGACTGCATCAGGAGAGGGAAACCCTACTTGTACTGACTGAATGGCTCAAGATACATGACTACCGTGCCTTCATCATTAAGGCACATAATGACCATGACCAAACTGGGAGGCTGATAGCGTGGCTGATGAACCCTAAACGATGAAGCTCCCATATCCTACAATTGCGTGATGTCACTGACGAACTAGTGTACCCCCAAACAGACATCAATGGCATTTTCCATGCCTATTATACCAACTTGTATGCACGTCATGGGGAACACTACACCCAACCTATCCATGACTATGTCTTAAGTGGCAGTTCCAAAAGGCTTCATGTCCACAGTAGTGGCATCCCTGGGGAATGGCAATAACAATACAGGAAATTAGAGGCCGTTAAGACGCTGGCCCGGGCAAGTCTCGTGGAATAGATGGCTTGCCCATCAAATTGTACTTAATGTATGCTGATATCCTTGTTCCCATATTAATCAAAATGTTTAACAAGGCTGAGTCCACTGGCTGTCTCCCTCCAATGCTACGTGAAGCATTGTTGGTCCTCCTCCCAAAGAAAGATAAGGCCATTCATACTGTAGCTTCTTATGGACCCTTCTCTATCCTTAATGTTGATTATAAAATACTGAGTAAGGGCTTGGTTAACAGATTGCGTCCCCATCTAGGTGACATAGTCCATGAGGATAAAGAGGGTTTTATCCATCCCCTAACATCCAACAACTGATCCACGCCTTACAAACTGCGCTGACTGACTACCCAAAAGACCTAGTCATTGTAGTTCATATCGAAATAACCTTAGATTTTTTATGTTGAGTTAACTTTTACATCACAATGGCGAGCAGGGGCTGTGAGTCCCTGAACTGGACCTGCTTGCTTTATATGAGTCTGGTGGCTCATTTAAAGACTGGCACTGCTACCTCTGCACCATGGCAAATAGAGAGGGCTACTGGTCAGTTTACATTTCACCATTACAATGGTGATGGAACCATTGGCCCTGGCACTCTCTGCAGCTCTTAACTTCCCTTGGTTACAGATTGGTGTCTCTGCCCTTTATTTCTCATTGTATGCTGCTGACCTCCTCTTTTACATGCAGGGAGAACGCTCAGAAGTAGAAGTTTCCTTCGGAGCAATACAGCTCTTTGGCACCTACTCAGGTTTTCAATTCAACTGAAATAAGTTCAATGCTTTCCCACTGCATGTCCCATCCTCCTAAACTCCTCCCAGTGAAGTAGGTCAGACTCTGTGTTGGTAGCCGATCACATTCCTGTAACTCGGAAACAATGCATAGCATACCAAGATGGAGTTAATAGAGGTTAACATTAGAGTGATATTGGCCACCCTACACCATTCTGTGCATTTCTGGCTATCCCTCCTACTGTGATGGGCAGGGCTGCTTTACCCAGAATAATATTTCTCCCCCGCCTCCTTCCTCACTTTGCTGCCCTCCCAATCGGTCTTCTTAAGTCCCTCTTCAATTAAGTGAATAGCCCATTGACTCAGCTTAATTGGGGAGCAAAACATCACCGGATTGCCCTAAATACACTGTGGCTGCAGATGCAGGGGGTCTTGCCATCCCAGATCTTGAGCTCTGCAATCTTGCAGCATAGTTAAAATGGGTGGCCTTCTGGAGGGTCAAACACTAGAGTGGAGCGGCAGATGGATTGAGATTTATTCCCACTCGTGCCACCCTACTAGATCTATTGCTTTCACCGTGACCCCAGCAACATACAGGATTTGAGGGCCCTCTACTCTCTACCCTACGGTTTGCATGGACCTGATGATACCAGAACACAGGGTCAAAGCTACAGAATGGAAAGGACTTGCCTTTGATAGCCCTGCAGAAATTGCCACACAAGGATGACTGGTCTGGCTGCATGACTGAAAACAATGAGATGGACACTTTGCTGTCAGTAGCTGTCCTGCTACTTCCCATGCTCCCATAGACTCATACACCACTGTAAATAGTACCAGCTCCCAGAGTTTGAATGGCTCCTTGTGCGGTCTCACGTCAACTGGGTGTTTCCTTCTTCTCCCACCATTCAATGCTACTGTTCTCTAACAATCTCCCCAATGGATCAGTACAGCACGTACTGGCAGCCTCCCACATCACTGCATGCTCTTCTGCAGCTCTACCTTCTGATCTTGGATGAAACACCTGCCCTGGTTGTCAATTTGGGTGGACTGTGACAGCTGGGGTTGCCAGGAGCCTTGACTTTTGAACTGGTACCTGGCTTATGAACTACCGAAGCCTGGACATGTTTAGTCTTGTATGGATGGGGCAGGGGTACAAACCATGGATGCAGGAGTCTCCATTGTCCCAGAAATAGATATAACAACACACAGGATTTATATCAAGTCAAGTCAAAGTACTTTATTCGGTTAAAATTAATAACCATATAGGCATACAGCATAAAAATTTTCATATACAACATAGTTTTACACATAATTCCCTATCCAAATCAGGTTTCCCTGTGAACAAGCAATAAAAATAAAAAAAATCGATCCAAAAAAAGCGATTTAACAATTAAAAACAGTAAGAAGTATAAAAGGCATGTAAAGCTATGTTTAATCTGTAAGGAAAAGAACACTTGGCAACATCAGTAAGAATTCGAATTCATTTGATTTGGCATCGCCATAAAGTGCTTCATACGTCAAAAAAAGTGTCTGTGCTTTGTGGACAATAATTGGGACAATATCCTTATCCTATCAGTTCAGCATATGTAAGCCATAGGGTAAGTCGTAACGGTTAAAGGTAGGTATCCTGTAACTGCTCAGTACGGGACCTCTCCCACCCTTCAAGTAGTTTTCCTCTACACTCCATCTTGAGGGTGGCGGATAAGCGATTCTGGGATAAAAATCGCACAGTTCCCTTGTTGCTATTGGCCCGTCTCCTGTTTGTGGCTGCCACCTACGAAGAAATGGGACGACCTGGTTATCCCTGAAATTGACAATTACCAGGTCTCCAGCTAAGTCCTTGGGACGGGATCCTACCCACCCCACCCTTCTAACATTTAGGATACTTCCATCAATATTAGGTGGAAGGGATCTAGTTTTTGGTTAACCAAAATGATACCTTGTTTTTAAGGTCCTGATAACCTTCAACTTTCCTGATGGTAATCTTGGGCACTCCCGAAAGGACACACACAAAGGGTGCTGCCTCTGGAGGTAGGTTTATGCAATTAATTTACTATGCATGTTACCCTGATTAGCAAAAGACCCCTCAGAAAACGTGGCTACGTTACTCAGTCCTGCTCTAGAAGCAGAACTCAGTACTTTTGATGATTCTTTGGTTACTTCCTTGGCTTTTGAAGCTAATGATCTAGTATCGACTGGTCGGTATTGGGCCTTTTTGCTAGGCATATTGGAGGCAGCTAAGTTCTGAGTTTGCTTGTGCCCAGACATTCTATTTGTAAGAATGTTTGCCTTGATGGATTCTTCTATCATCGTGACCTTTTCCCCTATTCTATCCATCTTTACTATCAGCTGGGTTATTAAGGTTTTAACCAGTTCTTCAAGCTGGGCCAATAGTTTGAATGGTAAAATAGATACATGAGTCTCCAATATTGGACATGTCTTAGATATTTCTGGAGTGATGGCAATGATCAGTGGGGGACTTAAGTTTATTTCTGTTGTTTCGCTAGCCTCCCTATGTCTTTCGCACCTTTACGCTTTCTATTGGGAAGAGGGACCTGAAGGGGTACTATCGGTTGATTGTTGACTTTGTCTGTTATTGAGAGGTGGGTTTCCAGAGGACTTTTATTTAATTGAGGTGATGCACTAAACTATTCTCCAAGGGGCTTGCCGGAGCACCAGATTGCTCCTTTTCCTGTTCTATTGAGGTATACCTGCTGTTACAGATTTCATTAAGTTCCCTCATTAAGGAGGAGTTAGCTAAGTCTGTTGGCATCGTGGGGGTTCGTATACTGGGTGAAATTTCTGTGGCAAGACTATGTTCTACTCTCTCTATTGCCGATGATACCCTGGTTAGATAGTGGTCCAAAGTCCCCTTGATTGAACCGTTCTGAGACAAAATTTGTTTGGCTGCCCCTTTAGAAGATATGGTGCAACTGACTTTTGTGCAATACACCTGAAATAGTCAGGTGGATATCTTAATTACCAGAATTTAGTCCCTTTAAAGAAACCAAAAAGAGTTTGTGGTAGTCTCTAGGTGCGTGTACCTTGGGTCGTATCCTTTGTCCCGCAAAACCAAGAGAGGTTGCCCGACCCGGCCTCCTCTGGCCTCTGATGGCCGCAGACGGCCCGCCCTTTGCCCGGGCTTCGCCCGGCACCATCCGCGCGCGTCCACGACTCGGGGGAAGCTGCCGCAATATAAGAGCCTCCGGGCGCACAAAACCAGGAAGTGGGCGGTGCTGGTCAGTGTCGCAAAGCTTGCTGGGAGCTGTAGTTCCCCCCACAGCGGCCGTGCAGGATGACAAACAACGGCGACAGGAGGAACAAGCAGTGTCAGGACCCCAGAAGCGAGTGAAGGGAGGTAGGTCTACCTCGACCCTGCCTCGGCCCCAGTTGTGCCAGCAAAGATTTATATCAATCATAAGAAGCAGTAAGGTGTGGGTGAGGTTGTTGGAGAACTGGCAGCACTAGGAAGGAGAGCAGTTGAGGTTCTCTCTTAAATGCAGTCTTGGGGAGACCAGATGCTTTGATGCCGTTGCATGATGTTACAACGCATGCTTTTACCTTGTATGCCATTACAACACAAGTTTATACAATGACTTGCTGTCAGGGTGCGTTGGAGTTTGAAATAGTATAATTTACTATTCCATTTCCAGTCTGTGCAACAGTAGGGAAGGTGTTGGAATTAAATCCAACACCTTATGCCCCTTACAGTGAGCCATTTCATTGTAATGGCATGCGGGGTATAAGCATGCGTTGTACAAAATGGGTTGGAAAGGTTGTTTCCACTTTGATGCATCAGGAACAAAATACTTCTGGGTGACCTGCGTTCATCTTTGTACACTGAATGTGTGTTAGAATTAGGATCAGATGAAGAAATAGTTACTTCAAGTTAGTACATTTGATGCCTTCCAAACCCTTCAGTTTCACACCGGTACAGTCCAGAGTCCTCTCCAGGACCCCTCACAGTCATGGAGAAAGAGCAAGTGATGTGATTGCCTTTGATGGAAATACACCCCTCCTCACCTCCACCTTCACCCCATGCTCTTGACAACAGTAGTCCCTGAACCATTCATGATGTATCGAATATATCCAGATTACAGCCGGAAAGTCTACCACTGCCAATGTATCCCGTGAACAGTGTCTACCCCTGGGAAGAGGACCTACACCCACTGTAACTGTCCATATTGTGCTGGTTTGGGTCAGCTGTCTGGTCTCTTCCTCTGATCTTTCCAGGTAACTGTCTATCGGACTGATGGTCTTTTTCTAGTAGTTCAGGCAGCCTCCTGCCATATCTCTCCAGCTGTTTCCGCAGAAATCTGTTAAACAGGTGAAGCCTTTCCTCTGGAGCTCTTTAATTGATGAGTTTGTTATGATGGATCTTCTAACTCTCTAAAGCTCTGATTAATTTTAACCATTGCTTGCCTGGTATATCTTGTCAGCAGCTCTTCATCTGGGTCTTTTCCTATGACATGTTTTTGCTTATTTTAACTCTCTCTGGTGGATGGCTGTATCTAAGTAGCTTTCATGTAGCCAAGCTACAATCACACTACTTGTGTACCTAAAGATCTGTACATGAATCTGTAACCCATAACCTGATGCTGGAAACCATGCAAGCAACTGCATCACCCATCGTATACTGCTCTGACCTGCAAAAATTTGACTCTCATCTTGCCACGCTTCTAGGCGCTGTTATCATGCAGCCACAAACTATAACTTAACGATTTACCTCCTGCATGCTGGAGTGATGTAGAAAAAACAACAACCCTCATATTGCTTTGTACTCAGAAATCCATATTTACACTGACTGCCAAAGCTAGGCGAGACAACACTGACTCGGGCAAATAGCTGGAGGAGTAAGCTCCTGTCTCTTGGCTGAGGACATGTGCTCTCATTGGCATATTATTATGTATTAGGCTACTGTGATTATTAATAATAACTGCCCAGAGTTTGTCCTACATATTTGCTGTAAATGCAGACCTGTGCTGATCTACTGGAGGAGGCAGATGTAGCTTTCTGTTCCCTGTTCTACAAGATCTTTGAAGGACTTTGCTTGGGAGACAAATTTGTCTGATTGGTGGTGAAAACAACTATAGGCGACAGTTTCGACAACGAAAGGTAACTCTTCTGCAGTATTTACTTGTGCAGTCTGTGGTGGCTGTTTTTGCTAACTTCCTAGCTTCCCTTACAGCCATCTTTTGCAAATATGAAGATTTTGGTGTTGCTTTGGTGCAGCTATAGTATTAGAGGATGCACTTTCCTTCTCTTGAAAAGGCACTACTTATTACCTGAAAGTTTGCATTCTGTCGCTGTGGTCTTTTGTCAGCAAAAAGCAACAGTTGGTAGAAGGAATGCTTCAATTAATCATTTCCAATGGTGATTGCCCAAGCCTCCATTCCATTTCATAAGTTTTTTCCCCACTGTACCAACTGTAGACAAAAACCTGCCATATGAAACTCAGTCTTGGCCCTGCTCCATTAATACCAATTAAATTAAATTTACCAATCACTTAGACATCAACTTTTTGGTTTCTGTAGCAATGGGACTTCAAACACATGCTGAGTACCCACAGACACCACTGACGAGAGGCTATGGCTTTATCCAATTTAAAGAAAGGTTATGAAATTTCCTCCATAAATTGAGCTTGACTCTAATACCATCTAGATCTTCTGTTCCACATATATTAGAAGTGCAATAAGAACAGAGAGCGACTTACTAGTTAGAGGTCTTGAATTGTCACTTGAACCAACTGTCCTGAGGATGGTTTCACAGATTCACCCCTACAGAGACTGAAACACTGACATCAAACCCAATTTTACTTTCAGTGATTGTGAAATTTAATTTACGAGTTTTTGTTCCCATGCTTAGGATAGACTCTGTTGCTATTAATATAGGAAATGGTAATAATTACAGTACCTGTCATTAATGTTTGTGAGAATATTCATGTGAACCCTACACTTTTTCTGCTTGGGTATAAACCAACCCTGGGCGTAGTTCGCGAAGTAGCACTGCGCGTAGCTAGGTGAAGTACACTTCGCACTACGTGAGCTACGCGTAGCTACGTTACCTGCATAGTGCACTGCGCAAAATGCTGTTCACACTGATTGCACAGTGCCTGATGCTTGTCCGCACTGTGCAATCAGTGCAAACTGCATCTTGCACAGTGCAAGCGGTTGTGTTCTGCCGCTCGAGTAGATTTCTACTCGAGTGACAGCTTTCTCAACGCGGACTGGTAGTTTCTCATCGCGAGCGGTCGCGAGGATACACGACCACTCGCAATGAGAAACCTGACCTCCCCGCGTTGAGAATCTTGCCGGGAGGTTTATTTCCCACGCTCGCGATTGGCAACTTGATGTTGCCGATCGCGTCTGAGGAAAAAGTCTCACCGGGATGTCATTTTGCTTGCTCATGGTCTCCAACTTGACATTGAGGACCTCGAGCAAGCAAAAAATGACCGCTGCGCTATGCTACGTGTGTTTGCACTGTGCTACGTGCAATTTGCGTAGTGCGAAGTAGCACAGACTTCGCCAACTATGCAAGCGTAGCGTATTGCTTGGCCCAGTGTCAGTATAAACCTAAAAAGAAGATTAACACCCATTTTGTTTGAATTTATTTCATGATCAAAACAGTCAAATACTTTCGATTGATTAATTTATGATGTTTTGGCTTGACATCCTTAACATTTGATAAACTAATAGTATCTCAAACTGAATAAAATCCCTTGTTGGCACCTTACCTGTTATATATTTCAATACCCAAGCCCATAAAGGAATATTGGGTTGCCCAATTTAATTTTTTTTAAAGCTGGCATTTTCTAGTCCCAGCAATTTGGTGTCTGCTGGCTCCATCCTGATACATATGACTAGGTGTAGTTGGGATTTGGTCTTTGTGTATTACTCCTAGACATTGAGACAAAGGGAAGATAGATGTTGCAGGATTGGCCACTCTGAGTTACCCAGTAGAAGGAGCTATCACCCTCCACATTTGCACATCACAAAGACCCTGCCTGAGCGCACTCACAAAGGGGTTTAACACCAGTCTATTGTGACCCCTGACAATCTGTAGCAAGGGCAGGCAGACAGGAAATTCCAAGCACCTTTGGATGGTGGAAAACTCTAGACGTCTTTCGTACTTCAAAGTGGGTACCAGATATATAAATATTGGACCTCAGATCCCCAACTTTTCTGAACACTTCTGGACCTGTGGACACTGCCTGGAAGAAGTACTGCACAGATATGAAGTCTGACCTGCTTTGTGGCCCAAGGACTGCTTTGCTGTCCAAGGACTGCTATTGCTGCACCAGGACTCTTCTGCTGTGAGCTGACCTGTGTGTCCCAGGGCGGCTCTCAGTTCTCCAAGGGTCAATCATATGAGCTACTGTTCTCAAGCGACAGGGACACAATAGGCTTCTCTGCACCACGCATCTTCAACACAGAACTGTGCATTGCTTACAGAGCTCTTTAAGCATGATTCAGCACAACAGACCTCAATGCCATCAACCTGCCCAGTGCCCACTGCACCTCGCAGCTCTGACACAGGACCGTGCACTCCTTCAGCAGCTTTGCTAGCCCAACCCAGTCCAATGCATCTTGACACTGACAACCGGCTCAAATTAATGCAGGGTGGTATATCTCGACACAGGTCCTTGCAAGCCCCAATGGCTTCAACAGCATCAGGCCTGCTGACAGCTGTGCTTCAAACATGATTGTGTATTCTGGCTGCCATTGCGAGAATATTTAATTGGCTTATAATTAAATATAAAATCACAGGAAACATTTTTTTGATGAGGGATGACTTTGGTGATGGGTAATCTTTGAAGAGGATGTCCAACGTCGGTAGGTTCATGCTGATGAAATCTGGTGAATATGTCTCACGTTGAAACTGCTCACCCAACACTTAAGAGTATGGCATTGGCTTGCTCTACTGGCAACAGGTTTTCTTAGGTGTGGTGCAGGCTATGGGTCCCCAGTGGAAAGGTGCGCAGAATGTAAAGAGTTGGTAACAGCACAAAGCATATAACACTTTTCCTAAAAAAAAAAAAAAGCTCTATTGGCTTTGCTTATGCATGTCAGACGATTTTACTCCATGTATGCATCTAATTTTCCTTTTGCTTCAGCCACCTGATGTCAAAGATTGTACCACATGATGTTCCTCCTGTCTATGATGACATTGCCCTTCAAGGTTTTCAAAAGCCCCTCTTTGTCTCAATCCCTGCCCATGACCTACAGATGGTGGACTGTGTTGTCAAGGGGAGTGTGTTAAAATTTGCAGGAATCGTTGTTAGCATGAGTTTAAAGCAATTTTGTTCTTGGCAGCCATTTTAGTCAGCCATGTGCTCGCCATGTGCTTTCTCCCTCTTCCAGAGCCTTGCACATGATCAGAAAGACCTGTAGCTGCCAGAATGCACCTGCTCCTAGTGTATAACTGTCAGGCGATTCTTACTGATGTAAGCAGTTTAGTCTCTCCTCCCACTCTGTTGACTAAGCAATTCTTATGTATCATATATGTTTTGTGTGCGCACTTGTACTGCCTGTTTTTGAGTCTTCATGCTAACTCAGCAATAAACTAATCATAAAAGACCCCTGTTCTCTGTACTCCTTAGACTGTCTCATACAGCGGCCTGAGGGTACTCTATGACGCAGTCTCCCTCATGTGAGGTTAATAAATACTTCTTTTGATATTACAGCTTCCATGCCTATCTCTTCTTTGCTGATTTAAGGACCAGGTGTATCAGTGAACCCCTAAAAAGGTTTTTATTTCTACAAAATGGTGCCCGGAGGTGGGGCTCATCGGTGAAGCAGCTATCCAAGGGTGTGGACTTGATGGGAGACAGGAATCTACTGAGGAGTACAGGACAGGAATCTACTGAGGAGGGACCCTGCGCACTGAGATTCTTTGTCTCTGCAGACCCATGTGTTTCTGGTTTTCCTGATCTGGCTCTCCAGGTGTTAGCCGCTCCCGACTGAGATCTTCTTTGGTGTGAGTATTCTAAAACGACTGTTAGGTCACTCAGAACTTGGCACTGGAGGCTGGAGATTTGTGCTTGGTAAGGTCATCGACATTTGTGTGCTTGTTTGGCCAAAAACGTGATTTACGTGATTTGTTTGAAAATATGTAAATTGTAATTTATGTAGGCAGGTAATGAGGAGATTTTTCTCTAAATTGTGAGAATTTGAACGACACACATTGTGTTAAGCGTCACTTGGCGAATAATATTGTATATGCTACAATATTTTTGGCATGCCTGTTTCTAGCTCACTTCGTAGAAAGTGCTGCTTTCTTGGAGGCACCAATGTGAATCTTGAACAAACTCAGCCGGTTCCCCTCGAGGGGATACCTAAATAGGTTTAGGTATATTAAAAAAGGTATTACTTCCTTGGTGACTAAGTACACCATGGAACTAAATATATACATAAAAAGGATGCTGATCTGCGCACTTAGTAACATTCAATCAAAATCAAATCAAAAAGTCCTTTATTCGGTATTTAAATGTGTAAACACCATAAAAGTACAAATAAAATTTACATTAAAAATGTTTGAATAAAAGGTCACATAAAAACAGTTCCAAGTTAAAAGGATACCATACAATAGCATTCCAAAACAGAGCCACCCAATATTCCCATGAGGACTGGGTATATATTATAACAAAATACAAAAATGTCCTAATAGGATTTGTTCGCAGTTTGAATTACAAATCATTGATTTGCCGCCGCAGCGGTCATTAATATCATAGAGGCAAGGAGAAAACAGAATTAAACTGTTCTTTGTTTTTCTCTAATATAAAATTATTTCATTAAGTATATCGAATGGCAACAAAAATACTACTCAATTTGTGAAATCAATTTAACAGTAGTATTAGACAACTTTTGCTGATGACATGGAGAAAACCAATACCATGATCTAACAATTATTTTCCATGTTAACATAATAAACGTTCAAATAATGATACATCCATGAGCAAAAAGATGTCAAGCGTCGACGTTTCGGTCCCCGGTGGTTAACAAAATCCATAGGACCATCTTCAGGACCATACGTTGCACATAAATCTAAAACATGAATATATACAAATAAATACAATATTCTCCTTGTACATAAGGTATCGTCTACTTAGCCTAAGGAAACAAGGTTCTCATGTGTACCCTGCGTGTATAGCACAGAGCAGCCACCACCACATAACACCAAAAACTATGTGTATGGCACCAAAACAATACCTTCAGTGTATACATTTAATCTACCACCACCAATGTACAAAAACACCCACAAGACCACATTACTGTGTCTGCTATCTACCAATCAGAAGTTATATACCGAATAGATCCTTACCAAGAGACCTCCAGCCGGAGGTACTATGGTTTGTAAACCCTCTTTAACAATTCTCTTGCGATAGTCTAAAAACGGCAAGAATGACAACAGCTCGTTAACCCTCTCTACACCCACATGACTAGGCAGCATTTACAACAGTCAACTATATTTCACAGCAATTAAAGCCCTTAACCACAGCACTTACTGATGTACTGGAATTGCAGATGTAATGAAAATATCTGTCTCACAAAACGCCTCAGTCATCTAATTCCAGAATGCGCAAATGCAGGAGCTTGCCACGTTATCTGTAAGTTAAGGCATGCACCTCCGTTAATGTTATGAACGGCAAAAAACTTATCTATTAACCAAATCGTTCGTTCCCGGTCCAAGCACTTACTTAATCACGTTTGGAACGCCTCTCAATCGGCTACCCCTTCCAAGCAGTCACAGACCTTCGCTTCCGCATATATACGTGAGCCGCTTGAGGGCGTCACCCGTATCCCGTTTGCGCCATATTGGTAAAGGCAGTAAAGTACATCTCACTTAAGGGCACCCAAAATGAAGCTACCCACGGTGCATAACCTTATAGATGACAATCACTCAGACCAATGCTTAATTTAGAGACAGAAGCACGCTAATGTCTATTTCCAAACCACAGTGTAAACATTAGCACCACCTCTTCGAGCCACTCAATATCCAGATTCACCACTCCAATATGAGTAAAAGATGATATAAAGGATGATATAAACCTGTGGTTGCAGCGGAAAGTTATCCTGTTTAATGTAGCAGAGCCATCAAAGTCTACATCACGTCAGCGTAATCGAGGCGGCCATCTTAGAGCGGAGCCCCGCTCACATATGTCTATAGCGGCGCCTCATAACGCAGCAGTACTCTAAAATGTTTATTAACAGACCATCAGAGTACAAGAACCATCTAGATCAGCCACATCATATGGTTGCTATGGTATGCCACTCAATTAAAGATTTCAAACCCTTTTCTACAGTGTTGCACATCCAGATCCACTTATTTTCTCTTAGGGTAAGTAGACGATCCACATTATGGTAACGTTTGTTATTCCTGATCACATCAATAACAAACCATTGCATTTCATTAGGCAGATGTGATTGTTGATGGTAGTGTTCCACCAAAGGAGCAGTTGTAACATTGCATCTTATACGAGACTGATGCTGTAATATGCGTTTTTTTACTTCTTGTTTTGTTTTGCCTATATACGATAGCATGCATGGACACTGTATACAATAAATGACATTTTTGGTGGTACAATTCGAATGATGAAACAATTTAATATCTCTGTCATTCACCTTACAATTTGTCATTGTTTTTGTAGTAGCACATGCCGCACAATTACCGCAAGGGTAATGACCCTTAACCAGAGGCAACCCCCACTGTGTTTGTATCGTATTTGCTGCTGGCTCCTTGTATGCTTTTACCAGGAAGTCTCTCAAATCCCTCCCTCTTTTAAAAGCAAATCTAGGTTGCGTGAGATGAGGTTCTACCTTCCTAATCAAATGCCAGTTGTTACTGATGATCTTCCTGATCTGGTGTGATTCAGACCCAAACGTGGTTACACATGTCAAAGGCTTAGTACTAGCTCCAGTGACGTTAATGCGAATAAGAATTGTGGAACCAAAAAGTTGCGCAAACAGCGGACAGAGGCGGAATGTTGACGCCCTGCCGGCTGCTGATTACCTCGTTGATTATACTTACTGATGCAACAATAAAAATAAATAAAAAATAAAAAAAAGATAGGGGTTATTGTTGTATATCACCCTCTCCTCAAAAGCTGCCACATACAGGTTAGCTATATCTGGCGCAAAAAGTGTACCCATGGCCACTCCTTGGAGTTGGCCATAAAAATCCGCCCCAAAAATAAAGTAATTCTCACACTGGGCGATTCTTGCACAATCACCTCTCTGCTGTCTTGGGTGTATGCTCTAGTTAGAGGGACGATGGACTATTCCATCCCGGCGTTTTATACGCTTCATAAAATCCATAAGGACAGAGATAAGCCACCCGGGAGACCTATTGTGGTGGGCTGTCAGTCTATTCTCCAACCACTGGCTGAATATGTGGATCATTTCATAAAACCATCCGTCCCTCTAACTAGAGCATACACCCAAGACAGCAGAGACGTGATTGTGAAGCTTGAAGGGCAATCCAGCTAATGATATTCTAGTCACGATGGATATTAACAGCTTATATACAAGCATCCCGCAAGAGGATGCTCTTTCAATCATCAGTGACATCCTTGAAACACGGACACGTCCACATCAGGTCCCTACCAAATTTATTGTGGATTGTGCAAGAATCGCCCTGTGTGAGAATTACTTTATTTTTGGGGCGGATTTTTATGGCCAACTCCAAGGAGTGGCCATGGGTGCACTTTTTGCGCCAGATATAGCTAACCTGTATGTGGCAGCTTTTGAGGAGAGGGTGATATACAACAATAACCCCTATCTTTTTTTTTTTTTTATTTATTTTTATTGTTGCATCAGTAAGTATAATCAACGAGGTAATCAGCAGCCGGCAGGGCGTCAACATTCCGCCTCTGTCCGCTGTTTGCGCAACTTTTTGGTTCCACAATTCTTAGTGTGTCAAGTATATCCACAACATGAACAAATAAACAACCCATCAAAAAGCAGCATACACCCCCTTTCCCGCCCCCCACTCCCCCGGACCAACCTTACATCCTCCCGATCAAGGAGTCCTGCCATCCCTCTCACATAGCATGATTAGTCAATCTTCACATGGCCCACGCTTTTACTTCTGACAGATCCACTGTGTTTCTGGGCCCTCCTGCCCCTCAACTCTCCCTCATTGGCCCCCCTCCAATCCATGATATTGCCTCCATTTTGCCCACACTCTCCGGAACTTTTTGGGGCAGCCTCTGGCTTGATAAGTCACTCTTTCAGCGGCCATATACAAGTCCAGGCCCCTCCTCCACTCCTCTATGTCCGGCATTTCCGCCGCCCCCCAATATTTTGCAATGTCCCTTTTTGCCACCACCAATGCGAGTACTAAGAAGATAAGCAGGGGGCGTGGCAGGTCTAACTCGGTTGTCAAGCCCAATAACGCTAATTTAGGGTCGCGCGTCAGAGCCATTGCCAGGACCTCATCTAGCTCTGTGAATATGTGCCTCCAATATGTTTGTATGATGTCGCATTCCCAAATCGTGTGGAAAAAATCACCTCGTTGGTGGCGGCACCTAAGGCATGTCGGGTCTGCTGTTCTCCCCATTTTAAGGAGGCGTACCCTGTCAAAATAGGTTCTGTGGAGCACATTCAGTTGGATGAGGCGTAGCCTCGATTTAATCGCCACCTCACGGGGATGCATGAGGACAATCTCCCAGTCCAGATCTTCCATTTCTCCCACGTCTGCCTCCCACACTCTCCTTAGCCCTGCCAGGTCGCCTAGCATGTGGTTTGTCAGGGTTTTGTATGTGAGGGATACCGCCCGACCCATGACCTGCTCCTGAAGCAACCTACCCTCCAACGGTGCATACTCCGGAATATCTGCGAGCGTGATGTTTTGTGCCCTCCATGCATGTCTCAACTGTGTATATTTGTAGAACTGAGTGTTGTGCAGCCCAAATTCGTCTCTAAGCACCTGAAAGGACTTTAGCTCACCCTTTGCAATCACATCCCCAATTGTTGAGATTCCTATATCATCCCACCTCCGGAAGCCGCGCAGCTTACTGAGTTCTCTCAACCATTGGCAGTGCCACAGCGGCGTCTGTCGGGTAGGCTTCTTGTCCCACCCCATACGTCTAGTAGCCTTGTTCCAAGCGTTCAGTGTGATCACCGTGGCCGGTGGAAGCGATGCTCTCACCGCCCCTCCGTATAGATAGTACAATAGGTTTTTGTTGGACATTTTAAACCTCTCCAACGCATAGGTCGGGTGGTCCGCTGATGCGTGTAACCAATCATTGATCGGAGTGAGGTGTTCCGCCCAGTAGTATGCCTCTAGGTTGGGAAATGAGATCCCTCCGCTGTACTGATGGTGCTGCAGAGTCGACAGGGCCACTCTCGGCTGTTTCCCCAACCACAGGAAGGCCCGAAGGTCCGCATGAATTTTGGTTATCGTTTTAGCTGGCAACTGGTAATACTCGTTCTGGAGCGCATACAGAAACTTCTGGAGGATAATCATTTTGTATATCGCCGCTCGGCCCAATAGGGTGAGCGGCAGCTACCGCCACCTGGTCATCTCTGTTGTTGCGCTGTCCATGATTCGTTGCATATTTTTACTAAATGAAAGTTCCCTATCCAGGGTTATGTATATACCCAGGTACTGGAAGCCCTCTGAGGTATGTACTAGTCGTTCCGGGAGGCACCCCCCTCGCTCTTTTCCCCATGGCTGCCCATTCCGCGGGTAAGGGCTCCCGCAGCAGGATGCAGGCCACCGAATTCTGGCGTGTCTAAGAATTGGTTAGGGCCGATCAGGAGGTGGCGACTGTCCGGTTTTCAGCCCCTTAGGTATTGGTGTAGTGCAGTATGGTGCCCCTCGACGCCCCCCCCCCGGTGAAACCTTCGCTTCGTGACTCCTCTCAACACTCTGATCCCGATCCTGAGTCTCTTCACCGGTTTTGGTGTGCCGGGGGCGCCTCTGCGCACCGCGGGGACTGTATTACTGTGCCACCGGACGCCCAGGACCTCCAAACGAGTTCTTCCCGCTGTTGGTGCCAGTTCCCCCTCAAAAAGGGCCAGGCCATTGGTGCAGCGAGTGCATAGCGTTCCGGCGGGGGCGGGTGATGCAGGAGGGAGAATTCAAGGCTCTCACCGTCTGGCCGCCTCCGCTGTTGTTCGCCCCCCCGGGCGTCCTCCAACTGCCGCTGCCATATTGGTGCAGTTGTCCGCGGCTGCTGAGTGTGCCCTGGTCTTCCGCGTCTCGCGGTCTCGGTCAATCACCGCCTCCTCCCGCGAGCCACACCGCAGCTCCTCCGGTCCCTGATTTCGCCGTCCCCCGGCCTCACCTCAAAGCGGGGACGGCAGCGAAAGGCCCCAGCTCCTCATCACCACTTACCGATCGCGCCGGCCGCCATCTTGGTAAAGGCGGCCGGTCTTTGGCAGTTCCCCCGTCGCTCCTCCGGGCACCTGGTAGAGGCGATACTACACCGCTGGGCAGGCTTTCACGTCGCGGCGCCTCCGCTTGCGGGCTCCGTCTTCGTAGTGCTGCGGATGGGCTCCTAGGCGCTTCGATGCCAGTCGGGCGTCGCGGCCGCCATCTTGGCCTCACAGTGTTTTGACGGGTCGGATTTTATTCTCGTTTTCCTGCAAGCTCGAATGTGTTTTCGCTGCTGCGGCACTCTCCCCAGCTTCCAGGGTGCCGTGGCCTCCGCTGAGTAGCGTTTGTGCTTCGTGGGGTAAAGTCTTATGACGGATTTAGGTGCAGCTCGGCAGGAGCTCCGGCAAGGCACGTCTTAACCGGCCATGCTGTTGGCCACGCCCCCCCCAATAACCCCTATCTTGATCATTTACGTCATTATCTACGATATATCGATGACGTATGTCTAGTCTGGAATGGTACGCAAGAAGCTCTACACAGGTTCCATGAGTGGCTGAACCAACAAGACAGTAACCTACAATTCACACTTGAAAGTAATAGATTCACCATCAACTTTTTGAATTTACTAATCCATGATGACAACAATACCTTAGCAATGAGTCTATACACGAAACCAACGTCCAGAAACACCCTTTTAAAGTATAATAGTCACCACCCGCGTAGTTTACGCGATAATCTTCCCTTTGGGCAGTTCTTGCGCCTTCGGCGCAATTCTACCAAGAAGGAGGATTATTTCCGGGAAGCTAGAATTCTACAATCAAAATTGGTAATGCGGTCTTACCCCTGTAGATTAGTGAAACAGGCCATGAAGCGCGCCTGGTACTACAATCGAGATGCGCTGCTAATGCAAAAAGGAAGGCATTAACGTCACTGGAGCTAGTACTAAGCCTCTGACATGTGTAACCACGTTTGGGTCTGAATCACACCAGATCAGGAAGATCATCAGTAACAACTGGCATTTGATTAGGAAGGTAGAACCTCATCTCACGCAACCTAGATTTGCTTTTAAAAGAGGGAGGAATTCGAGAGACTTCCTGGTAAAAGCATACAAGGAGCCAGCAGCAAATACGATACAAACACAGTGGGGGTTTCCACCGGTTACGGGTCATTACCCCTGCGGTAATTGTGCGGCATGTGCTACTACAAAAACAATGACAAATTGTAAGGTGAATGACAGAGATAATAAATTGTTTCATCATTTGAATTGTAACACCAAAAATGTCATTTATTGTATACAGTGTCCATGCATGCTATCGTATATAGGCAAAACAAAACAAGAAGTAAAAAAACGCATATTACAGCATCAGTCTCGTATAAGATGCAATGTTACAACTGCTCCTTTGGTGGAACACTACCATCAACAATCACATCTGCCTAATGAAATGTAATGGTTTGTTATTGATGTGATCAGGAATAACAAACGTTACCATAATGTGGATCGTCTACTTACCCTAAGAGAAAATAAGTGGATCTGGATGTGCAACACTGAAGAAAAGGGTTTGAATTCTTTAATTGAGTGGCATACCGTAGCAACCATATGATGTGGCTGGTCTAGATGGTTCTTGTACTCCGATGGTCTGTTAATAAACATTTTAGAGTATTGCTGCGTTATGAGGCGCCGCTATAGACATATGTGAGCGGGGCTCCGCTCTAAGATGGCCGCCTCGATTACGCTGACGTGATGTAGACTTTGATGGCTCTGCTACATTAAACAGGATGACTTTCCGCTACAACCACAGATTTATATCATCCTTTATATCATATTTTACTCATATTGGATTGGAGTGGTGAATCTGGATATTGAGTGGCTCGAAGAGGTGGTGCTAATGTTTACACTGTGGTTTGGAAATAGACATTAGTGTGCTTCTGTCTCTAAATTAAGCATTGGTCTGAGTGATTGTCATCTATAAGGTTATGCACCGTGGGTAGCTCCATTTTGGGTGCCCTTAAGTGAGATGTACTTTACTGCCTTTAACAATATGGCGCAACCGGGATACGGGTGACGCCATCACGCGGCTCACGTATATATGCGGAAGCGAAGGTCTGTGACTGCTTGGAAGGGGTAGCCGATTGAGAGGCGTTCCGAACGTGATTAAGTAAGTGCTTGGACCGGGAACGAACGACTTGGTTAATAGATATGTTTTTTGCCGTTCATAACATTAACGGAGGTGCATGCCTTAACTTACAGATAACGTGGCAAGCTCCTGCATTTGTGCATTCTGGAATTAGACGACTGAGGCGTTTTGTGAGACAGATATTTTCATTACATCTGCAATTCCAGTACACCAGTAAGTGCTGTGGTTAAGGGCTTTAATTGCTGTGAAATATAGTTGACTGTTGTAAATGCTGCCTAGTCATGTGGGTGCAGAGCGGGTTAACGGGCTGTTGTCATTCTTGCCGTTTTTAGACTATCGCAAGAGAATTGTTAAAGAGGGTTTACAAACCGTAGTACCTCCGGCTGGAGGTCTCTTGGTAAGGATCTATTCGGTATATAACTTCTGATCGGTAGATAGCAGACACAGTAATGTGGTCTTGTGGGTGTTTTTGTACATTGGTGGTGGTAGATTGAATGTATACACTGAAGGTATTGTTTTGGTGCCATACACATAGTTTTTGGTGTTATGTGGTGGTGGCTGCTCTGTGCTATACACGCAGGGTACACATGAGAACCTTGTTTCCTTGGGCTAAGTAGATGATACCTTATGTACAAGGAGAATATTGTATTTATTTGTATATATTCATGTTTTAGATTTATGTGTAACGTATGGTCCTGAAGATGGTCCTATGGATTTTGTTAACCACCGGGGACCGAAACGTCGACGCTTGACATCTTTTTGCTCATGGATGTATCATTATTTGAACTTTTATTGTGTTAACATGGAAAATAATTGTTAGATCATGGTATTGGTTTTCTCCATGTCATCAGCAAAAGTTGTCTAATACTACTGTTAAATTGATTTCACAAATTGAGTAGTATTTTTGTTGCCATTCGATATACTTAATGAAATAATTTTATATTAGAGAAAAACAAAGAACAGTTTAATTCTGTTTTTCTCCTTGCCTCTATGATATTAATGACCGCTGCGGCGGCAAATCAATGATTTGTAATTCAAACTGCGAAGAAATCCTATTAGGACATTTTTGTATTTTGTTATACCATACAATAGTAGCAAAACAAGTGGTACAGGATAGTCCAAGCGCTTGTGAACACGGAATGCGCAACTGTCATATTTAAAAACATTTAATTATTACATTAAATAGGTTGCATATCCTAGCTTAAATTTGGCCTATGCCTTATGCAAAACTTCAGAAATTGGTAGTAGTAACATTCATAAGTGGTGATATGCAGAGCGCTTTTTGAGTGTTCTGCCAGCCAAACTGGAAAATTTGGTGTATTTTGGCTTCTTGAACATGGAACAGTCTTTGGGCTGTTTTTGTGCAGTCTTTAGACTATTTTTGAGAGCTCTTTTTGTAAATATGACTAACAATTAGTATTTACAAATGGTTTGGTTTGAGTACAGTCTGTGGGCTGTCTCTTGTTTTTGTCCTAAGGGTTGATTTGTGGGTTCATTGTTTTTTCGGGAGTGTCTATGTGGCTATGGATTAACATACTTGTGAAGTACTTGTTTCAGTAAGTAAACTATGTTTCTGTGTGAGAATGGCTTGCCTTTAACAAGCAGTATTGTGCGTTCTGAGTGTATGAACCCCATCTGAAAATGTCTGGAATAAGCTCAATTTGTTTTTTGTCATTATTTTGTTATGCAAATGTCGTTGAAAGAATTACATTTTAAAATTCCAGAGATTAATTATGTAACCTATGCTAAATAGCTGCAATCTACCATTAGAAGTAAAATAGTAGCAAACAATAGATGTGTGCAAATTGCCACTATTATAAAGATAAATTAGAATTCGCATTCAATAAAAAATAAATAGGCCTCATAGAAAGGAAGAAAAACAAAATTGTGTGCTTTGCATAACTAGGACTCCATACAGAATGTTACTGCATTTATCCTTATATATTAATGTTAAAGAGGCATTCACGTCATCTGAGTGAATTGGTTGTTGCAGAAATAGAAACGACATTACAAAACGATAGATTTTGACTGGCTTGAAATACCTGACTTTTAAATAGACTTACATTTCAGCACCAGAAAAAGACCTTTCAAACAGCTGTGTTTAAGCTGTCTCACTGAGAAGAAGCTGTCTGACACAACAAACGGAGTTTAAACTTTTTCAGGACATTACAATACAGCAAAGGGTGTTTCACCTGAGAAAGGCGTAGAAATTGACGCCTGCTGGTCAGAGCACAGCTGAGTCAATAACACATGACTATGGTCACAAGCCACACAGGAAAACTGCTGGGTCAACTAGATCTTAAGTTAGTGCAAACATGGTATGAAGGCGTGCATTAAAGAAAGACTGCTGATTTTAAAAGTTAGAATAGACAGTTTCATTATTTTGGATAACAGAGAAAAGATTAAAAGTAGGGATTTTCTTTCTTCTTGCCTTTTTAATAAGCACATCCGTGGATCTGATGAGAAATAATTACTGCCCTTTAAAAAATGACGCAGACTTTTCATGTTTCAGTAAACTTCTGTGCTTAGTGTTATAAATTAATGTATCTAAAGGCGAAAGTAAAGGAATTAGGCTTGCTTTTCATATGTGGAACCATCAAAAGGGTTGGTGATCATTATAAAAAAAAGGAATTTTGACTATATGGAAAAAATCTTTATTAAAAATAATTGCACAACATTTTTTTTAGCTCTATAATGTCTAATAATCATACTGTGAACTCCTAGCATCAAAGTTGAATTTAGGCAGCGCTTTACCACAATGGGGAGACTAAAATGTGAAATTTCACTTTACCCAGGCGTACAAAAACTAATTTTATATGGGTGTACCTTATACATTTCTGATTCCCCATCCCTGGGATATCTAGAAGAGGCCCTGGGGGTCCCTAATTTATTTATTTATTTATTTGTATTTCCACAGTTCAGCAATAACAAATAAATAAACACAAGCCAACATTACATCCATAATAATAAAAAAATAAAAGAAATAAAAAACTAATACAAAAGATATAGAAAGTCAGAGCAATAAGCAAAGTAGGAAACCATACATCATGCATTTGTATGAGCAGCGAAAAGCTCCCATATATTCATTGCTAATTTACGTTTCCTTGCCTCCTTTATTGAATATAAACTTAATTCTAGATTGGCTAATTGATACATTTTAACCCTCCAGACTTCAAACCTTGGTGGCTCGGGGCATAACCAGTCTCCAGCAATACATAAACGAGCTGTAGTCATTGCAACAAACAATAGAAATTGATGCTTATAAAATACACTCCCTCTTGTGACAAGTCGCCCCATCCCTAAAAGCATTAAAGCCGGAGTAATATTAAGCGTAGACCCAAGAATAATAGATTTAAAAAATTCAATATCTTGTAGGAACTTATTCAATTTGACACAGCTAAAAAAGATATGCACAATATGAGCGTTATCCCCGCAACGAAAATATTTACCATCAAAACAGTCACCCCATTTATGCATGCGTGCTCGGGTGTAGTAAAATCTGAATAAAGTTTTAAAAAATTGTACTTTTAAGTTTGCAGATAGAAAAACTTCCTTTGATCTTGCAAGTGCATCTTCTATTGATACATCAGTTTCAATTTCTCCCAATGTCGATGACCATTGTAAATTATGTTTCTCCAATCATCCTTTTTAAATGAGATCAATATTTTGTACAACACACCGATTTTGCTCTGAGACTTAACAGCCTCATTCAGGGAATTTGGGATCAATTTCAGTTTTCTATGTAACAAAAATCCAGTATTTGAAGAAACTTGAAAAACTGTGACTGCGGTAAATTATATAACTTAGCCAGGTGTACATACTGTTTGATAAGACCCCCCTCATCATATAAATCTCCTATCTGGAGTACAACCTTCTCTCGCCAACCAGCAGCCACCCTATCACAAAATATTGTTGGGAGCAATTTTGTCGCATTCATGGGAGTATAATAAGAAAGGGCCGTTAGATCAATTAATTTGCGTACTTTCCTCCACGTTTTTATGGCTGCATCCATAACCTTAAACCTAGTCCTCTTATAATAACTCCCTTCAATTTCCCAAAATAAGCTGCGGTTAGCTTCTGTTCCAAATCTAAATAGAAGATAGAACTAGTTGTTGCTGTACTACCCGCATCCTCTCCAAACAATAATACACCCATTTTCTGTGAAAAACAAACATAATAATACAAGACGAAATGAGGTACTGCTAATCCGCACCTTGCCTTTGGAAGTGACATAAATCTCATGGCTCGACGAGGTTTCCCGGGAGCCCATAAGAATTTTATAGCAAAGTGCCTGTAGCTTCTTGATTTGAGTTGACGATATTTCTAGCGTTATAGCTCTGAATAAGTATAATACCCGCAGAAGAATATTCATTTTTAGGATGTTCGCTCGCCCAATCAGAGTAAAATGTAACCTGCCCCATCTCTCCAAAGAATCTGCAATGTTACTGCATAATGATCCCCAGTTTGCGTCTACTAATGCAGTCATTGAAACCCTAATCTTTACACCCAAATATGCAGCTTCAGCGACGACTCTTGGATCATTTAATACCACAGTAGCAGTACATAAGAGTTACGTTTTAGTAACGTTCAACTTATAACCCGAAATCTGGCCAAATTTCCGAGCTAACTGTTCAAGCTCCAAGAGTGCGGTAGCCGGGTCCTCAGGTGTGACCGCAATATTATCCGCATACGCAAATACTGTGTAGGGGATGTCAAGTACTAAAAAATCTTGATTAACAGCCAGATTCATCAACAGAAATTCAGCTCACAAAGGGCCAGATTCTGAGAATCTGGCCCACTGCGAGCGCAATTTTTGCATTTGGGATTCATCATCCCAAATGCAAAAATCGCTATTATAGAATTCGCAAATTTGCGAGGAATTGCATTTAAGGAATCTCTATTTGAGATTCCTTCAATGCAATTCATGAAACATTTAAAAATTGTGAATTCGCTATTTTGGGCCGCGATTTACCGCGAAGTCAAACCTCGTGGTAAATAGCGGAAACTTAGAAAAATGCACTTAAGTGCATTTTTCTAAGTTGTATGTCACACACACACATGTCCTTGGGACATGTGTGTGCGTAACACCAGCATCCAATATCATTTCAGGGGTGTAACAGGGTGTCCTTTGGACACCCCTGCACCCTTGAAATCGCAAACTCAACATGCGAATCGCTAATAGCGATTCGCGCAGCGGTCGAGCGCAGCGGGCACACCATCAGCACGCCGAAGACACGCCAAAGACTAGCCCGTCTGGGCCCGTCCGGGCCGGTACGGGACTAGGGGCTACCCCCCTAACATCTAGGACCCTCGATAACCCATCCATAACATATGATAGGAACCAACTCTTGGCAATCAGAAGGGAGCACAAGCCCACCTGTAATCTCCTATCTCCATACGTCAATGACCATATCCCCTGTAACGGCTGTAACTTTAAGTTTACTCCTGATATCGTTACCCCTGCTGTTGGTTCATACTCACTGGCACTAATAAACTGCAGATCCCTTCGCAAGCATGCGTTGGAAATCTCATTACTCCTGGAAGAACGAGACCTAGAGGTACTCTTCCTAACGGAGACATGGACCAACGAGAGCTCCGACCCAGATATCGTAAGAGCTTTACCGCCTAATTATGCAATTATGAGACAAGATCGTACTGATGGAAAGGGTGGAGGGATTGCTATAATTTACAAAACATCAGCGATTTGCAGACAGGAGAAGGTTTCCATAGAAGGGTCAGAAAGTCTGTCCTTCTCCATTACATTGTCCTCGACCTGTACATGCACAGGGCTCCTTGTGTATAGGCCCCCTGGACCCCTCGGCCAATTTTGTGAAGAGCTTGTGAGCTGTGCTATCAACCTCTCCTGCAATGCCCCTAACTTCACTATGCTAGGAGATTTTAATATACATCTTGACGAAGGAGACACCCATGCCTGCCAAAAACTGTCAACAGCTTTAGAGGTGATTGAACTCAAACAAATTGTTCTAGGTCCCACACATATAGCAGGTCACACCCTTGACCACTGTTATACCAATATGAACGCGCTGAAGTTCGAAAACTCTTCAGTGGTTCCTTGGTCGGACCACACCCTTTTGTCCTTCTCCTTGACCCACCATAAGCAACCAATACAGACCAAGGTCTCAAAAAAAATGTGTAGGGTCTGGTCCAAACTGCCTGTGGACAAATGGACATCAGAACTTAGGAAAAATAAGCCAGAGTATACCAATGACCCTATAGAGGCAAATGCGCGATTTAATCACTGGCTAGAGGAATCTCTTGAGGCGACTCTGCCCAAAACTGAACTTTCCCATCGGAAAGGGGCGAATAAAAAAACTTGGTACACACCTGAGTTGAGAACTCTTAAACAGATATGTAAACAGCAGGAGAGAAAGTGGAGGAAAGACTACGGTGAAGATAGTAAAAATGTTTACAGACTAGCCTTACGCAATTATAAGCAGGCTATAAAAGTGAATCAATCTAACTATTACCAGGAAAAAATCTCTTTAGCTGCCAGTTCCTCCAGGGAAATCTTCAAAATTTTTAAAGCTTTGGTTACCCCTCCCACCCCCGTTATGGACTCAACTATGGCACTCCCGCGCTGCAGGGACTTGGCAAATTTCTTTGCCACAAAGGTTGCAAACATCTATGCATCCTTTCAGGTGACTGCCACAGGTGACTGTAATAGGTCCAACCCCCCCCCTGGTACAAGACCTACCTACGCTTAATGAATTCTCTCCCCTGGATGGCGACAAGGCCCAATTGCTTTTGGGCAATCTGAAATCTGGATCACCTAGTGATGTAGCCCCACCAACCATCCTCAAGCTTGTCTCAGACACAGTGGCCCCTGTGATACAGGATGTGATTAATACATCCTTGACCACTGGGGTAGTTCCACCTATGTGGAAACAAGCAAGAGTAAGAGCGTTATTAAAAAAGCCCAACCTCAACCCCGACGATTGTTCCAACTATCGTCCTATTTCCTTGTTGCCAACTGTTAGCAAGATTGCTGAAAAACATGTCAACTCTCTTCTATCCACCTTCATTGAAGCTAATAATCTGCTACACTACACCCAGACTGGGTTTAGATGTAAACAGGGTACTGAAACGTCCCTTGTGGCAGTAATTGAGGAAACCAGAAAGATTCTGGACGAAGGGAAATGTGCGGCCATACTATTATTAGACCTCAGTGCGGCCTTTGATACCGTTAATCACACGATTCTCATTCAGAGATTGAGTGATGTAGGTATCACTGGGACCGCTCTGAACTGGCTTAGCTCTTTCCTTTCCAATCGGACTTTCTCAGTGTTTGAGGATGATATAGTTTCAGCCCCAATACAGCTCCAATGTGGTGTTCCCCAGGGGTCATCCCTCAGCCCTACCCTATTTAATATTTACATGAGACCTTTGGCTGAGGTGGTGCAACCTTGGGGAGTACAATTGGTAACATATGCTGATGATACTCAGCTTATCATCTCCTTGTCTGGGCAGGAGACGACTTATAACAATCTCTCCTCCTGTCTTAGCAAAGTCCAGGAATGGATGAATGACTCTTTTTTGAAGCTTAATGGAGCTAAAACAGAGGTCATGATGCTAGGACATAAACCACCTACCTCTGTGGATATGTGGTGGCCGGACTCCCTGGGGCAGCCTCCAACCCCCAAGGAGCAAATTAAAAGCCTGGGAGTGTGGCTGGATCCAGCCCTTAACTTTCAGGTCCAAGCCCGGAAGGTAGCAGGGACTGGTTATGCCCTCATGAGAGCACTCAGAAAGATCCTAGGATTACTTCCCTTTGAGGCTAGAAGGATCCTAGTACAATCCCTGATACTATCACGATTAGACTACTCCAACGCAGTCTATCTAGGGGCCCCTAAAGGGACAATCAAGATCCTTCAGACCATCCAAAACTGTGCTGCCCGAATGCTACTAAATATCCCACGCAGAACCTCTGCCAAACCAGCATTGAAGCAACTACACTGGTTGCCTGTGCAACAACGAATTGAATTTAAAGCAATGACTATTGCTCATAAAGCCCTGCATAACTCCGGAGCAGACATTCTTGCACCCTTGTTTACTCCTTATCAAACATGCAGAACCCTGAGATCCAGTAATAAGAACCTACTGGCAATCCCCAGGATCAGGAGATCGCGCACCGGGGGCAGACATTTCTCTCTACAGGCTGCAAAGCTTTGGAACAATCTTCCAGATGCTATCCGCTTGGAGGAGAACCATCTCAGGTTTAGAAAAATGCTGAAAACCTTCCTATTCTGCTAAAATTAATGGAGATGACTGGTCCACGTAAGCGCTGGGATGCCTCAGGGTAACCATGCGCTATAGAAATGTGTAATCATTCATTCATTCACATTGATATGTCTTCCCATTCATTCCTATGGGCCTTTAGGCCCATAGGAATGAATGGGGAGTTATTCCTTATTTGCGATTAGCAATTAGCTAATTGCAAATAAGGAAGCTGTAGAAATCGCAATAAATATTGCGATTTCTACATGAATCCCGTTTTGCGAGTCTGTAATAGCGATTCCTTATTAATCGCTATTACAGACTCGCAAAACATGCCGTTGATGAATCTATGTGTAAGTGACTTCTTGACAGCATTTCTATAAAGGGATTAATATATAAAGCAAAAAGTAAAGGGGAACATGGACATCCCTGTCTCGTACCTCTAGTAATCCTCAATATTTCTGAAGTTGATCCCATTATAGCTATCCTAGCTACTGTTGAAGCATATAGGACTTGCAATGCGATCATAAAACTTTTCCGAAAACCCACACTTTCCATTAATCTATATAGATACTGCCATTCTACACGGTCGAACGCTTTTTCTGTGTCTAGCAAAATCAGCCCTAAATTTCGCTTCTCTACCTTGGCAATATCGAACAAGGTAATTACTTTATTAATATATGACACCGTGCCCCACCCAGGAATAAATCCATGCTGATCATTAGATACCAGGGAGGCAATTACTTTGGAGAGACGATTAGCTAAGATTTTTGAGTATATTTTACCATCACAATTTAAAAGTGATATAGGACGGTATGAGCCAGGTAGCTCTACATGTTTACCCTTCTTGCTAAAAACAACAATTGCAGCCTCCTTCCAAGACTTTGGAGCCAAGCCAGTTTGAGCAGCCCTAAACGCGGCCAACATCAAATCCTTCAAATGGTCAAAAAAAGTTTATATATCTCTCCAGGTAACTGATCAGGGCCAGCTGCTTTCCCCACTGCCAGCGCCTTAACTGTGATTGCTAATTCTCCCATCGTTATCGGGGCATCCAGCATATCTGCAGCTTCTGAGTCTAATTTGAGGAGCTCCCCAAGCGGGATTGGTGCCACTCCAGCTGCCCGCTTTGTTGACTAGTGTAGAGATCAATGTAAAATTGTTGGAAGATAGTTAAATTCTCTTTTGGGTCTGACCTTTATATCCCTGTGTTATCCTTTAATGCTACGATGTTACGACTAGCTTCATTCATACTCAGTTTAAGAGCGAGACATCTCCCAACTGACTCCCCATATTCATGATATAATTTTCTATGGGTCAAGTATTTTCTTGCAGACTCTTTGTCCCAAGCTCCCGTTATTTTGGCCCTTTTTCTGGCAACCTCATCCTCTAAATCTGAAATGTTGCTGTGATATGCAATACCATTGTTAGAACTGGGGGTCTCTAGTTGGCAGAGGTAGGTACCACTGTCCAAATAGGGGCCCTTGATTCTATTCAGGGTAAGGAGGAAGCTCTCTGAGATAACCCCTGCTCACCCTCTAGGTAGCTTGGCACGAGCAGTCAAGGCTATTCAGGAGGCAATGTGTAAAGTATTTGTACAAACATCCACAGTAACACAGTGAAAACACCACAAACTGACTCCACAACAGTTTAGAAAAATAAAGGTACTTAATCTAAACTACACAAGACCAAAACGACAAAAATCCAACATACACAGTTCAAGAATATGGTTTCAAAAGAGTTCTTAAGGTTGTAATAAAAAGTTCTTTAGGTTGCGATAAAATAATCCACAGTTGTGTGAAAAGTTCACAGTTACGTCACGTTTCAGACACAGTACCTTTAGTTGCGACAAAGTTCCAAAAGCAGAAGCTGGTGCGGTGGAAAACAAGCGATGCGTTGCTCCTGAGACCCTGGGGAGGCGATGCGACAGCCCCGCTGCAGCAGCGGGCGTGTTGCGACGAATCCGGTCTGTATGGGGAGGAAGGCCACTTGTATGGATTCCGGTGCGTAGGTTCCGTAGGAAGTTTGTTCTCGCAAAGGCACAATGCGGCGATCTCTGGAGTTGCAACGATCTCCGGGGCGACGATGCGCGAACCAGCGGTGACCTTCTCTCTTGCAGCTCCTCGATGCGATGGCTTCTGCGACGACACTCGCAGTGACGTGATGCGGTCCGCAAGCAAGCAGTGTGGCGATCTCACCCAGCGACGACAGGCTCTGCGACGACACTCGCAGCGATGTTAGGCTTCCCACATCGATCGGGTGCGTCCCGCAAATGAAGGATGCGACGGCTCTGACAGCAACAACAGGCGCTGCGATGATCTCGACCTTCGTGGCGGCGAGAAACTTCTCGCACTGTCGGGGATGCGCTCCACAGCGAGCGATGAGATAACTTTTCAATTGCAAAAAGTCTCTCAAGCTTAGTTTCAAGCTTCCCAGCACAGGTACAACTTCCAGAGGCCCCACAACTGGATCAAGCACTCTAGGAAGGACAGAACTCTCTCAGCAGAGTTTAGGGAAGTTGGGGGTGAAGTCCTTTTGTTCCTCAGGCCCTTGGAGATTCCTTCAAGACAGGGGACACAGCACAACAGCAAAGTCCTTCCCCTCTCCTTGGCAGCAAAGCAACAGGTCAGTCCAGCAGAGCAACAGCAGGACAGTCTTCCTTCTTCAGATTCAGCTTTCTCCGTCTTGAATCCAGGATGATCTAATTTTCTGTTGCCAGGGGTCCTGTACTTATACCCCTAAAAGTCTTTGTTCTCTTTGTGCAAGTGGGCCCTGAGCCCGGTCTGAAACAGTTTTGGGTGTTGCTTGAGCACTTTGTTTGCCTGGCTTCTCCTTTCCTTTCAGAGTGAGGGGCAGGGTCGTCAGCCGCCCAGCAGGAGGTAGAGCCAGCATTGTGGCAGGCAGGCACAGCCCTATTCAGGCCCAGGTGCTAACTCCTCCCACCACTCAGGTTGCAAATGCAGTCATTCAGCCTAGGGCTGACTCAGCCAGCCGCCTGGGGAATCCCCAGCCCCTGTCACTCTCAAACCAGACAGTCAATACACAAACAGACCAAGGCACACAGAAGGGTCAGACAAGAGAACAGCAACTTTCTAAAAGTGCTGTTCTCAAACACAGGATTTAAAAACAACCTTTCCTAAAAGATGTGTTAATAAATTCTGAGTTCAGGGATACTAGACTCTTATGTCCTATCTTGTTCCTATGGGAAGAAATGCTGGTAGCCACTGTAGCCAGCATCCCCCATGTTAATCTGGTGCACAGACATAATATCGAGTCCAAAATATCCATTGGACATAATATCGAGTTTTAAATATCGATTGGCCAAAATATCGACATGACAGAATATAGATATCAAAAATATAGTTTTTAAGGTAAGTGATGTAATATCGACTGTTAAAAATATAGACAGTT
Source organism: Lissotriton vulgaris (assembly GCF_964263255.1). Lineage (NCBI taxonomy): Eukaryota > Metazoa > Chordata > Amphibia > Caudata > Salamandridae > Lissotriton > Lissotriton vulgaris. The sequence goes on along the minus strand of NC_141685.1, from coordinate 1,375,547,944 downwards.
AAAATATCGAAGTATAAAATATAGATAGTTAAAAATATCGATTGTTTAATAATATGTAAATTTTTATAGTTTTTTATGTTATAATATGTGTGAAAAGTGTGTATTTATGTTATAATTATTTTTAATTAATGAATTTTGTTTTTATAATTATTGCGTAATTTAATTCTGTAGCGGGTTGTGGGTTTATAGGGGAATAGGGTGGGAAGTAATTTAATTATAATTAATTAAATATGTAAATTTATTTATTTGTATTAATTTTTAATTAATTGTTAATTAATTTATATTTGTTAATTAATTAAATTTTAAATGGTAATCCATTTTCATTAATTGATTAATTGGTAATTATGTAAATGTTACTAATTTATTTTCTGTAGCGGGTTGTGGGATTATAGGGGAATTGGGTGGGAAGTAATTTAATTATAATTAATTGAATATGTAAAATTATTTATTGGTATTTATTTAGAATTAATTAATAATTAAGTTTTTATGGGTAATGAAAAAATGTTTAATTGCCAATTAATTTAATTTAATTGATTATTTGCTAATTATGTTAATTTTAATAATTTATTTTCTGTAGAGGGTTGTGGGTTTATAGGGGAATCATTAAATTTATGTAATTGTATTTAATTCGAAATATTTGTTAATTAATTTTTAATTATTAAATAATTATTTGTTAATTTGTAATTAATTTGTATTAATAGGTAACTAATTGTAATGATTATTGTTAATTAGTCATTTTAATACATTAATTATTATACTATATAAAATTGGTAATTAGTTTAAAATAATTTTTTATAGATATTAATTTATATTTTTTTAAATAATATATGAAGTATTTACTTTCCATAATGTTGTATTCGCTGGAGTGGGAATAGTAATTTTAACCCTTACGCTATCCAAAGCTTTCCCTACTGTTGCACTCTTTGGAGTGGGAATAGTAATTTTGACCCCTACGCTATCCAACGCTTTCCCTACTGTTGCACTCTTTGGAGTGGGAATAGTAAATTTAACCTCTACGCTATCCAACGCTTTCCCTACTGTTGCACCCACTGGAGTGGGAATAGTAAATTTTACCTCTACGCTGTCCAACGCTTTCCCTACTCTTGCACCCACTGGAGTGGGAATAGTAAATTTAACCTCTACTCTATCCAACGCTTCCCCCTACTGTTGCACTCTTTGGAGTGGGAATAGTAAATTTAACCTCTTCGCTATCCAACGCTTTCCCTACTGTTGCACTCTTTGGAGTGGGGATAGTAATTTTTACCCTTATGCTATCCAACGCTTTCCCTACTGTTGCACCCACTGGAGTGGGAATAGTAATTTTTACCCTTACGCTATCCAACGCTTTCCCTACTGTTGCACCCACTGGAGTGGGAATAGTAATTTTAACCCCTACGCTATCCAACGCTGTTTCTACTGTTGCACTCTTTGGAGTGGGAATATTAATTTTTACCCTTACGCTATCCAATGCTTTCCCTACTGTTGCACCCACTGGAGTGGGAATAGTAATTTTAACCACTATGCTATCCAACGCTTTCCCTACTGTTGCACTCTTTGGAGTGGGAATAGTAATTTTTACCCTTACGTTATCCAACGCTTTCCCTACTGTTGCACCCACTTGAGTGGGAATAGTAAATTTTACCCATACGCTATCCAACGCTTTCCCTACTGTTGCACCCACTGGAGTGGGAATAGTAATTTTAACCCCTACGCTACCCAACGCTTTCCCTACGATTGCACTCTTTGGAATGGGAATAGTAAATTTTACCTCTACGCTATCGAACGCTTTCCCTACTGTTGCACCCACTGGAGTGGGAATAGTAATTTTAACCTCTGCGCTATCCAACGCTTTGCCTACTGTTGCACTCTTTGGAGTGGGAATAGTAATTTTTACCCTTACGCTATCCAACGCTTTCCCTACTGTTGCACCCACTGGAGTGGGAATAGTAATTTTAACCACTACACTATCCAACGCTTTCCCTACTGTTGCACTCTTTACAGTGGGAATAGTAATTTTTACCCTTACGCTATCCAACGCTTTCCCTACTGTTGCACCCACTGGAGTGGGAATAGTAATTTTTACCCATACGCTATCCAACGCTTTCCCTACTGTTGCACCCACTCTAGTGGGAATAGTAATTTTAACCCCTACGCTATCCAACGCTTTCCCTATGATTGCACTCTTTGGAGTGGGAATAGTAATTTTTACACTTCCGCTATTGTACGTTAATAATTTTGGATATTATTTAATTATATTTTGTTACTATATATATATATGTTTTAACAAATCTGAATTAAACATTTTTTTTATAACTTTCATTAATTATTTAATTAATATAAGTTAATTTAAGTATTTTTAAGTATATTTCAGTAATTAATTTTTAATATTAATTTATTTTAACATTGTTTTTAGTAGTCGATATTTTTATAAACTATATTTTAGTAAACGATATTTTTAACTTGATATTTTTGTACTTACCTGTTTGTCGATAGAAACTCGATATTCTGTCTGTCAATACATTTTTCAAATATATTTTAGATGGTCGATATTCTGTCCCTCGATATTATGTCAGTGATCCGTTAATCTATGGAGCAAGAAGCCTTACAATAGTGAAAAACGAAAATGGCTGCCTTTCACTACCAGAGCATGTCACCTGCACCAGTACATGCTCTACCTTTCACATACACTGCACCCTGCCCAGGGGGTACCTTGGGCCTTCCATAGGGGTGACCAATGTGCACAAAAAGGGAAGGGTTAGGCCTGGTCAGTGGGGACACTGACCAGGAGGACATGGCAGTTCCCAGACTGCACACAGGCACTGCAGTGGCAGGCATGAGACACCATTTTAGGGCTACTCATGTGGGTGGCACAATCAGTGCTGCAGGCCCACTAGTAGCATTTGTCATCACCAGCCCTGGCACACCCAATGCATTTTACTAGGGACTTCATGGTGATACAAACATGCCAATCATGTATATCCAATCATAATAACAATTTACACAGAGAGCATATGTACTTTAGCACTGATCAGCAGTGGTAAAGTGTGCAGAGTCCTAATGCCAACAGCCACGGGTCAGGAAAAATAAGGGAGGAAGAGGCAAAAAGTTTGGGGATGACCCTGCAAGAAGGGACAGTTCCAACACAACCCCCTTCCAGCCTAAAGCCAGGGTAGACCAAACGATACCTCGATGGGATTCCCTGCTTAAGGCGATAGAACACGGATCCTGGCCCAAACAGCAGGGCAGTCCTGTTCTGCGCCGTCCTAAACCCAGTTGTATCACTCTATCCATACTCCCAGGGTCCACCATTCCAATCCATGTGGAACCCTTCTCCTTACCTGTGGACACCACCTGTGCAGCACCTAACCTTAATTTCCTCACAGGTGTGTCCCAACAGACCGACAGCAAGCCAAAGTGACCTCCAACATGATCAGGGATGAGACCCAGGCCTCATGCCTCTCATGGCTCTCAAACCCCTGTGGCCTCAGAGGGTGGGGGGCAGTAGCCCCAAGTGCTTGGCACCCTTTGTCCACTCCCTCTGTTGTCAGGTCCAGTCTAACATCCTGGCACTGACCCACCAGTCCCGGACCTGTATCCGGCGGCTGGACAGGAGGCTGAGGTGGGCTTCTCCACACCTGGTCCTCCTCTTCCTTGGGGATCTGTATGATCCCACCAGGAGGGGTACCCCCTTCTAGAACAGTCAGGGCACCTGTGGCAGGTATCCTGCACCATTCATTCACCAGTTCAGGGGTTCTATCCTGCAACTGGTATTCCAGGTCAGGGGGGACACCCCGGACCTGGCCCTCAAAACTCCAGGTCAGACAACACCTGAACCTGGCTTCCCCACCCAGGGACCAACACCTGCAGTGGAACACTTGCCTGGCGTACCAGGACTTCACTCACTGGTGTGCCCGCACTAGTAGACAGTACCCACCTGGCCAACACAACGGTATGGCCAAGTCCACCCCCAGGGAAAGACTCCTGCCCCCCTTCCAGGGGCAACCCTGTCCACCAAGACAACCAAGAACACAACTCTCCTACCAGTGCAGGACCTCCCTCCAGCAACTGGTCTCCCAACCTAGGGTGTAAGCCCTCAGGTTGCACCAGGGTCAGAGGTGAGGATGCCCTCCCCCTGCACCCCCTTTCAGAGCGCTGCACCCTCCATACTGGAGGGGTACCCCTGGGAACCATATTGGTCAGGGCACTGGTTACAGATGCCCTTCCTTCCAGGTCAGGCAGATCCTGAACCTTGTCTCCCAACCCAGGGACCAAAACCTGTGGTTGTGCATTTGCCTGGCACGCCAGGACTTCTGGGGACTGACATAGTACCCCCTTGAGGGTGACACACAACTCATGTGTCCTGTGACAGTCTGCCTGGCACAGATCTCCCGACCCCTGTCCATCTGACAGTGCGCGAAGATCCCCCAGGACAGAAGTGGTGTCACCATGGTCACTCCTGGGAGACTCAGCCCTTCTGACTGGTCCCTGGCCCACTGGTTCTCCCACTGGGGACTCTTTCCCCCTCTCACCTCTCAGTCTGGACTTCTGCACCCTCCCAACTGGAGTGGCACTGCCAGACACCAGAACTGATGGAGGCCTGGTTACAGGCACTACCCGTTCAACAGACACTAGGAGATCTTCCTCAAATGGCCTACAAGTACAGTCTAGGTCCCCAACCTGGTGTTCCCTTAAGGAACCCTCCAGGCCCTGAGACTGGGTTTCAGGCACCGTGAGACACACTCTCCCACACTCATTCCTTCTCCACTGAGACCGGACATGAGCCCCTACACCCCTCCCACTACACTGGGACCTAACTGGGCTACACTGAACCTCTTCCACCTCACAGGTCTGGAAGATATCTAAGCCACTCCTTTTGGGATCACTCCCCAATGCCTCCTCAGACTCTCTGGAATCCACCAAGAGGTCTGCCTCCAACGCAAGCTCTCTGGGGTCAGAGAACTCACCCTCCACCAGTTGTTGGCATAGCTCTGGAAAACAGGGACTTAAAATATTCTCTCCAACAAATGAATCACACAGCCCCCCACAGTTGTTAACCAAGCTACCTTTTGCCTCACCCTCCAGTGCCTCACACGAGTACCCCACACAACTCTCCTGAGACTGGCAAGACAGTATCTGACTGTCTCTGTCACACAACCCACACTCTTCTGGCTGGTCTTCACACACACACACCAAGGTTTCTACCACGGGGGAACCCCTCTCCCTGTACCTCTCATCTAGAGTCAGTAGAGTGTCCCTCCCACCACTAGGAATACGGTCCCCTGTGCCAGTCCCCCAATCTACTTCAGGGACACTGCACTTCACTGGAGCTACATCATAAACCTGAACCCCCTGGTGTATGTCGACCCCCTCCCTCAAGTCAGGCGCCACATCTCTGGGTGTTAGTACCTTTCTCTCCGCACTAGATATCATAATCATGCTGTCACCATCTGAGCTGGACTCCACCTCCAACTCAGCAAAGCTCCTTCCTTGAGCGTCCCATTTTTCTTTCTGGGCTAAGGCCCACAGGATCATACCTTCCTTGCTTAGCCGGTCTAATTCTCTGCAACTTTGCTCAGCAGCAAGGAGCCACTCATCTTTCTCTTCCTCACTGTCAGAGAAGTCCTCCTCCTCAGAATCATCTGCTAATGTTGCTTTCCAAATTCTGGCCTCATGGGAATACAGGCATGCCTCAAGATCCCTCCTTGTGGAACCTTTCTCCACAGGCAGCCCCCCTCTTCTTGCAAAAGGCTTTTATCTCCTCTTCTGTGTAGATGCACAGGTGAAAAAAGTTGACTTCCATTTTGGCAGGATTTTACAGGTGCAACACTAGCCAGAGTCTCAATATCCAAAAAATACTTCCAGGAGGACACCGGAAAAAACAAACAGTATGTGGTGGCCTAGTGGTCTGCACTCACTAGTGATGTGCACCAATCACTGTGGGTCTAGTACAAATACAAGTTAAAATCCTCACCGCTGACCACCAATGTTAGAACTGGGGGTCTCTAGTTGGCAGAGGTAGGTACCACTGTCCAAATAGGGACCCTTGTTTCTAGTCAGGGTAAGGAGGAAACCCTCTTAGATAAACCCTGATCAGCCTCTAGGTAGCTTGGCACGAGCAGTCAAGGCTATTCAGGAGGCAATGTGTAAAGTATTTGTACCAACACCCACAGTAACACAGTGAAAACACCACAAACTGACTCCTCAACAGTTTAGAAAAATAAAGGTATTTAATCTAAACTACACAAGACCAAAACGGCAAAAATCCAACATACACAGTTCAAGAATATGGTTTCAAAAGAGTTCTTAAGGTTGTAATAAAAAGTTCTTTAGGTTGCGATAAAATAATCCACAGTTGCATGAAAAGTTCACAGTTGCGTCACGTTTCAGACACAGTACCTTTAGTTGCGACAAAGTTCCAAAAGCAGAAGCAGGTGCAGTGGAAAACAAGCGATGCGTTGCTCCTGAGACCCTGGGGAGGCGATGCGACAGCCCCGCTGCAGCAGCGGGCGTGTTGCGACGAATCCGGTCTGTATGGGGAGGAAGGCCACTTGTATGGATTCCGGTGCGTAGGTTCCGTAGGAAGTTTGTTCTCGCAAAGGCGCGATGCGCGATCTCTGGACTTGCGACGATATCCGGGGCGACGATGCGTGAACCAGCGGTGATCTTCTCTCTCGCAGCTCCTCGATGTGATGGCTTCTGCGACGACACTCGCAGCGACGTGATGCAGTCCGCAAGCAAGCAGTGCGGCGATCTCACCCAGCGACGACAGGCTCAGCGACGACACTCGCAGCAATGTTAGGCTTCCCACACCGATCGGGTGTGTCCCACAAATGAAGGATGCGACGGCTCTGACAGCGGCAACAGGCGCTGCGACGATCTCGACCTTCGTAGCGGCGGGAAACTTCTCGCACTGTTGGGGATGCCCTCCGCAGCGAGAGATGTGATAACTTTTCAATTGCAAAAAGTCTCTTAAGCTTAGTTTCAAGCTTCCCAGCACAGGTACAACTTCCAGAGGCCCCACAACTGGATCAAGCACTCTAGGAAGGACAGAACTCTCTCAGCAGAGTTCAGGGAAGTTGGGGGTGAAGTCCTTTTGATCCTGGGACTTCAGAACAGGGAGCCAGCTCTTCTCAGGCCCTTGGAGATTCATTCAAGACAGGGGACACAGAACAACAGCAAAGTAATTCCTCTCACCTTGGCACCAAAGCAACAGGTCAGTCCAACAGAGCAACAGCAGGACAGTCTTCCTTCTTCAGATTCAGCTTTCTCCTTGGCAGAGGTTCCTTCTTGATTTCAGGATGATCTAATTTTCTGTTGTCAGGGGTCCTGTACTTATACCCCTAAAAATCTTTGTTCTCTTTGTGTAAGTAGGCCCTGAGCCCGGTCTGAACCAGTTCTGGGTGTTGCTTGAGCACTGTGTTTGCCTGGCTTCTCCTTTTCTTTCAGAGTGAGGGGCAGGGTCGTCAGCCGCCCAGCAGGAGGTGGAGCCAGCATTGTGGCATGCAGGCACAGCCCTATTCAAGCCAAGGTGCTAACTCCTCCCACCACTCAGGTTGCAAATGCAGTCATTCAGCCTATGGCTGACTCAGCCAGCCTCCTGGGGAATCCCCAGCCCCTGTCACTCTCAAACCAGACAGTCAATACACAAACAGGCCAAGGCACACAGAAGGGTCAGACAAGAGAACAGCAACTTTCTAAAAGTGCTGTTCTCAAACACAGGATTTAAAAACAACCTTTCCTAAAAGATGTGTTATTAAATTCTGAGTTCAGGGATACTAGACTCTGTCCTATCGTGTTCCTATGGGAAGAAATGCTGGTACCCACTGTAGCCAGCAACCCCTGTGTTAATCTATGAAGCAAGATAGCCTTACAATAGTGAACAACGAAAATTGCTGCCTTTCACTACCAGAGCATGTCACCTGCACCAGTACATGCTCTACCTTTCACATACACTGCACCCTGCTCAGGGGGGTACCTTGGGCCTTCCATAGGGGTGACCAATGTGCACAAAAAGGGAAGGGTTAGGCCTGGTCAGTGGGGACACTGACCAGGAGGACATGGCAGTTCACAGACTGCACACAGGCACTGCAGTGGCAGGCCTAAAACACCATTTTAGGGCTACTCATGTGGGTGGCACAATCAGTGCTGCAGGCCCACTAGTAGCATTTGTCATCACCAGCCCTGGCACACCCAGTACACTTTACTAGGGACTTCATGGTGATAAAAATATGCCAATCATGTATATCCAATCATAATAACAATTTACCTAGAGAGCATATGTACTTTAGCACTGATCAGCAGTGGTAAAGTGCGCAGAGTCCTATTGCCAACAGCCACGGGTCAGGAAAAATAAGGAAAGAAGAAGCAAAAAGTTTGGGGATGACCCTGCAAGAAGGGTCAGTTCCAACAACCATGAATCAGTTTCTCCTCTGCCCTTTTAAGAGTGAAATAAAAACTCTCTAGCTCTCTTCTAAGTTTTTTTTGATGAAATAACCCAAAACTCAAAACTTCCCCCCAAAAGCAAACCTTAAACGTGTCCCACACTATGTTGATGCTGGCTGAGTCCCTATTATTATCAAAAAATTCCTTTAGCCACCTGGACATATGATCTATGAAGTTGTCGTTGACACATGGCTTCCGGTCAAAGGAAAATTGTTTAGGTCTACCAGCCTCACCCCAACCAGACAGTATTAATACAATAGGGAATGATTCAATGAAATTTTGGGGTAAATCTGCATTCCAGCCCCAGCCAAAAAAGCGGCGCCTAAAAAAAATAGTCTAATAGCACCTTTTTTTTATGGGTAAAGGAGTAAAAAGTATATCCTGGGTCAACAGGAAATATTGTACTCCATGCATCTGTCAGGCCATGGTCCTTTAGTATATTAGACAAAGCCTTAAACACCCGTGGTTTTCACCCTCTATAGATTTTTGGCCCTCCTACAAAATCTTGACTAGTTAAATTAATATTCATATCCCCACAAATGATTAACAGAGAGGGCCATGTTGCAAGCTCTATTTGCAATTCATCCAAAATTGCTCCTTCATCTAAATTAGACCCATAGATATTACATAAAGTGAAGTTCCTGAGTCACCCGCCCAATTCAACTATAGCCCAGCGCCCTAATTTGTCTGCTAATTTTCGCCGAACTATGTAGACGTTAGGTTTGGCCAAAATAGCAACATCCCGAGTCTTAACTGATTGTTGCGAGGAGACAACGACAGACAATCTCAGATCAGATATCAAATGATGTTAACTCCACTGTAAATGTGTCTCTAGAATACCGAGAGGGGGGTCAGGCAGGGCTGTATCCTGGCCCCTCTCCTTTTTACCATTTACATTAATGGCCTGGGTAACTTCCTAGACGAACCAGGGGTCGATGTACCGGGTGTAGGAGACTCAACAATACCAGTTCTCCTATAACGCGGATGATGCAGTTTTGTTGGCCTGTACTGGGGTGGGTTTACAGAAGTTGCTGGATTTATTTGGAGTTTTTATGGATCGGTTGGATCTAAAAATTATTATAAAAAAATCTCACACCATGGTGGTGGGTAAAACTCGAAACAAGTACAAATCTAAAGCCTTCTTTTGTAAGGAAGAGATGTTTCCAGGGTCTCTGCATTACCCTACCTAGGGGTTCTCTTTGATGAGAAGGGTACATGGGGCCCTCAAACTAAGCTTAAAAGTATCTCTTTGGCAAGATCTACGTCAGCCCTCATGGGTTTTTCAAAACACTTGGGGGCACGTCCAATGGAGGTCCTCTTGAAGGTATTTAACACAAAATGCATCCCAATTGCTACATATGGTTCAGACATATGGGGTTATGTATCTCAGGAAAAGATACAACTAGCGGAGAATAGGTTCCTGAGATACCTTCTGACAGTCACATAGTCTACTCCCACTTTTTCAATACATTCAGAGGTAGGCTTGGACTATGTCACAGATAAACTGAAAATGGCCCCTTTAATTTTCTGGGTTAAAATTTGGCTTCACCCTGAAATAACCTTGAATCACGCTATTTTGAATGATGTTGTAGCATTGGAGTATGCTAAAAGGGTACCCTGGCTGGAATATTTGAGAACATCATTTGAAATGCTAGGCCGTCCTGAGTTGTACCTAATTCCATCTTGTATCAGAAGGGAGGACATAAATTGGATCAAGCAGCACTTTGTACGTAGGATCAGATTAGACCGTGAGGCGCTGGAATTAGTAAAACCTACAGTTAGATCTCACTTTATGTTACTAACCTCCCCCTCACTTGAGCCATATCTGAAGATTGTGACTAAACCCATCACAGAGTTTTACTGATAACATTTAGATTTAATCAAATACATTATTCCTTGGGTACATACTAAACATGGGGTAATCCTGATCATTCCCCGCCCTGCACCTGCGATAATTTTTCATTCCAGGACACCATGCATTTCCTTATGTTTTGTGGGTTTTTTGTAGAAATTAGGAAAAAATATTTGCTCCCGATCCTGCGAGAAGCTGGCTTTAGTCAAGTCAGGCCTGCTCTCATGTTTCTTCAGATGTTAGGCAGTCCCTCTATTACCTTTTGCGTGGCTAGTTTATTAGTGGCAGCATTAAGAATAAAAATGAAAAGTCTTGAGACAAATGTATAAACACGCCTGTTTTTATAAATGAATTGTATCCTATATGTCTTTTATGGGCACTCACTGAAACTGTACATATATGAAATGTTGATATTTTTGTATATTTGTTTGTTGTTTCTTTTATGATTTTAATCAATCAAATAAAGTATTTTGACTACAGACAAGGTCCGGGTGAATATGACGTAATTCAGCAGCAACCCTCCTTCTTTTATTAATGTTATTCAAACAGAGACGTTTAAAGAGCATATTCGAATATCTCTAGACATCATCAAACATCATACCAAATTTCCCAATAAATTTCACATCTCTTAACAATAAATTTGTCCCAGTTCCTTTTTTTGTTAACTCTTTTTTGCTGAAACTGTGAATTCTTTTTCCTGTTTTTACCCCAACACTGTGACCCTTCCACCCTCCCTCCACCCCAGCACCTCAAATCCCCTCCCCTCTGACCCCACCCTTCCCTCTAACAAGGCTTTAGGACTTATGGTCCTGCAAATGCCGGCTGCCAAAATTCCCTGCCCTTACCCACAAGCCAGCAAAAACTTTTCCTCATATCAGAGAAGGAGAAAAAAATCAATGAAGTAAATAATAATCATCTTACATGATACCTTATCTCCAGATTTAGAAAATAAAGGAAACAACAAGGAAACTATAAGTAAAAAATCAACAATACGTAGAGTCTGTGGTCCAGGCCCAACTTTCCGTCAGATAACCACCGCATTTCTAAATGCTATTCAAAAATTCTTTAGCTAGTCCCGCTGTAGTGAAAAATTGTGGGCGATCCTAAAAAATAATCTTCAATTTTGCGGGATTCATTAAATAGGCTTGCGCCCCTTTAGCCTGAAACAGTGTAATTACCTGCCGAAGCTGCCAGCGGTTTTCCATAGTGTATCTACCAAAATCAGGTCTTACAAAAAACCCCAAACCTGGGTCAATTCTCCGCTTAGCCAGGCGGGCGAGTTTAAAAACCTCCTCGCGGGCCAAAAAGCTATTAAAAGAGATTAACAGTGCTATGGGGCTAGCAATGCTTTGTCCGTCAGAGTGTTCCGCTGATTGTCCGTTTCGTGCTCGAATATGAAAGGGAAACCAATGCACTCTCTCGATCTCCCTGTCCCAATCTCATTTACTTAATTCTGGAAAAGCGTTCTTGAAAAAGTCCACTATAACTTTACGAGCATCTTGGCCCTCTTTTCCTTCTGGTACTTGCAAAACCCGCAAATTATTTCTGCGTGCTCCATTTTCAAAATCCGCAAGCTTCCATTGCGTATCCTCCTTTATCGCCCGCAATGATTCTGTGACTACCTTCTGCTGCGCAAGTTCGTCTTCTAAATTTGATATATGCGGGACTCTGCCTCATTGCATCTGGATGTAAAATCCGCTTGTGACTTTTCCAGCCTGCGGACCGAATTCTGTAATTTTCGACACAGAGTCTGAACCCTCTGGCTCTCTTCTCTAGTTTCATTGCGCAAGGACATTATTGATTCATAAATCATTGATAAAGATATTGCCCCAACCATTAGCTCTGGGGACCCATCGTGAGATTGATGCTGTTTGCTGTGTTCGCCAAGATTATCTGCCTTCTTTTCTAAATGTTTACGAACTGTAGAAGGGCTACCTTCAGGTATATCCACTGAATCATCCAGAAAAATACTACTATGAGGGCTGCCACCCCTCATATTCATATGTTGAGCATATTGTGACACTAAGTCCTTGCAGGATGAAGATAGCGACTGCTCCGACATAGCATAAAAATCTCCAGATTCCACGTCCTGCTGTGTGCCTTGACCTTCACGCCCCCCGGCTGATATCTGAGGGTTGGAGTCATTGTCATCATCCCCGGAATTTCCGTTATTACAGCTTTGAGGTTTACTTTGATTATCTACATCATTAATTGTAGATGGGGAGTTTACACCCACTGCTCTTACAGGAGTAGGACATACCAGTCCCTTTGCAACATTGTTACTTTGTGGGCTTTCAACATTTAACGCTGTTACAACCGTTTCCGCGTTTACCACCATTAAAATTACTTGTTCCTTCTCAGCAATGGATTAAATTTTAGCTCCCTTAGACTTATCCTTTGCAGCAGCAAAAATTGCAGGTATAGTTTTATTTTTTTACGCTCCTCCTGCTTTTGCTTTCAAGTTATCCTGAGCGATTTTTACATTTTTGGCATTTTTTTGTGGGGTAGCCATGCTTTTGCTCACCTCTGCCCCTCCGTTTTCGACTTGTTCCTCCATTGTTCGTGACTTGCCCCTTGCACCTTTTGGAGGCATGAATCCTGGACTCTCAACAGCGAAGAACTCGTGGTTCTTTTCCCAGCGCAAGCAGGGGAGCAGAGGGAGCAGTTAGAGCAATTAGAGCCAACCTCCTCTCCGCACCTGTGAACCGCTGCGCACACACCCTCACTGAATCACTCCACCGGCAGCGATTCCCCCGCCGTCCACCTCTCCAGCAATCTGCGACAGAAAAGCCCACGACCGGCAGGAGCTCGCTCTACCCTCCAGCCGCCACTGCAAGGGGAAACTTATGGGTAATCTTGTATGGTTATTTCGGCAACTTCTTTAACATATCGGCCGCCGATTCTTTCTCTCTCGAGTCCTCTCCTTCCTCCAGTCGATATAGCTTATGGGTTAAGCTGGGAGCGGTCAGCCTACGCGTCCACTCGAATGGGCGCCATCTTGCCTATCCCTGTGGGCCCTGGGGGTCCCTAATATGCCAAACCATTGTAGGTTATTCATTTTCAGTGCCCCTACCACCAAAGTCGATTTGGGCACAATTTACCTTTTAAAAAGCAGTTCTGCCACCCAGGGCAGTTCTCAAACTGATCTCAGGCTTCAGTAATGCACACATGCAAGTACAAAAGGCACAGCTGACCTCTATACTGCTAGACAGCACACCATACACTGCACACAAATGAAAATAAGTATAAAGAAACCAGCAGAAGTTATAATCCTACCTTTAAATTATTGGCAAACAGATACAAACAGGACTGCCTTTCAGCTGTGAGTCTCCAGAGTTACTTTGAATTGCAAAAACCACATGGAAAAGCTTTGCACAAAAATGGGACAGCTGGTAAGGGTCAGAGGTCGATCCTGCATTTAGCAACCTATCAGAGCTAAGGGTAAGGTTTGCTTTGGCTCTTCGGGCTCCAAAATTCTAAAAGAAGAGATGACAGAGCAGGGAGAGAAAGAGAAGCTTTGCTGACAATTTTTGACAAAAGCAAGTTTTGCGCAGTCATATCAACAGAAGGAAAGGTAGTGACGTATGTGGGCCCTGAGTAGAGCATAGCTCTGCCATGTATATAACAAGCATTGGCCGCGGGGCCGAGCCGCAAAAAAATAATTATAACATAAAAACGCGAATTATGCGCACGCGTGCGCAGAATAAATGTGAGATGTCTTGAAAAACCGTTACAATGACTCAAAAAGCCGCTAATCAATATGTAAATGAAGCTTGTAACAAACAAAGGCTGGTGGTATGAGTCAACCATCTCAGCGACTCTCTGTATAGATCGTTTAAGTTCCTGGGTCAAGTTGCTTCTAGCCAGGCCAAACAAGCATTGGCCGTGCGGGTTAGAAAATACAAATTGGTTTGTGACTTTGTAAGAGCACCTCAAACATGTACCTTGCAGCGGTTTCAAGGTGCTTTCCAGGATATTATATAAGTTAGGAGCTAAAATGTGAAATGTGCATGATTCCTTTCATGATTCCTTTCACCCGAAATAAAATGTCACTCGTGTCACACTGAAAAGATGGAAACTTCACACAGACCAAATGAAAACTTGTTAGCTGCGGGGACACGCATTCAAGGGCCCTAGTGATTCAAGTGTTAGCTTGAGCGATCCCAGCGGGGTGACATGCGCCTCTAGGTTCAACATGGAGGGCAGAGTTTTGTCACACAGGACCACCATTGTAAAAACTTTAACCAAGAATGTACGATGTGTCCACCGAAAGCACTCATGCGCCTGTCTTAAAAGGTGCTTGACATTACCTAGAAAGGAAAGAACGGTATTGTGAATGGAGGACGGGTGGGATTTTCAAGTGCGCGCGCTTGTGAGCAGCAGGCCAAAGTGGATGCCTGCTTGTGCCCCAGGGGGACAGTTGAGTGCGAGTGGGGCCACGAGTGGTGATGCTGGTACGCGCACGACGGTAAAAAGTGCTTCCCGGCCACCAGCTTGCTATAACGCGCACACGCGCTATTGTGCGCGTTCTAGCAAGCTGATCGCCAGCAAAGTAGCATTTCTCAGAGCTACTTTAGTTCTCTAGGAAGACCAGCACATGCACTGGATCAGGCCGAGACCTAAAAATAATGGTTTTAGCTTAAAGATTACTGTGTAAGGGCTACAATAAGTAGGCAATGACATTCAGTTTGCATTCATGCGCCCTGATGTTACACTAGTACAATTGCTAAAGGAATTGGTAGTTGGTTATTAATGTTTTCTAGCTAGCTCAATGTGCTATTTACCTCCTACAAGTTTGTTTGTGCCCAACTGCCAAAAATAGGGGTAGATAGTGTAGACAGAAGGTAAACTTGTTTCAGGTTTCTTACTGTCAAAATGGGGGAAGGGAGGTTAGCTCCTGTGCAAATTAAGGGTAAGCAAATGTATGTTTTCTCTCTCTTTTTTTCAATCTCTTTTGAGCCTATCTAAATTCTATCTAGGAAAGGGCCATGAGACATTTAATTGGCTACTCGTTAATATTGTTTTGAAAAAAAATTGTTAGCATTAATAAAATGAATAAAAAATACGCCATGTTACTGCCCATCCTGTCTGACTAAATTATGAAAGGATGAGTAGTCTAGATTGCTGTTCCCTTATTTGACCTTTTAGGGGAACTATATGTTATTCTCATGCTACATACAGTTTTGCAAGGGCATTGATAGTCTTTTATTATCTAGTCTGTGTAAATAAGCTGAAAGCCCTTATTAGAGCTGGTGAATAGGTGTTTTTTTTCTTTGAAAAGGATTATGCATAGTGTTAGACCTGGCACCTTGGTGTGGGTCTCCCTTCCATTTTTGCTGTTGCCTCGTGTGTTTTTGCTGGTGTTAGATGCTTTGGGCACTGTGCCACTGCTGTCCAGTGCCACAGTCCAAGTGCTCCCTATTGTAAATGAATGTATGAATTAGTGATTCCATGATTGACTGGTTTGGTTTACTTGTCAGACCCTAGTACAGTGCGCTGAGTGTGCCCAGGGCTTGGGAACCAAATGCTGCTAGTGAGCTTGCAGCACTGGTTGTGCCACCCACAGAAGCAGCCTGTATAAGTGTTTCTAAGGCCTGCCATTGCGGAGCCTGTGTCCAGTCTGGTACTGCCATGCTGACTGGGCAAGTGCACCTACTTGCCAGTCCCTACACTTTCCCTTTTCATCATATCAGACACCCCTATGGTAGGCCCAAGGGCAGGGTGCATTGTAAGTATAAGGTAGGACATGCCATTGTGTGTGTGGCATGTCCAAATAGTGAATTACAGACATTTTTTGTTTTTTACTATTGCAAGGCTACCTGTTCTCCATGGGCCAGAATGGGCAGTTAGATTATTACATTTTATAATTTTAACTGACTCAGGGAACAAGGTAGAAATTCGAGTTTAGTATGTCTGAACTCAGAATGAAACAATACATATTTTAGTGAAGTTGATTTTAACATTCTGTGTTTGAAAATACCACTTTTAGAAGATAGGTATTTTCTTGTCTAACTATCCAAGCCTGCCTCTGCTAGTTTGTGTATTCCTTGTCTGGAGTTTGAGTGACAGTGCTGGGGAATTCCAAGAGACAGGATGAGTCAGCCCAGTGGTGAATAGAGATATCTGCATCTAGATGGGAGGGAGGAGTTACACCTGGGACCTGAATAGGGCTGTGCCTCCCCTCTACAATGCTGGCTCCACCTCCTGTGGGGCAGCTAATGTTTCTGCCTTGCACTGTGAAAGGAAGGAAGGAGTCATGTCAACAGAGTGCTCCAGAACTGGTTTGGACTGGGCAAAGGCCCCTCTGCCCTCAAAGGACAAAGAATTTTGGGGTATAAGTATTGGGACCCTGATCCCAAGAAATCAGATCGCTTTTGGACAAACAAGAAGAAACCTTTTCAGAGGAGAGGAACCTGAAGAAACTGAGGGGAGACTATCCCTAAGCTGAAGTGCTGCTTGGGTAATTGGCCTGCAGTGGTTTCCTGACTGCCAAACAAAGGCGAAAGGACTTTTTGTGCACTTTATTCAACTTTTGAAAGATCTCCAAGGGCATGAGAGAAGAGCTTGCCTCCTGCTGAAGTCTCAGGGACAACAGACTACAACCCCCAGCTCCCCAAGAGTTCTTTGGAAGTGCCTGCTGCTGTTTTGGGCCTTCTGAGGGACTGTGTGTTGCAAGGAGCTTGATGGGCTACTCAAGAGGAAGAATTGTGTCGCAGCCGCTGCCGTTGCATCTCTGAACAAGGGTGTCGCCTCTGTAGCTGGCTCATTGCCCCGCATCGAGAGAAGCGTGTCGCTGTTGCAGCCGCTGCCGTCGCTTCTCTGAACAAAGGTGTCGCCGCTGTAGCTGACGCACTGCACCGCATCAAGAGAAACACCTTGCATCCACGGAGTAGAGTGCTGCCTTCGGAGCCGCTGTCATTGCATTACTGAACAAGGGTGTTGCTGCTGCAGCTGTCGCATGGAGCGGAAGCGTCTCACATCGAGGGAGAAGAGTGTTGCCGCCAAAGCCGCTGTTGTCGCATCTCTGAACAAGGGTGTCCCCGCTGCAGCTGACGCATCGAGTTGAAACTTCTTGCAACATTGGAGAAGCGTGCCGCATCAGGAAGAACATGACGTCTTTATTTCTTTGCCCCAGATCTTGCCGCCTTTCCATCTTTGCAACACTTTCGTTGCCCTGCCTGTCGCATTTTAAAGTACATTGACTTAAAGTGTCGCATTTTAACAACTAAAGAGAACTAAGCTAAAACTACCATTTTAAGTACAGTATTGTGGGTTTTTGTCGTTTGTGGTCTTTTGATAAGTCTATATAAAGAATACTTACTTTTTTATATAAAACCTGTGTGGTGTCCCTCTGTAGTGTTGTCACTTGATCACTGTATGTGTCCACAAATGCTTTACACACTGCCTCTGAGATAAGCCTGTCTGCTCGTGCCAAGCTACCAAGGGGATGAGCAGGGGTTATTTTAGGAGTGTACCTACTTACCCTGACTAGAGGCTAGGGTCCCTATTTGTCACAAGTACCTACCTGTGCCAACTCGGGGCCCCCAAATCTAACACATAGTTCAGATTGTAAAAAGTAGAATGCAGGAAATTTGCCCATGTGATACTCAGCAAACATTTTTGAAAGGAAAATATTGTTTTATAGGAGTTTGTTAGTCACAACATGTTCTGCTGGAGAAATTTATGTACCCACTATGTTGAATTTATTTTTAGTTCTTTATGTATTAAGAATCCCTGTTAAATTTGCAATTTTAGATTTTCCTCCTGCGCCTATAACATGAAAGCATGACCTTAAGTGTAAAATGTAGGTGCTTTTATTAAGAGAAATCATTTTAGAAGTGTCTGTAGTCCTGTACACGTAGTGAAAGGTTATGACTTATGAAACACAAGTTTGTTAAGACAAGAAGCACAAAAGAATGCTCGTTCTAAGAATTCCCTTTCTTGAGGTTCTTCAGATGAATAATAATAGTAATATGCAAATGTAAGGATTTGGAGTATGTCAGTTTTGTTTTTCTTTTTTCCTCAGAATTTAGTAAATAAACACAGACTTCCTTAGCTGCTTCAAATAGTGTAATAGGTCCAGTATTTTTTTACTCTCAGATAGATGAAGTGGTTCTTGGGTGCCTTGCTAATATATGGGGCACCCTAAGACTAAGGAAGTTTTCTGAGACTACCCTCTCTGTTGATACATTATTTGTATGCCTTGTCTAAAGACCTTTTACTCTGTTCACCAATAGATATTTGCTGCCCTACAACCATTGCCAGAGGGGCCCGGACATCAGATCCAGCCTGGGAAGTCAGCACCAGTCCAGCTTGAACCCAAGGTGAAGGTAACCAGCACAGGGGTTGCTGGAACTAGTACCTCAGTGAAGGTGGAAGGCCAGAAGCACTGGGATGGGAAGTGTGTACCCCTGCTACTGTCTTGGGTGAAAGACAGGGTCACAAATCAGAAAGGAGAAGTTGTGGATCCAGTTTTTGATGCTCAGCTGAGAGGGTCACAGACCGACAAGGACGGCAAGGAGGCTTTTGTTTGAGGTGACCCCCCTTTGAAACAAGAGTTGCTTCAGGCCTCCGAGTCCTGGTCCCAAAGTGAATGCAAGTCTGCACCTTTGTTTGTTGATCAAGGAATGACTGGGCATACTGGGTACAATCTGTGGCCCAAACAAAAGAGCTGTGCGCCAGTGGAGCAAAACAGGAGTTAGGGAAGGACTTGAGTTCAGGGTACAGGTGCTGTGCCCTTGGTGCCTGTTAGACTAAAGTGAGGAAAACTGGTGCACTGCCTGAGACACTGGACAGGATCGTTGAGGGTATTTGCCCCGAAAGGTGATTGCATTATCTTGAAAGAGGAAACTTTTCCCTTAAAACTGGGCTGTGATTTTTTTCTTGAGTTGCGAGTTGTGCAGCTCCACCGTGGGAACAACAAGAGCCTGCCTGTGAGGCTCAAACGGACACAGGGAGAAGACTCCCCTCTGGCTGGTTGTACAGCGGCTTCAATTTCCCAAGGACTTCTTTTGTTAGCAATGTACCCCTTTGGTTGTCCCATTTTTGAGGAGGGACAGCCCTTTGCAGCTCCTCATCCTAATTCTCATGGCCCTGTGTGGTCCTCCTGGACCCTGCAGCCAAGATTGTTCTTGTAATAATATGTGTGACTTCTTTAATATTTGCATTAGTAATGTTTATTCTGCAAGAGAAACATTTTGTTAAACAATTGATAAATTCTTCTTTGCCCTTCTCCTAAAGTATGTTGATTGATACTCTAGCCCTCATAAAAGGAACACTGTAAAAGTGTATTGAAAATGTTTTTAATTAGATATGTGCTGTTGGCTATTCTGAAACTGAAATAGATATTCACTGAAATACATCAGAGCCCTGAGACATAGAATTGGACTAGATGGTTCTGGGACTTGCTTTCTGCTTGGGATTGGAAAATATTGATGGTTCTGTTTATAATAATAGCTATTATTTTCTTCTGCAATTTATGTATTTATTGTGACCCAATGCTCTGTTCCCCATATATTCCTACTTGTATCTCACCAGTTAAATGAAATGTTCAAATGTAAATGCCCACCTAGCAATGGATTAGGATATTGATGAATTTGTGAGAATAAATGTGCAGAATATTTTCTATGTTCCTTCTAGATAATAGGGAGGTTTTTAGCTCATGCTAAAAGGACCGTCTGTTAAAGTTTGCAGGAATCGCTGTTAGCATGAGCTTAAAGTCATTTTGTTCTTGGCAGCCATTTTAGTTAGCCATGTGCTCGCTATGTGCGTTCTCCCTCTTCCAGAGCCTTGCACATGCTCAGAAAGACCTGTAGCTGCCAGAATGCACCTGCTCCTAGTGTATAAGTGTCAGGCAATTCTTACTAATGTAAGCAGTTTAGTCTCTCCTTCCACGCTGTTGACTAAGCAATTCTTATGTATACATTTATGTATTTGTGTGCACACTTTTACTGCCCCTTTTTGAGTCTTCATGCTAACTCTGCAATAAACTGGCCATAAAAGGCCCCTGTTCTGTGCACTCCTTAGACTGTCTCATACAGCGCCCTGAGGGTACTGTATAACACAGTCTCCCTCATGTGAGGTTAATAAATACTTCTATTGATATTACACCTTCTGTGCCAATCTCTTCTTTGTTGTTTTAAGGACCAGGTGTATCAATGAACCATTAAAAAGGTTTTTATTTCTACAAGTGAACACTTGTAATTTATCTGTTGGTCTCCTGAGAGACCTGAAATTGGTTTCTGTCGCTGATGCTGTGATGCTAGATTCCAGGTAGCCCAAAACCTTATCACACATAATCCTCTGATTTTCACCTTTATTCCCACAATAAATGATTTGAGCAGGTAGAACATAAAAGAAAACACTATTTCTAACCACTTCAATATTGTAATTCTGCATGAAGAAACTGCTGCTCCCCGGTTGAATCAAGGGGAGAGCTAGAAACTATGAAACCAGAACCTGCCCTGTTCAGCATTCATGATACCATAATTATGCAGCTAGAAATTACAGCTTCCAGAATGCATTGTACTGAGAAAGCCATACTTCCAGTGACTACCAGAGCCAGCCTGTGCTAGCTTGAAAGACCTTTAACTTGTCCGATACAGTAGATCCTTACAACTGTTTGTTTGTGACACAGCCTAAAACATTTAATGTGGCACATTACACAGTACATTTACCACCCTGTCTTAATTTCTTCCCAGCATCTTAGTCAAGGGCAGGAATCCTGTATGCTCTGTCTTTGGCTGTCTATAAGGCTGCTTCCTTTGTGAGTTCTTCATATCATGTTTTTTTATCATTTTGTCCACTTATATGTTCATGGTTAATCAGGGAGAATGGACCACACCAGGGTCCTTGTGTTGCTATGACGCTTTTCTTCAAAGATTTGTATCACCTTCTCTATGCTATGATACAGGCCAGTGGCATACAGTGGGCGCCAGTGTATTGTGTTCAGTCGAGGGAAGTTAAGACATATCAGTTATCCTGATGCCCTGCTAAAGATCAGATTCACCCATTTTCTTTACCAAACAGCAATTTTGAGCACAAGCTAAAAAATGAGCTTGGTTTTGTTGCACAGTTAAAAGGTGTATACCTTGAACTCAAATACCTAAAATATGGTTTCTAATTTGGCAGGTTTTCTTGCGCTGATCTGCATACATTGTTGTTTAACTTTGTATATATTGTTTTCAGAAAACAAATATTTTTACATACACCATCCTTGTACAGCATTGCGGTTTTCCATATATTTCCTTTCGTACTAAACAAATTTTTATTGAAATTACATAATGATTAATGCAAATCCATCGGTATGTGAAGGATCTTTGTTATATTGAAAAAGAAAGCTGGCACAAATTGGAAAAAAGCGTATCTTAAATGTTACCTATTTGTTCATGCTACATTTGATAAAGTTTGTTAAAAAAACATAGTAAACTCTTACCTTTCACATCAATGCACGTTCTCTCATGTTTTCCTTTGGAGAGGTGAGCAAAATTGTAGACAGATGTCAAATTTCAAGAATAAGAGGCACATGGATGAAGATAAGGATTTGAGATTCCTTAATAGCGATTTTTAAGGAATCGCTATTTAGGAGTTGCAATTCCTTATGCATGTAGGAATCGGAAAAAAATAGCGATTCCTACACATTCCCTAATAGCGAATCTCAATGCATTTCCATTCATTCCTTCGGGCCTTAGAGGCCCATAGAAATGAATGGGAAAGCATTCGCCAATTGCGATTACAAAATAGGTAATTGCAAATGCAATTTCAAGGGTGCTAGGGGACCTAAGGCCCCCTGATGCACCCCTACCCCCAAAACAGGTAAATGTGCACATGTGGTGCACACACATGCCCTAAGGGAATGTGTGTGCGCCACATGGCACTAGGATTTGCAAGTTACCATCAACCAGAAGTTGATGGTAAATTGCAAATCCTTAATGGAAAGTTGAATTTTTCAAATCCTTCATGCATTACATTTAGGGAATCGCAAATTGCGATTCCCTAAATGCATTCACAAAAGAGGTACTCGCAAAAATTGTGATGAACTATTTTGTGAATGCATTTTGGTTTGATGCATCGAAAATGCCTTTTTACCGGTCGCAAATGGACCGAATCTACAAATCGGCCCGTTTGCGACCGGTAAAAACCTTGGTGCATGTGCCCCTAAGAATTTAGGAAGCAAGATTTTTTTTAAACTTGCTTGCTAAAAAGCGATTCTTCCAATTTGCCATTTATGGGATTAAAAAATCCTTATTTTACCAGTCCACGTCAGTGTCTACCACCCAAGGACCACAGAACTATTGTATATATTTACAAGACAAGTGGCAGAGCGTGGCATTAGCCTTTCAGCTTAACACCACGCTCCACCATTTTTGAAACGCAGAGCTGCACTGTATTTATAAGACAGTGCAGCCCTGAGTTCCCCCTCCTGTACTGGCACTAATTACAGCTGCCTAGCGGCAACACAGGCACCTGCATTGTGGGAATGATTGTTTCTGTGCATGAAGGTGTCCTTTCCTGCACATAAACAATCTTAAATGGCGAGTTGTAACTTCAATGTGTGCTGCTTTGTGTAACCTACATAGAAGTTGCAACTTCTCATTTTTAAAATGATAATTTATGTGCACCTTCCGCCACATAAACAATAATGCATTGTGTTTTCCTTTTTCGATGTGGTCTGCACAAAGCAGAATACATAGTAACAGCAAAAAGAAGGAGAAATAATGCATTTCTCTTCGTTGCGCCATGTTAAGACCAGTGTTTTTTGTTGGTATTCATGTTGGCGCAGCCCCATATACTCCACGCTCGTAAATATGGGGCAGTGTTAAAATCAATGGGTTTTGCGGCGGAACGCCCACTGCAACTCCCATTGCCCTCCCCTTTCGTGCTGAGTATAACATGAAAAGGTGCCTTATCCACAAGGCAGTGTTAGGCCACATTAAGTGGCTTAAGGCTGCCTTGTACATAAGACGAAGCCTGATTCTCCACCACAATGTCAAACAAGCATTTGCAATGCAATAGGTCTCGCATTAGGGAATGTTTGAGTTATTGGCATTGCAAATGAAAAAGTACTAGTACTGCACATTAAATGACACACATATGACTTACCTGCAAATAAGCAGTAACACTGCACATTAAATAAGACATGCATGTAAAGAAGTAGTAACTCTGCACATTAAGGAAGTGCAGTGTTAAGTTGGACAATGGATGCATCGAGATTGGGAGGAATAATACATCTTGTTTGAGTGGTGCATATTTCCAATGAAGGTTGATAAGTTTGTTGATTGCAGTCGCACAGCTGGGTGCGCTTGGTGATCTGCTGGAGGGAGCGTCTGCTTTGCCTGGTGTCATTGGAGAGCAATTTGATTGGTACACTGGACAATGTTAGTTTTATTGGTCCAGTAGACAATAAAACCGCTGCATGACCACACTGTGTGATCCTGGGCACACTTTACAAATCCTACCTCCCATCCAGCGGCTGAAGTGCAAACTGTAAAACCTGATAGCTGGGCACAACTCCGGCATCACTGCAGGCACACCCTGTGTGATCTTGGGTATTTATCACATCTCAAAGTACTTTTAAATGCTTGAGCTGGGTAGGTCATGCATTTGACCTACCCAGGTGTTTGCTGCTACGTGCTTGATAAGAAATCATGCAACACACAATTGCAACTTCTGTGCCCCTTCCAAATAAACACTTTGAAATTAGAGTGGTAATTAGTCTCTAGGATGAGTAGATGCCCTCCAGCCTCCACTTGAAAACAGGGGTATATAGTTTGGGGGGAGGGAGGGGGTTATGCAATACTTTAACACGGGTAAAATTGTCCAAAGTCTCACCATCTGCCCGCTAAAGAGCAGCTCGCTGTGGTCGGCTGGCCCGGCTGATTAGGGGAGCTGTTGGGGCCGAGCCCGGTGAGGCAGGTACCAGCTGTGCCCCGCCGGGCTGCAGGCAGCTCAGTTATTAGGCAGCTGGAGGCCCGGGGACCGCTGCTGTTCTGTCTGTAATGTGCCCGAACCTCCCGGCAGGTGGGGCAGTGAGGTGGGGATATCAACTGAGCGCCCGCCCCCACCCTCGGAGGCTAATTAATTGGCAGAACAAGAGCGCATCAATGCTGATATAGGAGGGAGCGCAAGCTGGCACCTTCCGTGTGTATGAGCTAAAGGCAGGCGGTTGTGTGTGTCAAATGCCTCTCAGACTACAGAACGCAGCGAATGCTACGTCTAAATCTGAAATCAGGCGTGCTCGGGTGCACGTGCTTAGGTATGTCTGTCTAAGTGTGTGCGCTTCATAGTAATAGTCCAACCATGTGTCACTGCATCGTAGACTGTGTGCTACTTTAAGCATGTAACAGTGTGAGTGTATGCACCACTGCGCTTGTGAGTCACAGCTGTTTGCCAGTGGGTTCGTACCTGAGAGTTACTGACCTTGCTGTTGTGTGTGACCCACTCTGTGTCTGGGCTACTGTATGCGTGAGTGTTTAACCTTGAGTGCATGTGTATGTGGAGTGTACTGTGTGTGTGTGTGTGTGTGTGTGCGCTTGCGATGAGCGTGATGTAGTTGTGCGTGTGTGTTTACAGCCAGTTACTGTATGTGGTCTACTGTGTGTGTGCGTGTGCGAGCCACTGTGTGTGTGTGTGTGGGTGTCCCAAGCTGTGCTGTGTAGCTATCTATATGTTTGTTAGTGTGCGTTCGCTGCTGTGTGCATACCACTGTATGTGTGCACGGGTCTAAGAGTGTATATACACACAAGAGCGAATCTTCAGTCTGTGTGCAGTGTACGTCACCATGTCATCTACGGTCCTGTTCCGCTTTATTTATTTTGATTGCAGTATAAAACTAGATAATGCCTATTGTAATTGTGAATCTGTGTCAAAGAGGAACACAGGTCTCAACATAGTGACGTTGCTAAAGAAAATTAAAATGCAGTGAGAAAGCATTGTGGTTTCAGTAACTTATATTGCGCAACTGCTAACTAAGCTACATCTAACTACAAAAAACAGCTTATTAATCACAAGTGAAAACAATGCATTACCAGTTCTCGTTAAGATATGAATACACACGAGAGTACTACACTTATTTTTAATAAATTGGTCTTTTGTCACAGTAGTTTATTTGCCGCACATGTGTAGTTGGTTCATTCATCATGATGTAAAAAACCGGATGTGAATTGTTATATGCATGATTTCATGCAGGACCGAGAAAGGGTGCTACCAGTCACATTACTAATAATAGTGGGTAAAAAGAAAACGGTCACTAACATGAAATGTGCTGCAAGGTTGGCATGCACACTCATCCATCCTGCATTGTTCTTAGTTCCCTGGTGCTTTGAGGCAGTTTTAAGAACATTTTGGATGTTCTTGTTGCTCAAATGGGTGTAATTTCTGAAATGTATGTTTGTCTCTTGTTTATTGATTGATTTTGTTCTCGAGAATGTGTCACACATGGTCGTCGAAGGTCACTCATAATTACACAGAAATTATGGAAATGTCAGAGATAAGCAATCTCTAATCTCCAACCTTAGCAGCTACGAAGAAACATACACCCATGGAAGTTTGAGTTACCCCTTTTAGGGTGGCAACCCACACCAATTAGGGGACTACCCAAGATATTGATCTCCCTGCAAGAAGTAATGAATAAACTGGATTTTGGACTGCAAAGACGAAACAGCAGTGCTTTAAATGGGCCGGTACTCACCGGTACTGAGTACCGGCACTTTTCAATTTTCTACCCTTGAGTACCGGAACTTTTCAATACAGAAAGGAGAGTACCGGTACTCACAGGAGCTTAGCAGCACGCATTTCTTAGCTATTCCCAGACTGTTAGTGAATTACAGAGCACCTTATTGGCTGGCTGTGCGTGTGATCAGGCAGCAGAGCTTGAGCTGCAATCAGCAGAGAGCAGCATCTTCACTTCCTTGACTAAATGAACAATATGTGCGCATTAACCGTGGTTTACATCACCATTTTACACACAACCACCCATTCTCATTGCACGATTATTTTTAGATTAGTTTTGTTGTGCCGGCTGATGCAGGCGCGCAACGCTTATCAGGATCAAAGGGCTTCAGCCCACCCAAACGAACACCAACCCCCCCCCACCCCCGTCGTGTGAGACAGCTTCCTGGGCAGACACTCAGCTGGTCCCGAGTGTAATCTTTACAGGTCTTTAATGGACCATTTACTAGTTAACGAGGGCTTAGCTCACCCCTTCTTAGAGCCCCCTGCGTCTCCCACTCTGCATCTTGCTGGAAGAATCACCCCACCCCC
Source organism: Lissotriton vulgaris (assembly GCF_964263255.1). Classification (NCBI taxonomy): domain Eukaryota; kingdom Metazoa; phylum Chordata; class Amphibia; order Caudata; family Salamandridae; genus Lissotriton; species Lissotriton vulgaris. The sequence continues at coordinate 1,375,521,390 of NC_141685.1, read as the reverse complement.
CACCCCCATATTTTTAGTAGCCCCCCTCCTCACCCCGAAATGTGGCTCTAGTTGCACCTCTAGGCTGATATATGCACAATCGGTCTGCCCCTCCTGGTCTGTTACGATGTGGATTGGAGCTAGCTGATTGTGTGCCCGGGCGCACTTTAGCAGACACAGGTGTTCCGGCTGGGGCTCCGACCAACATTAATCTTCATTGAGCTTTATCTCGCCCGTCACGATGTACACAGGGGAAAGAGGTGGGCCTGCACTTCTCCACAATCACTTGGATTAGAGAGAGAAAAGGTAAGAGAGGTAGAGAGATTGAGTGACGCAGAAAGAGGACAGAGGGATTGGTAAAGACCGGGAAAAGAGACGAAAAGCTCTAGAAAGACAAGGGAAGAGAATGAATTAAGGCAACTGAGTAAAGGAGGAGAGACACATAGGAGAGAAAGAGACTGGGCAAGGGAGAGTAAGACAGACAAGGCAGGGAGAGAAAGGAGAAATGTGGATAGACGAATATAAGGAAGGAAAAAAATGGGTGCATGACATGAGGGACAGAAAGTAGAAACTCGCATGTGAAAGGTTTAGGAATGTGAGATAGACAAAAGTCAAGAGGTGAGAATACATTTATGGGCATGGAAAATAAGTTTCCTGGGTAGGAGGAGGAGAGACACCAGGAAGAAAGAAAGGGGGAAATGCTGGTGGACACCATGTAGCAACGCATCACCAAGGGAATTTCGAAAGGCTCTTTTTGATCTTTGTTTGGTTATCTGGCGACTCTAACATAACCTTTAAATGGTTCAGTGTTTGAATAAGAGTCCTACAAGAATTCCGCAGGGGTGTAAGCAATCTATTCTAATGTGTACACTTCATACACTTTGCAGCTTCCATTTAAATGCTGACCTATAAACAAATATAAAGGATATAGACGTAATTAAAAAATCAGCTTCAAATGTAAAACATCGTTTTTTCTTTTAAAGAGTGTTATTCTCATCAATATCTGTGTCACAGCTTCAAACCTTTAAAACAGCTGACACTGTACTAAGATTCTTTGAATGGCACATTGCCCTGTGCCTTCAGTATGCACATGCCTTCCTGTCGGGATGTGCCTCTATCCCCATGCTCTTGACTGTGCATAACTGAGTAAGTGAGTAGGTCTTCGACTTGAGGGCACAGACAAATCTGTAATCAAGGAAAGATACATATATTGTACATCCTCCAACAGTTGAGAACCCCAGAGTCTGACAGGGCCTGTTTTGCGTGCCCCAGGTGGGCAAATCACTTTACCTCCGTCAAAATCTTATTGAAGAGTTAACTCAAAAACGTTCTCCAACCCACCACCCGATATGTAATGCTTCTTTCTCTCTTCTGAACTATCACTCCTTATACAAACTTGCAGTAAGGCAACTTCTCTTTTGCTCTCAAAATTTGTCAATCTCCTAAATAGAAAGGGAATAATGGTTTATTATTGCGCATGTTACTTTCACAAATTGCCCACTGTATCCATAATTGTGCATAATGTGACAATCCAATAGCTTTCATGAGCCATAAGTGCAGAGTCACATTGTACACAGGAAATTTGAAAGTTACCGTTAAAATTACCCTTTTGTGCAAGCAGAGCCACAAAGAATGCTCTACAGAAGGCAGAACAGTTGCTGATTTACTGTGCCAGTGCACAAAAGAAAATCCTAAATGTTTGTCTCCCAACCACGCCCTTAGCCACGCCCCCATCCCCGCCCCTTCCGTTAAAGCTGGTGAGTACCTGCACTTATTTTTTTCCATTTAAAGCACTGCGAAACAGGC